>NC_134724.1:40558194-41174722 GCF_049634645.1 Pelodiscus sinensis | reverse complement strand
GAAGAAAATAGTCACAACCATATATACCAAAGGATACAATTAAAAAAAATGAACACATATGAAAAGGACAAATCACATTTCAGAACAGGAGGGGGATGCAGGGGGGGGGGGAAGGAAGGAAGGTAAGTGTCTGTGAATTGATGATATTAGAGGTGGGGAGAGTGGGATGTTTGTGAGTTAATGGTATTAGAGGTGATAATTGGGGAAGCTATCTTGGTAATGGGTAAGATAGCCTGAGTGTTTGTTCATTCCTTTTTGGAGAGTGTCGAATTTTAACATGAATGACAGTTCAGAGGATTCCCTTTCAAGTGCAGATGTAAAAGGTCTTCATAGCAGAATGCAGGTGGTTAAGTCATTGAGAGAGTGTCCTTTCTGGTTAAAATGGCAAGAAACTGTTTTTTCTTTGTGATCTTGTCTGATATCTGTTTTGTGGGCATTAATCCTTTGGCGAAGGGTCTGAGATGTTTGTCCAATGTACATAACAGACGGACACTTTCGGCACATGATAGCATAGATTATATTTCTGGATGCGCAGGAATATGTGTTCTTGATCTTATAACTCACTTGGTTAGGTCCAATAATGGTATTGGCATAATGAATATGTGGACAAAGCTGGCAACGGGGTTTGTTGCAAGGGAAGGTACCAGGGTTGGTATTAGTGTGGTATGTCCTGTGGTGGTTGGTAAGAATCATCTTGAGGTTAGGTGGCTGTCTATAGGAGACTATGGGTCTGTCTCCCAGAGCCTCTTTGAGTATGGTATCCTGTTCCAATATAGGCTGTAGTTTATTGATAATGTGTTGGACAGGTTTAAGTTGGGGGTTGTAGGTGATGACAAGTGGTGTTCTATTGTTGGTTTTCTTGGGTCTGTCTTGAAGTAGATGGTTTCTAGGTATTCGTCTGGCTCTTTCAATTTGCTTTTTTATTTCTCTGGGTGGGTAGTTGAGGTTTATAAATGCTTGGTAGAGATCCACTTCCTGGACACCACAGTACAAATCAACAATGGAAAATTAGACACCACTCTCTACAGAAAACCCACCGACTCATACAGTTACCTATATGCTTCCAGCTCCCATCCAGAACACACCACACGATCCATTGTCTATAGCCAAGCCCTTCGATACTACCGCATCTGCTCTAATCCCACTGACAGAGACCAGCAGCTTCAGGATCTCTACCAAGCATTTATAAACCTCAACTACCCACCCGGAGAAATAAAAAAGCAAATTGAAAGAGCCAGACGAATACCTAGAAACCATCTACTTCAAGACAGACCCAAGAAAACCAACAATAGAACACCACTTGTCATCACCTACATCCCACGAGGAATAACAGGGCTGCCGACAAAGGGCTTTGATGTCGGCTGGGGAGCGTCCAGACTAGCACGCTGAGCGGACAAACAGCTGATCAGCTGTTTGTCAGCTCAGTGCGGCAGCCATGTAAATGTAAATGAAACCACGATCATTTAAATCGCGGCTTCATTTGCCTTTGCCTATGTGTCTAATCTACATGCGTCTGACGACAGAGGCATGTAGTCTAGACACAGCCTAATTGTCCCACTGGACCAGTGCCTATGATGGAACTACAAAAAAAAAAAGAGATGAATCTGAGGTAGGGCATCATTGTGAAGCTCAAGCTGAAGGAATCCCTGAGCTAAGAGTTTGCAACCAAAAAAACCCCAGTGTATGTCCGAGATGCCATAGCTCTCATACAGATGATGGCTGGAGAAAACTTCTTTAGTTGGTGAATTGGCCGCTAAGTACTTGAGACAGGCCCTAAAAGGATTTCGCAAAGCTAAGTCTGTAAGGGAGTAAGCTACGTTTGACAGGTATGATAGAAGTAACACTATGGTAACTGCGGAAATTTCCAGATATTTCTCAGGTTGGACAAAGGAAATATGAGGTGATTGATAGACACGCTGTGTCTCTGTGGAAAAAGTATATAAACGTGATATCCAATAAGCAGTCACTTCAAAATTTTCTGTGAATATATGGTTAGAAATATCCCTGACAAGTATGCCCAACACAAATGAAGTGATGCATGTCAGTTATGCTACTAATAGTGCCTGTTTCCATTCACACTTTCTTTGTTTCATTTTTAAATTAGTAAACAGCAAGGACCAAAAAGTTTGTATCGGGAAATGTAATTATGATGGTTTCTTTGACAACATGGGAACCAAAAGCCATATGGACACATGCAGCACCCAGAAGCATCCTTTGGCTGCTGCTTCCTATTGGCTACTGTACAAAACTTGAGCTTCAGAGGGTAAGACTTGAATGAATTATATATGGATAAAAGATATACATTTAATTTTTCCAAAGGAACACTTTCATACATCTTGGCTGGTTCGTGGAAAGGAATGTTGTCATTATATATTTTGATCTATTTAATTTACTTGTTTACTCTTAAGTTAATTAAAATCGGAAAACAGTTCTCTGAAAGTCTGCATTGCAGCCACCCATCTAAAGTAACATGCAGACCTTGCATGAGTGATACTTCATCCTTTCAAAGAGACTTCTGTTTCCAATCCCCTCCAGATGCCCCCAAATGCTCTACCCTTTTATTCTCAGGTATTGCTTAATGAAATCATTCTATTTGTGTCTTCATTAAGTTCCTCTTAAAACAGTTTGTCTTCATCTTGAAATGTTTGAGTTGCAATAACTTGGCAAGAAGATGTTCTGTGGTCTCTCCTGAATCCAGTGACTTGCTTTCCAGACTCTCCTTGCAGCTGTTTCATAGTAACTGTCCCCCTCATGGCAAGTGAAGCTGCTCAACAGGAGGTCTTTAAGAGAACTGTGGTAGGACTTGGCATTTGTATGCTATTGACCTGTGCAAGTTATCTGTATGTCAAGTTGTACGTTTGCAATGTAACTATTGCTGAAAAACCTTAAAAAACAATACATAGTTCTGCAGCACCTTAGAAACGAACAAAAATGTATCTGGTATCATGAGCTTTTGTTGCTGAGTTACTAGGAAACTCAGCCGTCACTTCCAAAGGACGGACAGGGGCAGGGGTGGGCAGCCTACGGCCCCAGCTTGCCTGGATCCAGCTTCCTTCCTCCCAAAAGCAGGGAGCTGGTATTGATTCCCCAGCCCTTGTGCCTCCCCCGCACTCCGTGGGGCTGGAGCACCAGTGTCCACTCCCAGCTGCACGGGGGAAGCCCTGAGTCTTGTGGGCCTGAGTCATGCAAGCTGGGGCCAGATCTGACATGGGCTGTGCCTGGCACGGGGAGGAAGCAGCTCAGCCCATAGCCACTCCTCTTCCCTCTCCCCCTGGCTGGGTAAATGGCAGCGCAGCAAAGCATTGCCTGGAGGCTATTTCCCCACTTATTGATTGGTGGTCACTTTAATGGGTCTTCTCTAGGCACTGCAGCATCTGTCCACCCAGAAGTGGACACAAGCTGTTGGTGTTAAGTAATCGTTCTTCAGCTAGATATGCTCATTGTGTCCTTTTGTACAGTTGAGCCTGAGGGTATTTTGCTCCCTGAATATCATAGCTAGTGAAGTGAAAGTTATTTTCCAAGACGTGAATGTGTGCATCAACAGCTGTGTATTTATTTGGTGGAAGATAAATGTAACAGTAGCACTATAAATGAAGCTTCAGGGGGTAGCTGAGTTAGTCTGTACAGGATAAACTTAAAAAACATCAAATGGTCTGGTACCACGCTACCAGACTATTTGTTGTTTTTTAACTTTAAATGAAGGTTGCCTTGGCATTTTCAATCCAAATTTTCTTTTTCAGAAAGTTTTCCTGTTTGTTTCAAATAGGTTTGGTCTAAGACTCAGCGTACTTTCCCATATAAATACAGTTAATTATTTGTTCAGTTTCCTGAAGCTTTGAAAACTAGTTTTGTTTAACAACATCTTGGAAATTAAATGCGGGGGCAAGTGCCACTCTCTGATTTCCCTAAAACTCAAACTTTCATGAAAATAAACCGGCCTTTAAAATGGCAGCAAGGAAATTTCCAAACGAAGTCATGTGAACTGGTTCTTTCTTCTCTTCCTAAGTCTGCAGGCAGACAGTTGATGTTACTGCAGTTCATTCCTGGAGTGAATTGTACTAGAGTGAAGACTCAAAGGCCTGTCAGCTCTTGACACTGCTGTTTAGACCACAGCGGGTGGCACACCAATACAGAAAATATCTAGGCAAAAGGTAGCAAAAGAAGGCATAACACGCTTTTCTGTGCTTGTACGTTAAACTTTGTAAGGATGATTAAGTAGTTTAATGTATATTTCATTGCAACTTGCAGGTTACAATAGAAGGTATCTTTCTAAATTTCAGGAGACTGAGGCATAGGATATGTATTATTTGTTATTTTTAGTTGCTCTTGTGCCAGGAAGCAACCCAATCTTTTCACCTCTGTCTAGTCTCATGTTTCTTGCTTCATTGTAGTCTGTTTCTATGACAACAACATCTTTCTCAATGGTTTTCTATTATATCACTTGTCCTCTTTTTCTCTGTCTTCTGTCAAGTTCTCTTTAGTCAACGGCTTATTCAAGGATTACATTTTTTTGGGCATCGCCAAGAAGGCTAATGGTATCTTAAGGTGCATTAGGAGGAGAATTGCCAGCAGATCTAGAGAAGTGATTATGCCCCTTTATTCAGTGCTGGTGAGGCCACATCTGAAGTATTGCATCCATTTCTGGGGGGGCCCCCATTACAGAAAGGATGTGGACACATTGGCTTTTCCAAACTGATTAGGGAGCTGGAGCATGACTTAGGAGGAGAGGCTGAGGGTTTGTGCTTGTTTAAGCTACAGAAGAGAAGAGTGAGGGGGGATTTGATAGCAGCCTTTAACTACCTGAGGGGAGGTTCCAAAGAGGATGGAGAGGGGCTGTTCTCAATAGTGCCGGATGGCAGAACAAGGAGCAAAGGTCTCAAGTTGTGGTGGGAGAGGCCCAGGTTGGATATTAGGAAAAACTATTTCACTAGGAGGGTGGTGAAGCACTGGAATGGGTTACCTAGGGAAGTAGTGGAGTCTGCATGCCTAGAGGTGTTTAAGTCTTGGTTTGACAAAGCCTTTGTGGGGATAATTTAGTTAGGGTTAGTCCTGTGTTGAGCTCAATGACCTCCTGAGGTCTCCTCCAACCCTGTGATTCTGTGATGTCTCTACAATGTGTTCAGAACACTTCAGCCGCCTTTCTCAAATTGATATCTCTACAATCTTCTGTCCAGTCTTGTGTAACACTTCAGTGTTGCTTTCTTTATCCCAGCAGCAGACTCCCAAGTATTTTTCATAAGCATCTCTGATGGAATTCGTTTTTCCTGTTGTGGGTTTCTAGCATTTGCCACTTTTCAGAAATATGTATCCGTGTGGGTATCAAAGTGGCAATCTGTAATTTTTCGTCTTGGATCTTGTGTGAATCTCCATATTTTTTCCTATCATTTATTAGTCTCAAAAAGGCACCGCTTGCCTTGCAATTTCTTGTTTTGCCTTATTAAATTGACCATTAGCAATGATTGTGCTTCGAAGACACATAGATTTATTAATGATAATTTACTCTGTCTCTTGGCTACCATCATTACTGACTCCTCTTTCAGTGCTCAGAACTTTCATCTTTTTCTGGCTGCCCTGCACCAGACGCCTCTAGTAATACTTGAGACTGCGTCGCTCAAAGAACAGGGTATCATGGAGGGAAGAGGACAGTGGTGAGAAGAGATGGGGCTTGGGGAATGAGTACAAACACACCCTCCAATTGTGAATATGCTCCAGCCGTAGATGGCCCATGGAGCGTGAGTTGGAGACCCCTTTTCTAAAGCCTCATTGCTCAGTGCAGATTTTCATCTGTAATCAGTCTGATTCTGTTCAAAATGTAGCTTGTGCTCCTGACAGGTTCTTTAGTTCAGTTGCTTTAGGGAATATCAAGAGACACCAGTCTGGGAGCAGATCTTTAAGATGTTGCAACAGAATTGAGCTTTCATCTCCCACAAACCGTACTGAATGCCATGTACCATATTTTGCTGGTGTCCTGTACTAACAGTTAGAGGAATACAAAACTTTTGATCCGCTAGGTCTTGTTATTAAGTTAATCTAGTATAAAAATATTTCACTTTTGGCTATACTAGCATGCATGCTGACTTCTAGAATGTGACAGTCTCATGACCTACATTTGTGTTTGCTGATGCTTACAGGAGCCAGTTAGGAAATATCTCCTGGGAGCAGATCTCTGTTAAATCATAGAAGAACTCTGCAGTAAAACAAGATGGTATTAGTCGCTACTGTACTTCCACTGGATATGTTTAGTGCTGATTGGATAGAACACTGTTGTAAGTGTACCTAGATTAGATGTACAGTAACATTAGATTACATATTAATTTCAAAATATGAAGTTAGTGGGGGATATAAAATGGAAGGCCAGACAATATTCCTAACCTAATAACATCAATAAAAGGCAACTTTAAAATGCTTATATTTTCTGTTAACTGAAAAATAATGCTGAAATTCTAATATAACCATTGCACTCTAATATAAAACATCCGGATCAAACCCAGTACGACAGCTCTCCAGAACTGGGAGCACACATGAAGTAATTTAGTGGAGTTATTGTAAGAGGTAGTTGTGGCCTATTTGATTTATTTTATTAGTTTGTACTATTTCCCCGAAACAATATTTTCTCAGGAGAGAAGCCCTTTAATAGTCAACTTGTCTCAATAGAGCTAGTCAGGCAATACTATCCCATTTTTGTTAACCATTCATTGACTGTACCACAGTGTGATGGGGTGTATCAATCCCATACTGGGATTGAGGGGGATTACTGTACCTGGATCACGTGGCTGATAAGGCCCTCCCCCCCAGTCCTGCTGGGCATGCTCCAACTGTAGGCCAGCTATAAAGGCCTGCCGAGCTGCTCAGTCTGGGCTGACTGTAGCCAGGGAAGGAAATACTGCTGGAGCATGTGAAGAGGAGCCGCCAGTGGACAAAGCCAGAGAGACCAATCAGCAGGAGGCTGCAGAAGAGGAATCCAGTCCAGACAGGAGAAATGGAGAGGACGCTGGTAGGAAGTTGCTCAGGATGGGGAATTGAACCCCAGGAACTCAGTGTGTTTCAGTGGGAGTCCTTGCTGAGTTCGTGGTGGTCGACTCCACCACTGACAGGGTCCTGGTCTGGGACCAAGTGGAGCGGGTGGGCCCAGGACTCCCTACCTCCTCTTCACCAGCCCTGTTGTTACAGACTCTGGCTATTAGGGAGGTTTAGGTTGGACATTTGGAAAAACTTCCTAACTCTCAGGGTGGTTAACAACTGGAATAAATTGCCTAGGCTAGGGAGATTGTGGAACCTTCATCATTGGAGATATTTAATAGTGCGGTTAAATAGACGTCTATCAGGGATTATCTAGATCAGTTTTTTATCTAAGTGATCCATGGACCCACTCTGAGAGAGCTGCTAATGTGCCACTCCGGTTTGTTTATTTACTGGCTGTGCAGCCACATAGCCTCGTGGCTCCCATTGGCTGTGGTTTGTCATTTGCAGCCAAGGGGAGTTATGGGAAGCAGCATGACCCGGACCGTTGCTTCTCGTGTCTCTCCTTGGCTGCAAACTGTGAACTACAGCCAGTGGGAGCTAGGAGGCTACATGGCTGCGGAGCCAGTAAGTAAACAAAATGGAGTGGCCTGGCGGCAGCTTTCTGAGTGTATCCGTGAACCACTTTGAGACACACTGATCTAGATAGCCCTTGGCCCTGCCAGGAGGGGCACGAGACTGGACTTGATGGCCTTTCAAGGTCCATTCCAGTTCTAGTATTCTATGATTACTATTGAATTACTGGCTATTAAGCTACATTGCCCCGAGTGAGAGGTGTGGCTTCAAACTCTGGCTGCTAAGCCACGCTGCCCTGTGAGAGCGGCATTGTTACTGTCTCTGGCTAGTAGGCTGCACTGTCCTGAGAAAGGGGAGTTGTTATAGACTCTGGCCACTAGGTCAGACTGTCCAGAGAGGGGTGTTACTATAGACTCTGGCCATTTGGCCACACTGTCCTGAAGGAGAGGTGTGTTCGTATTGAACCCGGCTGCTAGGCCTCACAAGGAACGGCCCAGGTTGGAGGCTTGTCTGACAGCCCCTTTAGTTGGAGACTGTGAGCAGTACGAACGCACATGAAGTGGACACTATTTGAGGAATCACTGAGGCCTACTGCTTCCCCGCAACACACAGTAACTATTGCTTGGGGTCTCCATGCAGACAGTTAGGAGCGGGGTGTCTAAGAATACATTGTGGCTGTGTCTAGACTGGCAAGTTTTTCCGCAAAATCATCTGCTTTTGTGGAAAAACTTGCCAGCTGTCTACACTGGCCGCTTGAATTTCCGGAAAAGCACTGACGATCTCATGTAAGATCGTCAGTGCTTTTCCGGAAATACTGTGCTGCTCCCGTTCGGGCAAAAGTCTTTTTCCAAAAGACTTTTGCCCAAAAGGGCCAGTGTAGAAAATGGCGATCGGAGCTTTTTTGTGGAAAACCGTGTCTAGATTGGCCACGGACACTTTTCCGCAAAAAGTGCTTTTGTGGAAAAGCATCCTGCCAATCTAGATGTGCTTTTCCAAAAATGCTTTTAACGGAAAAGTTTTCCGTTAAAAGCATTTTCGGAAAATCATGCCAGTGTAGACGTAGCCTCTGTATGTGCTTACAGAAAGCTTACTGGTAACACGCAGAGGGCAGTACACATCTGTTCTATATTCTATTAATATAGTTAAGTTATTTGGAACAGAATTATATTCTAGCAAGTAACGATTGAGCCGAGGCGAAAGATCATTTACTCTAGTGCCAAGATTCCTGTTGTGTGTGTCTATTCTAATGCAAAAAAAGGAAGGGACTTGAAAAATGATGTGGGGGGGGGGGGAATCTATGATTTACCATATAGGATAAATAATTGGTTTGACTGCATCACTGTTACAAGCCAATTTTCTGAAGTAGTTTAGTGGTACCTGAGGCTACAGTTGACTTGTTTGATGTTTCTGTTTACTCAGTTTTCACAATGGCAAACTAATTGGCGATCAGTCTATTGTAAAAATTGTGTTGACCAAATTGGAACAATTAATAGTTAAAAGTGCAGAGGTTAGTTAAGCAGCACAAGATTCAGAAATACATTTGAAGATGGACCCTGCTAAAAGTCTGTTATGTTTTTAAAGAAGTTCATGAAGATGCTATCTTGGTCTAATTGCATCGATATATGGACTGTCAGGGCCCCTGAACAATTATGCAAACATCCACAGTTACTCTGGAAATGATACAGTGAAAATGTACCTGGCACTTGAGGGGAGTAGGGGGCTGCCGATTGATTAATTGAATGTGCTGGATAACAAAGCTTGTTGCTCTGCCCCCACTCCTTACCAACAGATCCGGCTCCCGGCAGCTCGAGGTAGGCTGAGGGAAAAGGAGGCACCTGCTGATGACATCAGCTGGCAGTGCAAGCTGTCAGAAGCCCTGCAACTGCTGGCTGAACAGACCGGAGTCAGACGCTCACACCTGGTGATACTGTGGCTGGGGGCAATGCTGGTTAACAAAGTTTTCCAGTGAAGAGTGCCGGATAACAAAGCTTTCACTTAGTTTGATATAGACAGTGTCTTCTTTTCTGTGAATTCTGTAGAGCCGTGACGGGCAACCTAGGCTAGTGAGTAGGCAGCATGAGTGACCCTCCTTCACCTTAGTGGTTTGTAAGAAGTTTTACTAACTGTGCTTGCCTACAACTCGCACTGTGTGCCACTTGGACTGGATGCAGAAGGAGCACACAGCCTCTCTCTGTGTTGCATGCAAATCTCACTTCATGTGCCTTGTTTTACCAGTAGGGGAAAAAAGTGATGCATGGGCAACAGTAAATAAAATGTCTTGTGGGCCACACATAGAGCCCTTATGGGCTGCATGTGGCCCTTAGGCCACAGTTTGCCCACCATGCCTGTAGAGAATGTATGAGACTTAAGCACTTGCTTGCCAAGGCTTGTGTGATAAAGTGGGGATTGTGGGGATTTTATTCCCCTTATGCTGCATGTGTTTTCTACTGTCCTGTAGTAACACTATGGGTGTGCCCCAGTTTCCCTGAGCACTGCAGGAATACCTAGATGGTGATGGGAATTTCCATGGGATAGCCTCTCCCATGTATACAATGGCTGATGCCCTTTGTAACGTGAGCCCGTGAGGGGGTGTGGCCACGTGACACATTTTGCCTGGGAAGCAGGACAAAGGCCCAAGGGAAATACCTGGCTGGTGGGCTGAGACCAGGCTTCTGGGGTATGAGAGTTAGTCTGGTTTGGGGTTCAGGAAGGTGGTCAAGGGCCTTGGCTCTGAGCTTCCTCTCTCCAAGATAAAAAGCATGACTGCTTCTGGTTTCTGTGCTGACAAATCTGTTCTCTGATATGTCCCTGTTGACTAATAAACCTTCCTGTTCTCCCTGCTAGCTGAGAGTCGCATCTGACTGTGGATGGGGGTGCAGGGCCCCATGACTCCCCACACCTCAGTGACAGCTTGTAAATATTAAGTCTTGTTATATGCTTTTCCTTACAGACACATGGACAGACGTGAGAGAATAGAGACCCACTGTTCTGTATTCTCTTTCATTCCGGGGAGTGGGTCTGACTCAAAAGGAACCTAAAAATTGCATTTTTCCTTGGTCTATTATTTGTAGGCATTTTGGGGGCGGGGGTGGGAGGGTCTGACTGTTCCAACAGAGAGCTTTTCAGCTGTGCAGGATTTTATAAACGTACCTTGTTACAAAAGTGACGGTCATCGGCACTCTATCAGGTAACACACACAGCAGTAGTCTATAGTGTGCTCAGACAAAATGTTCTGAGCTGGTCTTTGTGTTTCTTTGGAATCTAACTTTGATTTAATCAAGGATAATCAGTATGTTATATCGTGCCCAACACAATGAAGCTGTGGCCTGCAGATGCCACCATAATGCAAACGTGCAATTGCATGATTCATGGCATGTTCTATATGCCATTATTTATCAGATGTAAAGCTTTACTGTACTGGAGATGGGATGAATCACTTGAGGGGGTGGGGTTATACCAAAGTTAGAGTTCCTCCCAACTGCTTGACCCTAATTATCTTCAAGTCCTTTTAGCAGGAGGGTAGGGTTGCCAGATGGTTTAACAAAAAATACCAAACACCCCTCTTTCTCCCCCCCCCCCCTCCCGTTTCACATGTCCGTTTTTTTTTTGTTTTTTTTTACCGGACGGGGGACCCAAATAACGGATAGTCCGGGCGGACACCTGGAAACTCTACAGGAGGGTGCTTATTATTGTAGAAGAAGAAAGGTGTTTAAAGTTTTACATGGAATTACTTACTTATCACTGCTGTAGTCCAGAGAATTTGGAGCTGCTATTTCTGGGAGTCTTGGAGCATATGAGGCATTACTCAGCTCTGGAACTATGTAGGATTTTAGATGGTTCTGGAGCTTGTTAACATCCACATGTGTTTTGGATTGACCCCAAGAAGGAAAACATTTGTATGAGTCTTCCATAAAAATAGAGGGTTGGCTTTCATTGACGTTGCTGTGCTCCCTTTTACTCTGGGGATGGCTCTCAAAGCAATTTCATGAACATGTTTGGTTCTGTATTTGATTTATGATCCGATGGCTTGCCTTCTGTGATGACTGTTACACTTTTTCTGGCTTGTTAGGTATCACAAAAGTAAATTGATACAAAAGAGTTAAAACTCCTCTATGCATTTCAGGGAAAAATGAAGTAATCCTATCTCTCTGTATATTTATTAGGGATGTCAACGTGTAGTTGACTACACGATTAACCAATAAGCCTGGGCTTATGAGTTAATCTTCTCAACTACATGCATTCCCAGCTCCTTGCTGCCTCTGTATCAGAGAGAGAACCGGAGCCGGTGCCTGTGAGGAGCTGGGTTTAAGCAGATTTCCTATGAGCCCTGGATCTGCCTCCCCCTCCCCCCCCCCCCGCCCATTCTGCTGCCTCTGATAGAGAAGCAGCAGCGCATTGGGTGCGGAGGGGGCAGGCTGGAGCCAATTCTTGCGGGGAGCCAGCTTCCTGCACGTATTAGCTCCTGTGGTCTCCCCCCACCCCCACTGCCTCCTATAGAGGGGAGCCAGACAGTAGTGGTGCTTGAGGGGAGATGGCTTAAAAGCTCTCCGTGGACCAGCCTCAGTACGCTGGGAGCTCGGACCCCCGTGGAGGAAGGTCCACGAGGGGAGCTGATACAGAGGCAGCCGCACAGGATGGCAGGGGGTTCCTTGAGAATGGGGTCAGGAGTACAATGACTGCTGGCCTTGCCTCCGGGGACTATAGAATACTTGTGTAACCGCTAAGATTTCATGCAGTTACACGACTATTCAATTATATGGTATCTATCATTAAAGTGGTGAAAAGTGTGTAAACCTTTTTCATAAGGAATTGCAGTATAACTTTTTGGTGGATAAGAAGTGTTAAAGCGTTTGAAGTCTTTCCTTGAATGTATTACTTATTCCAAACACTGGCTTATCGTAATGTAGCACTAACAGAATTTTGGCCAGTAATGATTGTCAGAGAGTGGAGTATTCCCAGCCCCCTCATAGGCAGGGCCGTTAGGCCTTTAAGGCTTCTCAAAGAGTGTTCCACCCTATTGTGCCTCAGTCCCTATGGTTCAGGGCCTACAACTACACCCCGTCTCCAATGAGACAATCCATCCTAGTGGCCACAGTCAATAAAGTACCCCCTTCTTGAAGGGTTGACAGGCCTAGTGGCCAGAGTCAATAATCACTCCTTTCCCTCAGAGTAGTGAGGGCTAGCGTCCAGAGTCAGTAGCAATACTCCCTACTCTCAAGAAATTATAGGATTTTTTAAAATGTTGGGCCTTACCTTAGTGTAGAAGGGTATTTTGGGAAGAGAATGGCTTCTAAGAAATATAAGTGATCTCTTCATAAAAGCCCATGTAGAATGCTATAAAATTATAACAAACAACATTCTAAAATTTGCACAGGAGAGAAATAGGTAAATTTATTCATAAATGTGTTCAACCAAATGGCTGAGAGTTCTTCTGTGTGATTAAGTTCATTTCAGTTAAATGGGATTGTGAAATAAGTCTTTCACAAAAGTGAAGATTATAGTACTGCATAATTGTTTAGCTGTTGCATTCAAAAGCTATCCCGGAAGCTTTCCCCTATATAACAAAGCACACAACTCATGATAAAGAGTTGGATTTCTATGTGTTGTTATTGAGGAACAGTCATGCATGGATACAGCAGTCTTCATCACAGGAAAAGGTGTCCTTAGAAACTCAGCTTCATGCCAAATGATTGGGTGTCCATAGACTAAAAAGCGTACAGAACTCTTTGTATCATTTGTATTACAAATATTTGCACTGTGAAAAAGAAAAAAGTAACATTTCTAATTCACCTCATATAAGTATTATACAGAAATCTCTTTATTGTGAAAGTGCAACTTTCACAATTACATGATTGTATATAATTGCATTAAAAAATAAAACAATTTAAAACTTGAATTGAAGTCCACTCAGTCTACATATTTAGCCAATCATTAAGACAAACTTGTTCACATTTATGGGAGACAATGCTGCCAACTTCTTATGTCGCCTGAAAGTGAGAACAGGCATTCTATGGCACTGTTGTAACTGGTGTTTCAAGGTGTGCCAGATGTGCTAAACATTTGTGGGCCCCTTTTTGCTTCAACCACCAATCCACAGAACATGCTGTAATGCTCAAGTCTATGTTTTACAATATTATGAGTCTGATCTCCTATTAGGTTGAACTTTGCACTTCTGTAAGTTTTAAAGGAACTTATAAAGGGAGTTCTGTATTAAAACCAATATTAATCTTTTGCAAATCCAGTAGCTTAGGTTTACCAGAAAACATTCTTAGTTGAGTATTTTAGACTCTTCATATTGAAGAGTGATGGTTAAACTTCCCTCTTCATATACCTTTATCCCTTACAAACAAAAACTGTTCTCCAAACTAAGAACTGCATTTTGAGGTTACTTAAATGTAAGCAGATTCAACTGTCCTATTCAGCTTCCCAAGACTGTCCTGTCTGGAAGGGTTATTTTTTAAAAATTAAAACAGTTCAGTTCCTGTATTTATATTGATTTTAACTTTAGGGCTGAGCCTTCATTTTTCTATAACTAAATAAGAATGCAGATACAAGAACTAAGTGACGTACAGCAGTGAGCTTTAAAACGGGGCCCAGTTGGGGTGGCAGTCATGATGTGATAGCTGCAGGGTATCACACTTTCTGAAGATGAACAGTTATTTGAACTTTCTTATTTGAATTGTTTAGAATTCCTTACCAGCAAACTATCGCTTCATTGAGCATCATGCGTTTTTTTAGCGGATAATACAGTTGCCTTAATAAAAAATGGAGAGAGGGATTTTTTTGCTATAGTGTTCTTGTGCAATTTTACTTCCTGTTTTTACCTACAGATGTCGGAGAAATGTTAAGGTTGTCTTTTAAACTGCATTTTTAAATGTAGAACAGAGAACATGAAGTGCTTCTCTGCACATGAATTCGAGATGGCTGTTAGATGGCACTGTTCTATACATTCATACTGTATTTTTTGTGTGACAGCTTCCCTTTGTCATTCCAACAGAGTGTTTGCCTGCTCTTCATTAATGGAAAACATTTGATACTAGGAAAAATCATTATCATTTTACATTTTAATAGGCAAATCAATTACCAATTCAGGTAATAAAATATTAGACACTAAAAGCCTGCTAGTCTCATGTTTGGTGTAATGGGGAAGAGCAGGGGGAAGGAAGCATTTTCTGTTGTCATTTTAGGTCACTTAATCTTTTTTATATAGACAGCACAAGAGAAAGTGGGAGATCAAAGAGTTCCATTATAATGGCCTAGTTACAGCACATTGTGCACAAGTACAGCAGAAATAGAAGTAATTGTGATTCATCCTGCCATACCCGTGACTGACAGTTACTGCGTTTCATGCAGTGTTATTGTAGTCACATCAATCCCAGGGTATCAGAGAGACAAGGTGAGTGAGGTAATATCTTTTTATTGCACCAGCTTAAAGAGAGGGGCTTCTTAGTGACGCATGGCTCTTCCTTGGGTCTGGGAAATGTTCTCAGTGTCCTACCTCAATACAAGATTAAACAGGTAGTTTAGTATAAGTAGTTATCCCACAATCTAAGGGATCTCCCTTTAGTCATTGGTCAAAAAAGGGGGTTAGTGGGTTATAGATTATTTTTATTAAGACCAAGCGTTGAGTGTTTGACTACATGGATTCCAGTGTGGAGGGCTGGGTGACAACTAGGTATGTGCGGTCAGGGTGGCTGGAGATGAGGAACTTGTCTGTCTTGTGTGTTCCCCAGATATCTGAGCTGAAGTAAATAGGGTTGCCACGTGTCCGGTTTTGAACCAGACAGTCTAGTATTTGAGCTTTCTGTTTGGGAAACAAATCGAGAAAATATAAATGTCTGGTATTTTCTAAATAAGATGTAATGTAGATTGTCATGTAATGTCAAGTGTGTCCAGTATTTTTGTTGAAACCATCTGTCAACCCAAGAAATAAATGTTACCTGCTTACCTACCTAGTGGCTCTTCAAGGTTTTCTTCCTGAGGAGTTGACTAATTCAGATAAAATCCTAGTCTTATAAACACTCCTGGGAGTTTGAAGAGGCCCCTTTAGCTGGAAGTGTGACTATGCATCTTGGAGAATGTCAGAGTTCCACATGACCTAGACCAGGGCTACTCAACACGAGGCCCATGGGCCACATGTGGCCTGCAGCCTGTTTGTTTGCAGCCCACAGTGTGGTTTGTGTTTATGCAGGGCTCAACACGTGGCCCGTGGGTGGGATCCTTTGAACATGGCCTCCACTAGGAACATGCTCCACAACAGCGAGTCAATATAATGGTCTTCTGCTGATATGCATTGTAGTAGTTAAGTTTCTGGACTGTCATTGCTCATTAAAATGCTGTCATATGGGTGGAAATTGGGTAAATATTACATTTTATTAATATCAGCAAAATGAGGCCTGAGTGTTGTGTGGTCTTGCCTTAATCTTTGTATTCATGCCCGCCAGGGTGAAAGAAGTGATTTGCTTATATTTGCATATATATTTGCATGTATGTGCGCCCACACTTAAGTTGCGGCCCTCGGCATGTGCTGTGAGTATTATTGTGGCCTCCTGGGGCTTCCAAAGTTAAGTAGCCCTGCCTTAGACCCATACTGCACTTGAGTCACTTGTTAAACAGGTTATTTCCATGCTTCATAGAGACTGTTGGAACAAATGTACTTTGAAATTCATCAGTCTCAGTCATCAGGAGATTGAGTTTAAAGTTATAGGCCATGTCGCTAAAATATTTTGGGAGACGTGTTGGGAAATACTGGACTATGGGGATGGACTTTTAGGTGGAAGCCACAAACAAAAGAAGCAGGGAAACGCAGAAGTGGATTTAATGTCAGTAGTGGTTTAAATGCAATGTTTAACAGTGGAACACGGTGTTGTTTAAGAATGTGAGCTTATCGGAGAATCCCTTGACTAGTCGCTCCCTCTCCCCTTTGCTGCCTCTATCAGAGGGGAAGCAGGAGCCGATGCTCGGGGGAGCCGGCTTAAAAGCCAGTTCCCCCCAGCACCGGGGCAAGGAACTAGCGGGGACTGGGTGCTGCACCTCTGTTTTTTAAATGCATTAAGAGCCTATCGGCATGCTGAGAAATCTAGTTACTTGACAGGAGGCAATCATATCACTAGCCACAGTAGAAAATCCTTTTGCTAACTTAATTCATGGCAGAAGGAGTCCAGGGTACAGTTTTCCAAAGATCCTAGGCAGCCCTCTGGAAAAGGAGACTTGCACAGACCATCTCAGTCTAGAAGTTGTCTAGACTTAGGTGGAGGACAATAAAGATGCAAGAGCCTGTTACAGACTGATACGAATTAAGCCAAGGGAAGAAGGCTGTAAAGTTTTGAATGTTAACTTTCCTAAATCAGATTCGGATTGTGAGCACTACTGTGGAAACATCATATGCGGAAGCTGAAATTAGAGGAATTTGGAATGTATATAAGATGAAAAATTATAACAGTGAGAATAATCACTGGAAAAACTAAATAAGGGGTTGTGGTGAATTGTCCATCACTGGAAATATTAAAATCAAGATTGGGCACTTTTCTAGAAGATACTGCCTTTAGTTCAACCACAGCTATAGGATTTGAAGCAGGAATTAATTTCAGGAAGTCTTATGCCAGTTTGCACAAAAAATCAAGCTAGATGATCACAATGATCTCTTCTGGCCTTAAAATCTTATGTGTGTGAAAATTAATTAAGACCCTTTCTTTGGATTATACATGGCATTGAAAAGTGGACGTATTAATATTTGTTCTGATTTAAGCTGGGGTGTGAACCCGTAACCAGTTAACTAGTTACCCAGTAAGCATCACCTTTAACAGTAATGGTAATCGTTAACCAATTCTGTGGCAGATTCTGGGTAACGGTTAACCAATTCTGTGGCAGCAGCCACCCCACCCATAGCCTGCCATGAGTGGAGGGTGGCTTCAGCCCCACTGGGCCCTGCATAGGCCCCACCTGGCTGGGCCTGTGAGCTAGTGGCCAGCCCTCAGGATGCTTGGAGAAGGAGCCCCACAAGCTGGGATCCCACTTAGTCAGTTAACTGGTAAAACATGTGGTTAAACTACCGTTTGACTGGTTAACTGATTAATCGTGATTTTATATCCCTAATTTAAGCAGGCGTTGTTCCTTAAAGTAGGGTTTTTAATATGAATTTATACTACAGGCAGTCCCCGACTTACGTCGGATCCGCACTTACGAACGGAGCTTTCTCGCCCCGGAAGTCGGGGCGAGAAAGCCCCGTTCGTAAGCTGCTCCGGTGCCCCTGGTCTGCTGGAGACCGTCTCCAGCAGACCAGGGGCACCGGGCGGGTTCCCGCGCTTCTGAGGCTTTGCCAGAGCAAAGCCTCAGAAGCGCGGGAACCGCTGCTGCTGCCCCTTGAGACCCGGTGCCTGTGGTCTGCTGGGGACGGTCCCCAGCAGACCACAGGCACCCGGACTGAAGCTGCAGCCGTGGCGGGGTCCCTCGCCTCTGAGGCTTTGCCAGAGCAAAGCCTCAGAGGCGTGGCACCCCGCTGCCGCTGCGGCTCTGCTCCCCGCGTCCCTGGTCTGCTGGGGGGGGGGGGGGCGCAGCTAGTGTGCTCCCCCCCCCCCCAGCAGACCAGGCTTTTGTTTTGGACTCTGGGGCAGAGCAGCTGGGGCGCTGCCGATTGGTCCTGCAGCACCCGTGGGCACTACTGGACCAACCCGGCAGCACCCCAGCTGCTCTGCCCCAGGTCCTGATTCAGCCGCTGCTGGTCAGTTTCAGCAGCGGCTGAATCAGGACGTCTGGGGCAGAGCAGATGGGGTGCTGCTGGGTTGGTCCAGTAGCACCCCAGCTGCTCTGCCCCAGGCGTCCCCAAGTCAGCTTCTGCTGAAACTGACCAGCGCTGACTACAGGAAGCCCCAGGCAGAGTTGCTCTGCCCCGGGCTTCCTGGAATCAGCTGCTGATCAGTTTCAGCAGCAGCTGACTTGGGGACGCCTGGGGTTCTTAAGTTGATTCTGTATGTAAGTCAGAACTGGCGGTCAGTTTCAGCAGTGTCTGAATCTGGACGCCAGTTCCGACTTACATACAGATTCAACTTAAGAACAAACCTACAGTCCCTATCTTGTACGTAACCCGGGGACTGCCTGTATTGAAGAGTTCAGTACCAATGAAGTAATTCAGTTAAATCATGAAACTGCTATTCAGTCAGTAGGAAAGGATGCACTGTTGAAAGGATGCCCAAGAAAAAGGTATTGTCAGCTAGTGTAGTGTTTGACATGCCTCAGACAATATGTTAGATCTGTAAAATTAGGTACATACTTGTCTTAAAGTGACTTTAAAACGTATCAACAAAAATATCTCTTGAGAATAGCTCCTAGCTGAAATATGTTAGTGAGAGTTTCTATGGAACTGATATCTGAATGTGTTTAATTTGCATGCACTTCATTTCAATATTCCTTGTAATTGAAAGATGGAAGTCTGAAAATAGTAATTACAAAAAGCGGAGGGCTCATTTTATTATTACTTTCACAGGTATCTTTAGAGGGCTCCTACAAGTGATCTGGAACCATGGTGGCTCTATCCTTGAAGATCTGTGTCCGCCAGTGCAATGTGGTGAAGACGATGCAATTTGAACCATCCACCGCAGTATATGATGCATGTAGAGTTATTCGTGAGCGAGTGCCTGAGGCTCAAACAGGGCAAGGTGAGTCTATAGATGTGTAGCCTCCAAGTCCCAAGTTTGTTTAAAAAAACACCAAAAAGTTGCACTCCAGCAATTTTGTTCTGTGAGAGATTTTCCTTCCATTCTCTATGCACCTTTCCTCTTAACATTTAATGTTCTTGTTTGAGTATCGGTTGTTTTAAAAATCCAGTTCTTTCAAAGTCTAAATATACTCTAAAACCATAACCATACATGTGTAACCGGTTACAACTAGAGTAGATCAAGTGTCTCAATCACTATTTTAATGAAAAAATGGCTTTGAACAAGTCTTTTGTGAAACTTTCAGATCTTCATAAAATGAACTGGTTTTTTTACTTCCAAAACCAAGAAGACTCAGATTTTAGATTTTTCCATTTTGATGAATTTTTTTTGTCATTAAAACTTTCACTTCCTGACTAGCTCTCTCATGTGCAAGTCATGTCCACAGAGCAGCTTTCCCTGTCAGGTTCGCACACACACTTCTTCCATGTTGCCAACCAATGTTTGTAACAGGGCAATATGAGGAAATAAGGGCAGCTGCTCCTCAGAACTGCAGCAAATGGAGACTGCCTGGTGCATACACAGTTGGTGACTTCATCAGGAAATGGGGACGCAATGCATCCCGAGCTGAGGAGGATACTGGGCCAAACAGACTACACAAGCATGATTAGAGAGGGCCTTGTGCACAGCAAAAGAACAGTGCTGACATGGTTACAAAAAGACAACTATGTGCTAGCCTGTGCCTACAACGGGCAAATGAATGTTGGTTCCTGTAGTTACTAACCTAGGTTAAACATGCCACATGCAGATACAAACTGTGTTGAGTGCTGCTACCTGACTACAGATGCAGTTGAGAATTGTGGTGCGGACAGGAAAGGACTCTAGCCAGCCATGCTGTAAGACGGGTGAGCAAAGGAGCCTCCATGGCCCATATGCGGCCTGCCAAGCCGGTGGATGTGGCCGCTCCCCCTCCCCCTCCCCCAGGCCTGGGTGTGTGGCGGCTAGAGAAAAGCACCAGCTGTTTTAAAACAGCTGGCATTTCTCTCTAGTCACTGTGTGCTCCTGGAGGCAGGGACCAAGAGACCTCGTGTGCTCCCCCGCCACCAGGCCCTGATTGGTTTGGGGGCAGGAGGCGCGTGCGAGGTCTCCTCCTGTTGCAGCGCCTCGAGGGAACTGCCAACTGTTTTAAAACAGCTGGTGATTCTCTCTGGGGGAGGAACTTCACGTGCTCCCCCACTCCCAGGCCAATCAAGGTATGTGGTGGGGGAGCACAGGAAGTCTCCTGGCCTCCTTCCGCCCCAGGCCTCCACCCCTTCCGGGGCAGCCTGGGGACACTTCAGAAATTTATGAATATAAAGCGAGTGCTGCACACTTTGATTTCTGTGTTGTAATTGAAATCAATATTGAAAATGTAGAAGAACATCCATAAATATTTAATAAATTTCAGTTGGTATTTTGTTATTTGAAAGCAAGATTAATAATGATTAGTTTTTGAGTTAATTGCTTGCGTTAACTACAGTTAATCAACAGCCCTATTTAAACGGATGCTGAATTTAATAAAAACTTACTAATATTAACCACAAGTGTACCATGGCCACAAGTTACAGTCATTAGTATTCATGTCAGTTTGTTGCCATGGTGTACCTGTGATTAATTCAGGTGAGATCAAAGTCAACATCCCTATTAATAATATTGATCTTCAATAGGGCAGTTAATTGACTTGTTGAAGATCAATAGCATTAATAGGGACTTCAGTAGTATAAAGGTATAAAAGTATAAGGAAAGAAGGTTGAAACCATCCTTAATAGGTATGGCAAGTAGTAGGCGCTAGTATAACCTTTTGTAAAAGCAAAGACCTAGTCTTAAGGCAGTGGGATACGTTGGAACTTGTTAGCCTGATAACCATATGTGAAATGCCTAACCAGTTCTGGGATTCCTCGCTATGGATAATGTAAGTATGCAGTTCTTGGCCATTTTTTATTAGTGTTCTTCTCATTTTCTATATTACTGTTTTAATGATTTTGTTTGATTTGCTAATAAAGTTTATAACATTTCCAGCCAAAGAATATGCTAATTTGCTCTTTGAGGTCTTCATTCTGTTGACAACTTTTCTATTGTTCCTGATTCGGAAGTAGAACCCTTTTCAAGCTAGTGTGTAGTACATAAATTCACTCTTAATCAGGCTACACAATGTATGTTCTGAACCAGTTGTGGTTTATTGTAACCCTCTAGCTTAGTGCTGTTTATACTGTGCCTCTAGAATGTAAGTTCTTAAAACTAGAAATGGGGCTCTGGCCTATGACTAGGCCTGTAAGTATGATGAGAATATAAATAACAACAACAAAAGAACCTGTTGATCACATATACCTCTCCTACTTTAGAGCTGTTATTCTCTTTCTAAATGTTGAGGCAGTTGTTAACAAAATACTGTTCGTTATTTCTCTAGGTTGTCTAGGAAGGGAACTCATTTAATTACATTTTTTTTCTCTTGTGTAAAAGGTTTTTAAAATGTTTAACTGCACTGCAATAAGTATATGGATGACACTGCTAAGTAGAAATAGAATTCCTGAGCTAATGGATTGTACCTCTTTTGCTGAGTAAGCTACTTGACAAGTGTCACATTTCCTGGGTCACAATCTGGATTGTAGAACAGCTGTGCCCCTTACTTCTTCAGTATGGTGTACACCTTTGCTGTGTGAGCTCCCTCTCTGCCCATTCACACCAACCTCTAGCATGCAAGTCACTACCAGACAAATACTAGAGTGTGGTGCCCAGCCACTCTAATTACATAATGGGTTTCACCTGCGTGTATCTGGTTCCAGCCTTGCAATCCAGAAATGTACCATTTTGTACTGCTCCATTCAGGGCCGGCCTGAGCCCTTTTGGTGCCCTGGGCCTGGGTGCGTGGCGCCGCCTCCAGGTGCAGGGCGCGGGCCCGCCCATGGAGCGCGGGCCTGCCCCCTAGGGTGCGCGTGCCCGCCTCCCAGGGCGCACGGCGCATGCACGGGCTGGTCACAGCCGCTGGCGCGCAGCCCGGGGCCCGCCCCTGAGGCGCATGGCACATGCGCTGCCCAGCCTGGCCTGGCCAGCGTTGCTGGCGCACGCGCCAGGCCGTGCAAAGCCCTGCAGCCGTGGGGGGAAGGGCGCTGTTGGCCGGCGCTGCGGGCGGGCTGGTGCTGCAGGAGCTGGGCACACAGCTCCTGATGGCAGCTGTAAGGGACTCCGCACGCTCCTTACAGCTGCCATCAGGCGCCCCTCATCGGTTGGTGCCCTGGGCAGCTGCCTGGCTCGCCCATGCCTCCGTCCGGCCCTAGCTCCATTACTAAGCAAAACGAGTGGTGAAAGCCCATCATTTCAACTCAGAAAATGATCGTGCCACCAGCCTTCCTTACCTAATCAGTTTCCTCAAGCCCTTCAGCCAAATGCACACTGGATTAGGTAAAACATTAAAGTAAGTTTATGTATTCACCACAGAGAGATTTTAAATGATTATAAGTGATGCAAACATGGAAGATCAGAATTGATTACAGAAAGAAACAATAGGTAAAAGCCCTAAGCTGTTACCTAAAAATTAATTATCATAGCTAAATTTGAAATGAACAACTTTTCTCACCCCTCTGAATGTTGCAGACAGTTCATATGTCATAGTACAGTTCTTCCTCCGTTCCAAATCCTTCAAGCAGGCTTGTTTCAGTAGAAATGCTGATCCTTTCTTACAGGAAAAGTCCTTGCTGTTAAATGGGGTCAGGTAATCCCATTGCTACAGCTGTGCAAATCCATGGATTCCTGCTTTATATCCACCAATATCAGCATCCATGGATCACTTCTGCAGATCAGATGCACATTTTGTAGCTAAAGCCCTAAAAATCTTCACGGATCCATGGAACATTTTTGAGGACTGCAGATTTGATATGGATACCGATGTTTGTATCCAAGGAGGGCTCTGTCTACTGCCTGTGTGCTTTGCACTCAGACTCTCATATCAATTGCAAATTCTTTCTTACACCTTCATGAAGCATGATGGTGTTTCCAAGATAATACGCTAGTCATTTGATATTTCTAAAGAGGTCGTTTGTGGCCATTCTGCAGGCTCACAACATATTTCGGTAACGGACATATAGCTAGTCTTGTGATTCCATATACAGTGTTGATACACACATTTGACAGGGAAATAATACTCAGCTGAGCTACTTCTCCAGTGATACCTTGCAAGGCATGCTTTGTGCAAGATTTATCATCATTTTGTAAAAGTGCTGACCATAACAGTGTGTGCTGTTATGACATCTTAGTTTTGGATACTGCATAATCACGCCAAGTGACAGACTAGCTGGCTTGTCACTCTCACACCAGCACACAATGAATACATTATGCTGTGGTTTTTTTGAAAGGTAAATGTATACTATGCAAATGTCATTGCTTGTTCATGACTGAACTGAGAGGTATGAACATTTGGAGCTCTATGAGATGCACAATTTGTGGAATGGGTTGATAAGATTGACTTTACTCTGTACTTGTTTCCTAATCATCGCTGCGTGCGTGCGTCCGTCCCATTCTTAAAAGAACTTCCGGTCGTGTGTTTACTTTCAGGAGCTTTGGAAAATATTTCTGCAATTAAAACTCCATATTTTAGGTTACATTAATCTTCTGAGAAGCTTATTGCTTCATAAAATGTATATTTGAGATGCTTGAGTTATATAGCATCTATTAAAAACATGGGCACAAGCAGAATTTTTCTTTAAAAGCTGTCTCAAAAGAGTTTGTATAAAATTCACCATTACTAGGTGTTTAACCCTTTTATTGAACAAGAAGAGAAATCTCTTTAGGATTTCTTGGCTGAAATTATGGTCTTTATTTTGTTGCACTTCTGATGGCTGGCAGTCTAAAAGGACCCGACTCTACACTATTGCTAGCAACATGAGTCTTGCCATTGATTTCAATAGACACAGGGTCATATCCTGCAAGTACAAAAAATTGCTTCCTTTAATTAAAGAGATTGTCAAGTGTTTAGTCCCAAGTATGTGCAGCGTACTCACAGATGTTGTTGTGGACACAAAAGAGATGATGTTATGGACACAAACTTCACACAGCTGAAATTGCCAGGAAAGTAGTATCCACTGAATTACATGTTTTGCATGGACTCAGGTTATTCAGTGGAACACTTTCATCAAGTAAACTGATATTTAAAATTGATATTTAAAATTGACTTCTGCATTTTTTATGATTATAAAAGCATTTAATTCAAGTGTTTTTAATTACAATTCAGGATGAGGTTTCCTTGATGAACCAGGTGCTTCAGTCTAAGCTAAAGCCTATCTCTAAGGCAATGTCTACACTACACTTCTTTTTCAGAAAAAGGAACACAAATTGCACTCCGCATTTTGCATATCTTTTTCCGATTCTTTTTTCAGAAGAGGCTTTTCCAAAATTTGGCCCATCTACAGTGGGACAAATTTCAGAAAAACCTCCTCTTTTGGAAGAGCCCTTCTTTCTTTCTTGTGAACAAGCTTTACAGGGCTTCCGAAAGAGCGGGTGTTCTCTTCTGAAAAAAAATTCAGAAGAGCAGATGCATTTCTTGGCTGAGTTTAGGTATTCCGGAAAAACTCTGTAGTGTAGACATAGCCAATAATACTTCCTTCTTCTGTCAAAGCTAAATTTTCTTTAACAGGAGTAACTATACTGCTACCAAACACTCATTAAGACAGAAGATAAATTGACAGGAGCTTAAACTTGAATTCTGGTCACCATATTGTTGTTCTTGGTTTGTTTTACCACACTAATGGTACCTTTTCTGTTTTGTTTCTCAGCCTCTGACTATGGATTGTTCTTGTCCGATGAAGATCCTCGGAAAGGTATTTGGTTAGAAGCTGGAAGAACACTGGATTATTACATGCTGAGAAGTGGGGTATGAAGAATTCTGTCATTTTTTTACCAGCAGATTTTGAAGCAGTCATTTAGTACAAAGAACTGTAGTCCTTGAAAAGCATTTTGATGCTAGGACAAAACACTTTACCCTACGGGTGTCAGATTTGGCAACCACTGTACAACAGGGTACCCTGTTAAAATAATTAAAAATACTCACTAATTTTTGGATTGTCAAATATTGGTCATTTTAACACCCAGGCATGTACATTGGGGTTTACTCATCTCATCCCAAAGAAGGAATTATCCTTTCTCTGTCACATGACAGTCAGAGTCAGAAGTGAATTGATATTTTTAATAGGATTTGGTTTCCTGGGGTTGTGATTCTCTGCTGAGCCTTTGAGAGGTGCCACTGTATGAGAGAGGGCTCAAGTGGCTTTAAGCCACCGTGATGCCCGCCAAGTCGTGGGCTGCTCCAGGGGTCATAGAGACTGCCGATGTTACTTGGGTAGTCCTTGGGACTTTGGTCAGAACTTCTGTGGTGCTGCATCCTTTCCCTGACCCTCCCTTCCTAATCCTACTTCCAACCCAATGTGTCCCATATGCCAGGGCTTGTGAGGGGTCCTCAGCACCATTATGGCTGGTCTTTGGTGTTAACTGGGGAATCTGGAAGAAGAGTGTACAGTTTTTGAAGGATCATTTTCTGAGCATGACTGTGTATTATGCTGCAGTGTCCTGTGTAACTTTCAGTCCGATGTAAGTTTGCCAAGCAGGTTATGGAAGGCCTGAGGAATAGGCTTTACTAGAGTCACTAACACTGCTTTGAAATAAAAGCAATGGTTGACTGTCAATACTAGAGACAACCCTTGATGCAGACAACAAACTTGAACAGTTTATCTAAATAAAAGTTGTCTTTAAAATAATAAATAAATGTATATGTATCCAATTAAAACTTACATCTGCTCCAGTTTTCAGCTACATCAACAGCTTACTGGCTTGGGATGGTTCTAAACATGTGTAATATTCTGTGTGATTTATTCCCTAGGATATTTTGGAGTACAAAAAGAAACAGAGACCTCAGAAAATACGGATGCTGGATGGATCTGTGAAAACGGTTATGGTGGATGATTCTAAAACTGTTGGCGAATTGCTAGTTACCATTTGCAGCAGGATAGGTGAGATTTCTTGGCCTTGGATTTTGGAATAGTGTGCATGTTATATACCGTGATTATCAATATCAGCCTTGTTATGGTTGTTTGAAAATTGGTAGTGTTCAGCATCAGTTAAGCTGCATTAAAATACTCAAAATGGCTTTTTTCCCATTCTGTAAAGTATTTGCATCTTCCTTCCTGTGTGAGTCAGAGGGACTTGCACCTTAAAAGTTTTGCTACCAGATAGCACTCACCAGTCAGGGGGCTTATATTATCTGACACCTAATGTTCTAAGTATTTCAATATTTATTTCTTTCACATAGTTTTCTTTTGTGAGGTGGTGAAATAAAATTAGTTTCCTGCCTATCTAATATTTAAGCAAGCGTAGAATTTACCCTTCCATCTCATTGAGAGGCTAAGGCGTCTATTTATACTAATGTGATTACTAAAGACATAGAATCATAGAACCATGGAGCTGGAAGAGACCTCAGAAGGCCATCAAGTCCAGCCCCCTGCTCTAGGCAGGACCAACCCCAACTAAATCAACCCGGCCAGGGCTTTGTCAAGCCGAGACTTAAACACCTCTAGGGGATGGAGACTCCACTACTTCCCTAGGTAACCCTACATACAGGACTAGAATATGCTAGTTTCTTAATGCTGGTTTGAATTGGGTACTAACTTTAAATTTGAAATGCACATTGTAAAACTGCTACCGTTTACTGAACAGTGCAAAAATAGGTCATTTCTCCAGGCGATGAAAAATAATGGCTTGGTGACCAGGAATGCCTTGCATTTTCACCAGCTCAGTCACAAACATGCCTAAACACAGGACCCATATTGCTGTCACTTCTACACTTGACTGTAGTATTGTGTTCTGCTTAGGGTTGACCATGGAGCCCCCCAGTGCAGCTGGTATAAAGTATGGTCTCTTAGTCATCTTAGGCTCTCTTTCCGTCCTGAATAGCATAACTTATGCTGTCAGTGCTTAACAAACACACACAAGACAAAGAAATGAGAGCAACTCAGACGAGTGCTAAGTGCTCTACACAGTGAGGGTATGTCTACACTATCACCCTAGTTCAAACTAGGGTGGTAATGTAGGCAACCGGAGTTGCAAATGAAGCCCGGGATTTGAATTTCCCGGGCTTCATTTGGATCTCGCCGGGCGCCTCCATTTTTAAATGTCCGCTAGTGCGGACTCCGTGCCGCGCGGCTACACGTGGCACGGACTAGGTAGTTCGGACTAGGCTTCCTAGTCCGAACTACCGTTACTCGAAACAAGGAGTAACAGTAGTTCGGACTAGGAAGCGGACATTTAAAAATGGCGGCGCCCGGCGAGATCCAAATGAAGCCCGGGAAATTCAAATCCCGGGCTTCATTTGCAACTCCGGTTGCCTACATTACCACCCTATTTTGAACTAGGGTGGTAGTGTAGACATACCCTCACTCTATATAGTTTCATATAAAATGCATAGTGAGGACTGACATCTGTAAAGCCCTAGAGTTGCCTAGAATCCGAGTGGTTCAGAGGCTTTTTTTGTAGTGCTCTACTTGTACTGGGCATGCTCAAATTGTTGAGTCCTTAAGGAAGTGATTGCAGGAGTTCATGACCTAGAATTCTCCATTGGGAACTTTATTTTGCTCATAATCTACTTGAGCTTCACTTGTCTACTTTTCTTGTGAGATTTAAAATTTGTAAGAAAGCAACTTTCTTCTTTGAATGCTTGCCCATGTGCATTCGAATGAGGTGCACGCACGCCGTGCACAGACTCCGGAGCCTTTTTTCCCCAGCATTATCCGTTGGGGAAAGCCCCCTTGGGAGCCCCCTTGAGTGGCACCAACATAATGGTGAATAAGTATCCCTGCTGGCCCTCCCCTCCCTCAGTTCCTTCTTGCCGCCCCTGACAGGAGCTGGTGCACTTTATCTCTCACTTTAAGTCCCAGCGTGTAGATAATGTAGTTTGCAGTTGTTCTTTATAGTGTAAATAGTTAATAAATAGTAAGATATCTAGTTTACTGTCTCTCTCCCCTCTGAGGGAGGGTGATGCCATGTCCGCAGGGTTTTAAACCTTGTGCGTCCTGTTCAAAGTCTATGCCCTGTGGGGACCCCCACGAGTCCTGCTTAAAGTGTCTGGGGGAGGGCCGTATCTCAGATTCCTGCAAAATCTGTAAAAGCTTTAAATCTCGTACTAAGCGGGAGAGAGATTCCTTCCTGCCTAAAACTGATACTTATGGAAGCTGCTCTTCAGCCGGCTTCGGATCGAGCGCTGGCGGCGTGCAGTGCACCAGCATCAGTGCGGGAAGCCCTGGTGGCACCAGCACATACCACAGCGCGGAGAAGGTCTATGGTGCCAAAGCAGCACTCGCAATCCCCGATGCAGAGAAGAGGGAGCAGACCAGAGGCAGGTTTCTGGTTAAGTAAGGACACGGGAGTCGGTACCGGGCTCATACCCCGGTAGAGGATTCTCTGCTGCGACACCGAGACTTTCCAGCCCAGGGTGAGACAGGCCCTTACAGATAGACAGGCCGTCCACACTGGAGACCTTTGCTGCCGTGACGCAGCTCATAGAGCTCATGGCCTCGCCGGCTTCATCCCCGGCACTGGCCCAGATATCTCGTCACCACTTGGGGCAGGCACATATAGCAACGGTACTAGTGGCCATGGCGGCACCAGCAGTATCCAGGCACCAGGGGCCTGGTCAGCACCGGGAACCTCATTGGCGCCGCAGTCCTCAGCGGCAACAAAGTCCTTAGCAGCAAGGCGGTGATGTTTTATATCAACAGACAGGTTGAAGCTTTTTCCTCTCCCCTTTACTAAGAAGCCCTACTCCTCTGGGATTTCTGTATAGCCCCAACAATGTTATAGCCCGGATACCAGCAATGTCTTGGCGGACACACTCAGCTGCACCTTCACCACCCACTAGCGGTCACTCAAGGGAGAGGTGTTAGAGGAAATATTCCGGAGGTAGGGTAATTCCTGGGTGGACTTATTCGCCTCTCACAGACACAAGAAGTGCCCAGAGTACTACTCTTTCCTGAGGCGGGACACCCTGGTAACCAGTTGGCTCCCAGTCCTCCCCTACGCGTTCCCCCCCATTTCCACTAGTACACAAAGTCCTCATCAGGGCAAAGGGGCATAGAGCCTCAGTCATCTTAATAGCACTGGAGTGGCCCAGGCAGCATTGGTTCCCTATCCTCTTGGACATGATCCGAGTCGATCCCCTAACCCGGCCTGCAGTTCTGGATCTGATCACCGAGGATCTGGGGGAGGGCCTCCTTTGCCATCCGAATTTTCCGTCTCTCCACCTGACCGTGTGGTTTATCCATGGTTAATGGAGGAAGAGAGGGCATGTTCAGATGCTGTAAGGGCAGTGTTGTTGGGGAGCACAAAGCCCGCCACTAGAGCCACCTACTCTGCTAAATGGAGGTGATTTTCTGAATGAGTTTTATGAAAGGGGGTGCAGCCTCTGTGAGCTGCCATCCTGCTAGTTCTCAACTACCTTCTATAGTTGCGTAAGTCAGGCCTCTCAACGTTCTCCCTGAGGGTTCAGTTGGCAGTCATCGCAACCTTCCACCTGGGAGAGGGGAGTAGATCTGTGTTTGCTAACCACATAGCCTCCATGGGATCTCAACCTTGTGCTCACCAGGCTGATGTCCCCACCCTTTGAACCGCTGGCCATGTGTTCTCTGACATCTTTCATTCAAAGTGGCTTTCATTGTGGCTAGTATGTCAGCAAGAAGGGTTTCTGAGCTCAGGGCACTGAGGGTAGACCCTCCATATATGATTTTTTCAGCAGACAGGGTACAGATGCACCTTCACCCGGCCTTCCTTCCTAAGGTGATGTCTGCATTTCATATGTCGCAGGATATCTACTTGCCAGTATTTTTTCCGAAACTCCGTGCATTCACTATATGCAAAGAGGGCGCTGGCTTTTTACTTTGATAGAACAAGAGAGTTTTGTAGGTCATCTCAACTCCTTATTTCAATAGCAGAAAGAATGAAAGGTCTGCCGGTAACGGCACAACGGTTGTCTTCTTGGGTTACATCATGTATCAAGGAATGTTATGAACTGGCAGGCAAAGTGCCGTCTTGCATCACAGGCCATTCCACTCATGTGCAGGCTTCCTCAGCAGCATTCCTAACACAGGTTCTTATAATGGATATCTGTAGAGCAGCAACACGGTCATAAGTACACACGTTTGCAGCGCACTATGCAATCACATAGCAGGCTAGAGAGGATTCAGCCCTGGGTGCTGCAGTATTACAGTCAGTCATGCCTTAATCTGTGTTATTCTCCGACCTCGCCTCCAATAGTTTTGACTAGGGAGTGTAGCCAGACAGGAACCCCCCTGTAACATCCATTTTTGCTTGCCTGGAGCATATAGGGCACACAGAACAGAAGGCCCAGGCTGCTGTGACCGTGAATGGCTGTAAAAAGAGATATGCCAATTGCTGACCAAGAGGCTGCCAAGGAGTGTCCTTGACTTAACCCATATTGATACGAACACACAGCCGTCTGCGGGGGGAGGAATCTCTCGCTCAGTAAAAAAAAAAAAAAAGTCTAGTACTCACAATTTAGTTATCTCTCTTGCAAGTGTAAATTAACTTGAAACTTGCTTGTAAGAACTGGCGCCACAAAACGGACCAGTACAATTTGGCATCTTAAGATAAGAAAGAGGATACGGGCCCCCAGGGGTATAAAGATGGGTCCAGCAGCACATTTACTTTGAGTGTCAATTTACCATCTATCTGCTGGTCGGGTTAGGTGTTTCATCTCCCGAGGTTCCCGCCCACCTCGTATTCGTCTTTCCTAGGAATTGAGAGACGGGCCCTGGCCTGACACGCTGAGGTCGAGAGGCACAGAAAGGGGTAAAAATTGTACCTGGATGTGGTCCTTTGCTTAAGTATATATATACATAGTGTCAGAGCTCTTTAAAGATTAAGCTGTCACTTGGTACCATTATTTCTATTTTCTATCTTTACCTTTTTCCTGTAACCATTTTTAAGATCTATATATATATTTGCTAGCATTTAAGAAATAGAGCAATAGCCATTGTAACCATATGCTTTTATAAGTTTTTTTTAATAAACCTGTAACTGTTTAAGCTTTAACCTGACTCCTTCAGTTGCTGTAATAGAACCAAGCACAATTTAAAAGAACTTCAGCCGGTCATAAAGGGACAGGCATAGGGAGAGCTTGGGCGTTTGGATCTGTGTCACTCCCAGGTGACAGATCCGTTGGAGCACTTTTCAGCCTTTCCCAGGCTGCCCGCTGCAAAGGAACCCTGTGTTCTAGCAGCTAAAATCTAAGGTGTAATAAGCTCTTCCTATATAAAGGGGCGTCTGTTGGCCTGCTGGCCACCCTCTGCGACGGGACCCCGGTCCTAGCAGTTAAGACACGGACGTTAAACCTTTTCTCGGAAACACACACACACACACTGCCCTGACCGTCGGCTGACAGGGAGTCACCTAATTCGAATGTGCATGAGTAAGCACTCAAAGAAGAAAAAATGGTTACTTACCTGTAACTGTTGTTCTTCAAGATGTGTTGCTCATGTACATTCGACCTCCCTCATTCCCCCACATTCCCTTCGTCGGTGTCTCCAGCAAGAAGGAGCTGAGGGGTCTCCCTGCTGGCCCGACGGATACCGTTGGGGAAAAAAGGCTCTAGAGTCCGTGCACATGGCGCACGTGAACCTAATTCGAATGGACATGAACAACACATCTCGAAGAACAACAGTTACAGGTAAATAACCATTTTTTCTTGAGACTGGTAAAACATGAATACTGAATTACTTCCATGAACACCGACAGGTTTTTTGAACTATATTTTTTTGAGCCTGATAGAGGGATATTTTGGCGCCAGTTTTTGTTGGAAAGATTGACTATGAGTACTTGATACATTCATATAATGATACTTTTTAACACTTGGTCTGGAATGTTTTTAGATGTTAACTTCAAATATATTATGTTTTCAGCAACATTTAGAATAAACCCTTTCTTGCTGTCCTACTTATACGGTACATTTTAATGGTTCGACTGCTGGAATTGCATGCTTACCTGGTGTTCGCACTTCTAGGAATAACCAATTATGAAGAATACTCTCTAATCCAGGAGAGCATTGAGGAGAAGAAGGAGGAAGGTACAGGTACACTTAAGAAAGACAGGACGTTGTTACGAGATGAAAGAAAAATGGAGAAGTTGAAGGCAAAACTTCATACAGATGATGATTGTGAGTACTATACCTCAAGAGGCTGTTTGAGGGGTGTTTCCGGAGAACTGTCAAGTGGGTTAGAGGGAGAGAGGAATCCAGAAGTTGGTTATTGGTTTTGGGGCATCTTTCACTGGATAACCTGCTGCACTTACCTTTCATTTACAACTCCAGGAAAACGTTAGGCAACAAGTTGGAATATCATGTACTGTATGTGCCTGTAATGTCTTTGTTGCTGCAATGTATTTTTAAATCCAGTTGAAAAGCTGTTAGTCACAGGAGAACAGTTATTATGTATGTTGAAAACTAGTTCTAGATCCGGTAGTATTAATTTCCATTTTGCTGGTGGAGGGATTTTGCTACAGTCTACTGAGGAAGATTATTTGTTCGACTTACTGATGCTTTCTCATTCTTCTGATTCATTGCCTTTGTGCTGAAAGTCAGTAAAATCTGTTTAGCCTTTGTCTGCACATTAAATATAAAGGGTCCATTCCAAGAAACCAAAACACTTGAATTTTTAACATGTGTTTGAATACTCATCTGTGTACTGTGGTCAAAATACAGCAAAATAACACAGTTGTTAAGTGGCATGCTACCTTTGTTTTACCTTACATAAAGTTCCTCGTTTTTGGCAAGTGCTTTTGCCCCTGTTATTCTTATCACAGGCCAGTGTTTTAAAACAATGTGTAATAAAGAATAGGAGGCTACATGGAGAAAATGTATTTAGCTGTCCATAGTTGATTCAGTTTTACTCAACTGCTGGGATGACTTGTAAAACCAATGTGTAAACTACAGCTACCTTTGCAATTATGCATTTAATAATTTTCAAAAATTATACAACAACACATTCCCACTATATTCAAACTGGAAATCCCATTATCCATTGGCTGATATTTTGGACTGTAATATCAGTTGCAACCTTCATAGCATTGGCTGAGAAGTGGAGCAGATTCATGCACGTGATGAGTACTTATTCCATAATGTACATGTTTTGCTCGCAAGAAAACGTACAAAACCTCACCATAGTTTGTCAGTTTAGCACTGTTCATTTTGTCTAGCTAACTTGTTTTTCTGTAACAGTCATCACTGTGGTTTCAAGTGTGAATATTGTCTCTGAAGGCAAGAAAAAATATACATTTGTCATACCTAGCCTTGCTAAACCCAAACACTACTCAAAGTCAGAAGTCAGAATATCCACAAATAATTTTTTTAAACTTGCGTTCTGGCTTTTTAACCTGTAGAAGTCATGTTGTCAAGCTTCACTCTGCAGCAATGGGAGCTAGAAACTCTTTGAAATGAAAGCAATGATTTTCATGTTAGCATTGATCCAGGAGCTGGGACCTGAAGGAAAACTCTAAATGCTTCATCTCTCACACAGATACCATTAGGACGGATAGCGCTGAGTAAGGTGTTTATTTGTTTCTGTTCCAGTAAACTGGCTAGATCACAGTCGAACATTCAGAGAACAAGGAGTTGATGAAAATGAAACACTGCTGCTGAGGCGGAAATTCTTTTATTCAGACCAGAATGTAGATTCTAGAGATCCTGTTCAGCTGAACTTGCTTTATGTTCAGGTATAGTATGTACAGCAAAGAAACCTCTTCCATCCTACTGAGGGATTCTGTGTGTTGTTATTATGTATGTTAAATTTTGATTAAGAGGCTAATTGAATAGCTGAATTTGCCTCAGCTATTCAATTAATCTATAAGGGAGCATGGCCTTTGAATACTCATCTGTGTAGAGTGGTCAAAATACACTTCAAAGGCAAAAGTGATGCGGGGAGCACTGGGCCAATGGGGGACTGATTGAGTCCCACGCTGGCCCCTAGGTCTCCAAGGTGTTTCAAAGCAGTGGCACCACGTAAAGCTGGGAGCTAGCTGGGGCCTCCCCAAAGTGGGCCCCAGCTCCCCATTGAATTTCAAAGCAGCAGCACCGCGTGAAGCTGGAATCCTCCCCACTGACCCCGGCTCCACCCAGCACTGCGGGAAACTCCACATGGTGTTTCTAAGCGGCAGCTCCACGTGGAGTCCGGGGTCAGCCTCCTCTTCGCTTCCTCCCGCTTGCTGCCTCTTTCTAATAGAGGCAGCAAAGGGGGGGAAGAGACTAGTGGTCTAGTGTGTCAATTATCCGATAAGCTTTTGCTTATCAGATAGTCGACTAGTCTTTAATATCCCTAATTGTTATAGCTAATACTGCAATTTGTGGTCTGTTCACCTCTTATTTCTTTACCATCCCAGGCCTGTACTTGAATTGGAATATGGGGAAGTTTTATAACTCTTTTGTGAGCCTCACTTGTGAGGAAGGAGCATGTCCTGATGTCTGGTTTGCAGAACCAAATTTTGTTCTTGTTCTCTTTTGCAACCCTGCTCACAACTGTGTGAGCAAGGGGGTTGCAACATTTGAAGACTATGGGTTTGTCTGTGTAACTGAGGGTGAAGTGCTTCAGGAATAAACAAAAGATGGAAGAAATGCTGCTTGACTTTTCCAGACTGGTTGAGAAAACTACTTACTGTTAAATGAGCAAATTGGATGTGTAGGCCATTGTAAAAATGGCATTAGGAGATACTTTGTGTCTTGGTGTGTGCATTTTTATGACAGAACAATGCTTCCCATTTTCTATTACCTTGTTTATAATGGTTCAAGTGACTATATTGAGATGAGTGATGCAGTTGTATATTGTTTGTGGAACTGGACAGAATACCTGTCCTCATTATAAAAGTGGGTTGCAGGTTTTTGCACTTAATTTTCATAATCATTTAAGTTCTACTAATTGCCATATCTTTAAACGTGAGCCCTGTTTGGCTTTCACGGGGGCATTGTGGCTACGCCAAAAACTCAAAAGATATATGAGACAGAGGAGTAAGCTTTGCAGAGGGTTAATTAGCAGAATTCTTGCAGGACCCCTGCTTTTCAATTCTACGTGATTTACAGCAAGTTTGTAAAAATCTTGTCTGAAATAGACACACTGGCTCTAACAAAACATATCCTAGTGCATCAGCAGCATGAGCACAATGGTTATTCAAATACAGGGTCGTTCCCCCCCCCCCCCCCCCCTTAGGAAATGTGCAAAAAAACTCATATGGAGATTAATTCCTGAAGCTGGTACAGGTCCATGATTATTGGAAGTTTGTCGTCATATGACAATACAGGCTGAGAGAGAAGAGTTCTTCAAGAGCTGGTCCCAGTCTGTGCTCCATTTAGGGAAGAGGCATGCGCTTCATACCCCTGAAGTTGGAGAATTTTGAAAGCAAATTCCATTGGCCCTTTCTCACCAAACAAGGAGAGAAAGGGCAGGGCAGGCCAACCACCTCTCCCATTCCTTTTTACCCCACGTGTCCTGGCCTGGAATCTCCAAGTTCCAGGCTCTCCTTCAGGCTCTTTGTTCTCTAAATTTTGAATGTTGCCTTAGTGCTTTTTGGTTGTGTTATTTCCATAGTTAGTGTTTGTAACAGCTGTTAAAGGTGTTAGTTAAAGCTCCTGCCCTCTTCATACTCCTGTAGAGGTTTCAGATTACTCCAAGAACTCCAGGTTTCAAGATTTGTGTGTTCTGCCTCCATTCACTGATAACCATATGCAATGCTTTGGTAAGATGCATGTCCTGGCTAGGGTGGAATATCTGCTGCTCTTTCCCTAACTTTACCAGAAAAGCATAGGGATTGTGGCCTAGAAAACATCTCATAAAGAGCATGGGGCTGCAGTTGGGCTCAGGCCAGGGGACAGCCCTTGTATATCAGTCTAAATCTACGTGGAATACACCTCCCACTGCAAAGTCCAACTCTGCTAGAGGGAAGTGTGTACCCATAATCTCCCTGTTGGGGTTTCATTGGGAAGGCAGAGAACTCTTATGCAAATGTAAGTCATTTATGAAGTAGTCCATCTTGAGAGGTTGAGCAGACCAGCTCTGTTAATCTTTAGGGACTTGGGACATGCCAAATCCCAGGAGTCTAACACCCATAAAGGAAGGGCTTTGTTGGTACCAGACGCTGTTTCATGGACACCCATTCCATCAGGACCAACGAAGTCTCTGGGTCAGTTGGTTCCAGCACGATCAGAACTGCTGCCACCGGTGATAGCAACACTAAGGGTGCGTCTACACAGCACTATAACATGAAATAACACAAATTGCGTAACTTATTTCTATGCTATTTTGAAATAGCTTATTTAGTCATTTGGCACTGGCTGCACAGCACCACAAAATAAGTGCTATTCTGAAACATGCCTTACTCCTCGTAGAGTGAGGTTTACAGGGACATCGAAATAGCGAGCCTGAAATAACAGTCTCGCTGTGAAGACGCAGGATAGCTATTTTGGGATATTCCAGTATCCCAAAATAGTGTTGCAGTGTAAACGTACCCTAAGTCTCTCTTCTGACCAGTTCAGTGCAGGTGACTCACGCTCTGAAGAAGTCAGAGACTTACACTGCACCGGAGAACGACTTTGCTCTTTCCCTGTTATCATGACCTTCAGTAATGAGAAAGCTAGTGACTTCACTAGTTGATGTTAGCTTAGACTACTGGTTTTCAGCCTGTGATCCATGGAGGCAAGCTATGTCTAAGAGGTCCATGAAAGGTGACAGTGTCAGTGTTCCCATGCCTTTTGCAACCACTGTATTTACACACACTGGAAGAAAGGAAAATGAGCTGGCCATCAGCTATCACTGTTCTTACATTTGCAATCAGTATTTTTCATGTTCATTGGGTAGATAAGTTTCCTTTCTTTTCAAGCACTTGCTCATGTCCATTCCACATTAGGGGGGTGTGCTCTCCACGTGCACCCATACTGGAAGCTTTTCCCCCAGGAGCATCTAGAGTGGAGTGGCTCTGGTGACCCCTGGGGTGGCATCACCATGGCACAGTATAGCAGGCTCTGCATGCTTCACCCACCCTCAGTTCCTTTTTGCCAACAGTGTCAGTGCATCGAAACTGCTGGCTTTGACTCATCATAGCTAGATACCCTCTAGTTAACAGCTGTTTAGATAAGTTAGCTTAGTTAAGAGTTCGCTGTCCAGGATGGCGCATGCTCCGATTCCCAGGCTTCAAACCTTGTGTTTTGTGCAAGTGCCCTGTGCCTGTGACTGACTCACATGAGACTTGTCTGCAGTGTCTTGGTGAGGGGCATGTTAGTGACATGGGCCAAATTTGCAGCTCATTCAAGCCCCATGCTAAGAAGGAAAGTGACATTTGCTTGCAGGACTTTGAATGGAATTGGCACATTCCCAGCAAGGGAGCAGTCACTGGCCTCAACCTCAGGCACTGTGTATCTGGTGAGGAACGCACCCGTCGTGCATTCTTCCAGTCAGCCCCGCTCACCCTTGCCGACCCTGGTATAAAAAGCAGAAGCGCTGGCCAAGGGCCACTCCAAAAGGACCAGGAGAAAGAGGGAGGGGAGCTTCGGCCTGCGTTGAGTAGCTCATTGCCCCCACCAGGAAGTTGAAAGGCAGTGATGATGGCTGCTGGAACCTTAAGGCACCGCTGACTCCAGACGCCCTGTGGGCGATGCAGGACACTTCAGTCTCTGTGCTGGCATTCCTGACGATCCAGTCTGGAGGCAAGCTGCATAGGGCTTCCTCAGGGCATCTGTCTTCTAGGGGATACGAATGCCAGTGCTCCCCCATGTCCCGCCAAGTCTTGAAGTCTGGGAGACAGGAATCACAGACGCCCTTTCGGTCTCCTGATGTGAGACAAAGGCAGGGGTCAGGACAACTCTCACCAGCGCAGTGGTGCAGACTTACTGAGGTTAACATCACCAAGGCCTTGTCACTATCCCTGGAACTGCTCCCTGGTGCACCAGTCATCTTCTCGTTGGCACTGGTCCTGGTCTTGATGCTCCTCAGACTGCCAAGATTGCTCCAGCACTTGGTGCTGTTCCAGATCCCAGCACCAAAGAGATGATGGGAGGCTTAGGTTGCTGGATGACCAATGTAGATCCACCTTTCCCGAACCAATCCCGGCTTTCTGTGATAGAGGTTCTGCGTGGTCGGAGAGACACCGGTAGGCCAGAGCGTTTACCTCTCTGAGAGGTAGTTGTGAGCCTTCTTGTTCTTAGTCACTGGGCAGTGTGCTTGTGCCATCAGCGGCTGGCACAGAGCAAGGGTTTCCGCTTCCCAGACAAGAGCAGATCCTTTTCGATGCCACCCCAACCCTCGGCACCACAAATGCTGGCATGGCTGCAAGGACAGTGGCCAATGCCCTGGTTTTTTTGGAACCCTTGGGGATTTACACAGCAGCCTAGCTCAGTCTCAGGAGAGACCATCATCTTGGTGTCTTGATCTCCTAGGCCAGTGGTCTCCAAACTTTCTATGCTGAAGATCATTTTTTTAATTTAAGGGCAACATATGATCTACCCCACCCCTTCCCGAGGCAGCAAATCTTCCTCAACGCTTGGCCTACTCCATCCCCACACCCTCCCTCACTCTCTTCACTCTTTTCCACTCTCAAGCTTGGGCAGAGATTTGGGGTGCAGGAGTGAGGATTGCAAGCTCTGGAAGTTTGCCCCAGCCTGGAGCCCCCTCTTGTATCCAAGCTTACTCCCACATCCCTCACTCACTCCTGCACCCCAATGCTTTGAGAAGGAGTTTAGATGCAGGAGGTGGCTCCAGGCTGAGACCGAGTGTTGGATGCAGGACAGGGTGAGGACTGTGTGCTCTGGGAGAGAGTTTGGGGGTGGCTCAAGGCTGGCATAGGCAGTAGGGGTGCAGGCTGCAGCAGGGAAGCACTTACTACAGATAGCTCCCAGTCAGCAGTGCAGCAGAGTTCAGGCAAGCTGCCTCTGCCTGGTCCCATGCTACTCGTGGAAATGCTGGTAGGCTGAGTTCTGGGTGCAGCCCCTGCAGCAGAAAGGGGGTATTACATGCAGCACTGCTGCCCGGAGCCTGCAAGTGCCTCCCCCATTGTCCAGTTCCCATCCAATGGAAACTGCTTGGCTTCTTCCAGGAGCAGCATGGAGGCAGGACAGCCTATCTGAGGATCCCCATCAACTAGCAGAGGCTGCAGGATGTACCAGTCAATCACAATTGACAGGCTGGTAACCGCTGCTGTAGGCCCACACAAGCTGCTGGGGAGAACATCCCCCTCCCTCCCGCAACCAAGAGCTCCTAATAGATCCCTAAGAGGTACCACAAGATCAGGGAGTGGTAACTCCAGCACTGGCTTCCTCTTTGTCCTCAACAGATGAGACCCTCCCATGCTCCCTCTCCTGGCGTCGCTGTTATGTTTATAAGAAGCACACAGGATCTTTTTCAGGGGAAAAGGCAATACACCGTATTTATTGAAAATCCAACATGAATAGCAGCATAAGTATTCACACCGTGCGCACACACGTCCAGCAGATGTTCTTACAGTTACCAGTCCATTGTGACACTAGTTAAACTAGAGGCCGATTGTATTGAACATGAGTGAGGAGCTAGGTTCTGTCAGTCATGATTTGAAGCACCGAGGCAGGACTGAACCATGACCAAAAGCACCCTGTTTTATATTTGTGATTTCCCATTTGAGTCTGTAGGCTTCGCAATGTTATGCTGCAATCATTACTCCTTAAATGGTGTTAATCTCAGTTTTCTACAGTTAACCTTTGATGATGATTGTCATTATCTCTTGTTTGTGTCTCCCTCTTGGGGGGAGGTGCCTCCCTGTCTCCAGGGTTTGTGAAATCTTCTCATTTAATTCTAGCATCAAGCACTCCTGGTTGTCTTCAAGGTTCTCACTTCTTTACCATCTGGACATCCGTGGTGGTTTTCACACTTATCCTTAACTACGCACACATCCTCCACTTTCACCAAACAATTTACACAGCATTTCCTGTTAAACAATTTTGCAGAGTTGTAGATAGGAATACATTTTAGAGAGGGATTATAGAGTTTAGCTGAAGGACACAATTTAGTTTGCACACTAGACAACTTAATGCTAATTAATGGTAATGGGAAGCAAGACCTTATAGAAAATACTGATCATGAAAGGTAGCTGACAGTCAAATAGCAACATACAGAACTTAGCAGCAAATCATTCTATGGGGCTTGTTATCATTATACTTATACTAGCATTACCCGTCCTGTTGTGACGGTAGACATACACTCACGGTGGCCTGACGCAGAGGGCAAAAGCAGACCTGGCTGCCATCTTGTCTGTGAAGGACCGGCTGCTGCCATGGCTGTGTCCCTCATGCTCCGCTCCCACCTCGTGCCGTCCATGTGTGCCGTGCACTCAGACCTGCCAGAGAGTGCCGTGGGGCCGCTGGAGTCTGTCATCCAGGTGCCAGCAGGCAAGATCCTGGCCAGCCTGCCCGGATCCACTGGCTAGACTCCCTATGCTCCTGACGAGGCGTGGCCTCCATTCCACACTTGGCCCATGGACCACTAATTTATTCCCTGCTTGGGATCAGCCTGGGTTGGGGGAGGGGGCTAGGGAGGGCTGAGCTACTCTCCTGTCCCTGACGGGACTGGGCAAACCTGAGCCAGCATTGTCCCCAGCTGCAAGGGAAGGTGTAGCTGGGGGCCTGGGAGCTGCCCTATGCTGGTGGGGGAAGGGGGCTCTGGGAGCTGCCTTGGCTGGGAGGAGGGGGGGTCACTGGGAGCTATCTTGGCTTGGTGGGGAGCTGCTCTGGTTGGGGAGGGGATGGGAAGCTAGCTGGGACAGGGAGTCTGGTGCTGTCCCGCAGGTGAGGGGCTGAAAGCAGGGAGTGCCATGCCTCCACCACTCCTCAGGATTGGGAGCCCCTGTGTGCCCATGGGGCGGGCCTAGGGCTGCTGCGTACATGCCCAAGGTGGAGCAGCGCCACCCACACACACAACCCCCTCTTCCCTCCCTCGCCCGAGCCCGTCACTGCTTTGCATTGGCTCCACCGTGCTGTTTCCATGGCTACGGAGTCTTTAGATCAGTGTTTCTTAAACTGGGCTCCGTGGAGCCCGTACCCAGGGGCTCCACGAGGCTGACAAACTGGAAACATCAATAAGTGCAGCACATACAATCAGTGAACCGCTGGGGCTCCGCATACATTTTTACACATGGAAAGGGCTCCGGAGCCCAAAAAGTTTGAGAACCGCTGCTTTAGATAAACAAAGCACAGCAGCCAGTTAGCAGCTTTGTCAGTGTGGCCCCGTGGCCCATGTTGAGAAACACTGTTCTAGACACACGCCGATCACTGGGTCTCCTGGACCATGACAAAGAAATCAACGTTCGCACCAGTCAAAGGATAGAGCTGACTGAGGCAATACTTGACTCAACCCACTCCAGGCCTTTCTGGCTCTAGGCAGATTCCAAGCCCTAGTAGGCTTCCATCAGGAGGCGTCCATGTATCTTCTGACTATGGCCAGGATCTGTCTGCACCTTTTGGGGCACATGGCAGCGTGCATGTATTTCATCTGCCGTGCCAAGCTCGCTTCACATGTGGCCACTCCAGCAGATGCTGACATTAGCATACTCGCAATCCAGAGACCACCTGGACAAGGTGTTTATGATCCCCTCACAAATACTTACTGCTTGCAGTGGTGGACCATGCTGGAGAACATCCTGGCGGGGGAGTCCCATTCTCCACCCCAGCCCCCTCTCTCGAATATGTGTCCGGTGCCTTGGACCTGGGCTGAGGCTCACACCTAGGCAAGCTCTGGACTCAGGGGTTATGGACCCCTGAGGAAGCAAGTTTGCACATAAATGTTAGGGAGCTCAGAGTGGTACATCTGGAGTATGGGGTTTTACCATGTTACATGTCGGGCAAAGTGGTGAGAGTCCTCACGGACAACACAGCCGCAATGTTTTATATAAATAGTTAAGGGGGAGCATACTCCACCACACTGTGACAGAAGGTGCTCCTTCTCTGGGACTTCTGCATCAGCCACGACATCCACCTGAAGACAACTCACCTTCTGGGGATCAGCTATGCTCCAGCAGATCTTCTCAGCAGGGACTTCTCTTTTCACCATGAGTGATTGCTCCATTAGGAAGTGGCCTCTGCAGTCTTCCATAAGTGGGGGATTCCCTAAATAGACCTCTTTGACAGTAGGCAGAACTGGAAATGCCACTGTTTCTGCTCCTGGTCCAGCCTGGGCAGGTGCTCCCTTTCGGACACTTTCCTCCTGTCGTGGTCAGAGTGCCTGCTGTATGCGTTCCCACCAATCCCTCTCAGTAGGGTCTTCATTCAGATCAAATGGGACAAGGCCCATATCCTCCAGAGTGCCCCAGCCTGGCCTCACCAACATTGATTCAGGACATTATTGGACCTGGAGATTTCTCCTCTCCCCTTTCCCTCCAGCCCCTACCCATCAGTGTGGATCTGTTGCCTTCAGGGCTGGCTCCTTCATTCTCATCTCACAAACCTGCACCTCATGGGACTGATGCTGCATGGCTGAGCGAGGCTGAAGGTACCTGGTCAAAGGTCCTTGAAACCTTCCTTGAGGCTGTCCTACGCAAAGTGGGCAAGATTCTTCCACTGTGGGGTGGAGCAGGATATCTCTCTGAAAAGCCGTCCAGTGCAGTTGGTTCTTGACAACCTGCCAAGGCCTGGTACATGCCTTTTATTAAGGTGCATCTTGTGGCGATTTTGGCAGTCCAGAGGCAATCAAGTGTTTCAGTAGGACATGATGGTGCATTCCTGTGGGGTATTGAACACCTCTGTCTGTCGGTGCTGGCTATGTTCCTCAGTTGGATCTTAACTTAGTGCTCTCCTGACTCATGAGGCCTCCATTCCAGTCACTTGAAGCCTGCTCTCTCTCCCATTTGGCCTGGAAACTGGCGTTTCTGGTTGCTGTGACTTTGTTGAGATGGGTTTTTGAAATCTTAACTTCTGAGCCCCTGTACACTGTTTTCTTCAAGGACAAGGTCTGTCTACAGCCCCTCCTGACTTCATGCCAAAGGTCATCTCCTCCTTCCACGTGAACCAGGACATCATCTTATCTGCCTCAGACTGTACAAGAGGGAAGAGGCTGCATGCTTTTACGTGGAATGCACTAAGTTGTTCCGCAAGTCAACCTTTCATTGCTACAGCTGATAGGATGAAGAGTATGCAATGTCCACTCAGAAGCTGGCCGACAGGTTTATGTTGTGTATCCGGACCTGCTACAACCTCACCCAGGCCCCCCTGCTGCAGATTGGGGAGACCATTCAGCCAGAGCTCAAGCATCGTCATCGTCCTACCTCATGTATGTGCCGATCTCAGAAAGCTGTAGAGTCGTGATGCGGTCCTCGGTCTATGTGTTCATGGCCCACTATGCCCTCATACAGCAGGCTAAAGATGATTCTGGTAAGACAGGGCCATGCTGCAGGCTATGAGACCATGAACTTGTACCCGCATTCATGTTAGGTAACAGTTACCTAATGTAAGCTTAGGACAAGACTCAGTGGGCTTAAATTTCAGCAAGGGAGGTTTAGATTGGACATTAGGAAAAACATCCTAACTGTCAGGATGGTTAAACACTGGGAGAAATTGCCTAGGGAGGTTGTGGAATCTCCATCACTGGAGATATTTAAGATATCCCCTATGGATGCTTCTAAGGGAAAAGCTTCCAAAACCAGTGCATGTGGCGAGCACACACAGCTAATGTAGAATGGACATGAGCAACACATCTTGGAGAACACCAGTTACAAAAAAGGTAACTGTCTTTTCTATTACACTATGATATATTGAATATAAATCGTGTGAAATATTTAGACGAGGTTTAGATGTGTCAACTGGAACATCTCTCTTGGTCTGAGTGAGAGTGTGCAGATTTACACCAGAGGAGGACCTTTGTTTATTTTGTTAGTTATAAACATATCCACAATGGAATAATAAATGAATTCCAACAGGATAGTTTACTGCTTGATTCTTGGCCTGTTTTCTGGCTGTTCAGGATTTTCAAAGATGCTGTATCTGCTCTGGACATGTTTGACATGTTTACGTTTCCCTTTACAGGCTCGAGATGACATTCTGAATGGCTCCCATCCGGTCTCCTTTGAGAAGGCTTGCGAGTTTGGAGGCTTTCAAGCACAAATCCAGTTTGGACCTCATGTAGAGCACAAACACAAACCTGGATTTTTAGAGTAAAAATCTTCTGCTAATTTCTAATTTTGAGTGTCATTCTGTCTATGCAGTGATGCATAAAAGAGTGGATGTATTCTGTTTTTCTGTCCTTGATGATTGGTCAGTGCTGTGATGATTTGGGACCTTTGGGGTGCCAACTATGGTGCTGAGATACCACTGAGTCAGCCTATTCAACCAGTGTTGGCCCCCAAAGTCTCCTCCAGCAAAGCTTACAGGCAGGATTACCCCCAGCTGCAGAAGTACAGACATTGAAATCAGCTCTGGGAAGACTCAGTTTAAGGGACTTGGCCCAGCATCCAGATGTTCATCCTCCTTGGGGTATAAACCCAAAATTATATGAAGTTCACCTCCTTCCTCAATGCACAGGAAGGTATGCACAGCCTCCTGCTTCCCACCTCCTCCTCCGCCCCACACCCCTGTTAGAAATTACATAAACTGGTTATACACTTGAACCTCTTTAATCTGGCAGCCTTGGGAAATAGGCTATGCCAGGTTATGGAATTTTCCAAACCATGGGTGTTCACCATAATGAAAGGTAAACAAGCCTATTACTAAACCATGTATAAACCATTATAGAGTACTGTACATGTATAATATGTCATAAAATAAGTCCTTAATGCACTGAATTTAAACTGTTATTGAGGCTTGGGTTGCAGGGACTGAGGGGGAAGTAGGATGCAGGAGTGTGTTGGGGTTGAGAGAGAGGGATCTGGGGGGGAGTCATGCAGCTGTTCCCAGATCACAGATATCTGGATTACGGATGTTCAAGTATATTCTAAACCAGAGAAGCACACAATCTAATATAGATTAACTAAAGAAAATGGTTACATTTTATAATTTCTTACCCTGGATATTCACAGGCCAGTGATTTTTTTTAGCCTGGGTCCAGCAGTTCAGTTAGGGTGTGTCTAGACAACAGGGTTTTGTTGACAAAAATGGGCTTTTGTTGATAAAACTATACCTGAGTCTACACTACCGCCGCGTTCTGTCGACAGTAAGTCGACAGAACGTGGCAGTTTTGTCATCAGCGGTAAACCTCATTCTACAAGGAATAACGCCTTTTTTCGATAGTACTCTGTTGAAAAAAGGTGCTATTGCATGCAAACTGCTTTTTCGAAAGAGAGCTTCTAGACTCTCTTTTGAAAAAGTGGCTTGCTTTGTCAACAGTTAGACTGCTTTGTAGTCTAGATGCTCTTTTTCAACAGAGGCTTTGTCGACAGTGTCTGTCGACAAAGCCTCTGTCGAAAAAGTCGTGCAGTCTAGATGTACCCTTACAGTCCTTTTGTTTCCAAGTGTTTTCAAGTACCTCTTTGGAGTGGGGAGGCAGAGGTGAAGCCAGCTGAAGACAATTATTGTTCTCCTCCCCTGCCTTATATAGAATTTCAATAAAGTGGGAAACTTTTCATGGATTCCTCCCCTCCCCCCCTTTGTGAAAGGTTCAGCTGTCCAATATGTGGATTAGTATCAGGTGACCAGGTCACCTGACTTTACCTCATCCAGGAGTCAGTAACAGAGTGGAGTGTTTCCTGGACGGCCAAGCCTATTCACAGTTCAGTGTTCTAGTAGATGGCCCATCACCTCTGTCAGGCTTTTCCATTGTAGTACCTAAAATGTTAGCAGTGGGAGTGATCCAAAGCAGCAAGTATGAAATACCCATAAAGGCCAATATTTCTTAAATTTGGGAACAAAAATGACCCATGCATATAAATGGGATAATCATATTCAGTAAATCATAATCTTTCCAATGATACCTTACATGAGCCATCTTGTATAAAATGTATCTGTATGTCATATTAATATCAAGCATATTTTCATAAAGCGTCTGGAATACCACTCAGAAGTGCCATTCATTAAATCATTACCTTAGTGATGTTTATATTTGATTGAAGATATTCAAAGGAATCTATTAAAAATAGTCATGTGCTTTGGAACTTTTTATACTTCAGCCTTGATTGTCTAGAACTCTTATAACAGTTCCATAAATCAACAGATATATAATGCTCAGTTATGCAGACAAATCACAGAAGCAAGCATTCTTCGGTTCCGATTAATTTGGATAATCAAACTTCTCGTGTACTGTCTATATTTAGTCTCTCTACTGACTGGTCAGTGACTCTTTACTGAGCCTTGGTCTACACTAAGGAGTTATTATGGAATAACTGTCCTTATTTTGAAATAACAAGCGGAGCATCCACGCTACCGAGCCTGTTGTTTTGAAATAATGAGCTGATTATTTCGAAATAACAACTGCTGCTTTCCATGAGGAATAACACTTATTTTGAAATTATTTCGAAATAGCGGTAATGTGGATGCTCCACTGCTGTTATTTAGAAATAACTACTCCCCAGAGTCATTCATAGTAATTACTCCCCAGTGCTTCCTGGGGCTCTAAGTCGAGGTAGCATGTTCACATTAAGGGAGCTGCATTGCACTAATTTAGAGGCTTCCCTGTAGTGTGGACACATTATTTTGAAATAGTGGTTTTGGGTGTTGTTATTTTGGAAAAATTTCCTAGCATAGACATGCCCTTAGGGAGCTACAGATGTCTCAGAAAACGCTATATGTGATGGGCTTAATTTATGCCTGGTCCTCATTACTTGTTACAGAGACTGATGGCATAACAGTTACATAACACCATCTTGATTTCTTTATGGTTTCCCATTGTCTTCGTATACCCCACCTGATGTGATGTGATGTAGTGGATAGCTGTAGAAGCATTAAGGTAACACTAAGTGAAGTGACTCCTTTTTAAAAGCATTATTCCTTCCCTTCTTTTTTTAAGAAATTAGTTTTCCCATCACAGCAAAGTTTCCCACATTAGAGCATATTTAGCTTCTCTCAAAGTGCTGTACAATGTCAACAGACTTCAGCTGCTGCTAACACATCCAGACTTAGTCTTTGCAAGTTCATTCCAAAGGGGGAAAAAAAGGTTATAACCAGCAGCTCTCTGTTTGTTGGACACAAACAACAGAATGTGGATTTCCACTGTGTGGCTGCAGCAAACTTATTTTAACTCATTCAACAACTAAAGGCATTGCAGAGTAAGGACTGGGTTTACTTGTTCCTATCTCAGCACAGTAGGCTGGACTTGATGACTTCTCAAGGTCTCTTCCAACCCTAAGTTTCTAGGATTGTGTGATCCTACCTTTGATAAACAATAGATAAATAATTGAACTTTACAGGGGGAGAGGAGAGTTTTCCTCTAGCGGAGTACAGATGCAACTCAGTTTAAAAATAGCCTGTTGTCTCTACGGTTTTTTATTATAAATGGTTTTATTTAAATTGGCCATAATTGAGGCAGACTAGTGAGACATTTTATGACATTGATACGAAGAATATATATTCACTGTACAGGTGCCAGCCAATTATCTTTGTAAAATTCAGTTAATGTTCTTATACCAACTTTTCCAATCATTCTTATATTTTCCACTGAACTATATTTATAGGTTTAATTTAAGTGGGAAAGAGTTTAAGCAGCATGTAAATTGCGCATTAAAACTCAATTGAAGTAGGGTTGAGCAGTGTCCATTGACTAACCAGTGTGACCTTAACACAAAACTGGCTTCCATAAGAGAGTCCATCTGTTCATAAAAAAAAAATCAATTCAAAACAAATAGGGTTGATTACTTTTCAGCATTTTTTCAAAACAGATTGGTTTAGTTTACTGTATCTAAGTATGTTTATAGAGAGAGCTTCTTAATTTTATCCTTTTTTTGTCATTGATAAATAACTCTTCACGAAAAAAACTGATTTCCGGCATCTTGTTAACACTTAGATACTGGTTGTTGGAATTTCCTTACAGCACATGCCAAAATAAATTTCCATTAATATTAACTGTGAAAGCTCCTGATTAAAGAAATCTTAAAAAGCTGGATGAAGAAATAATTAAGTTTTGTGTGGCATCTGCGCAGGCAGGCTGTGCTTTTAAATTTGAGAAAATAACTATTAGAGAGAAGTTTTAAAGAAGCCCTTTTTTCATTGGTATGTAGGGAAGAAGAGGGTACTAAATAGCTAAATTGACCATCTAGATTTTGTAACCAATGACATAGCTGTCTTAATCCACACTATTTTGTAACAAGCAATAGCTCCCCCTTTGTGATGTCTTCTTTCTTAATGAACATTGGAAAAGTGTGTTTGATGCTCATTAAAAATATCAGATATTGGCAGCATTTATTTAATATCTGAAGAAAGCAAAGGAGCAAACTTGACCTGGATTAAATTACTTAAAAGCTGCTTGCTATTGCATGCTGTTAGACTGAAATAATAGTTCAGCAAACAAGCAGTTGAGGTTTTGTATGTGGGATGTGATATGTAGGTGGTTTTATTAGCACCATTAAAGGAACTGCTAAGTAAGATTCAATCATACTGCCACAACCTAGATGAACAATATGTATCTTCAGAGTGAGATTAAAATAATTTTAAAGTATGTATGTCTGCATTGCATGTAAGCCCTGGGTTAGTAGAACTCAAGACAGCAGACCCTGGGTTTGTTAACTGAGGATTTGAGCATCTACAGTCACTTGTAATCTCAGGTTAAAAATTATTGAACTCTGGGTCCCAACTTGTGGCTCCAGTGTCTACACTGCATTGTGCAGGCTTGAGCCTCACCACCACTATACCAGACTTTGTAATATGAGTCAGCTCTAGGCCTTGGTTTCTGGCGTATTATAGGAAAATTTGACTCCCTACCAAACATGATTGTCCAGAGGACAGAGAAAGTCAGTTCTTGGCATTGTGGGATTCATTTGACAGATTCCCAGAGCATGACTAGAGTGGAGCTTTATCCACTTGGCAAAACAATATGTCTTGAACAATGGGTTCCAGCTTAACTCAGGTTCAGACCCTCCACTCTCCATCCTCTTGCGGTCCTGATATTCTTGGACTGAGCCCTGATTAGCACAGTTTGTGTACAGATGGAATGTGGAGCCTGAATTTGAAACCTGGAATTACTTTGCAGTGTAGACACAACCAGTATTACAAAAAGTCCTTCATTACATCCATGATATCAGTATCCAGATAGTGCACTATAAATACAACGCACTACAAGACTATGATCCTGAAAACTACTTTAAATGATTGACAGCAAATAATAATTGCCTAGCACTTAATGGCTGGCTTGCCTCTTTACTTCCCTGGAATGCAAATGGGAAGAAGAGCATAGAAGAGGAAGTTCCTCTGAAGAATCATGTTCACTGGCTGCCCTTAAGCTATTTCAAGCTATTGTGCAAATTCCACTTAGAGGTCTGAACATGCTTAATTCCCATCACGTTTTGAGACCTGTGGATGCCACAGAAATTACAATTATTTATTATTTTAATTTCAGGATGCTACGAATATTAATCAACCACTTCAGTGTATTTGTGGATACAATATTATTATTCCAACACTTCTGGAAAAATGGGGAGAAATAGTAGTATTCATAATCAATAAATTGGTATAGTAGTAGAAAGCACAGGTAGTGACTGAACTGCTGATGCATAGTTGACTTATGCTTTCGTGTCTTTCCCTGAAGTACAATAAATTAGTGTTTAATATCTGTATATGAACTCATTTGAAATATATCAGAAGGTTTAGTGAAGGAAAGAATCCTAGTTATTTACTGTGTCAGACAGAAGAAATATGAATTATCATTGGTAAGGATGTAGCTGAAATGACAGTTTATCTCCTTAACCTCACCTCTGATATGTAATCAGGCATGGTCGTCTTTCATCATATGGTATTTTATGCCTGTTTTAGAAGCCAAGAGGGTTTATTGTTGGCAAAGGGATATGGGAAGCAAAACCATTGTTTAACTGTAGTATTTTTTCCAGTCTGAAAGAATTCCTGCCTAAAGAATACATCAAACAAAGAGGAGCTGAAAAGAAAATATTTCAGGTAATTTGAGACATTACTTTTGTAAGTATAAGAAGAGTTTACATTCACAGCTCTGTAGTCTCTGCATGTCCGCTGCTTACATAATAAATTCTCATTAACTCAAGTGTAAAGACGCTGACAACCTTTCTTTTCTTCCATTGGCAGATTTATTATCCTTTGTGTTTTTATTGAAGGTCATTCACTTTCAGTGCGTGTTCAAGGTTCCTTAGGCCTTTTTTCTAAATTATGTGAACCGGGAAGATGTGCATTGGCATTGAAATAGAAGCACACTTAGGGAGGTCAGTTTAGTTTTATGCATGCAGCTTTTCATGCCTTCATAGCTCAAGCATGAGCTTCAAGTGTTGTGTAAGACAGAGTTCTTCTGGGCAATACTTGAATTCAGCGAGTTGGCTGGGAAGGACCAAATTGTAAAAGACTGAAATGATCAAATACACAACATGCTGACACTGCTGGAAATGTTTTATAGGATTTTGCCCTGATGTGTCAATGCTGATTAATATATAAACCCAGCAACAAGTAAGTATATGAGCAATTTTATTTAGCTTAGAAAATTTTGAAGTTAGCAGCTGAAATATGGTTATTCACATCATGAAAGAAAATGGCAGTGACATATGTTCTCAGCATGGAACCTCATTCTAATTGTGCACTGCTAGAATTTTTGAAGTATTATTTTTATTCTGTGCACTCCCAGTGAATAAATTCTTTAACTCATGAATTAGTTATAGGTGGAACCATTAGTGCCACCCACAGTTGTGTTTGTCCAGCACTTTTCCAGGCTGGATGTCAGCCACAGAGTGAATTTTTTTGTAATATTTCAGCAAAAATGGTCCATCCATTTCTTAGGATGAGACTGTTTTGTCCAAGTTAAAAAAGATTGTTACAAGAGATTTGTTGAGATATTCTAGCACAGGATAGGCAATAATTTTTGCAGGGGAGCCACTCCCAAGAATTTTGGTAAGTTCTCATAAGCCGCACTTTTCTTTTCAATTAATGGAAGTGTGTGACGGACCGGGCCGGGTCTGGGCACAGCTGAGGGAATTCGCTTAGGGTGAATTGCTCAAACTCGGGGTTCCTTACAGCCCCACACTGGAGACCTTCCCAAATAGGCCACAAACCAGTCACAACGAGCACTTCAGCTGACAATCTGGCCAGCCAGAAGCCTCACAAGCAAAACCCCTCCGAAACCCCAGCTCTTCCTCTGCCCCAATCAGCCCCAGGCCTAATACTAAAGATCACTGTTGCACCCATGGGGGGGTGTTTGCCCCAAAAGTCTGTACAAAGGGGATCATGTGAGGTGTCACATGAAAGCTTATGTTCTACTGATTCATTATATGCTATTCATGTACTTGTATAATATCTGTATGTGGAGTTATAAATATGTACTCTGTGTTGACCACAGACAGGTTAGGGGTTACAGATCCCAATCTCACCTACCCCGAATGGGTTCTTCCGGTCCCAAGAAACCAGCCACAGGTCCCAGACAATTTACACTCTGGATCTTACCCACAAGACCACGCTGAGCCAATCCTTTAGAATCTAAAAGCATGAGAGTAAGGTTGTTAAGGAGAATGCATTACATGCATCTAATCAGCCAGTTCTCGATACAGGCTCTTAGCAGAGATGTTATAAACTGCTATCTTAAAGTCTCTGGTGTACAGCCTATGTCAGGATGCGTCCACAATTCTTTCCGGCTCATTGTTCCCTGCAAGGCTGCAGCTGTGATCAGAAGCTGAACTCAAGACCTAATGAAATCTGCCACATGGCATTTTATATCCATCCCTGGTCTCTTCCAAGCTGGAGTGGGTCACATGGCCCAGGGACCTATTCTTGTGTCCCAAGCCAACAATCATCATTCTGGCTGGTCTGCAGGCATCCAGATTCATTCCTCAGGTGTGTCTTTGGCACCTAGAGATCTATTGTCCCTGGAGCCTCGCTAATTAGCATAGACACTGAACGAACATTCCAGGCACATTGCTCTGCCTCAGACAGAGAATTTTCCAGGGTCAGCACAGAGTACAGATTTAGAACTCCACATACAGATATTATACAAGTAAATGAATAGCATATAATGAATCAGTAGATCATAAGCTTTCATGTGACACCTCACATGACCCCCTTTGTACAGACTTTTGGGGCAAACGCCCCCCCCCCCCCATGGGTACAACAGTGATCTTTAGAATCCAATAATGTGACAAGGCGTTGTGTGGTCTGGGATGGAGTTGGGTGTAGAGGGAGCTCAGGACAGGGGTGGGGTGCTGGATCTGCAAAGGGGTTTGGATACAGGAGAGGTTTCTGACCTGGAGTAGGGGATTGGGGTGCAGGAAGGGGTGCCAGGTGCAAGGTCTGGCTGGGAGACGTTTGCCAGCATAGGTGGCTCCTGGCTGGCGGCGCAGCTACTGGTTGCTGCCGGTAAGTGTGTGTCTCTGCGTGGGGGGGCAGGCACACTGGGTTCCCACCCTTGCAAGCACTGCCCCCATAGCTCCCATTGGCTGGTATCTGTGACCTCCTCCCCACCTAGGAGCTGCTGCCAGAGGGATGTGCCAGTCACTTTCAGGAACTGCCCAAGGTAAGCGCAGCCAGGAGCCTGCACCCCTCACCTCCTCCTGCACCCCAGTTCAGGACCCACACCCAAACTCCCTCCCACAGCCCACACCCCAAACTTCCTCCTGCATCCAGACAAGTCCCTCCCACAACCCACACCCCAAACCCAAACTCCCTCCTGTAGCCCACACCACTTCCCAAACACCAAGCCCCTGTCCCAGCTCTGAGCCTGTACCCTCCCCCACCCCGCAGCCAAACTCCCTCTCAGAGTTTGCACCTCACAACCATTCCTGCACCCAAATGCCTTCCAAGAGCCTACATGCCAACTTTCTGCCCAGCCTGGGAAAGTGAAGGATGAGATGGGAGTGGGGTCAGAGGGAGGGGTCAGCATGTGGCCTTGGAAGAGGGCAGGGCAAGGGATGAGCAGCTGCAGGGGTGGGGGTCCCTGAAAATGTTTAAATCAAAATGGGGTTCCTCTCGAGTTGCTGAAGTTTGTGACCTGTTGATCGGGGGATACAGTAGCTCAGCAGGACTGTCTAGTTGCTCTCCCCAGTTATCCTGAGCCATCGTGGCCGGTCACCAGCTCAGAGAACGTGCAGACAGTTCCTTGTGTTCTTGATTCTCCCTCTGCTGGCACCTAGTCAGAATAGAGGAGGAAGAGCAGGAGGAAAAGGACTCACAGAGAAGCAGGAGACAACTGAAGGTATGGGCAGGCATGAAGGGAAGATATTAAGGAAAGGCAGTGGCTGGAAGCAGGGGATGGATCGTGCGACAGGCTGGGGAGAGGGCCAGATGAAGAGTGGGGGAGATTAGGAGTGGTTGAGCAAAGGGACTGGAACAAGAGGCTGCAGGACAGTAACAGTGAAAGTAATTTTAGGGTACTGCTAGACCAGTAAGCTTTCTTTCAGTATCAAGTAACTTGGTTTAAATGATAGTTTAAAAAAGAACTCAACACCTACATGGACATGATATTGGAATGAACCAGTTTGGCTTCTCTATAGGACTCTATATTGGAACTCCTTGAGCATGTCAACAAAATATTGCATGAAGAGGAACCAGCTAACTTTATTTTAAAATTCCCTTTGGTAAAGTCTTTAACAGGATGCTGCTAGGGAAATTAATTAGCCATGAGGTCAGTGGTAGAGGAGTTTTACAAGCAAGAAACTGGCCTAAAGACCAAACATTTAATATACTCCATCTTCCACAAGCTGAAAGCTGAAGTGCCTGTAGGTGAACGGATATCATGGTGACTAAACCTTAACTGTGTTCAATGTAGTGTATTTTGGAACCAGTATTAACGATTAGTATTTGAGTATTTCTAAATAAATGGTAACTACTAGGAAACAGATTTTACATCATTGTAGACAGGTTAAAATCCTTTTCCAAATTAGAGTGACTTAATTTTTTTTTTAACACATGGAAAAATAAGATGGATAATGACATAATTTAGTTGATAAATCAGGATATAACCCCACATGGAAAGTTGCTTTGATCTCTAATGGCAGACTCTGAAAAGGATTCAGTAAAGAGAGGTTCAGAAGCAAGTATCAAAGTGACTAGAAACATAGAAAAACCCTACAGAGAGAGAGAGGTTTGGGACTGTTTACCCCATAGGAAGGAGCAGGAAAAAAGGTAGATGATATAAACATTAATGGGTAATATAGTGAAGGTAGATCAGTGAAAATGACAGGGAGCAAGCTTAACACTAATACAAGGCAGTCCTGTGTACACATTGAATTCCACAGGGTACAGAGGTTAAGTGTAGTGAGATTTTTAAAAGATTGGTCATTTGAGTGAATGGCTGGGAAGAGGCAAAGTGGTTTTATGTAAGATATGAAAAAAATTGAGGGATAAATGTAAATGATGATGATTAGGCAGAAACTTCCCCTTCGGGCACCTTGTTCCATAATTCTTTGTGTCAGAAAATTTGAATATATAACCTCACTAACATTTCTGCCTAGCAATATTTTGATTTAATTCATTTCAAAATTAAAAAGCAGCCCCAATCAGTTAAAAGCTGGCACATATCACGTCCTATTCCTTTCATACTTTCCAAGAGGCATTATTTCTATTCAATCTAATTTATACAAAGTAAATTGAGCTCTTGTTCTAGGAACATAAAAACTGTGGAGAGATGACTGAAATTGAAGCCAAAGTGAAGTATGTGAAGCTAGCACGCTCCCTCAGGACATATGGTGTGTCCTTTTTTCTTGTTAAGGTAAGTTGGGATGATGCCGGCAACAGATGTCACCCCAGATGACTATCTTAAAGCAAAGTCATGAGTATCCAAAGGTTAAGGCTGCAGGACAGCCTTTCCCACTAAAGACATAGCTTGCTGAATTGTATTGCGGTAACACCAAACAGATCAGAGCCACATTTTAGTGGATTCAGTTGGCAGGGTGAAAGGCAATCTTGTTCAGTCTTGGACTTTTTTTTATTTGACCTACCAAAATACTTTCTCATCAAAACATTTAGGAAGACATCACAAGTCTGATTTCCCCAGCTTAGGTGACAGAGGTTTACCTGAATGTGTGTATTAAGATCTCTGCATCTTACAAGAATCGTATTCTCAGTTGTGCAGTTATTTTCTCTTATGCTTCATACAGCCATCAACTGAAGGCCTTAAGTTTTCTGCATTTAAAATCACAGTAAGTTTCTAATTGGCAGAAGATGACTACTTGACATGACCTGGCAAATACAGAATTGTGTTGGTGCTGCTAAACAAGACTTGAATCATTGCTTGCTCAGGGTGCATCTACACTGCAGGCTTAACTTGAAATAAACTATGCAAATTGAGCTACGACAATTGCATAGCTTCTTTAAAAATAGAGCACTCTTTCTGCGACTTCCCTTACTTTTCGTACAATGAGGGTTCCAGGAGTCGGAGTAAAAAGTCCTCCAGCTTGACAGTATTTCGACATTATTTCAAAATGACTGCCTGCTGTGTAGACTAAGTTATTTCGAAATAGTGCAAGTTATTTTGAAATAATGTTGCTGTGTAGACGTACCCTCACTATTCTCTCAATGAGGCGGTGCAGGTATGAACAGAACTGCAGTCTAAATTCTCCATTCTTAGGATCACAATTGGTCCATCAAGTGACCAGATTTTTCTGAAGTCCTGAGCCACAACCTCCACTGAAGCCGATGAACTATTTGAGTGCTCGGCAGAAAGTGTGAGGGATGATAACGCTAAATGCTCAGCATCATTAAATTTAAGTAGAAGTGACACTGTCCTGTTGAGCACCTTTATATGGAGAACTGGAAAAGTAGAATTTCAGCTCTCAGGCTGTTGTTCTCAGACATCAGAGGCCAGTATTAATTTTACCCACTGGAGTAAATACATGGTGTACCTTTGGCATCTTACCAGGTATGCCTATTACATGCTTATTTGATTTTGCTCTCTGTATGTATTTATTCCTTTTTCCTAAAATTGTTTTATTTTCTTCAAAGCCTAAATACTCCATTACAGTTCAATGCATTAAATTCTTTTGCAAGTGAGTTAAGTGGCTTACATTATAGTGATTTATGAATGAAGAACTGAATGGTTTTTCAGGATCCTAAGTAATGAAACTTAATTTGCGCATACATTTTTAAAAGAAAAAAAATCTGGAATTAATTGGAAAGCACAATAAGCAAGTGATCATTTCACACTGGTTTCATCAGTTTATCTATGAAGTTGTATATTTGAAGCTATCATGAAAATGTGTGCAATTTTCAATAACTAAAATATTAAAACTGTACAAGCATGCACATTTATAACAAGTAATCCACTTGAAGAATATAATCCAATTTTTCAGCAATGGCTAACTGGATTGGTAGGCTGAAGATAGAAATACTTAATCTTGTATTTTTGTGAATGTGTCAGTTTGACTCCATGGTTTTCCTTATAGCAAATAGAACCTGAATCGTTCTGTACATGTGGCACAGATAGAACTTCAGTCTGAAAGAAGTGTGTGTGAGGAAAGTGGAATAATTTGAAGTCCAAGTCTGATGTCTAGCAAAGGACCTAGTGGGTAAAATAGGAGTTGATTCTCTGCAACCCAGGACATAAAATAAATTGAGGGGGAGCAAAACATATGGATTGATTTGCACTTTTATTGCACAGTAAATTGGTATCTGATGTTCTTATGTTCCAATGGTCCTTGTTCCATGGACAGTAAGTGCTAGAGAGGCAGTATGCTCGGCCCTTGAGAGACATCACCTAGGTCCTAGAGAGATTCTTACAGTGATGATTATGTCAGTGAAGTTCTTTAATCAGTGAGTAAAACAAACATTTTAGAACTATGATGTGACTGACTTTGTCCCCTTTAAACCCCAGAATCCTTAATCTGTCTTGCTCCCTGCTAAGTCTTCATTCTCTTCATAAAATATGTGACCAGTTGCCAATGTAATTTTTAGACTGGAAAGCTAGTTTACTACATTTTACCAGCAAGATAGTTGAAAATAACTTTCAAAGAACTTGGACAGTAAAATGCCCTTTTTATTTGAAGGGAGGTTTCTTCTCCCTACTTACATTTGCTGAATTGCACAGTGAGGGTCAATTGCACTTTGATGTCATCCAGCTGTTTCTGGCTAGATTCTCAAGACCTAAGTGAAGTTTTGAACCTCATTAGCATTTTGGTATGAAATCTGTTTACTAACATCTCTTTCCAGGTTATGCTAAGTGTGGTATCTGCATTCAAGAAGCAAAGTAGGGTAGATATCAACCACATAGAAGGAAGTTGCACTGAAAAATCAAGCAATAGTGCTCCTTTGTTCTGTTTTAATATGGAGATATACCTATCTCATAGAACTGGAAGGGACCTGGAGAGGTCTTCGAGTCCAGTCCCCTGCCCTCACAGCAGGACCAAGTACCATTCCTGACAGATTTGCCCAGATACCTAAATGGCTCCCTCAAGGATTAAACTCACAACCCTGGGTTTAGCAGGCCAATGCTCAAACCACTGAGCTATCCTTCCCTACCTCCATTGTCTGGACAGTCACTCCAATCAGTGCAAGTAGCGGGAAGTTGCTGCCAAACCACAGTGGCAGTAATAGTCACCTCACACTAGTGTAAATGACTGCACATGATGTGGGTCCTGGAGAATGAAGACACAGTCATTTCTCAAACTGGGTCCATGAGGGAATTCCAGGGAGTCCATGGGCCCCTCTTAGCAATTCCTCTCCCTCCTGGAACTAAATCAGGCTCCCTACCTGCCCTAGTTCCATGCAGCGCCTGGAAGCAGCCACTTTGTGACCCCTAGGTACGCGGGAGGACAGGGTGCTCCTTTTGCTGCCCCTGCCCCAGTGCTGGCTCCGCAGCTCCCTTTGGCCAGAAACTAACCAATGGGAGCTGTAGGGGCAGCATCTGAGCATGGGGACAGAATGCTGAACCTCCCTGGCCACCCACATATCTAGGGGCTGCAGGGACCCTGCACACCAAGCTCCCCCTCGCATGCAATTCTCCAGCCCTAGCCCACAGTCTCCTTCTGCATCTAAACACACCGGGAACCCGTAGCCTGCACCCTCCCAACCCTCTGTCTCAGACCACATCCCCCTTCTGCACCCCCCCCCCATCCTTGGTCCCACCCTAGAGCTCACACCACCAGCAGCCAGAACCCTCACCCCCTTGCAGCCCAATCTCCTGCCCCAGCCTGGTGAAAGTGATTAAGGTGGGGAGAGCAAGCGATAGAGGGGGGATGCAGGGAACAGGGCATCAAAAGAGGCTGGGCCATAGGGGTCCCCAAATGTTTTTAAATCAAAATGGGGGTCCTTGGGTTACTAAAGTTTGAGAACCACTGGACTAAAAGTCACTGGAGATGGGTATCCACTAAATTCTGGTGTGTGTCTCTCAAAGAAGATAACGCTGGGCTGGGTACCGCCGAGAGTTTAATTAGCCATGTTGTAGGTAAGATCAAAAAGACAGTGAATCCTTGAGGCTCTGAATACAACAGTGGTCTGTTGTACTGATGTGTTTGCCATATCCAGAAACACTGAGTTTGGGCGCATGAATGAGTCTACAGTGTGCCTAGTTCTTCCTTTTTCTGGGTGTATCCAGTCCCAGTCATTCCCATTCTGCTTCCTCCTTTTACCTCTGACATAACTCGTGATACTTTTGTTACAGGAAAAAATGAAAGGCAAAAACAAGCTGGTGCCTCGTTTGCTGGGTATCACCAAAGACTCAGTGATGCGTGTGGATGAGAAGACAAAGGAGGTGTTGCAGGAATGGCCACTGACAACTGTGAAGCGGTGGGCTGCCTCTCCAAAAAGCTTCACTCTGGTACTCTTTCTGTGTGTTGTTACAGTGAAGGAGGGTCTATCTGTCATGGGGAAAGGAGCATGGACTGATGCACTAAACCGATTGGCCCTCTCGGCTTTAGTTTAGTTTAGTCCTGAAGACGCAAGTGGGCCAGTTTTCTTATGGCCAACACGCTGACTCATGTACGTAGCCCGACCCTGATTATCCCAGCAGTGTTTGAAAGAGCCATCTGCCTGCCATCTGCTAATTTTGATTGTGAATAATCAAAGTTTTCAGAGCACAGTATAAAAGCGACTGGCTGTGAAACTAAATAGGGCTAAAGAAAATGCCTGACAGCGAGAGCCTTAAAGAGCGCAATTTGTTGAGCTTATCAAAAGATGATTGAGAAATGGCTTCATAGTGGTTTGTAAGTACATTCGTGGAGAGAAATTGCTGGGGGCTCTTCAGTCTAGTGCAGGGGACTCTGAACCTTTTTCTTGCTAAGAACTCTCCAACATAAAAGCTATGGTGCTACATTGCTCATGCTTTGGCTTCTGCCCCAGGTGACAGGGCTCAGGACCCAAGATTTAGCTCTATGTGAAGGACTTTGGCTTTCTTCCTTGGGCCCTAGTGAGTTTGATACCAGCCCTGCCTGGGGGACCCCTCTGAAACCTGCTTGAAGCCCCCTCCGCCCTCAGAGTCCTGGTTGAACCAATGGCTGGAAGATGAATTCAGACAAGATAAAATTAGAAGTAAGGCACACATTTTAAGTGAGGGTTAGTACCATTGGAGCAAACTGCCAAGGGATGTGATAGATCAGTGGTCTCCAACCTTTTTAATCACAAGATCATTTTTCAATTTAAGTGCAATGTAAGATCTACCTCAAACCCAAAAACCCTTGCCTGGCTTCCTTCCCCCTTTCCCCCTTCTCTGAGGCACCGCCCCTGCTCCACCCCTTCTCGGAGGCCTCACCCTGCTCACTCCATCCCCCTTCCTCCCCGAATCTCATTCACTTTCACTAGGCTGGGGTAGGGGATTGGGGTGTAGGCTCTGGTCTTGGGCCAAGGGGGTTCAGAATTTGAGAGGGGACACCCTGAAGGTAGGGGGCTGGGGTGGGCTCTGGAGTGGACATGGGGATAGGGCATTTGCTTGGGGAATGCAGGTGCCGGCTTGGTAGGTTCAAGTCCCACTGCCCACGCAGATAGTGGCTGGGCAGCCAAAATGGGCTGCCCCAGGGATGGACCTAGCTCCTGCACTGGGAAAGCAGGATAAGGGACCCATGGGAGGTGGGGTGGACCAGGGGATAGGGCATTTACCTGAGGAGCACAGGGTGGTGGGCTCAAGGAGCAGCCTGACAGCTGCCCCAGGGATGGAGCAGCAGCATCAAGGCAGGACTTACTCCTGCCCCGGTCCTGAACCACCCCCAAAAGCAGCTGATATGTACAGCAGTGGCTCCGCATGCTGCCCCTCATCTACAGGCACCAACCCCACAGCCTCCACTGGCCACTGTTCTCCATCACTGATCAATGGGAGCTGCAGGAGTGGGGTCCACAGGCAAGGACAGCATATGGACATCCCCTACTCTCAGGGGCTGCAGGGACATGCCGGCCACCTTGAGGAGCACAATTACCACAGGGATAATTACTCCAGACATGACAGGTTCTTTGACATCACTACTCAAAGAATTAAATGTAAGTGTAAGAGAGAAATGAAAGTGATGCAATGCACAGACCAGTCACAAACCAAAACTAACCCACTTGGCAAGCAGGAAAAGTGGTAACAACCCCCCATGTACGTGTTGGGTCAGGAGCTGAGAGGGAAGGACAGTGTGTGTTTGTGAGTGTGACAGAGATTTGCATTGCCAAGCTTCCTCCATCCCCTTCTCTCTGTGTGGAGACAGGGTACAGGAGTGGGGGGAGGGGAGAAAGGACACTGACATCTGTGCCCCCCTCTTCTCCCTCCACACCCTGCACAGCAAGCAGGAGTCTCCCAAGGGGCAGCTCCAAGGCAGAGGAAGGAGCAGCATGACAGTAGGTGGAGAGGCAACTGAAGTGCCAGCCCTTGAGAGCTTCCCGGCCAAACCAGTCGGAATCACCTGTCAGAGGCTCCAGGATCTACTGGTAGATCCCGATCTTCTGGTTGGTGACCACTGTGGTAGATATTCCCTGTCTTGAAGTCTTCAGATCAAGACTGGATGTCTTTCTGGAGGAAAAAGTTTAGTTGAATGCAAATTATTAGACACATGCACAGGAATGGGGTGAAATTCTGTGGTGTGTGTTACATGTAGGAGGTCACAGTATATGATGTAATGGTCCCTTCTGGCCTTAAAAATCAATGTATGAAATGGGTCTAATAGAAAGAGCTGTTTTCTCCTCTCATAGTTAGTTCATTGTGGAGCCTTGGAATGGTTTTATCTAACATTAGTGCTATTAACTAGAATAGAACATCAAAGAGAAAAGGACACTTCAGCTGCATTTTGGGGGTTTTGGTGTAAACCCTGATCCTTACATAGTAGATAAGCTTGTTGGATTAAAAGTAAAAGAAATTTAAAAAATATATTTCCCTGTCTCTAATTATGGACATCTTCATACAGCCGCTGTTGATTTATTTAAATTTATTCTCAGGGGTGAACTGCTTATTATACCTTCTTTTCGTAGGATTTTGGTGAATATCAAGAAAGTTATTACTCAGTTCAAACCACTGAAGGTGAACAGATCTCTCAGCTAATTGCAGGTTACATTGATATCATCTTAAAGAAGGTAAAATATTAGAATCTCAGTAAAAGTGCCGTAAAATTAGTAAAAGCACTGTCTCGCTCACCAAAGAAAGGTTACCGATAGCAGTAATTCGCTTTCTTTTGTAACACTAAGTAGGTTGTGTGGGTGTTATTTATATATATAATATTTATATATGATTCTCTGATAGCAAGAACTCCTAGAAAATTGTTTAGCTACTATAAAGAAGTGTTTGTGGCAATAATATTAAAACTATAAGTCATATTAAGGAAATGGTTTAGAAAACGTAGCTGAGCCTGCTTGGGCATTTAAGTGAATATCCTTCTGGAAAACAGATACACGTCAGTGGGCAAATATGAAGACAATAGTGCCCCAAACATTTCTTCTTAACTGGAGTGAGGCAGGGAAGGAGAGAGGACTTATTTAGGAAGCAAACTTTCTACTGCCACTAAAGACTAGATTAGAATTGTCCTGAGTCTGTTGGCATAAACTGCACCAAAAATCAAATCACTGTCCCTGTCAAAATTTAAGAATAAGTAGCCATGTTCTGTGAAGTCTTAAATGTATGATTTGAACTTTGCGATCAAAGGAAGAAAACTCGGGTTTACTTCCTTGTGACTGAATCAGAATATTTTGAAATTAAGTTTTGTATAGACTGTATGGCAGGATATGTTGGTTTTCACCTCAATTATTCAAAATATGCATTAAATCACAAGTGAAAACTGAACTGTAGTAGTTCACCACAATAGTTAACATTTGCCAACAAATGCCACATGATTACTAGTTGTGTTCTAAGCACTTTGTGGGGAAACCTGTGGCATCTTAAATACTGCTGAGTGCCTGCTGTTGACAAATTTTACTAGGAGTAGACCAAACTACAACATGATCCATTATAAGTATTTGTTCATGCCAGAGAAATGACAGACAGCTGGATATTTCAGTAGGACTGTGGATATTTGTTTAGGGGAACGCCAGGCCTAGAATAAAATAAAACTCTGTGTCATGAGTCAAATGAGAATTATACTGTTTTCAGTTGTCAAGCTTGAGTTCTCTCTCTGCCACATCTGATTACCTCCGTATAGAAATCTTGAAACATCAATTTTCAAGGCATATTTAAGTTCCTTATACAGCTGGATGTTACGTCTCAGGAGCACAGGGGCAAGCCAGGCACTCAGCCCCAGGAACATCTGCTTTCGCATCCTGAAGTTCAGGAGCCACTGCTGGTTGTCCCATTGCTCCAGGACCGGCCAGTCCCACCAGTCGGAACTGGTATCTCGTCTCCAGTATCTCCTCTCCACGGTTGGCTATGGATGCCACAGGGACGCCACCGCATCCGGAGAGAGGGAGTCCAAAGTGAGCTCGGCTTCGAGCCCATGCAGGAGTAGCGAAGCAGCATGGAGCAGCAGCTGCAGACACTCTAAAATGGCCGTCTGGGGCCAAAGCAGGCACAGGGCCACCCCTGGCTCCATGGCACAGCAAGCACAAGGCAAAATTCACAAAAGACACTAGGTCACAAAGTTGTGGTGTCCAGTAAGGCAGAGGGCAACCACAACCTCCGCCCTTAGAAGGTCCTGGTGCCCTTTTACCCTCTCCAAAGTAGTTCCAGGGGGAAGTTTTTGCACAAGAGCATCCCGCCAGTGTGGACGCTCTCTTGTGCAAAAGCGCATGGCTTTTGCAATGCACTTTGACCAGTGTAGACGCGCTCTTGCACAAGACCTTTTGCACAAAAACTCTTGCATAAAACGGTTTTTTCGCAAGAAGCCTGCAGTGTAGACGTAGCCACAGTGTAGTAGGTGGAGCTGTTTTCTGGGAGGGGCAAGTGTTTTGTCTTATTCAAAAACGGCCTGCTAGCACTACTATCCTTGCTAGTCTTCTCCCCTTATGCATATGAAATTCACCGGTACAAGGACCCAGATTATTTTGTGCTACCCATGTGTTCTGGATGCTGAAGTTCCTTGTCACCTTTCTGTCATCTACTGCAGCCATAACATGGAGCTGTATGCTAAGACGGAGTACCTGCTCACATAGGAGAGTTCCAGAAATCACAGTATAGCTCTTGAAAGAGAGAGAGCGCACAAGAGAGAGAGCAAAAGAGAGAGAGAGAGAGAACTCATGCAGATGGCACAATTTGTGTAATATAATGACAAAATAAAGGCAGACAAGTTCAAAAATGAAATGAAATAAAAATGCTACATAACTATTTAAGTTTTTTGTTTTTTTCTTTCTTTTTGTTTATTCCAGAAACAAAGTAAGGATAGATTTGGGCTCGAAGGGGATGAGGAATCAACAATGTTGGAAGAATCTGTGTCACCTAAGAAGTGAGTTCGTGCAATGGAAAAAATGGCTCTTTCCATAAGAGTGAAATGTGTAATAAGCAGTGGGTAGTTTTCTTTAATCCCACCTATAGTTTAATATATTTTGGTCCTTAGAAGAGTTACTTAACTGAAGAGTCATTTCACAGAAAACAATTCTGTCGTCATGCTCTTCTGCAGAGTTAAGCTTGTTGTTAAGTGTTTTGTCCTAAGACATTTGGTATAAAAAAGTATACACAGTTATGGTGACTGAGCCACAGCCTACGGAACTGAGACTAACTCAGTAACAATCTGTAGTCAGAGTTGTAAAAATTCAATTAGTGCAAGGTTATGTGCCCCGTTTGTGGATATTTATTTGCTTTTTGTTTTGTTTTTTGGGGGTTTTTTTTGCTTACATTTGCTAATTTGATGGTTTACGTGCAGTGCTATTCTGTAACTGTCATTAGCAGAGTTTTGTTCAATATGGGGAAAAAATCCATCAATAATCTTTTAAATGCTGCTCAGGCTGAGGAGGGGATTGGCTAATAGTGCGGCACACGGTGGGGAGCCGGGATTTCACTGGAGAAGGGTGGATTATACTGAAAAGAATCAAGTGTAGAATCCTGGAGCTGATGGTGCACTTGAAAAGGAATGTTCATGGTCTCATTACAGTAGAGTAGCAGGAACCGTTTCAGTGCCGGGAGAACTTTAATGGGGCCTAACTTAAGCCTCTTCTCTAAACTCAGTTGGAAAGGAGGGTAGTGTCTCAATTGTGATTTGTTACACAAATGGCTTACAGGAAATGAATTGGTTAGCTCTTTTATGTGGCCTTACAGGAATGTTTAGCTTTTAGTGTAGCCCACATGTTTTCACAGGCCAAACTTCCCGTTCCAAATAGCTTCCAGAATGTGTCCTCTTAGTCCATTTTTCCCATGTACGTTGTTGCTTTTTTAATATAAAATTATGCCATTGCCTCCAACTGTTGGCGCTTAGACTGTATTTAATATGCACAATACTCTGGTAAAATGGCATATACATAATCAATTTTAACGTATGTGGTCCTGATCTTCTGCCATTATTTGGGATGCTGTCAAATTTCTATGATAGGCCAAGTGTAAACACGCACGGTTTGGAAGAAGGGGGTATACATTTTATCCCAACTCCTGTGTTATTTCTTGCAGTATTCTGGGATGGAAACGATCAGGTCTCCCAGGTTTGAGTGCATTAATAGCTCTTAATATTTGTCTTCCACCTCAGATGTAATAATTTCCCTTTCTAATTTCCATCAGCTGTATTGCATTCATGCATACGTTCATTATTGTCATTGTTATTCAAAACTGAGACCAAGTATTCATTTAATTTTGAGCCATACTGAGATTATCTTTAATCCCTATTGCATAGCAAGCCAGCTTTGTTCTTCCTTATTCTCTTGTTATTTATATAACTAAAAAAAGTCTCATCTTATTTATTTTAATTTTCTTGGCAAGAGCTATTTCAGCTTGACTTATAGACATTTTCCCTGTACTCCTGCGTTGTCTAACTTTCTTGATATAGCTTTCTTTGTCAATCAACCCCTATTTCCATTCCCTGTAGGCTCTCTGCTTACTCCTAATAACCCCTGTGAAGTGGTGTTCTTCCAGCTGGGTCTCGAGCCTTTCCCTACAAGTTTTTTTCCCCCTTTTTTGGGATGTGAAATTCAGATAGTTAGTTTTTGTATAGTTGATTTGAATAAATTCCAAGTTACCTCTGCACTTCATTCCAGCTGACTTCTTTAACTAACTAATATCCCAAAGTCTATGTTTATTAAATTAAAAAAACATGGCTCTTGACTTGGTTTGTACTACCCTTTCATTTAATGTAAACAGAATCAATTTGTGATCATTCCATCCAAAGTGATTTCTTAGGAGAGCTCTTTTTTGATGTTCTCACTGCTTACTTAAACCAAGTCTAAAATTATATCACCTCGTGTTGGTCTGATTCTGAATATGGAGTCACCAGACACACAGACCTGTCTCTTCCTGATATTGGGGTGAATTTGTTATGTGTTCTCTCAGTCCCCTGTACATCAGTCTCATTTTTCCTAAGGCTCTGGTCCCTATCTCTTATCTCTTCCTCTCTGCTGTAGGGACTGGCTTATCTTTTCTGCCTTGCCCCACGTCACCTTCTGCTGGTTTCTCCTCTTCATTCCCCAATGATGGATACTCATTTTCACCTGCTTTGTGCTTCATGGTCATATTCTTCCCTGGATCACCCTCCAGGTCCTTTTATTCAGTTTTGAGTTCTCTGTACCTCCTCTCCTGCATTATTCCTTCAAATCCCTGTCTGAATGTCATTGTCTCCAGCTCTATCTTTAATCCTTGAACTTCTCTGCCATGAGTTTTATCGGGCATAATTTCCTTTGGATACCCTTCAAACATGATGTGCATCATCAGGTCCTGCAACCAACCCCCTCCTTTCTCTCTCCTCTGTCTCTGGTCACTTCTAGTTCTGCCTCAATAGCCATCACTGTCTTCTTCTCCTAGACTCCGTTCCTAAGAAGATGGGATTTAGTTGGGATTGGTCCTGCCTGGAGCAGGGGGCTGGATATGATTCTATGAAGGGAAATATAAATTGGGGGCCGCTTCCTCTACCTCCTTCCCACAGAAGCTGTTGTTTGCTGCTTGCTGTTCACTAAGCCAGTGTTAGCTAGTGACTAGCTTTTTAACTGACCAAAGCACCGCCCCCTTAAGAGATATTAGCAAGCTCTGAATCAAGCCACATACCTAGAACAAATCACTCTGCTTGTGGTTTTGTGCACAAAATCTCCACTCTTCCCTCAGGCTAAACTCCCATGGAAACTCTGCCATTAACTGCCATGTTCTAATGTGCATTCCTACTTCAGATCTACCATCTTGCAGCAGCAGTTCAACCGAACTGGGAAGGTAGAACATGGCTCGGTGGCACTGCCTGCGGTGATGCGTTCAGGCTCCAGTGGCCCAGAGACTTTCAATATTGGCAGCATGCCTTCGCCCCAGCAACAAGTCATGATTGGACAAATGCACAGAGGCCACATGCCTCCCCTGGTGAGCAACCTGTTTGTTTGATAATGTCCTTGGAAACCAGCTCATGTAGCTTCTGCTGTGACTGGTATACAATAAGTATGTGCCCATACCCTGGTATTAAGTAAGGCCTAGGGGTATCTGTTGTTTTGCTGCCTGTTTAGTACAGATTGAACCTCTGTAATCTGGATTTGCGTAGTCTGGCAAAACCCCGGGTCCGGCATTGTTGGTAATCCCATGGGTATTCCAGGGCTGGAACATTCACAGGGGGAAAAAATGGGCTGGGACCAGAAGTGGGAAGAACGGGTGCCCCAGAGGCCGGAGCAGCAGATTCCTGGAGCTGTGGTGGCCAGAGCAGTCGAGCTAGGTTGGCATTGACCTTTCCTGGTTTTGCCTCCTGGTTTGGAATCAATCAGGTCCCGAGGGTGCCAGACCAGGGAGGTTCAACCTGTCGTCAGGAAACTGTATTGTTGACAAGACAAATGGTATTTAATGAAAAATAAAGTATGTATCCATTTGTAGTGTTCTTAAAAAGTTAGCTATCTAGGCCTCGCTGTCTATGGATATTCCTGTGAAGTCTGTTGCTATGGGTTTTTTAGTGTGCTGCTACTGGACTTGAGTATTAAGATCACTTTATTAAACAGTCATTGTAATATAGTTTTAAATTTTCCGTACAACTGTAAAAGTTACCCTTTGTCTTCCAATTTTTAAACGTGTATTGACTAAGACTGTTTATTGAATGTAATGGGATCTATCAAAGAAGGCATATACACATGCTCTAGAATGATTTCCTAACAGTAGGGCAAATTTTTATCTGATCACTAGCAGCATAATTCAGAAGAATATTAATTTATTCATCAATAAGGGATCCATATAGCAATACATACTCATCCCACACTGCTTCAAAGCCTTCATCTCTGCAGCACCCTTATCACATAGATGTCAGCTTGATGACGCTAATGGAATACAGATTCCAGGAATCTGATGTTATCCGCATTCATTGAACACATGCCCAAAAAGACACTGGATTTTTTTACATGAGTAGTGGGCATGTTGACTGTGATATCCAGCTTTTTTTAACTTGTGTAACTGAGAATAACTAAATATTTTAAACAGCTCTTAGATTGAGTCAGAAAAATATCCGAGTAAACAGCTTGTATTGTTAGATTATAAAAATTTTTAAACCTGATATTCACTTGTTTCTGCAAGTCCTGGGGGGACTAGGAAGACTCAAACTAAAACAATAGCAATGGGACTCAATGAGAATGCACCCATGATTAAGCCAAAATCTTCTCTGTCTGAAAGTAAAGAAGTCCCTGAGATGCTTTGTCAAAATGGAGCATGAACGTCTGTTCTAAGCATAGTTTTTGTGTAATGTGGAAAGATGCTCTGGCAAGTCAGACCTCTCAGCAAAATCTTTGTCTTTCTGTTGAGAAGTTAGGTTTGGGAGTTGCTCATGTTCTCAGTTAATATCAAAGAGTTACTGTACTGAAAAGCCTCCTCCTGCTTAAAGAAACTTATCCTGGTTTCATCTCTCACACTGGAACTGATCAACTTTCCCAAAGTTGTGCAAGTTTGAAATAGGGCAGTCACGTACCTTGGGAGGCTGCCTGGATTAGGCTGTCGCTTCCTTTCCTATCCTCCAGGTTTGGGTTCAAAGACATGAGTCAGGGAGCCACGCGCTTCTAGTATGGTGCATTAATGCTGGGAGTTTCTCAGCTGCTGTGGGTTAGCCATGAAGGAGTCAAGAAGCAGTATGTATTAAGTAAAGAAGGGAATCAAAGGTAGTGAGGAGATAGCGAGCTAGTTGGTAATTGCTAACTTGGACCTGGCAATTGGACCTGTTAACATTGACAGTGATATTGTGAATTGGTTGCTTGTTAAATTATTCTGTCTCTTTTCCACCAGTTTGGGAAAGGGCAGAACAAATTCTAGTGACTGTAATCTTTACTGATCTACATAGAGCACTAGTGTGATACTTAGACGCCAACTTGCCCATTCAGGCTCTTCAACAAACCCATATTATTTAGACTCACAGGAGCATTCTTTCTGTGTGAAGTGACTGTGGCTAGAACCATAAATAAAAATAAAAATCATCATTTATACAAGTCTAATGATTTATGCTCAGTTATTTAGTATATAGCAGAAAACATTTCAAATCCAGCTAAAGCATCACTTGCAGCTTGGCAGACACCAGTTCTACTTGTCTGTTTCACAGACCTCAGCGCAGCAGGCCTTGATGGGAACTATTAATACTAGTATGCATGCTGTTCATCAGGCACAGTCTGACCTCAATGAAGTTGATAACCTACCACCTCTAGGACAAGATATGGTGAGTTGATTCATGTGGTTCTTATAGGGATTCATCTAAATGGCTTGAATTGTTTATTTAAGGGCTTATTCATTGTCCCTGGGTGCAGATTGATATCTCAATGGCTTTATAAATAAAATGAAAATCCTTGTTTAGTTTAAGGAATCTTGTGTGAGAATATCTTGTTCTGTTTGACTCAGACTAACCTTCTGAGGCTACACACTATGCACCAAATAGTTCTTTCCTTGCAATCACATTTATTTTAATGGGTCTGCACCTGTGTTACTGGGGAAAGCTTGAGTCAGTAAATCAGAGGGAAACTGCCACTTGGAATACTGTAAGGGAGAAATGGAAGGAGTGGCTGTAAAGCAAAGCCAAGATGCTGAAAAAGGCGCAGCTTGAGTAGAGATAGCTCATGACCCTAAAGAATGGTGGGTGTAGCCCTGTCAGATACAACTCAAAGTTCTTCACCTAGGTTTGGCTCTAGAAATGTCTCTTTCTCAGAACACCAGCAAAACAGACAAACTTGTCTGTTTAGATAGTCTTACATTGCTTCTTAGTTATAATTGTTAATGAGATATGGAACTTGTCAACCCTGGAATAGTTGGAACCAGTTTTGATCTGGAGTAGAGCCAGTAAGATTTGATGAGTCCCCCTGAAGAGCCAGATGGCATTCAGTGGTCCTCCACTGTGTGCTATTTTGACACCATATTCAAGGTATTCACCTGGAAATTAGAGCTGGTGATCTATGTTCCAGCAGTTCCTGGAAGTTATTTCAATCTAATAGCTTAATTGATGCCATCTGCTAATCAAGGGCCTGTAAAGAGTTTTACTCATTACCTTACCTTGAGTTTGTTTCGCAGCATAGCACTGCAGTCCTTAATACTCAGATGTTGTTCCTTTCTAGGCATCGAGGATGTGGGTTCAGAACAAAGTTGATGAATCAAAACATGAGATTCACTCTCAGGTTGATGCTATCACTGCAGGAACTGCCTCTGTTGTTAACCTCACAGCAGGTAAACTACAGCAATTGACCGCTGCCAAGCTACTGTTGCGCATATGCCAACCTCTTCTCAATAAGATGGAGACTGTCTGGGAGATGTTCAGAAGTGTATTTTCCTCCAAATACACAGATGGCTTTTATGATTGAAGCAGACCTTATTAGCTTTATTTTACCAACATTTACACAGAACCTAACACCTCAGGAAATAGAGAGTAAAATTTTATAAAGCTGTTATGAAGTATCATATATTGGCCATTCCTACTACCAGGATACTTAATTTTGTGGACAAATGGCTTGCTCTGGTCTGCCTAACCTTGTGTCCTACAGTTTTTCAGGGAATTGTGCTGTGAATTGGTTTAAGATATTTAAAAGCAACTCGTGCCCAATATGTTATTTGGGTCCATCCATATAGTGAATACGGAGAGGTAACTGAATTACGGATGTTTTACTTACCTGGGAGTAGCGAAGAGAAAAAATGCCTTTACAACATATTATATGTCTTACCTACAGGCAAGAAAAGTGAATAGTAGATGTTAGGTTTTCAAAAGGATGCCTGAATTATTTAGCCAAATCTGCTTCATCCCCCTTGAAATTTACTCCTGCTTATGTCACCAGAAACCAGCCTGTGCTGTACTACTTGCTTCTGCTTTTGTCATCCCCAAACAGGTGACCCAGTTGACACTGATTACACTGCGGTGGGATGTGCAATTACAACCATCTCTTCCAACCTGACTGAAATGTCCAAGGGTGTAAAACTGCTCGCTGCCCTAATGGACGATGAAGTTGGAAGTGGGGAGGACCTGCTGAAAGCTGCTCGGACTCTGGCAGGCGCTGTCTCGGACCTGCTGAAAGCTGTGCAGCCTACCTCGGGAGAGGTGAGCTATGGAAATGAGTAGTGAGCTTTCATAGGCTGTCCTTAGCTGAAATGCATTACCCATGATGCAGATGTTTGGGTGTACACCATTTATCCCTGTGACCAGAATTACTCTTTCCATTCCATGTCTTCCCAGTCCTCTCTTGCCCTTGTTTCCCGTGAGGTACATCTACACTGCAGAGCTTTTCTGGGATAGTATCCCGGAAAAACTCCGCCGTGTCCAGAGAACGCGTTTGCTCTTTCGCTTTTTTTTTTGCAGAAGTGTAATGCTGTCTTTCGGAAGCCCTGTCTTCCTCATTCCATGAGAAAGAAGGGATCTTCCGAAAGAGGGGGATTTTCTGAAATTTGGCCCACTGTAGACCTAGCCTTAGAATCTCCAGCCATTTGTCTGAGTTATGAAGTAGATTTTCACAAGTTGTCTGCACAGCATTCAGGTGGCTAATATGAAAAATCAAGTTGCTGTCTTGGATTCTGATTTTTTTTTTGTCTTTAATATCAGAGTGACGCTAAGGCAGGGATGGGCATTCATTCTGCAAGCAGCTCCAAACAGCTCAAAGGGTTGTAATTTTCTTTGAAGAGGTGTGGGATCTGGGAAAGAGGTTGGGTGCAGAAGCGAGCTTGTGGTAGAGCACTGAGGTGCCGGAGATGGTGTGGGGTCTGAGAGGGAGTCTGGGTGAAGGAGGGAATTGTGACCAGGGGATTGGAATGCAGGGTCCGGGAGAGGGGTATGGGTGTAGGTCTGGATTCTGGTTTGGGGGAGGGTTTTAGAAGGAGGTGCAGGGTCTGGGAGGCCGTTGTGACCTGGGGCAGAGATTATGGGTTCAGGAGGGCGTGGGGTGTCAGGCTGGGAGGTTATTAGCTAGGTGGCTACCAGCCAGATGCTCAGTGGGATCCTTAGGCAGGTTTCCTGCCTTCAAGCTGCTCCAAGCAGCTCTAAGTGGACGGCTTCTCCATGTGGCTCTCTGTGCCGCGTGCTGGGGAGGGGAGGAGGCTCTTTTTGTTGCTCCCACCCCAGCATAATCTCTTAGCTCCCATTGGTTGGTTCCATGCCTGAAGGTCCCAGTGGGGCAGGTCGTGGGCCAAATTAAAAGGATTGGTGGGCCATTTCTCGCCAGCTCTGACCTAAGGCCCACATCAAAATTGTGTTGAAATAGGAAATTGTACTGACCAAGACAGAATTTAATATTTCAGACCGTCTGGCCTGAGTTTTAGTATCTGCTGCCAGTTTGCCGTGGATCTTTGCACTTTTAAGGCAAATCTAGACCTCTGTGACCACTTCCAAGCAGCAAACCTTTCCTTCAGCTGCTATAATGATGTGCATTAAAGCTGATCAGATTTCTTCTCACAGTCAGCAACATATTCACTCGTGTCATTAGGATGCTGCAGATTACGTTTAGTAGTAATAAGGAAAAGTAAGAATACTCTAAGAAGCATCTTGAGTAGAGATTTCAGTGGCATTACCCTGTAAACAGTAATGTGAATAACAAAGGTGACTTCAGAGAATTACAAAGTTAAAGAAAAATGTATTTGCTTTTCATTAACTTGTTTTGTAGCCTCGCCAAACAGTTTTAACTGCAGCTGGAAGCATTGGACAAGCCAGTGGGGAGCTCCTGAGACAGATAGGCGAGAATGAAACTGATGAAAGATTTCAGGTAAGGTCATGTGAATTGCTTACTGCCAGAACCATGCAATGCCATAGTGAAGGTTGCTATTACTGTATGTAAGGTTCACAAGTAATGTTATCCTATGTCTGCACACAAGTCTTTTGTATTTCAGTTTGATTAGTATAGTTTTGACCAAAATGTGAACTGTTCCAAATCTTTAATAGGTTTAAAAGTTTAGTTGTGTTTTATTTTTGTCAACGTTTTCCTCTTTCATACAGCTTAAAATGAATATTCATAGTCAGCAGGGCATGTTTCCTATGTGGATTAATACCCCAGTCACCCATTAGTAGTTTAGAATCATTGTTGTTAAATGCTCAATAAGAAACACACCCTGACTAAGAACAGGTTTGCTTTACTACCAAAAAGAGGTAATCTAAAGCAACAGATAGAGTTTTCTATATATAAACACTTATTTGAACAGTAAAGCTGTCTATGTGTTTCAGTAATATAATCAAAGCCATCACAGTTCTATGCATCTTTGCTTATTTAACGGAAGAGCCTAGATATTTCAGTCAGTACCAGGACGCCCCGTTATCTGGCCTTCTAGTCCATTTAGAGGGTTGGATTTTTTTTTTTGCCATAACCTCTGAATTTGTGACACTTAAATGATTTTATCCTGCCCCAAATAAACATTCAGTGCACAAAATAAATACCATCTTCTCTCATGTGCAGTTCAGACCAATTTAGTACTACTTGCTTATACAGTATGTTTTCAGAGATGGTAGGACTGTTTCAATTATATAAATTTTGTATTTTTGAACCTTTAGACGATCATTTTGCTATTTGCCAGAACATCAATACGTCAAGTTAAAGTACTCTCCTTGACTACCTACTGCATTTAGTAAACATAATACTTAAAATTACATTGAAAAACTACTGATGTGGTGTCTAAGAAGGCATGTTGCTAAACAAAATAATATGGTTATTTTGGAGAGTCTCAATCCAGCTCTGTTGTATCAAAAATAACTGAAGCAGAATTTTATGCAAAGTTGTGTATTTGAATTATAACACTACAGGTATTAACCACTTTTATAGCTTCAAACAACCAAATTATTTTTTTCTTGAAAAGGAAAACATCTTCTGAAGCTGGGGCCTCTGAGGAATTTCAGCTTGGAGCCAATATTTTTATAGTGTTAAAGAAAACTGTCCTAGCAGATGGATAATCCTTAGCCACACTTTCTGTTTATAAATTAAGGTTGCAATGTCATTTTCTTTTGCTTTTCTATACAATGGATCCTTTGTACTCAACCTGTAGTGTCAGAAGGGGCATCCTTTGTACTTTACCATGTAGGTAAAATACATGGCTGTAGATCATCAATTACCCAGTGAGATCAACTCAGGTTTTGTTTGTACATATCTAGTAACCAACTTCACATGTTCATATAATGATGTTTCCCCACATATCTACTCCAGGATTACAACTCTACATTGCACTGTGGTGTGGAGTCAATATCTTGCATTTGCATTTGGCTATTACAAATCTAAAGTGTGTAGTTCTACTAATTCCCAAAAGGTGATCTATTCACTCAGCTTATTAGCTTGTTTGCACACAAAATGTTTATCTTATAAACAGGCCGTGTGTAAAAAAGAGCATTTCTTGATAAGACATTGCAACATTTCCCTGGGAATCTACCATAACATGCCCTTTGTAGAAGCTTTGTGTCTTCTTAAAAATCAGAAGATTATAGTTTAAGTAATCCCAAATACTGACGCTAACAAGTATATCTGACTGCTCAGGTCAAGTTTTGTTCCTTGTTTTGCCAGGATGTACTGATGAGTCTTGCCAAAGCTGTAGCAAATGCTGCTGCCATGTTGGTGTTGAAAGCTAAGAATGTGGCTCAAGTTGCTGAAGATATGGTCCTTCAGAACAGGGTTATTGCTGCTGCTACGCAATGTGCACTGTCCACCTCTCAGCTTGTGGCGTGTGCCAAGGTAAGGCTAACGGTCTTCTTGAAAGAGACAATGTGTCTGTTTCAGTATGTTACAAAATCATTGTTTAGAGCAGGGGTGGGCCATGTCCAGCCCGCCCAGCCTTTCTCTCGGGCCTACCCAACTGATTAGCAGAGCGTGCATACTTTCCAGCCAGCAGCCTGTCTTCTGCTGTCTCCTCCTCCTCCCACCCTGTCACTTTCCTCTGTGCTGCAGCTGAGCTGTGCAGGGCAGGGAGTCTTGGGGAGGCAATGCTGAAGTCAGGGTGTCCTCCCTGCCCCAGAGCAGGGGTCAGGAAAGGGATACACAGCAGAGATGCACCTGTCTGAAGTATGGATGGTGAATGACTGAGAGGCAGTGTGCTGTTTTCTCCACAGCCAGCTCTCTCTCTCACACACATTCCCCATTCCTCTGCACGATCTCTGCAGAGCAAGGGAGGGGGAGACAACAGAGCAGAACAGCTTTCCCTATCTTACAGACTGTGGATTGCATCTCTCAAAAATTTCCCCAGCAGCAGGCAGCACACACTCCCTGTATCATACACCGTCACACACCTAGTCTGTGTCGCCCTCTGCCTCATGCACACCCTGTCACACACAAACATCCAGTCACTGTACCACACACATTCTCCCAGTCTCTGTGCCTCTCGCATATACTCAGTCTGTGCCACAATGTCCTGGTCTCTCTCTGTCTTTTTCTCTCATACACACACTCTCTCTAGCCCCAGACCCATCCTTTCTGTCCAAAGCCCCACTCCTTCAGGGGCCCTAGAACCAGCCCGTGGCAACTTACCAAAATTCATGAGTAGCTCCCTTGCGAAAATTCTTGCCCACCCCTGGGTTAGACTATTCCCTGGGTGTACTGGCAATTTGCTTTAATCAGTTATCCTTGAATATCCTGGGGTTAGAGTGCCTACTAAGAGATACAATTCTGCAAAGATATTTAGGGTTCTATCTCCAAGAAATCTTATGGACAGTGCCTTGTTTCTCAGTGGTCCTCTCTGCAAGGTGTTGATTGCTACTGCTGTGAGCATTTCACAACTTGGCCTTCCATGGTTGTGATTATTTAATGAAGCACATGTTTATTTCCCCTTCATGCCATGACTAGACTATTTGTTAAACAACTACTGATTAGTGTATTTGTGGTTTGGTTTCTTGTTAGATTACAGTGAACATCAAAGGCAGCCTTTAGAAAATGAAGAGCTGCCATACTATCCTAGAGGAAGGCCCATAGATAATTGATATCAACTGCTATAGAGCTAATATTGATAAAAAAATGCTGAAAATATTACTCTTTGAAACACAACTTGTCTGGTGTTATGTGAAATATTTAACAAAACCTATAACCAACACATGTTCACCTGGATTATTTTCATCAGAACAGAAATGTAAGCCAGGTTTGCAGAAAGATTTGTGTTCAGATTTATATGCTTCTACATCATTTCATGGTTTCTGATGGGAACAAGAAGAGATCCATCAGTTTTGACTGATTATTGAGATTTCCAGATAAATATAGACAAGGCCTAAGGGTTAATTGCTGTTGGAAAATGAGCATTCAGTTAGTGTAGAACACCTCCAAGAATATAATAAAATTCATTCCCAATTTGTGGTACTCGGTTTTCAATACTTTTTACTTCATTACAATGTCTGCCAGGTTTTGTATAATGAGTATGTGAGATCATTAACTGAACGTGATGTTCTGACTGCTTTTAAATTTCTGCAAGATGGCAGGAGGCAGTCACTGACTTTTTTCTTTTGTGGAAAAACTCACCCGACTTCTTTCTGTTGCCTGTAGCTTTCTTGACATACCTGAATGATGGCTGTTTCATCACTAGAGCACATAGAGTAGAGTTGCTCAATTTGGGAGTTGGTACTTTTAGATGCACAGCTCTCTTATCTGGTTTTTCAAGAGTTATTTTTGGCTTTAGCAAAATATAGTCTGTCCGTGGGAGGCTTTATAACACTAACTTTAATTAAACTTCAGTAAAGGATCACTTTTCCTATGATAAGCTTTCTCCTGCTCCCTACCCCACATAAGCCAAACCCTCTGCTCCCCTCCTAAGCCCGTACCCCCTCCCAGACTCTGTACTACAATCCCCTCTGGCCTAGGTTACAACCCAAACCCCTGCAAAGTAATCCCCTATATCATTACCCAAACTCCTGCTCCCCCTCCTACACCCCAGTTCTCTGCCCTAGGACAAACCCCCCGCCCCCCTCCTGCCCTATGTCACAACCCAAAACCCTGCACCGCAATCCCATGCCCCAGGTCACAACTTCACCCAAACTCCCTCCCAGATCTCACTGTGTGTCTAGTTTCCTAAGTACTGAATACACCACAGTTGGCTTTTTAGTGATAAAAACAATCATCTGGCAGGTGCCAAGAGTTAAACTTGATTCAGTATTGGTAAATCATTGGGGCACAAGTGAATATATGCTTGACTGCTCTTTCCCTGCCTGAGATGAGGATGAAGAAGAAACTGTTTTCTGTAATGCTGGGGAGACGGATGTGTCACCTGTCAAGCGTGGGCTGGTAACTTCTGGCTTATTAAATCTTTTCTAAACAGCATCTTCTCTCTCAATGTAGGTTGTGAGTCCCACTATCAGCTCTCCCGTATGCCAGGAACAACTAATCGAGGCTGGAAAGCTGGTGGATCGTTCAGTGGAGAATTGTGTCAGGGCCTGTCAGGCTGCCACAGATGACTCTGAGCTGTTGAAGCAGGTCAGCGCAGCAGCCAGTATAGTCAGCCAGGCCCTGAATGACCTCTTGCAGCATGTCCGGCAGTTTGCCAGCAGAGGAGAGCCCATCGGACGCTATGACCAGGCAACAGATACCATTATGTGTGTCACTGAAAGTATCTTCAGTTCCATGGGGGATGCTGGTGAGCTGCTTTCTCTTCATCCTCTCTCTTTCAGCCCACTCAGATTCCCACTGACAGAAACCCATTTCCAGTAATGCATGTCAGAAATCCTTCTCAACCCTTGTGATGTCCGGAGGCTGGGGCTCCCATGAACAGTCATTCTAACCACAGTATGAAAGCTGCCATAAGTGAGCATTAGGGGGGTCTTCTCAATTACATAATGGATACATGTAGAACTCTAACACAGCTAATACTGTAGCGCATAGATCCTAACAAATATGTATCCTCGGACGTGGGTTTGGCCCACGAAAGCTCATGATACAAAATATACAGGGGTAGATAGATCTAGTTATAGATTTTTTTTAGTCTCTAAGGGGCTCAGGGCTATTTGTTTTTTAAAGTTACAGATTAACACAACTACCCCTCGGAGACAACTAATATTGTGCCTGGAAAATGAAAGGATCCAATGTATATGATAGGCCAGTGTAATGTCTTGCCGATTGTGTTGCACTGCTTTACTTCATGAGAGTATCTAAATGTGAAGACTGTCCATTAAAATACTTAGTCAGCTATTTTATTCTTTGCTAGTAATTAACTCCCTACATATTTATTTAGCAGGCAGGAATTTTGTTTCTGTTATGTGTTTGGATATGTTACAGTGTAGCTTTTGAACCTTTAAATTGTTTGTTTAAAGAAAATGGCCCTTGGAACCAAACCAAGCAAAGTCCTAATATTCGATGAGCTTGATATACAATTCCATTTTAGAAAAGTGAAATGAACTAACTGAGACCAAATTATTCTAACAAGCTAGCAGTATGAGTTGTTACGATGTAATTAAGGGACACCATCTACTGGAAATCTAATACATTAAAAAGGTTTAAAGTAATTGTATTTATTAAAAACTGCTCTAATATTCCAGTCAGTGTTTATGGGTTGCTAATCACACTATCCTGTTTTACATGTTTTACTCCTTGTGCTGTAGATCCACTTATAGATTAACATGGAAGTGAAATACACTCAGAACTTTTACCTGTGCAATCATAGTTATCTTTCGTGTTATGAGTAAATATAGGAAATGAAAATTTTCAGATGTTTGAGCTTTAAATTGACTCTCTTTTCACTAGTGCTATGTTTGAAATAGGACATAAGTGTGAGAGACTGTTTTGTTGAGAAATTGCAGCAAAAAAAGGTATTGCCAACAGATACAGAGCAAATAAAAAATATTGTTAATTAAACCTTCCCTCTCCCTCAAAATGAAAATTATAATACAGTATCCTAAACTTTATATTCAGTGACTTCAAGAGAATAAGTCACTTAAAATTATGGTTTAGCTAGTGTGCTTTTCTGCATCTATATATATTGTATGAAATACCTGTGTGCCGTGGATAAATCGTATATTACTGACATCGTGACTCCGAAGAAAGAGTGTTACAGAAACGTTGGATACGGTGACGTTAGATCAGGGGTGGCCAACCTGTGGTTCCAGAGCCACATGCGGCTCTTCAGAAGTTAATATGCGGCTCCTTACATAGGTACGAAATCCAGGGCTGGAGCTACAGGTGCCATCTTTCCACTGGGCTGGAGGGTGCTCACTGTTCAACCCCCAGCTCTGCCCTAGGCCACCTTTCCCTAGGATCTTGCCATTTCCCACCCGCTTCACTGAGTCTGTCACACCCATGCTCCCCTCTTCCCCTGTGTCTTCCACTGAGAAAGAGCTGATCCCAGTGAGCAGGAGGAAAAGGAAAAGAGGCACTGACTGGTGGGGTTGCCAGTGGATGGGATGTGCTGAGAGTGGTGGTGAGGAGATGATCAGGGCTGGTGACATAGAACTGTTGCTCTTTGGCAATGTGCATTGGTCAATTCTGGCTCCTTCTCAGATTTAGGTTGGCCACCCCTGCTGTAGAGAGGGTTTATATATAATTCACAGTTGTACATTCATGTGATGCTTGTCACATTCCAGGGTACAATCCAGACCAGCGAGGGTTTGTGTCACCACATATCCTACAACCTTGGGTGCCTCACAGTCCTTTGCTATAGTCGCTTGCAGCCTGGGTCACACACAAACTGCACGAAGGTCACACCCTGAGTGTTTGCGTATAGCTGCAGCCCTCCTTCAACAATTCCAGTCACATGCTGGCTTTCACCAAACACACCCCTGGTTCTGATTTTTCCCCAGTGCACGTATTCTGCACTCTCCTGGGCAATTCAGATATTGTAGGTCTGTTGCCCCAGTAAAGGGTCAATATTCAGCAATTTGCTTCTGCTAGTTTATTTTATTGGCTAATTAATGCAGAACCTGGTGGGCCTTCTTCTTCTTCTTCTTCTTCTTCTTTTGGCTCAACGAATTGCGTTTGTTTTTATTTTACTTTTTCCAACAGATTTTACCCTGGAAGCCCTAGGGGTTCCTTGAAATTCTTTCAAGCTGAAAAGGGTTCTATGGCCAAATAAAATTGGGGAACACTGGAGTGCAATAAGGCATTAAAGTAAAAAATGGCTATAAGAGAAATAAATGTAAACCACTACTTATTAAGTAAAACTTAACAAGTTAGGGTTGGTTCAGGGTAGAGTCCTTACCACAGGTTCCCAGTAACATTGCTGACCAAATGTCAGGACCTCCCTGAAAGTCAAAGGACTGGTTCCTTTGTCATCTTAGGCAAAAAGAGAGAAAAACACAGAGAGATAGGGAGAGAAAGAAAGGTAAGCTGGAGTGATTTAGCCCTTCATTCTATAGTCCAATCACCCTTTGAAATGCATTTCCTGTGAACACACAAACATTCTTCTGATGAAAGAAGTTCTGTATTGTTTGCTAAAATGTATATTGATCTCTTTCTGCCCCCTTGCCAGAGAATAGCCACTTGACAGGTGATTGACAGTTAACCTTGATGACCCCTGATTAGAAGCATAGGCTTGTCCTTTGTCTTTGAGGAATCAATTTATTTAATATAGCATAATCAGTAGTATTGCTGTTAAGAGGTGAAATACTTGCCCTGTTGACTTTTGTGGGGCCAAGACCTCATCTAAAGCATGTAAATAGAATTAGGTATATAATTATTATTAAGCGTAGTGCTATGCCTGTTCACCCTACCATGTTGCTTGTTAGTCAGATGTTAGTTTCTCATTATCAGTTGTATTATCATCCTCAAACACTTTGTGTATAAAGCTTTTGAATAATGAATTGTTTACTTGTAATTTTAATTCAAAAGATGACTTCAGAAAATCTTAATTTATTTCGTCTTAGGTAATTTTTTACATAGAAATTTAGATAAAGATGAAGAAATTCAAAACTTAACTTGTTAATATTGTAGGTGAAATGGTGCGGCAGGCCAGGGTACTTGCTCAAGCCACTTCAGATCTTGTCAATGCTATGAGGTCAGATGCTGAGGCAGAAATTGACATGGACAACTCTAAAAAGCTTCTAGCTGCGGCTAAACTTTTGGCAGATTCTACAGCCCGCATGGTTGAAGCGGCGAAGGTACCTACCAGGAAATGGTGAACTGAAGAAAAAGCATTGAATATTAACTTATGTTTGTGCAAAGTTATAAAAAATTAAGATATGTGCAGTCACTGGGCTGTAAATAGGAATTGTTGTAAAACAGAAAGGCTACGTCTACACTGGCCCCTTCTTCGGAAGAGGCATGCTAATTTAGAACTTTGGAATAGGGAAATCCGGGGGGATTTAAATATCCCCCACGGGATTTAAATAAACATGGCCGCCGCTTTTTTCCGGCTTGGGGAAAAGCCGGAAAAGAGCGTCCAGACTGGTGCGATCCTCCGGAATAAAGCCCTATTCCGGAGGATCTCTTATTCCTACTTGAAAGGGGCTTTATTCCGGAGGATCGCGCCAGTCTGGACGCTCTTTTCCGGCTTTTCCCCAAGCCGGAAAAAAAGCGGCGGCCATGTTTATTTAAATCCCACGGGGGATATTTAAATCCCTCCGGATTTCCCTATTCCAAAGTTAGAAATTAGCATGCCTCTTCCGAAGAAGGGGCCAGTCTAGACGTAGCCAAACAGTCGGTTACCCTATGAGTGTTTGGTTTGTATTTGATAACGTCCACTGGGAACGGTCACTAAAAGTCTACTAGAAGTATGCATTTTAATTGATTCATTCTTTTTGTATTCCCAACCCTTTCCATATTCTTTTGGTGACTTTGCTGACCTGATAGATGTGTATTTCATTGACTTTTTCAGGATTAGAAAGGGAAAAAACTATCGTGTCAAATTTGAGTCCTAATTCAACATTTTGACAATCAGAGTATAACTACCAAAAGCCAGATAAAATTGGAAATTAAAAAGTGAACTTTAAATACAGTGATTACGTAAATACTGTACATTATTAGAGCAGAGATTATGCACAATTTACACAATGGTAATTCTTACTGTGTGTCAAGTTTTAGCATGTAATTGTCCAGTAGAACTAAATATTGCACTGAAGAACAATATTTTATATTGACAGTGTGTGTGAAATAATGGAGCTATGTGCTTTAATATGCTGGACTGTGTACTGAAAGTCTGACTAAGGATGTTAAATATCGAGTAATTTACTAGTCGAGTAGTCAGTGAAATTTCCATCTACTTGATAGACACTTCCGTGTTCCTCCTTCAAAATGTACAAGAGGCTCTGCTAGGGCTCTTGTGCATTTCAAAGGAGGATTGGGGAACTCCATGTGCAGCCCGGGGCCAGCGGGAAGTCCCACTGAGTGCGGGGACTGCTGACCCCAGGCTCCATGCTGCTCTACCTCTTTGAAATGCCACGCAGAGCCCGTGGTCAGCTGTGCAGTGCTGCCCTTTGAAATTCTGCCTCAGTGTTTCAAAGCAGCCGCACACGGAGCTGACCCACGGCTCCATGTGGCGCTGCCCTTTTGAAATGCCGCCACGGGGTTTCAAAGTGGCAGTGGCGCACGGAGCCTGGGTATGGGCTCTGTGCGGTGCTGCCACATTGAAGTATCCCTTCTTCCCCACCTTTTGCTGCCTCTGTATGATAGAGGCAGCAAGTGGAAGGGGAATTAACTAGTTGACTCGACTATCCGATAAGCATTTGCTTATCAGCAAGCGAACTAGTCCTTAACATCCTCAAGTCTGACTGCCTTCTTCACCCTATTTAACAATGTAAGCAGTAACCTGCATCAACTATAAATTTCTGCCTGAAATTGAGGTGATAGTTGAAACTTTCTTCTCTAATTCATCTTAGAGACACATTAATCCACAGAAAACACAGGCCGATCAGTATTCTCATGTATGTGCATATGTAGACGTGGACATTTTTTTAAGATTTGTATTTTACTGAGAACTCTCGTGCAGGGGGCTGCGGCAAATCCGGAAAATGAAGATCAACAGCAGAGACTAAGAGAAGCAGCAGAGGGACTACGGGTTGCCACAAATGCAGCCGCTCAGAATGCTATCAAGAAGAAAATTGTCAACAGATTAGAGGTTTGAAACCAAGCTCTCTTGTTTCTATTATTTTACTCTTCTTTAACTATGAGTGCCCATATCTGTAGACACAGCCCAACAAATATAAATACAGACGTTAGAAAAAAATAGCAAGTTCACGACAAGAAATAGACCTATAAACAGTTGCTATGGCATACTGTCATTTGAAAGTTGCATTCCAGACTGAGAGTGGTGTGAGCTAACTAGTTTGCACATTAAATGTTTCATTAGTGAGCATGGTTTAGTTGTCAGTAAGAAACAAGATAGAGGGATTATTGTCATTCTGAGACTGCTATATTTATTCTGACATTTCATTCAGATAGACTTTGGTGGGGTGATCTTCAGAGTAAATACAGGAAAATGTTCACTCTTTCATTTCCACTTACATACTCTTCCATCTTCCTGTACTTGTGTTAATGCGCAACAGTGTTTCACTTAAACTGTTCCCCAAACATGTGACTGCATCACAGCTTAGCCCTATAGCCACCAAAGAAGCCACGGAGCAGAAATGAGGTTGGAAGCAATACATAATAGCCAGAGGTGCTGCAGAGGAAAAAAGACAATTTGTTATACAGTGGAGATGAAATTCAGCCTACTTTAATCTTCTAGAGAAGTCTAACCTTCATAATCACAAATTAAATGTACAAAAGAGCAAAAAAACCCTCTTCTAGTTACTGTTTTTCAACTGTGATTTTTCCATGGCCTGAGACCAAGAAGAAGATCTGAGTGGATAATCTTCATCTGGAGGTGCATTGCATTAAAACTGCTGTGTCTGTGTAAAAGAAGAGAATCTTGGGTAATTTAAGCAATGAACCATTAGAATAAACTTTTTAGTTACATTGTAAGTATCCCTTGTAGAAAATAAGGTTTTGTCTTATTGTAGAAATATCTTACTACTATCCCCTATATGAATGATCTATGCCAGTGGTAACTTCAGAATGAACTAACAAGCCTTCAAGAATGGATGTATTTATTTGGTAGGTTAATTAGGTAACATTGTTAAGAATAAACTGTATTGCAGTGTATTTGGTAAGTGGCTAAATTTTATTTTTGTAATAGAGGGAGGTGAGCAGGGACAGACCAGTAGTTGGATTTCTGAGTATGAGTTCAGATTCTCCCTCAGTATTTTTAGACTCAAACTGACTCATCCCATCATTTTTTCCATAAACAATCACCTTAGTGTCTTACCTTTTGGCCTTGAGTAGTCTCTAGCAAAACTGTCATGAAGAATGCTTTTTAAGATACATCCATGATTCTGCTCTCTGAACTTCTAATGTAGCAATGTCCCTCCTCTCCTCTGATTGATCCCTCCAGTCCATAGTCACGGCCTCTTGATTGGTGGTGCAGTTCATTTTTGGCAAGTGCCTATAGCATTTAGCAGTGAATTGAGCTAAATGACACAGCACTTTAGCTTACATCTAAACTCAAAAACTAATTTGCAAACTTGTCTACATTGGCTTTAAACTTGGTGCCACATTCTTCTTTGCAATCTGAAGATAGCTGGTATTACTACCTTCCTTGATATGTTTTACATGTTGAATTCAAAGCCCTTGCAGATGATTTTGTGCATTTAACAGAAAAAACATCCTCTTACTGTCGTACCTCGGTGTTTTCGTACCTTGGTACCTTCGGTGGTCTGGACTGTCAGTGTCAGCGTCGTCTGGTCAGGGTTGTCCTGGCGCGCTCCTGACAGGACCTCTACTCCATTGGTGATGATAAACTTTCGGCTGCGTGCGTAACAATCGGTACTCCCTTTATCTAGAATGTTAGACCCCCGTGCACTTCGGTCAACACAAGAGATCTCTGAGAGGCCCCGGAAACAACAGATGCAGGCAAGGTTTGAAATCAATCGCGCAAGTTTATTGTCAAATGCGAAGCTCTACCAGTTGGTAACAGAGATCAGTACAATGTTACACCACTGGGCGCTATGGCCCGCGTTGACAAGGTACCAACACCGGGCAGGCCTATTGCCATATATCAGATATTAACAGCAGTTAGTCAAAGTTAAGCTACTGTGCATTCTGTAAGTTTAGGCAATGACACCTGCCGTTCAGGCGCCTAGTGCGCCCCCCCCAAGGTCGGCCGGAGAGCACCCTTTGCGGTGTCCTTTTATAGACAGGTACAAACAACTTACATCATTTCTTTACGTACCAGGTTGCCACCCTCTGTTGCCTAGGTACCACCCCTCACTTTACGGAAGGGGGGCTCACTTACTATCCTTCATGCTGTCAATTTCGACCCGGTCCTGAACCTAGGTCGGTATGTGCATTAGTTTTTAGGGAGTCTTTGTACCAAAACGTTTCTTATTAAGATGTTCCATTACTCCCCTTTGGCTGACAGTCTGTACCCAGTGCCTCTCTGTGTCCTTCCATGCTCGACCTAACTTACACAATCACACAGTTATCAGTACGGCCTCTTTCTTGGCTCCTGTGTTACTGAACCAAAGTCTTGCTCACTAGATTGCAGGCCTGTTGCTGTTTCTATGTTGCAGGCCTTAGGCCTGCTGACTCCATGTTACTGACCCTCAACTTACTACACTTACTACTTCACCCTGCATTTTAATTAAAGTGGGTGAAGGGAGAGGCTCCTTGGAAAAATTCCCGAATCCACACAAACAACTGTATTTTATTCCTTCTGCTTTAGATTACTTTGGATCTTCACATCTGATTCAGCAGCCTTCCATTATGCTGTAGACTATATTAACTGTAGCTCTTCAGTATTCCTAATAAGTTTTTGTGGTGAAAGATTAACAATGTGAAGAAGGAAGCTCCTAGAACATTTATGGTGCCAGGTGTTTTTTCCCTTTGTTGTTACAAATTTAAGGATTCATAATAATGATCATTTCATTTTTCATCTGGAGTGGAAAATGACAGAGTTCTTTAAGTCAAGAGGAGGTAATGATTTAATAGGTTTCAGCTGTTAAATGCAGTAGTACGTATTTTACCTGTTGTGTTCTCTGACTTACTCAAGTTTATACCAGTTAAGCCTTTTAACTGTTTTTCACCCCCTCTGAAGATTGCGGCTAAACAGGCAGCAGCTGCTGCCACTCAGACGATTGCAGCCTCTCAGAATGCAGCTGTTTCCAACAAGAACACGGTAGCCCACCAGCAACTTGTCCAGAGCTGCAAGGTAACATTTATTAATACAGGAAGCAGTCACTTAATAGACAGTCTGTTGTATGTGTCCCATTTAATGCAGTTTACTTCTTGGGAAACTGTAAATCAGCTCCCTTGATTTCATAGAATCATAGAATCATAGAATAATAGGACTGGAAGGGACCTCAAGAGGTCATCGAGTCCAGCCCCCCGCCCTCAAGGCAGGACCAAGCTCCACCTACACCATCCCTGACAGATGTCTATCTAACCTGTTCTTAAATATCTCCAGAGAGGGAGATTCCACCACCTCCCTTGGCAATTTATTCCAATATTTGACCACCCTGACAGTTAGGAATTTTTTCCTAATGTCCAATCTAAACCTCCCCTGCTGCACTTTAAGCCCATTACTCCTTGTCCTGTCCTCAGAAACCAAGAGGAACAATTTTTCTCCTTCCTCCTTGTGACACCCTTTTAGATATTTGAAAAATATGTAATCACTGTGCCTATGGAGAGAGATTTTTAAGTTGTTTTTGTCAGTCTGACTCTAAAACATTTGATTCTTATTCCATGGCTGTACCAGATAGAACACTGTGTGCACCTCTAAGAATGTTTTTTGCCTCTTTTTTTGGTCACAGTTAATCATCTGTTCAAATCAAAGCCAATATTTTTTAGTACATGTGTGAGGGAGCAGTGTGCCTGCTCTAATATATAGGCCTTTTACAGATATTTAGGCAGTATCTATTACAGGTGAGGGGCAGATGTGAATATTTTTACAAGTATCTCAATTATAAACATGCTTCAGAAATGCCATCTTTCTTGGGGTGCATACTGCAGATAAATCAGCGGCACCCTACATGCAGATCTATATGTAGCACCTCAGGCACAGAGCTGTTAGATTTGGTTGCAGACTGGATTACGGAGTTACCTTACAGTTAGTGCACTGACAGGAAGCTTACACAGCCAGTTCCCTGTGTGGGAACCACTCGATGATGAATCACCTTCAGAGTCTATATCCTTTCCCAGAGCTAGCTTCAGGAGCACTGCTTTGAAGTTATTTAGTACTCAGGGAACCCTTACAGATCCTGCTGCTATGTAATTAGTCCTTACCTCTTGTTTAAGGTCTTAATTGATCCTGACTTGAGAAATAAGAGACATTGTCCCTTGGGTAGTGACCCGGGGAATTAAGTGTAACACTCATTCCGTAGCTGGTGTCTATTAGCAGCACTTGACACAGCCGAAGTACAGATCTTCTACACTAGTACAGGTTGCGCCTCCCTAGTCCAACGCCCTGGAGACCTAGTCCGAACCAGAGAATTTGCTGGACTGGGGAAAGTCAGTGCTGGCCCCTCTGTCTGTGGGGATCCACTCCAGCAGTAGCAGGGGGGGGCCAGCATTGATGGAGCGGGGTTGGAAGGAGGACACTTGGGAGAACAGATGGAGTGGCTGTAGAGTCCTGGGGCCAGGAGCAGAGCCCTGCAGCCGGCAGCCTCCCCCCCTCCAGTACTTTCCTACTCTCCCTGAGCTTGACTCACCAACAGATGCTGAAGCAGGGATGTTGCCTGATGAGGGAAGTCCAGATTATAGAGGTGCAGCCTGTAGTGGTTGGTGTCTGTCATGCTTCTTGAACTGAGTATGGCTGCTAATGGCAATACCTGTACATCACCCCCTGCAGGCTGTTCAGGGAGAGATTTGTATGATGCACTGTGGAAAGTCTTATGCAGAGCTCATGAAAATGAGGAATTTTCACTTGTGGCTGTCAACTTGTGCTTTTCTTGTGTGTGTTACAAGAGATTTAATGACATGCCAGATAAGTGGCTGCGAGGTGTCACGTAGACCCACTGGCAGACTGCTCTTTTATAGTCAGAGCTGGTATGCAGTGAATGTTGTAGAGTGGGGAAGGGAAGGTGTGTGTCTGTTTTCCGGGAGAGCTCTGATACAGGTAAGAGATTGAATAATAGTGGAGAGCACAGCTGCCTAAGAGTAGGGCTTTCCTTCCTATTTACTTGAACTGATCCTTCCCCTTCATTAGTCCACAGACCTGACTTGTCTAATTTAGATTGTAATCAACTTGGGCAGGACTGACTTTCTACATATCTATAAAGTACCATGTTCATCAGAGTTAATATGGAAATGATTAATAGTGATGACACTGGCCTGGTAACTACGACTAACGACATTTTTGAAAGCTATTTACACACTATAAAGCAAGGCTAGAGGTGTAATGAGATTAAATCCTTACCTAGTGTATCAAGACAACATGGATAGCAATTTGATACTTCTACTCAGGTTCACTCAGTCGACCTACATGCAATCTATGTCCTTAACTTCCCTTTTCAAGCCAAACTGCAATGTTAGCTTATGGGGTTCCAGATTCACTGACAAGAGGGTTGCTGAGCACACAGAGCTTTGATATGTCAAAGGTAAGCACTCGGAGATGCTGTCACATTTTCCTAATTGTAAGCCAGAGCACAGAGTAACTCACTTAACAAGAGACTGTTCTTTTGTGTTTTAGCTACAGCTGGCAGACTAATTAGTGCTTGTGAATAATGTTGCTTCAAGGCCTCTAGAGAAATAAGAAATCAAATGAAGTGCAAAAGAGCATATTCTTCTACTGCGAGAAACTATGCGGAAGTCAGGAGCGTAGCCACTATAATAGACATACATTTTCAAGTCAAAGATCCCAGAAAAATACATTAACACTTACGTTACAGTTTTTGAAAAATTGTTAAATAAAAGAAGCCGCTTGTACATATCTCAAAGGGCAGGGCATATCAAAGAGTTGTCTGGTAGGTAGTTGATATTTTCAATAAAAAATGCAAAGGGTGTTTATCCTTATATGTTGACTATTCATTCTAGTTTAGCTTTGACATTGATTTATTATATAGCAGATAAAGTCCTCTTCTGAAGTTTTTTTTCCTGGAATACTTAAACTTTAGGGAAATACTTTTGGAGAGTGTAAATTGGAGATCGATCATGTGAACATGAGCTGACGTGAATAAGGGTGAGAATAGATTTTAACAGTATACATTTTCAGAACATTACAACAACAAACACTACAAACATTTGTTACAGGAAGTCAAATAAAAACAAACTGAATATCAAAGGTGAGAATTGAAGGTTAACCCTAACCCTAACCATAAGGCAAGAAAGGTGCTTGAAAGATCTATACACAAAAACAATTTGTAGTGTAAAACAATGTCCAAAACAGAACATTCCTGAATCAATGAAAATATCTTTTTTTTGTTACTGAAACCTCTTAACTTTTCTTTATAAGTAACTTTTAGACTTCTATAGGCAGACTTAAGTTCTCCAGATACTGTAGGAACTCTTTTTTTAAGAGTCAGTCTCAGATTTATTAAGTTCTGTGGAACTTTAAATATTTTCTACAGAATCATATTAGTATCATCCCTATTACATTCTATAGGTCTCTTTCATAGGATGTGAGTCTTCGTTTAGTACTGAATGAGTTTTTAAATGTAACATTTAAAACTTGCTCCTTTATTGCTAACAGAATGTTGCTGACCACATTCCCCAACTGGTTCAGGGTGTGAGGGGAAGCCAGGCTCAGGCAGAAGACCTCAGTGCTCAGTTGGCTCTGATAAATTCCAGTCAGAACTTCCTTCAGGTAAACTGAACTAAAGAAATGCAGTATATTTTTTTTCCCTCGAGAACACTTTGAATTGTTTTTGTTTTGTGGAGTAAAACATTGGCATGGCACATTGGAGGGACAAATTGAGAACTCTCTGGGTACATCTGCACAGCAGCGTTATTTCAAAATAACATAGTACATGTCTACACTACAACCTTTATTTTGAAATAATGTTGAGCTGGAGGACTCCTTACTCTGATTCATGGTAACCCTCATTTTATGAGGAGTAAGGACAGTCGAAGTAAGAGTGTTCTTCCTTAGATTTCCTACTGTGTAGACAGCACGAAAAGCCAAATTAAGCTATTTTGATTTCAGCTATGCAATTGATGCAGTTGAAGTTGTGTAGCTTAATTCGACTTTAGCCCTGCTGTGTAGACGTACCCTCTGTGTTTAGTCACTGGTTGTATGCCTTTAGTAAGGAGAATGTCATTTGTTACTAGTAGGTAATGCTAATTAGGGTATTTGAGGCACAGGTAGCTCATAGTACTGTCTGTTCAGCTTTCCTTGAAAATGTGAAAGTGTCATACACTTTACATTGAGACGGGCTGCTAAAAAGGAAGCTCAGCTGGCAAGAAAACGAAAATGCCATGAATGTCTGGGACCTTGCTTAAAGTAGGGTTTTACGCATTTTGCTGAAGCTGGAAGTATCACCACTGTACCATTTTTTAGTTTAGCTACAGACTTTGTCCAGAATTCTCAAATCTTCTATAAGGCGGGGCAGTATCACTCCAATTTTTAAGATTGTTTTTTGAGAGACAGAGGTGATTTAACTTAAGTGTGGTTTTAAGGAGACCTCAGGTGATAAGCAATATACCATGCTTCCTTCAAAACATTGAAGATGAAGGGTTCCAGATTTGCCAGGCAGTGCCTTCTGTCATATGGGCTAGATGTGAATCTTTTCAGTGGTCACTGCTGTACCTCATGTGAAACAAGACATTGAGTCTGAATCTACTCATGGTGCTGTCACAGGAGTAGCTCAGGCTGTGATCTGACTTGCATAAAAGCAAAATGACAACTGTTTCTCTCTTTTGAGAGAGACATATTTTATTTTCCCTGCCCAAAGACATTCCAAAACACACAAAAAAAGAATACACCCCAAAATCACAAATCAAATCTCCCAGCATTCAGTTCCAGCTTCCTGAATCTTCTAGTGTTTAAATCTGCCTCCACTCAATCACAGGAGGACTACGTCTACACTGCAGGCTTTTTGCGCATGAACGGCTTTGCGCAAAAACTTGCAGAGCATCTACACTGCACGCGCATTCTTGCGCCAGTAAATTTACAGTCCAGTGTCAGAAAACAGGGCTTCTTCCAGAAGAGTTATTCCTCTCCCCACCAAGAATAAGCCCTCTTGCGCAAGAGCTCTTCCACAAGAAGGCCATGTAGATAGGCAACATGAATTTCTTGCGCAAGAAGCCCCTATGGCTAAAATGGTCATCAGAGCTTTCTTGAGCAAGAGAGTGTCCGCACTGCCATGGACGCTCTTGCGCAAAAGCACATGGCAGTGTGGACGCACTCTTGTGGAAGGCCTTTTGCACAAGAACTCTTGCGCAAAACAGTTGTTGCGCAAAAATCCTGCAGTGTAGAAGTAGCCGAGCTGTACTTCCCTGGGCTTGGCCTGATTGATCCCAGACTCCAATCATCCTCACCTGACCTACCAGGATTTAATTAGGGCCATTATCCCCTTTCCTTTCTGCCTAATGTGTCATCAAGGTACTCCATCCAGCACTGGAGCACCCTGTCACAGTTACTCACCCGTGTGTTCCCATTGAAGTCACTAGGAGTCTTTTAAGTTCTTGGAGACCAGGGAAATAAGTGTTGGAATGTAAGCAAGGTATGTTATCTCCGGATCCAGTGATGGTTTATTACTTGGCTGATTTTTTTCCTATTTACTAATATTGAGAAGAAAAACTTTAAATATTCAGAAATGTTGCAAGAAATTACAAGTGTATCATGTTTATTGTCCATACATGTCTGAGTCAGTATATGCATAAAATGGTAGATGTTCTGTTTAAATATTTAAACTTCCTGTTTGTTATTTATTTGTATTATAGTAGCCACTGAATGGCTTCAGTCAAACTCTGGTACCCATTGAGTTAGGCACCATACAAATAAATAACGGGGAAAAAGTGTCTGCTGCAGAGATATCACTGCTCAGGATAATGACAAGGAACAAATTGGGGCTGGCTAGGGGCAACATGAGGTAAAACTAGATGCCTTTGCAGTGGTCCTTGTAATCAGGTGGCTGCCAGGCTAATCTGTGGTTTTGGCAAATAATGGCAGAACTAGTGACCTAATTGTTTTGTCCATTCTAGACCTAGTTGAACATTTGAAGCATTTATACAAGGTTCTAGGTGTGAACTGATAAATCACAACACTTCTGCTCTACTCTTTAAATAGCCTGGAAGTAAGATGGTGGCATCAGCCAAAGCTGCAGTACCGACTGTAAGTGATCAAGCCGCAGCAATGCAGCTAAGCCAGTGTGCTAAGAATCTTGCAACAAGCTTAGCTGAGTTAAGAACTGCCTCCCAAAAGGTGAGTAAATATCCTCTTTGAGCAGTTAGAGGTTAATTGTGGCTTACAACACCTGACTTTGTAAAAGCTTGTGCGCAGTAGGAAATGTCATTTGGAAGTTGGTATTCATTGCTGTTCTTTTAGCTCTATTGATTCTGAGTTAATCACCTAAAATGAAATTGAGCGGTGCTAAATGCGTCTGAGTTCCCTTTGTGGCGCTGGACAATGAATTCCTGTGTTGGCAAGCTAAGTATGTTGTGCAGTATTTTTGTATCCAAGATATGCAACATGCCAAGATGACCTTTGCTGTCTGCATAGTCTGTTAAGAGATGGATAATAGCTCAAGACATGATCACTGGTGAATTTTCCCATTTTTGGTAGTAGTTCAGTTGCTTACTGTTACTCACAGTTTCTGTTTATTTTCTGGATAGGCTCATGAGGCTTGTGGCCCTATGGAAATTGATTCTGCTTTGAACACTGTTCAGACACTCAGAAATGAACTGCAAGATGCGAAGATGGCTGCTCTAGATGGACAGTTAAAACCACTCCCAGGAGAAACGGTAAATGGTGGGCAGAAGAGGCTGAGCATGGTCATCATTTAGGAATTCTGTCCCATAACTTTAGGGAGCTTTGGGTCCAAGTGGTAACAGCAGTCACTTGGTTTAGCTGATATTCATTCTAGTGGAATTTTTACACAAATACTCTTCCAAAATCCATCCCCAACACCATGCATGGGTGCTGGAACTAGGGATGCTGAAAGGATTGGCACACACCGGGCTTCAAATAGTTTCCATTATGTACAAGGGTTTACAGTTTGGTTAAAAGGCTCTCAGCACTTCCTCTGTACAAATTGTTCCAGTGCCCCGACCTCATGAAACATCTTTATGCTGATAAGAAGCCTGTCCTCATACTGAAATAATGATTGGAGGCAGGTCTTTCTGCCCTAGAGAACAGAGGGGAAAATCAGCTTCTGAGGTTGCTGTAATAAAGATTTTTTAATGTCTTTCTTTCCTTTGTTTAGCCAGTGAATTGTAATGAAACATACAAGAGAACTCATGACTTGATTTTTTTTTTTTAACTTGGTGTCATGGCATATGCACACCCCGTCTCTTGGGGGGCATACTCAGAGGTGTGAACACTGCCTAGTCAGCCATTGAATTGTCAGCAGTCTAACTCACGGTCTGAGAACGCTGACCCTTGGTCCAGGATGGCTGGAATCAATGAGAGGTAGCCAAAGTTAACAGGGGATGGCCTCTTAGCTTTGGATAGCACAGCTTGGTAGCCAAAGTCAGTAAGTTAGGGGGTTGGGGCCAGTCATCCCAGTAGGAGGACCTAGGCCCACTTGACTCCACCAGGTCCTGATCCAGGGCCCTGTGCACAACAGAGCAGTCTGCCACAAGGCCGGCCCACATTTTGGCACCTGAGGAGTGGAGCTCAAATGACACCCCCATGCCACCTTTTCTCCTACCTGCCTGTTATGTCTTTTGTGCCCTCCTTCCTCCAGCACAGCACGCCACCCTCTCTGTGCACCTAGAGCAGAGAGAATACATATGCACCAGCAGCAGACAAAATTTTCTACACTCTGGGTCCTACTGGAGTCCCTCCCCCCCACAGTCTGGCACCTGAGGTGGCTGCCTGAGTTCGCCTCCTGGTAAAGCAAGCCCTGGTCTGCCACCCCCTCGGTGGCGAATCCGGCCGAAACACGGCAGGTTTACCTGGGTGGGAGAGGCCGCACCTGCATCATCCCTGGGTCACTTCCTACCAGTGCTTGTGAGGTGGCATCCCTTGAAGTGGTTAGGTCCTCAGGTTCCCTGGCAGCTGCTTCTCCCTGGGGTTGTTCTGGGGCTGTCTGGCAGCAGTCTCCTGGGGCTCTGACTCCCACTCTCTGGGTCACTGGCTGGTGAAGCCCTGGAGGTCTGATTGAAGGTCCTTTTCCTTTAGTGGCAAGCCCACACTGAGCTGCTCTGCTGCCTTTTATGCAGCCCCAGCATTTGGAGCATGCCCAGTCTGGGCGAAGGGGTGGGGCTTCTTCCACCCATAGAGGGTTTTAACCCCACCTGCTTCCGTGCGGGGTATGCACACCCCATCACGTGGGCTGAGAGAGCAAAATATGTTCTTAGATATATTGCTAATTATTAGCACTACATTTTAAAGCTCTAATTTCCTTTTCATGATGCATGCTATTTGCTGCCTTCCTTCATTTGAGACTCTCTAATGCAGGGCTGCAAGGAGTGGGTTTCAGAAGCTGAGGTGGATGTTAGTTAGGATGGGGGGAGGGTAGGAAATCTTTCCATTTCTCTTGGAAGAAAAATTTATTTTAATTCGTTTTAAACAGTGACTATTATTTCTTGAATTTTTTTTTTCAGTTGGAGAAATGTGCTCAGGACCTTGGAAGTACCTCCAAAGCTGTTGGTTCCTCAATGGCACAGCTATTGACTTGTGCCGCTCAAGGCAATGAGCACTACACAGGTATGTTACTAGAAATTGCTACTGAAAATAAGATACCTTTTAAAAGGAGACACCTGTTTGCACAGGCTGCTGCCTGTCTCTGGCTATTCAGTATAAGTTAGAGCTTCTGTTAATTAAAAAAGAATGACCGCAATCCAAATCTTTTTTGTGTGTGTGAAGGAGATAGCTCTTCAATGTACAATTACACACCATGTGAAGGTTAGCATTGTGAGAACCCAGTTAAGCAGAAAATGCTGCTATATATATATTTCTGAAAGTGCAATAAGTGAAAGCACTTGGTGTTTTAATGTATTGTGATCCAAAACACTATGTTGGCTAGATGGTGCATGTCCTACTACATAGCATAAATAGCATCTCTAACACATGCATCAGATGTGCATAGTAAGGGATGAAGCCAGTGAAGAGTACTGATGCAGTCTTTCTAGATGTGTTTTTCCACTGCTAACTCGTGTTTTGTGTGCATTATTTTAGGGGCTGAAAAGATCTGTTTCTAAAAAAGAACTTCCTTTTCAGTTTTGGGAAACAATGCACAGGTTTAATTGCATGTGAAATATTAGTCCTTAAAATAAAATTGATAGTGTTGATAGTGCTTCCAGGGGATATTTTTAAGTATTACTGATTAAAAAGCATAATGACAATTATTGTTTCGTTTGATGGAATTAGATTAAGACTTCAGTTGCTTTCATTTGAACCGGATGTCATTCGTTTTAGATGACACAAATTTCTATTACGTAGTCACACGTAGTCAGTGTTGAATGTCTAGTGAAAATTCAGACGTCTTGAAGTCTTGCATTCCTATTGAGCTGAAAGTCCTCTTCAGCATCTGTCTCTATATTGTCTTATCTAATACCAACTTTGGTAATATGTAGATCATTTTGTGCTTGAATGAATGGTGAGGTATTTGGTGATGGTATATGGTGTTCTGTTGTTTCCTACCTAGCACGTGGGTATTGCTAATTTTATATGCCACGGGTGGCAGAACTACTGTTACTCTGTGGTACATTAAGATGACCCCCCCTTTTTATTAATCCACATGGCAGATATATTGGACATTTTAGGGGTTGACTTGCTTCCTGAAGGACTTTGTCATGATCTTTAAAGGACTGGGCTCGTGACGTTTCAGGAAGCTAAAAATTGAACTCGTTCTCCCTTTTATTGGGACTGTGAGTAGCTGTGTCTCAGGCTCAGAACCCCATCGGTATGTGTGCTGTGAGTGGGCCTGCATTGAGGAGCTCAAAGATTAAATAAACAAAATAGTTACGCAGGGGGAATGGTGCCTTAGAAAGGTGAAGTAACTCACACAAGGCCATACCTCCGGCGAGTGGATAATCTGGAATTAGAATCTAGGGCTCCTGACTCCCATTGCAGTGCCCTTTGAAACGAATGAAAAAAAAAAAGAATTCAGAACTAGAAACTTCTAACATAAAAAAGAGGGTTTTGATGAGGTGAGTTAAGGGTTTTTTTGTGGATCGTAACTGTGGAATACGCCAGGGTAAAATTTGTATTGCAGGTCACTAAAGAGAAGGGATGGAAACTAGAAGCAATGGCAAGCTTTATCACTGCGTAGAGTATACTCTGCAATTGTAGTACTGAGAATGTTAATGTTAATACACTTTTAATTGACAACTATGTGATTTATATTCATTAGGTTGTGAAACTACATTCCCGCTGTGTAACTGTCTAAATATTTATAGACTGCAAAGCAAGTGATGTACCAAAGAAGGCCTGTGCAGTGAATGGAAACCTTTCTGTAGTGTTTTTGTTGTGTCAATGACATAGTTAACCTCTGTGCTGTAATTGTAACAGATCACATACATAAATGGAGCATGTTCTGCACTTCACTGTTTAGACAGTGATTTTTTTTCCTCTATTACTCTGGGGTCTAATACAGATCATTTAACAACTCAGAGTAATGTATTGCATTTCCATAAGAGCTACATTAAATACAAGATAGCTATATATATCAACTCCTTATGGGGTCACAAGTCTTGGCAATATGGCTGCAAACATGTTGAAAGTCTAGTCAGATGGGCAACACAAACCAGTTTTCATAGGTCTGCTATATGACTGTCTGAATGATGAAACTAAGTTATGCCACTGTGCAGTTTTGTCCTTGACAGCCTTTCTGTAGTATTTATGCTTGAATACTACAGAATTTCACCCAAGCTGCACTGCCCAGCTTGGGTGAAATTTTCAAAAACACCAAGTCCCATTTTCCAAAGTGTCTTGGACTCTTAGGGCCCTAAGTCTCCTTAAATGTCAATAGAATTTACAGTCCTAAATCATTCAGTCTTTTTTGAACTCATTGCCACTAGCAGCTAAGACTTACACTTTTTTCCTGGCTAAATTGGAAGTAACTTGAAACTGTTACTTTTTTCTTCTTCTCCCTCTATCAGAAAGATCTGTTGGGTGATTTAGAACTACCCAGAAATGTGCTCTTGTGGGTATAATATTGATTTTATGGCTTTGCTCTGGGCATTTCTCAAACATGTTCACATCTGAAAGACTAATTTTAAAATGTTTGCAGTGTTCCGTAGGAAGGGGGTCATAACCTTGCAATTCAGCTGCCATAAAAGAATACGGATTGCACCTTAGAGGATACTAACGGAGTGTCTGAAATCTGAATGTAGGGGTTGCTGCCAGGGAGACGGCTCAGGCTCTGAAGACTTTGGCTCAGGCAGCACGAGGTGTTTCAGCATCCACCACTGACCCAGTGGCAGCACATGCAATGTTAGATTCTGCAAGGGATGTCATGGAAGGCTCCGCAATGCTTATTCAGGAAGCAAAACAGGCTCTGGTTGCACCTGGGGATGCAGAAAGTCAGCAGAGGTTAGCTCAGGTAAGTTGCAACATGGCTTTAATATGCTTGCTGAACAAAAAGTGCAGTGTGTGACTTCTGAATATTTAACTCAGAGCACTGATAATGCTGCCAGTGCTGGAATGTTATATTCTAGGAACCTTTGGGAGACCTGCACTTAATGCAGTTCTCTTTACAAGCACTTCTTTTGAAGAGATGCAATGATGTACCTGTTGTACCATACTGCATGTGAATAAGGCTTTTTACCCATGCCTTATTTGGGCTGTATGGTCTTGATTGTGAAATTGAAAAAGAGACTACATTGGATGTTAACAAACGAAGGGTCCTGACCTACAGTGTTGGAAACACATTCTGTAATATCCATTTTCTCTGAACAAGTGACGTTTCAGTGTTACTGAATCTTACTACAGTGTTGTCAGAACAACAGGTCCTTTTTCTGTTGATTGGGAAAGTTTGAATCTGTACTACTTTTTAAAGCAAAATTAGAGAGGAGTATTTTAAGTAAGTACCTTGAGTCCTGGGCTGCACAGAGGTTTTCGGGACTCGGGGAAATAGCTGAAACTGAGTCCCTTCTCCTTTCTGGAAATATTACACTGGAGGGAAGGAAAAGGGGAGGAGGAAGAGAGTAATCCTGCACCATTCTCATCCTACTGCAGCAGCTGGACTCCTGCCCCACGGGGCTGGGGCTGGCTCCATGCAGTGTTATGATCTGGCATGTAGGTTCACAACACCACTTAGGCTTGGTCCAGTATCCCCTCCATTGTGATAGTGGTAGGCAGCTTGGCCAAATTTCAGTGACTGATGTTGAAATTCAGCACATGGAGTCTCAGTGCCTCCCAGCCCAAAACTGAGTAGTGCTGCAACCCCACATACCAGGTCACAGCAGCACTTGGTTTGGGGCACTCTCAAATGGGAGGCCAAGGGCAAATGCGTCCCTCCTTTCACAGGCAGCCCTGTTTGAGGCTTGTGTGAAGAATGATTCCTTAAGCTTTTCTGTAGCTAAAATCGGGTTAGTGGGAAACTGAGAAAGAGAGGTTAAGTGACTGGCCTCAGAAGAGAAGTCATTGTTATACCACAAAGAGGATTTGGAAGTTCCAAACCACACAGCCCTTTAACTGGATGTTGTTCTTCATTGGGATTTCTTGTTGGTTTTGTTTGTTTGTTTTTCCTGTGCCGATATGTATATTTCCAGGTGGCCAAAGCAGTCTCTCACTCATTAAATAACTGCGTTAATTGTCTGCCTGGGCAAAAAGATGTTGATGTGGCCTTGAAGAGCATTGGAGAATCCAGCAAGAAACTTCTTATTGATTCGGTGAGAAATCTTTGTTGTTAAATTGTGTTTTAGAAGTAAAAATCTGTCCTGGATTTCTCACATTTTAAATTCTTTTAATTCTTGAATAACCAATATACTCTAGGACAAGTCCATCCTGTTTGTAGCCATTTTTATCCTCAACTGCTTTTCTGTTCATTTTGGGGAAATCTACAAGTTTGTGACTTGTAAAGATTGTTAACTCTGCCTAGCTCACTATTTGCTCCCTTGTTAGGAGTCTCAGCACAGGGACCAATGTCACTAACGTCTGGCAAAAGTTGTAACTTGCACGAGGCATATGAATGTTGTGTAATTTGATGAAGTTTTCTCTTCCACCACTAGTTCTACAGATGAATGGAGGATTGCACTTTCAATACTTCCATGAATGCACTAGTCAGTTCTGGTCTCAAACACAATTGCTAGCCATTTCACACTCACATAATTACTATAATGTACAGTGATGTAGCCATGTTGGTCCCAGGGTATTAGAGAGAGAGTGTGAGAGAGGTAGTATCTTTTGGCAAACAGAGGCTAGGGACACCATCCCAGCTAATAGTCATTGGTGGGGACCCATCCTCCATGAATTTATCTAGTTCTTTTTTGACCCCTGTTGTAGTCTTGGCCTTCACAACTTCATGCAAGGAGTTCCACAAGTTGGCTGTGTGTTGTGTGAAGGAGTACTTCCTTTTGTTTGTTTTAAACTTGGTACTTATTAATTTCATTTGGTGACACCCTAGATCTTGTGTCATGAGAAGGAATAAATAGCTTTATTCACTTTTTCCATATCAGTCATGATTTTATAGACCTCTATCATGTTCTCCTTAGTCATTTATTTTCCAAGCTGAAAAGTCCCAGTCTTATTAATCTCTCCTCATATGGCAGCCATTCCATCCCCCTAATTATTTTTTATTCCATTTTCTGAACTTTTTCAAATGCCAAGATCTCTCTTTTAAGATTAGGCGAGAGTCAATAAGATATTCTCTTTCTTATTTTCTATCCCTTTCTTAATGATTCCCAACACTCTCTTTGCTTTTTTGACTGCATTGAATGGATGTTTTCAGAGAACTATCCACAATGATCTCTCTCTTGAGTGGTAGCAGATAATTTGGTCCCCATCATTTGATCCATATATTTGGGATCATGTTTTACAGTGGGCATTACGTTGCATTTACCAACACAATTTCATCTGCCAGTTTGTAGACCAGTCACCCAGTTTTATGAGATCCTTTTGTAGGTCTTTGCAGCTGCTTGGGACTAATTATCTTGATGAGTTTTGTATTATCTGCAAATTTTGTCACCTTCCGTTTACTGCTTTTTCCAGACTATTTATAAATATGTTGAATAGGACTGTTCCCAGGACAGACTCCTAAGCGACACCATGCCTCTCTCCATTCTGAAAACTGACCCTTTGTTTCTTCTCATTGTTTCTTGTCTTTTAACCAGTTACCAATCCATGGGAGCTTTCTTTGCTTAAGAGCCTTTGGTGAGGGACTGTGTCAAAGTCTTTCTGAAAATTGAAGTACACTGTATCCACTGGCTCCCTCTTGTCCACATGCTTGTTGACCCCCTCAAAGATATCTAGTAAATTTAAGAGGCGTGCTTTCACTTTATAAAAACTGTGACTCTTCCCTTACAAATTATGCTCATTTATGTGTCTGACAATTTTGTTCTTTAATAGTTTCAATTGGTTTGCCCAGAACCTGTCAGGATTACCAGTCTGTAATTGCTGAGATCACCTCTGTTCTTTTTAAAAATTGGCACAGATGCTGATTTATTGTAAACTTTAAAAAACAGCAAATAGTCTAGTAGTACTTAAAAGACTAGCAACACATGTAAATGGTACCATGAGCTTCGTGGGCAAAGTCCACTTCTTCAGATGACCACCTGAAACTTTTGTTGTAGTTAGCAGTGCTGCAGTTTCACATCTAAGTTCCTTCCAAACGCTTGGATGAATGTCATCTAGTACTGGTGACTTATTATTGTTTAGTTTATTAAGTTTAGATTATTCAGTTTAGTTCATTCTAAAACCTTTCCTAGTGACAGTTCCTCAGATTTGTCACCTCAAACAAATCAGAGTATTTCTAGGTGGCCTTTGAGAAATGGATTTGATCCCCAAAATTCAGAACTGGTTTTATATATTGAACAATCACAGAGTTTCAGGGGCTGCTGAGATCTGAGCGTAACACTGACCAAGGGTCTGTTCTCTTCTGCGACTGAACCTGAAGATAGCTGCTATTCCACCTGGCTGATGGACTGCCCACTTTGATCTCAACAGGTAGAGTCCTGAACTTCGGAACAAGAAGCTTAGAGTTTAGTACCTGCAATCAGCCTAGCCAGGGTGATTATTACATGGGATTGTGGGTCAGGTCAATCCCTGAACTAAAAGTCGTTTTCATTCATGAATGAAATCCTAACGATCAGGTATTGGATGGCAATTCAGATGATCACAACAGTCCCTTTTGGCCAGGGAATCTGTGCAGATTATTGTCAGGCTCAAAGATCACACCGTCATTACCTTAATGTTTTGAATTGTGCTGAACTGTGCAATGAAGGGCTAGTGTTAATGGCTGGTCACTAAGACACAACTCTTCTTCTCTTGAAGCTGCCTCCAAGTTCTAAATCTTTCCAAGAAGCCCAAAGTGAACTGAACCAGGCTGCAGCTGACCTAAACCAATCAGCAGGAGAAGTGGTTCATGCTACCCGGGGCCAAAGCGGAGAGTTGGCAGCAGCCTCTGGAAAATTCAGTGATGACTTCGATGAGTTCCTTGATGCTGGTATTGAAATGGCTGGTCAAGCACAAGTGAGTTTTGGTGACTGTAATGAGTGGATGTATTACATTGGGTGTGTAGGAGTGTTAAACTGGGCTAATCTAAACCTACAGGGAGTCGGGGGCTATTATGGAAGAGTCAGACCAACCGTTCAGAAGCGACGAGAGCATGTTGGGGGTTGTGTGTGGTGCAAGATATATGGGCGTATCTGATCCTGGGTGCTTGTTGAAGCTATGATTTGATGCTCATTTGATGTAGTGTGAGCCTGGTGTTAGCTGATTTGTAAACTGTACAGTTGAAGGTAGCATAGTCCATTGCCTTTTCCTAAAGTCAGAAGCTTTGTAAATGACACCTTCTGTCTTGGTGCAGTTACCCAGGCGTGTTATTGGAGTTCAAAGTTACTTAAAATTAAGCCGCGCCCTTGAGTGCCCAGTACCCCAGTGAATCAGAGTAAGAAGGGGACTGAGCATATAGTAAAACCCCTGTCATTTTAACTTGGCATCTCCCATTCAGTACGACACCAGCGCATACACTTCACATCACATGCATGAGTCAGCTGAAGACTGGAGCCAGCCTGTAGAGAAAGTTGGTAAAGTGTATGGCAGCATTGTGTAATTTTGCAAACTGGAACCCCGGGGACTGAATGGACGTGGAAACAAAGGAATTCTTTCACCCCTTTTCTGCAGCTAACTGGTTGAATTGCAGGCTCCAGTACTACAAATTAGAAAACTTCAACCTCACTACATTTATTAAAGTAACATTTTGGGTTGTCTTGTACCATGACCTAATGTCCTTTAAACCTCATGCTGTGTGGCTAGAGCTGAGCTAATGTAGCAAAAAGCAACCCTGAATAGTCTTGCAAACAAAATCCATCCATTTGTGCTGTGCTGATATGGGTGCTAGTCAGCTCCTAATCACTTGCAAACAGAAGCGTGGGTGGCCTTGCATCAGAAGGCTGTTCACTGAAGTTAAAAGTGTAAATTTTAGTGGAAATGCCTGTTTGCAAGAGATTTTCTACTAGCAATGATCTCGGTGGCCCTTTTGAAAGGTTTGTCTCAATCACACAGTAGATTAAAACACTCAGTTATTCATGGATAATGTATGAACAAAAAGGGATGCTTTCTGTAAATAGTCATACACTCAGTATCATATGACTTGGGGGACCTGTCATGTGGGGCAAATATAGTTAATACAGAAAGCAGTTCAAGCCCTGTTCACATAAAATAGGTAAAATATGACCTGTTTGCAGATCTTTCTACAACAAAAATGCTAATTTTATTGCATAAATTGTTGACACAAAATCTAAGCACCGCTGTTTGTCACATACTATAATCATGCAATACTATTTTCTAACTTCACTTATATAAAATTACTAGTGGATTTACCCAGCATTGCTCGGATCCTTGTGGGGGCTCATGGCAGAGGTGTAGAACTTAGGGCTGGGAGCTCACTGGGGCCACTCGCAACAGTGAGGGCAGTGCTACTCCATCACTGGGGGCATTCTGCCCAGTTAGCAGCACCTCTTGGGGGGCTGGGACTTCACTACCTCGCTCCAGCCAGTGGCTCTTCCTGGTGGGGAGGGGCTCTGCTACTCAGCCTCTGGTCTCTTCCGAGGCGGGGGAGGAGAACCAAGCTGTGATGTCCTGTGCTCCATCATCCCATGTCTCCTTCAGGGAGGTGGGGGGACTGTGCTCCGGGGGGGGGGGCAGAGGGGCCACTTACCCATGATTGGTGGCCAGCAATATGGAAAGCTCTGGCCCTAGCTGGCTACTGTCTTCTGCGTGCAGCTACACCCCTGAGATCACCTGCTCTCATTGCCTCTGGTGGTCATTGAGGAGCATTAACTGTCCTTGCTTAGTTCCCTCCATTTGTGTGTTATGGAAAACAATCCCATTCCAGGCACTTCCCATTTTCCTGGCACAATCAAACCTTGACCTTGCTTTACGTGAGGATTAGAGGAAGCTGCATACTAAATGTGGTGGCCCTAGCTCTTCCCTGTGAACAAACAGACTCACAAGCAGATAGATGGACTCGCTGACAGACAGATGCACAGACTCTCTAAAAGAGAGATAGAGATATTTCTTAGTCACTCCTTGAAAGTAAAGTCATGTGGTGTCAAATTCAAATGATCAAATAAAGCTACATAGTAGATTTTTTTTCAGAAATATTACTGCTTCATATCGCGTACCACTACAGTTAAATGTTTGTGATGGTCTTTTGCAGACTTTCTTTTTGCTTAAGCTATTAACCCAGTAAAGGTGTAAGTAAAGCAAATGACTTGGGAGATGCAGAAATATAGTCAGTACCCTTTGCAAGAACAGTGGGGGTCAGTTGTGCCAGGCAGAGACATACAAGACACTTGACAACAAAAGCATTGTTCAGCAAGTAGTTAAATTCCCCTCCGTGTCTCTGTGAATGATCTTACTGTTAGAAATCAAGCTCCTTGTATATGGGTTTCTTTTTCTGCTGCGTGAAAGGCACTAGAGGCACCTATCTGGGCAAGCAGAGGTGATGCTCAGTGGCCCTGTCTGGAATGTTACCCCATGCGTGTCATTGGGTTTAGATAGATAATTCAGTTGAATGCCAAATTACAGTGCTTGAAGTTTTAGCTGTGTCTCTAGCTGAGGCAATCGGTGTATGTAATGTTATGCTGCTGTCATTTTCCAGACTAAAGAGGACCAGATTCAAGTAATAGGGAACCTCAAGAACATCTCTATGGCCTCCAGCAAGCTGCTGTTGGCCGCCAAGTCTCTTTCAGTTGATCCTGGAGCTCCTAATGCCAAGAACCTCCTAGCTGCAGCTGCAAGGTACAGCCATGTCATCTGCTTTAGTTTTTCCTAAGCCGGTGTTTCTTAACTTTTCCTTTGCAGGATGTATGACTTGTTAGCTTATTCTCTTGCTACTATTGGTTAATCCTATTGGATGTTGCATACTGCAGCTTATTAAGTGAAACTGAAATCAGCGGAAGCTGGCTTTCACTGGCGTGGGGTATTTCAGTGCAGCTCTGTTGAAGTCAGAGCCATGCTGATTTGCAGCAGATGGAGATCTGGTCTGTTTTTTTTAAGAAGACTATTTCTCATGTTTGTTCTTTGTCCATCCTGTCTACCTCCTTCCTAGCCCTCACAGATGCAGACGCTGAGGGTATTGCATATGCCTGCTGCCAGCAAGGTTTTTCAAGACAACTCTTATTAAGCAATATTAATGCATATGTGGTGGCTATAAACAGCTCAGTGGGTAGAGGAGGTGGGGGGTGAGATTTCTTTTTGCTTTTTTGGGCTAGGCACCAGGTTTTTATTCTGGGAGCTGCTGCTGATCCCACCTCTTAAATGCCCACTCCAGCCAGGGAGATGGAATGTGTCAGCCTTTTGCAAGTTTGCTACCAGCACTGCCTAAAAATCTGGCGAACAGTCTGCTGCAGTGCCACTGCTGGGTGCTCTCACCACGTTCCCTTCTTTTCCCAAGTCACTTTTCTGAAACGAAATACACGCAGTGCAGTTAGCTCACTTAACTTCCCCTGGATCTCCCTACATGTTCAGTAGGAGAGCGCTGCTATAGAACCTTTGCCTGCAAGGAAACACCTGGCACTAATTCTATCCAGCAGAAGTTGGTGACTTTGTTGCAACTCACAGCATAAGGAGAAGAACTCTGTAAAGCCCTATGTGGAATGTAAATCCCTTTCACTGCCACGGGTATCTCTGCATTTATCTTTATGACATTATATAGAAGTTTGGTTCCCCACATTTAAGTTGTACGGGAACTCTGCATAATCCATTACAGAAGCCAAAATGTAGTAGACTCTGCATTGCCTGTTCAAAGTGAAAATCTTACTCATCAGCCTCATTTCAATTTTGCTTTGCCAATTACCCCACGCTCTTGGCAAAATATACCTATGTCCTGTTCCATAAAATGAAGTCCTTTATTTTACAACTAGAAGACTTCTCCAGTGTTGCCTGGGCCTGGGGACAGCGGGGGCCACATATTCCACCTGCCGGCTTCTCGCTGGGGCAGCCCGAGACAGGGGTCATGTTGCCTACCTAACAGCTTCTCCCTGGAACTGGGGCAAGGGAGGTGGGTGCCATGGTGGCTTGGGGGCAGCCCTGCTCCTCAGGGCAGCGGCTGTGCTGCCAGCCAGTGGCTGCTCTTTGGGCTGGGGTGCTTGCTGCTCTCTTGTGGACATTCATGATTATAACCATCCCTGCTTTCACACCCTTCCCTTTCCATTTCATGCAAAATAATCACATTCCACAAACACCCCTGTGAGAGACTGGGCTGGGTCTGGGCACCGCTGAGGGCATCCGCTCAAGGCTAATTGCTCAAAACCACAGCTGCTTATAGCCCCAGACTGGAGACCTTTCCCAAATAGGCCACAAACCAGTCACACTGAAGGCTCCAGCTGCCAATATGGCCAGCAGGAAGCCTCACGAACAAAACCCCTCTGATACTCCAGCTCTCCCTGTGCCACAATGAGCCCCAGGCCTTACACACAGGTGAGTGGTTATAGAACCCAATCTCATCTACCCCGAACAAGTTCTCCCGATCCCAAAGAACCAGCCACAAATTCCGGGTCAATTTACACATTAGATCTTACCCACAAGATCATGCTGGGCCAAGCCTTTAGAATCTAAAATCTAAAGGTTTATTAATAAAAGAAAGAAAAGGTTGAGAGTCAGGTTGTTAAGGAGCACACATTACATGCATCAATCACCAGGTTCTTGATGCAGGCTCTCAGCAGAGATGTTACAAACTGCTATCTTAAAAGTCTCTGGTGTACATCCTATGTCAGGATGGGTCAACAATCCTTCCCGGCTTTCTGTTCCTCGCAAGGCTGCATCTGGGATCAGTAGCAGGATTGAAGACAAGATGGAGTCCACCTCGTGGCATTTTTAAATCCATTCCTGGCATCCCCCTAGCCAGAGTGGGTCACACTGTCAAGTGACCTGTCTGTGTTTCACATGATTGCAGCTATTATGCCCTGATTGGTTGCAGGTTTCCAGTTGCATTCCTCAGGTGTGAATTGGCCTCCTTGAGAGCCATTGTCCTTGGGGCCATGCTAATTAGCATAGACATTCATTGGACATTCCTTCCTTACAGTACGCAGCCCAGACCCATTCCTCTGTCTCCGGCAGAAAACATTCACAGTACCAGCACACAGCCCATGTTCATAAACTCCACATATAGATATCATACAAGTACATGAGTAGCGTATATAGAATCGGTAGAACATAAGCTTTCATTTGACACCTCACACAGTTCCCTTTGAGCAGACTTTGGGGAAAACAGCCTCTGTAGGCGTGGCAGTGATCTGGGTGCTCCCCTTAAAATCCAATAATGTGACGACCCCATTGCCCTGGCACAACCAACCCCTGACCCTGCTTTAAGTTATGATATGAGGAAGCTTCCTACCAAATTTGGTGGTCCTAGCTCTTACCATTTAGGAGGAGTTTTTTGAACAAACAGACTCACAGACAGATGGCCATACAGACAGACAATTCTCTAAAATACGTAATAGATTACCAGAGGACTCATGCAGACAATACAGGGCAAATATCACAAAAGCAGTGATACTAGCATCTCTCTACTCCACGGATACAGCCACCCAATCTGTATGATGGTTTCCTTATCTAACTCAATTAGCACTTGGTACTTCTACCACAAATTCCTCACTTCCTCACCCAGGATACAGGAAGGCTCCTTCCTCCATGCATCACAGTCCTCCAGCCAAAAACTTGGCTCTTCAGGGTTAGCAGGACTTGAGCTACATTGCTCCAAGGAGGTCAAACAAATATTTATCAATAGCCGGAAAGCCAGTACGCACAAAATATATGACCACAAATGGAATCACTTCCACAATTGGTGTATAACCCAGTGCCTGTCACCTCCTTCTGCTTTTCTGTCCAGAGTGCTGGACTACATCTTGAACAATAAGGACTTGCTAACAGCTCCATCAAGGTGTTTCTAGCAGCTGTCCCACATGGCATGACAGAGTGACTGATACACTACTTTCACACACCCAGCTACTCACGGTTTCTAGAAAGGACTAAATAACACCTTTCCACCAGTAAAATAACCCATGAGTATGTAGGACTTCAACATGGTGCTACGCACGCTCCCAGGCAACCCACAACAAAGACGTATTACACCTCTTCCTATCTACCGCTGAACAATCCAAAGGAGAAGCAATATCCAAACTCACTGTGTGGATTTCACAGTTTATCCAAATTTGCTACAAACTGAACAATGTTCCAGCTCTCCACGCAGTTGGCATGCACTCAGACAGAGCCATTTTCACGTCATGGACCTTGCTTAACAGTGTTCCCATTACAGGCATTTGCAGAGCAAGCTACCTAGACCTCAATTCACATATTTACCAATGAACAACACTCCTCAACAGACGCGTAGTTTGAACGGTCCGTATTATCTGTGGCCCAAAAACAGTTCATGAAGCCCCACCTGCCACAACAAGATACTGCTCCCTAGTCATTGAAGAGTAGGGGCATTTCTCAGAGAAGAGGAGGAGGAGACTACTCACCTGGTGCAGTAACAGGTTCTTCAAGATGGCTGTCTCTGAGTGTTCCACAACCTTTCCTCCACTCTTCTGCCTTGGATCAATATATGGCTATCCAGGGTAGAGAAGGAACAAAGGGCTAGTTGATGGTATGTGGCACTTAACCATTCGTGCTGGTGTGAGGTGGGTACCACCATGTGCCGCCATGTAGGGTACCATTGCTACAAATCTCTGACTATAAACAGAAGGTGCTGACACACCTAACATGGAGCACCCACAGGGACAACCTTAGCTACTGGGCCAGGTGTGTAACCCTCCATTTTCCTGTCATTATCCAGGTAAGCAATTGTTGCCGTTTCCAGGCTCTTGTACCATTTTAGCTCAGAGCTAAGATGTTCTTCTTGTCCCACTATGACGTTGTATTCCACAGGATTAAACTGAGTTACTGCTACCCATTCTCTGAGCACTGAATTTAAGAAATCCTCATTAAAGAAAAAATTGTAGGCACATGTCACTTGTGTTGTGGCAGATCATCAAATGGAAGCCACTGGTTTTTTTTTTTTCACAGTGTTAAGAATCACCAATATTACGGAAATCTTTGTGTATAGCTACTGTACAATCCAAACTGTTCCTCTGAATGATGTGGAGTATGTTGTGAAATCTAAAAGGGCTGATCAAACCTTTGCTAGTTTCTATAAATGAGCCACTAACACAGGACAAAACAAAACTGGAAAAATGCAAATTACACGTGACTGTCATACTCAGGGTAACTCTAAAACATACCATTCCTCAGCGTACAATCGTACTAACATTTCTCGCTCTCTTCTATTCACAAATCCATTCTTTAGACTTTCTATGCTAGTTTTCCTCTAGAGTTTCCAAGGATAGGTACAGTAGTGTGCACATTGTGATGGATCCATGCTGGTGGGGTACCATCGAATAGTAGAAGACAGATATACTGGCTACTGGATAAACAGTTTTCTGTTCCCGGGCTTGAAACTGCTTTTCATAGTGTAGCGATAAATAAAAATCAGGAATAAGGGATGTTGGTCAGTTTTCAACATTGTCTCTTTTTTTTTCCCCCCTCCTCAGAGCTGTGACGGAGAGTATTAATCAGCTCATCACTCTGTGCACCCAACAGGCGCCTGGGCAAAAGGAATGTGACAATGCTCTCCGAGAATTGGAGGTATTCTCAAGCTTGGAGTTGCCAGGGGTGAACCTTCCTGTGGCAAAGATGATGGTCAGGCTTTATGGGATTTTTACCCTGTCTGAGTAGCTGCTGTGTCATTGTCTCACCACTTAATATCTGTGGCAGAATTTGTTTTCCTGTACAGGTGGAACCTCTCTAGTCCAGCACCCTCAGGACCAGACCAGTGCTGACCCAGAGAATTTGCTGGACCACAGGAGGTCAATATTGTGTGTCAGCAGTACCGACACTTCCACTGCTTCCTGGCCTCTTAGAAGAGATGTAGGGGTAAATTTGAGATAAATAACAGCACAGAACACTGAGAACCAGGACTGGTGGCTTTAAACAAACTTTATGGAACTGAGAGAAACTTGACCACACCTGTGATAAGTGGACGTCCAGCTAGCTAAAATCATGCTGGACTACAGATATTGCTGGACCAGAGAGTGCCGGACTAGAGAGGTTCAACCTGTAGTTGTGTATGAAATACGTAAAGAGCTTTCTAGTGGAGACAAACTTAGTGCAACTTCTGCTGAATTGGCTAATGGGAATTTACATTTTACCTCACACGACAGAGGTGTTGTATATGGGACTATAAATATGCCAGTCTCCACTGTAGTAATTTGAAGGGTGCACTCACAAAAGTCACATTCAGAGGATGTGGAGAGGCAGGTTTACACTAGGATGTCAATGTGTAGTTGACTACGCGATTAACTGATAAGCCTGGGCTTACTGGTTAATCCTGTAGAATACACACATCCACCTTTCCCCCTTGCTACCTTTGTATTGGAGGGAGCAAGGGGGGGAGCGGGTGCCCATGAGAAGCAGGCTTTAAGCAGGCTCCCCACGAGCACTGGATCCACCTCCCCCCTTACACTCCCGTGCTGCTGCTTCTGATAGAGAGGCAGCAGCATAGAATGTGAGGGGGACAGGCTGGAGCCAATGCGCATAGGAAGCTGGCTTTCAAGTAGACTCCCCGTGCGTGCTGGCTCCACAAACCCGCCTGCCCACCATCCTTGCTGCCTCCTACAGAGACAACAAGGGGGGGACAGGTAGGAGCTGGTGCTGGTAGGAGCTGGTTTAAAAGCCAGTTCCCCCAGCACCAGCTCCATGGTGCCACTTCCCCCCGCTTCCCACGCTGCTGCCTCTATCTGTCGAGCTCAAATCCCCCACAAACAGGGACTGCTGCCACCCTACTCTGCTGCCTCTCTATCAGAGGCAGCAGTGCGGAGCGGCAGGTAGCCAGTCTGCGTGGGGAGCTGGTTTTTAAACTGGTTCCTCCTGGTAGACAGGATCCTGCCTGCCACCATGCACTGGTGCCTTTGATAGAGGCGCAGCAGTGCGGGGTGACGGGACTCCCCGGAAGTGGGGTTGGGAGCACATTGGCTGCTGGCCTTGCCCCTGGGGACTCTCGAATAGTCGTGTAACCACTAAGATTTAATGTGGTTACATGACTATTCAATTACACAATATCTAACATCCTTAGTTTACATTAAGAAATCTTTCACAGAACCAAGATGACTGAATGTGCACTGAAGGTAGCTATGATATTTTTCTACTATGGCTCTGTGTAATTGGAAATCCATGCATCGTTAAACCAGAGGATTTGAAAGTCTCATCTTTCTAGGAAAACTTGGTCTAAAATTATTCCATGATTTCCATATTCATCTAGAATTCCGATTTCTCGTGTTTTCTTTATCTCTGTCTAGCTAAACACTGGAACATGAAGTGTTGAAAGACGCATCATCTCTTGTGTTCTGCTACATGAGTGTTGTGCCATCCTAGCTCTGTAAATTGACTGTAATGGGGAAGCTAGTTGGTTCTTGTTGAAAGGCCAGTTGCCTGTGTGAATATCAAATGAATCAGCACCTGCTCCAGAACGCTAGGCAAAAGTATGTTAAGCTAAGCTAACCTGGTGTGAGGTTACTTAGGCTTGGTCTACACTAGGGGTTTGAGAGTCCTCAACCAGGGAACTGCTCTGCCCCTTTCAAGAGTCTGTCTTGGGTAGCCCCATGTTTCACCTCACTTAAATAATGTATAAACTTTGACATAAAAATATTAAAGTGTCCCAGCATACTCTGGCTGACGTTCTCATTTTTACCATATACAATAAAATCAATTTCCGTGTACAGTATATAAATCAGTATAAACATATCATTGGATGTGAAATTGTAATGTGTACTGACTTGACTGGTGCTTTTATGTAGCTTGTTATAAAACTAGGCAGACATCTATATGAGTTGATGACCTCTGACTACAGGGTACCAAGGGAGTTAGGTCCATGTAAAGGGACATTTTGCCCCCCTACCCGTGAGGGCAGCAACAGGCCCTCGGAAGCCCCTGGAACTCCCTCTCTCAGTAGAGTGGCCTAACAGGCATAGGGTCCATAAGTGCAACCCCTGTTTTGAGTAGTTTCAAATGATAGTAGTGCAGAAAGGGATTAAGCACTGAGTGAACAAATGAGTCTCTGAGCTCCTACCACCCAGGTTGATGTGACTGGCAAACTCAGATCAGGGACCCAGCACACACATAGCAAATATTAGCAGTTCTTTGGATGGTAGCTTGCAAGCTTGCTATCCAGGTCCCTACCCATTACTTCAAAGGGGTAGCCTAGTTAGTCTGTAACTGGAAAAGCTTATAAAACAACAACAGATGGTCTTGAAGCACCTTAGAGACTAACCAAACATATAGGTGGTATCATGAGCTTTTGTGGGCACAACCTACTACATTCCACACATCCCAATGACATAAAAAAATCAAACAATGGATACTTAAAAACAATTAGCATCTTCTCTATCAGCTTCATGCAGCATGGACACTCTAATTGACTACGTCTTCCCCCTTTTTTCCCCCCTTCTGCACCCCATCCCCTGTTTATTTAGAAACTGGACCTTTAATAACTCCATTCATGATACCATCTACATGTTTTGTCAATCTCCAAGCTGCTGCAAGACTATTCGTTGTTCTACCCACTATTGTTAGTTATCCGTTTCTGTGGGATTTGATCATATTAGTAAAAAATCAAACTAGAAATGAGATTGACTTATAGCTTCTTCCATATAAAATAGAACCAAATTGAGAAGATAAAGTGACAACTCTCCAGAGACCTATACAGAGCCTGCTGAGAGGGAATCCTCAGCTAATAGAGCTGCCAAGGGCTGTGAGCCTGGCAAGAGAGCTTTGAGGAAGGGGCAGCTCTTACAAAGGGCTGGAAAGAGCCTAGAGGAAAAGCTATGTGAGCGCTGAAGCCAATTGCCAATTGAAATGACTTTGGTCTGAGGAAAGCTGTGGGGAAGATTTTGTGGTGTTTTGAACTTTGTTAATAAAGCAGACTCTTGAAAAGGAGAGAATTAGCAGGAAAGCCCCTGGAGTGTAAAGTCAGATTATCTTGGGTAGGAGGGGAAACTGAGGCAGTAGCTGGGTCTGAAGCCAGACCTGTGTAAACCTATAAAAAAAACTTGTAGGAGTGCCCATCAACTTTGGGGGAAGTCAGCATCGGTACATGTTACCCATTTCGCTTTCGTTATTAAGTTATAACGGTCTTTCCTCATCACCTGCCTTTTTCCCCACCTCATACACCAATTTCTCCTTCTAGCCTCCTCTGGGCTTCCTAAAATACCTGGGAAATACAGCTTTTGTACTACTCGTGTGTTTCATTGGTGACTTAAGTACAGTGTCCACATACCCTGGGGCCTGCCTGTGGACCGGTACAGTGAAGACGCACACATTTTCTGCTTTCCTAGGAGAGGGGGGACCTTGTTTAACTCTCCTGAGGCAGCTGGATGTGGCAAATCACTCCCAGCGCTTCAGCGCAAGGAACAGATGAGAGGGGTTTTAGCAATAGCAGTTGCATTTCAATTGTCAATCGTTGGGGTGGGTTTTTGTGTTTGGTTGGTTTTTGGTTGTTTTGTGGGCTGGGGGTTTCTCTCCTTCCTGTTATCTGTACAGGGAGTCTTACAGCCCCTGGCTCTGGAGTAGAGCAACTGTGGAGAGAACATGATCTGTTACTCAATAAATTGCTCTGTAGGGCTGGAGCCGAGTACTAAAGTACTGTAGGGAAAAGAGAAAGAGAGGGACAGGAAGCAACAGCTGAACTGCTGGCAGAAGAGCTTTCCTGTTAACATTGCCTTTTTTATAGAGTAAGATATTGGCAACAAAGTACTTAAAGGAAATTATCTTGACCATAACTTAAAGGTTGTTTCAAGACATGACTCAGCTTCAAAATATTGCTTTAGAGTTCATCTCTGATAAAGATCTCACATTTCAATTCTTTTCCAGATTTTCTTTGCTGAAAAAAATCATGCTGAAAATCTTTCAGTTCTTCTTTGAGTGCTTGCATATGTCCATTCCATCGAGATGTGTGCACGCCACGTGCATGAGTCCCAGAAGCTTTTTACCCTTCGCAGTATCCATTGGACCAGCCAGGGAATCCCCTGGAGTAGGGATGTAATAGTATAGTCAATTAACCTGTAAGCAAAAGCTTAACTCTTTCGTTAAAGAGTATTTGCGCAAGATCATGCCAATGTAGACGTAGCCTAAGAGTAGCTCATCAGGCAGTAATTCAACTTCTATTTTAAACGTTAAACATGAAAATCATCTTTAAAAAACACAGAGGGGTAGCCATGTCAGTCTCTAACTTTAAAAACAAGTATTCCTGTGGCACCTGACAGCCTTGTGGGCAAAACCCACTTTCTCAGATGAGATGAGCTTGAGTGGCCACAGGGCTACACGTTCTTAAAAAAGAAAACAATTCCAGCAAAAGAGGAGACTCATTTGTTGAGTTGTGAGAAATTTTTTATCCAGATACATGGATTTGTCTTTTGTAATATATGAAGTACAGGTTGAACCTCCCTAGTCTGGAACACTCAGGACCTGACTGGTTCCGAACAAAAGAATTTTCTGGACCATGGGAGGTCAATATTGTTTAGCAGTATTACCAACACTTCCGTGGCTTACTGTGCTGTTAGAGAGCTTCAGGGGGTAGCCGAGTTAGTCTGTTACAGAAAAAAAGCAAGCAAATGGTCTGGTAGCACTTTATTGAGTAATAAAACATGTAGATGGTATCATGAGCTTTCGTGGGCACAGCCCACTTCTTCAGATGACCGGAGTTATGACTAACAGCTTTCTGAATGGTATCCTTCCTGCCTTACCAATCTATCCACTGACTTTGATCTTTATCTACTCAGGTTTAGCACCCTTTCTCCTGATACTTTATGTATAGAGGTAGGGGTGGGTGGGTGACAGAGCATCTTTCTCTTCCCCTCTCCCCCTTTTCCCTTCTTCTATTTATTCGAGTTTTCTTATCTCCTAGGCTATGTCTAGATTGCAAGCCTCTTTCGAAAAAGAGCGTCTAGACTGCAACCAGTACTTTAGAAAAAGCAAGCCGCTTTTTCGAAAGAAAGCACCCAGGCAGTCTGGATGCTCTCTTTTGAAAACGCCCTGTTTGCATTCAAGAACACCTTTTTTCGAAAGAGCACTTCTGAAAAAAGGCGTTCTTCCTCGTGAAATTAGGTTTACCGCCGTCGAAAGAAAAGCCGCGTTCTTTTGATTTAATTTCAAAAGAACGCGGCTGTAGTCTAGACGCAAGTGAAGTTTTTTCGAAAAAAGGCTACTTTTTTCAAAAAAAACCTTGAGTCTGGACACAGCCCTAGTGATAACTCCGGTCATCTGAAGAAGTGGGCTGTGCCCACAAAAGCTCATGATACCATCTACATGTTTTGTTATAAAGTGCTACCAGACCATTTGCTTGCTGGTTTTTTTGGTGCTGTTAGAGGACATTTAGGGGTAAAGTAGAGCTAAGTAACATCACAGAACACTGAGAGCCAGGACTGGTGACTGTAAACGAACTTCATGGGACTCTGGATGACAAATGTTTCTGGACGACAGAGCTCTGGATTAGAGAGGTTCAACCTGTAGCTTCCTTCTTGGATAATTGTACAGTTCTCTCAAGGTCCAGGTTCACGCCAGGCACAGGGTAACTCTTACATAATTCTACTTGCACCTTAAGTATTTTCACATAGCATTTGGCAGAAGTAAAGGTGCTTGGAGGGTGGAAAAATGCAAGCAGAGAGTGTACTTATATTTAACCTGGTGGCTGCTTGTGTCTCCATGCAATAAGTAACAAGAGGTGGCAGCTTCTTGAATTATTTTTTTATTCCCAGGCAGGCTCTGAGTTCCAGAGAAGGGTTGCCAGTTGATGATACTATGACACAGAGAAAAGTTACAAATAGTCAGCTTCTAAAATATTTATGGACTAGAAATCATGTTGTGTCTGGAATTCATGTTCTTTACCTGGTGATAAAGGAAGTAGGGTGCAGATAAGTCCACTGGTGGTGGTGTATTTGTGTGGCTCAGATCCATGGTATAACTAATTGTAGTAATTGAAGCTGCTCTCCTTTTTTTCAGACAGTTAAGGGAATGCTGGATAACCCCAATGAACCCGTAAGCGACCTCTCATACTTCGATTGTATTGAGGGTGTTATGGAAAACTCCAAGGTAATTCTATTCCTCTGCTTCCATATGTGGATGTGTTAAACAATTTCTAGTCAAAAGAGGTGTCTGCACGATAATAAAATAGATTGAAAAAAGAATGTCTGCTTCTGGGAAAAATTGTTTTCTGTATTCTTATTAAATTCCATGGTAAAACTTCTTTTGAGGCTCGTGTAAGCAATCTTTATGTTTGGATTTTTTTGATCATCTGAAGACCTATTGTGCTGATTGCATTTAAGATCATGTGGTTGCCATGATGTTGTCTGAGATCTAACTGACCTAACAATCTAAATACCTCAGGATATCAGCTAGGGATGTTAAGTAGCAGTTAATAAGCTAATCAAGTAGTCAATGAAATTTCCATCGACTATTCAGTTAGTTTTAAGGGGATTAGCTCCCAGGGGCAGTGCAAGCGGGGACTGAGGAGTCCCCGTTCGCACTTGCTCTAGGACCACTGTGGCTTTTCCTTTTAAATGTAGTAAGAGCCGCTCTACATTTAAAAAGCAGAGCTGCAGCTGTCTGGGACCTGACAATCCCAGCTTGCATTGGGTGCCCCTCTGCACTGCTTCCTCCCCTGCCACTCTCCCCCTGCCATATGGAGACGGTAGAGGGAGAAACCAACTTTTGAGCCAGCTCTTCCCCGCTCCCCCTACCAGCTCCCCCCTCTTTACTGCCTCTGAAATAGAGACAGCAAGGGGTAGGGAAGCGAGTAGTCAAGGCTTATCAGTAGTCGATTTATATCCCTAATACCAACAAGTACTGTAAAATCTGGGGTTATTTTTAACCATTTTGTGTCCTGTGCCTAAACTAGAAAAAATCATATAGCTTCATTTATACACACAAAAGCTGTTAATTGACTAGCTTTGCCTGTGGAACAAAACTTGTTTCAAACTGAGGTTTGAATTGAAATTAATTTTTCACTGTATCTGCCATTATCAAAAATTCTGTGTTTAAAGTTACTACTACATTACCGCAAAAGTATTTTACAGTGAAAATCTTAACCATGCACTGGAAATCCTTGACTGAAAGTCTTATTGCATCTTCATTTTGATCTTGTATGTGATACATTAGAATTGTCCCAAAGTCTTCAGAATATGAAAGAAAAAGAGGCTGCCTAATGCACTAGAGCATGAATTAATTTGCTTTGGTGCTATACCAAAGATATTGCAAGCTAAAAACAAACCTAGTAGAATCATAGAACCATAGAGCTGGAAGAGACCTTAGGAGGTCGTCAAGTCCAGCCCCCTGCCCAAGGCAGGACCAATGCCAATTAAATCAACCTGGCCAGGGCTTTGTCAAGCTGAGACTTAAACACCTCTAGGGATGGAGACTCCACTACTTCCCTAGGTAACCCATTCCAGTGCTTCACCACCCTCCTAGTGAAATAGTTTCAGTAAGGCAGGCTTCAGTGAGACAAACAGTTAGATTTAACAGGCATTCCAATATTGGGATATTTCCTATATGTCAAGCTGCAAATGCCTTTTCTGCAACGTTTCAGGAAGCATTTGGGAGCAGATGAAGAGGCTGTGCTGAGTTGTTACCTCTGCTCCTTTGTGCTGTTCAGGAAAGTTTGGGAAACACTCCCATGTAGAGTGAAGTAAACTGAGGGAATAATTTACTCTGTTTCAATTGTTAAGGTCCTTGGAGAATCAATGGCAGGCATTTCCCAGAATGCCAAGATTGGGGATCTTCTGGTCTTTGGAGAATGTGTTGGAGTTGCTTCCAAAGCTCTTTGTGGTCTCACAGAAGCTGCAGCTCAGGTAAACATTTGATCAGGAAGCCCATAAAACAAATATGAGTCTGTTTCTGTACAGCTGTATCTTGTGTGCGTGAATATTTCATTTGTGTTGGCCAAAGAATCAAAATAGTTGTATTGTTGAGTGTTTTTCATCTTGGAAGATTGGGACAGACATTAACTAATAAGGCAATATTGTAAGGTGAGGAAAGCAATATTATGCCTCTTTGGAGGGAGAATGAGACAGGGAGGTTAAATGAGTTTCCCAAGGTTATAGAGGAAGTGAGTGTCAGAGCCATGCCATGCATTTGTGTTTCTACTTCCCAATTCTATGCATAGTCCCCAAGATCTTGCCCCCTCAGAACTAATTTAGAGAAGGAAGCACAGAGAAACCTGAGTTCCTTTGAAGCTGAGTGATTTGTGCTTTGTGTATTAAGCACAAAGAAAGCATTCTGGGGTCATTTATAATATTCCGTCCATATCTTCAAACTACACATAATCTCTTTCGCTTTTCGCACAGGAAAAGAGATTATGGTAAATGTATGTCGTAGACCTATTACAACTGTCTGGATATTTTCTCAGTATCTAAGAAGCTTAAACTGTTGCAATGTTCAGAGGTGTCATTAATATAGTTGGATCAGGCTGCTAACACTGTGTACAGGCACCCCCCGAGTTACAAACATCTGACTTACGAACATACAAAAGCTCACCTTCAGGGACGTTCTGGTGCTCCTATCCCCAACAGCAACTGGAAGATGCAGGTGGTGAGTTTTTTTTAGAGATGTGATTTTTATTATCCTCAGCAACACACTCGTGAGTTTACAGAACCTTAGTTTAAAATTTTCTTTAAAAATACCTAACTCAGTAAATTCAGAAACTGACAGTGTATATGTGGGGTTGGCAAATGCCTGTTCAATTGCTTCATTACCACCTAAATGGCACTTTGATAGGTTCAGTGTTCTGCTAATAGGTCTAGCAGGTGTTTTCAGTTTCAAGTTAACTAGGTCCTCTCTGGAGGAAGCAGAGCCAGAGAACAGGGATAGGAAGAAGTGGGTGGATGTTAAGACACAGCCTCAGGAGAGCAGGCAAGGCACGTAGGTGGTGGCAAGCAGCATAATGCTGGCCAGAGAACTCTAGTGGAGCAGAGAGTGGTCACAGTGGCTGGAGAGAAGCAGCACTTTGAAGGGGAAACCTGCCACTTCTCTCCAGCCACTGGCTGCACCCCTGCTCCTCTGGAATCCACCTGCCGGTTCTCATGTTGCTTGCTGGCTAGAGGATAAGACTGACTGCATGAGCCAGCGCAGAGCCAAAGGGGCAGCCAAGGGAATTTACACCTACCTCCTCATTTGTTTCTAATTAAACTGCCATTCTTCAAGCAGCATTCAAGGTTAAATGAAAAAACTATTTCTATTATTTTTTATTGCAAATACACATTATGGATTAAATAGGCTTTTGTGGGCTAGCCTGTGAACCTAACGACCATTTATAACATTATTTTGTGTGAAAATATGTTCCAAGTTCTAAAGAGCTGACCTACAAATGAACTTTAGGAACACAACCTGTTCCGTAAATTGGGGACTTCCTGTACTTCAGACCAGCCTGCTTCCCGAGTTACTCGGCTGCTCCCCCTTGTGGCGAAAAGTGATATTGCCTTCTCCGTGGAGGAGCTCTCTACGAGGGACCATCCCTTGCAACTGCAACTTGCTCTGCCACTCCCTCCCCCGCAAAAAAAACCCCTAAATAATCTGTGAATGTGAGCTTTCTGGTCCCACAATTAAAGCCCTGGGTTGATTTGTTGAGGGAGGTGATGGCATGTGAAAATTTTACGCTCTGTAAGGAAAATCAGAAAGTAACTTCCAAACATAGCTTTGCCTCTATAAAAAATCCTGATCTCTATGGTGAGAAGGGTAGAATCATTGTTTAAATAAAAACTGAGATTAGTACTGACCATTATATGTATTTACGTGGGGTGTGGCCTGCAGCATCAGGCTTCCTGGGCCCAATGATCAGCTCTACAAACCAAGTGTCTCTTTCACGGCATGAGTAAAATGTGTCATTTTACACATGGTTGCTATGTTGTGTATTGAAGAGGATAGGTTTTTTGTTTCGAGGCATGAAAAGGCAATGTGTAGGGAACTGAAGGGTTTGTTCAAACCCGAACAAAATACTGGAACCCTCAAAATCTGGCTGCTGTGAGTGGATGAAAGTTACCTTGAACAGTCAGCATCGGAGTTCTTACCTGGCTTCTCTAGGGATAAATCAGTTCTCCTTGGATGCTTATTGGGATAATGAAGTATCTTCACCCTTTGGATTTTGCTGAGCAGTTTTGTTTAGACTAATGAGATTTCACAAATCATATTACAGTGACACCAGCTTTTCCATCCTCCTCCGGGCTCATTGCTAGGCATTTATTAATAGCAGCTTTGCTATTGACTCCTAACTACAGCGTGGCTACCCTGGTCAATCAACATTTGGCTGGCTCATTCAACCATCTTTGAATTTGCATTTTATTTCCTGTTCCCTTTCTAGGCTGCTTACCTGGTTGGCATCTCAGACCCTAACAGTCAAGCTGGTCACCAGGGCCTTGTTGATCCTATCCAGTTTGCCAGGGCCAATCAGGCGATCCAGATGGCATGCCAAAATCTAGTGGACCCAGCTAGTAGCCCTTCGCAGGTAATTCATTCCAGAGCGTTGCGAGGAGACCTTTTTAGAGATGTATTGGGACCCATCTGTTTGCTTTGACAGTTCATGAAGGCAAATACTCAGCTTTGGGACACAGAAAGGGTCTGAATCATGGTTTGTTTAGAATTAAAATGGCATTACTACCTTGTTCCTTTGCCTGGTTCCACACCTCTTTCGTGTCATCTGTCTTCTCAGGTTTTGTCAGCTGCCACAATAGTGGCCAAGCATACTTCTGCTTTGTGTAACGCTTGTCGTATTGCTTCATCGAAGACAGCCAACCCTGTTGCCAAGAGACATTTCGTGCAATCAGCTAAGGAAGTTGCCAACAGCACCGCCAACCTGGTGAAAACTATCAAGGTACATGTTCTCTTTCATTTTTCTTCAGCTCTGCTGAAACAGAAGAGCACCTTTTTAAGAGTATCTTCTTTCTCTTAGCAGTACACTTCTTAAAATATTGTCATTCATTAGGACTTGTCATGGACCTCAACCCCATTATGCAAAACACTGTATAGGCATACCTTAAATAAACTTGGAAAGCTGAACACTTCACTGTACTGGCATAGCTCAAGTGGTACAAGCCTCCTTCGTGTGAATGCAGCTGTAAAGAGCCTGTATGGATGGGTGGGACCAGGGCAACCAGCCCCCACACAGCCCATATGGCTCAGTGAACCCCTACCTTCCCGCTGGCCCTTAGAGCTGCAACAGAGTGCACTGTGTAGCCCTCCGGTGGAGATTCTAAAGGGCCCAGGGGGACCCTGAGTCCCTTTAGAATTGCTGGGGTCTGGGGCTGCTGTCCCCTTTCCCCTCCCACCCTGTCGGCGGGTCTCCTCATTGAGTACATCAATGGATGGTGCATACTTAATGAGCAGCTGTTCAATATTGTTGTATCCTCCCTATCCTACGTGTGGTCCAGACTTTCTTTACATTATTCAACTGCTGCTTTGAAGATTAATGTGTCCAGCAGCTTTTCTGCAGTGCTCATCACTATATTTGAGTGCTTCACAATCAGACAACGTTAATTTATATTTGCAACACCCAGAAAATATATCAGGGATACTGTAGACAATCACTTTCTTTGCTGCACAACCCCGATAGATCCACAGAGCAAATCCAGCTTGTGCACAGGCTGGATACTAAAAAAAAAAAAAACGGTATGTCGTTATGGAATTCAAGACTGTATCACATGGGAGACTAATTAAGATTGCACAGGCTATCTTAATTTTATGCATCTCTTAACGTTTGACAGCTTGCCTGCATAACACAAAAATGCTCTTTTAAGATAGTTGTATGTATATAATTTTCTACATTTTCTGTGGGGTTTTTTTAATAAAAGAACTGGATGGAAAGTTTTACACTAAATAGTTAAAGTTTGGCAAAGTTACAAGCAACTGAAATCAGGGTCTTGTAATGGGAAGCATGGGCAGCTTTAAAAAGGAGAGACTAAATGTGTAGTTTTAAGGCCAGAAAGGACCTTTGTGATAATTTGGTCTGACCTCCTATATAGTGTAGGCCATACAACTTCCCAAAATAATTCCTAGAGCCTATCAGCTATGCTTACTTTAAGGTGTTTGTACTCCTGTACAAATACATGTACGTATCATTTCTATATCATAGCAGTTCTATATCATAGCAGTTATACTGGTATAACTTTCAAGGGTTGGCCAGGCATAAATGTTCTTGCTGCATCTGAAACAGGTAACCTCTGCAGCTCTAGCTATTAGTTGTCTGGATTGGGGTTGTATATGAGGATGCCACTTTCAAAATTGAGACAGACTAGCTTTTTTCAAGTTAAAAATAATGCTTAACTTTTGTTAAATGTCAACCATTTGTTTTCTAAATACCTCCCCAAATTCTGGTAGAAAGTGGTTTCTCATGAGAAGGAATGAAGCTTGTGAGAAACATGGGAACCATGAATCTCAATCTCTCAGTAAGCCTTTAGCTGGCTTGTTGCCAAAATGTAAAACCACTGTATTCAGCTGATGGCAGAAGGTGCTAGGTATGGAGAGGAAGAATTCTGAGCCTGCAGGGATGGTGTGGAGGTTATTCTATTATGATTTTATACTGAAGTTGCTTTCATATTGGGCTATTTCCTCTGAGATTATGAAGGAGATGGGTTCACTTATGTGAAAATGAGTCAATAACACCTGTGAAGATGAATATCTGGCTTAGAGGTTTTAGTCACCAAGAAAAGGATCGACTTGTTAGCAACTGTGGACTTGAGGTATTAAAACATGATTTATGGAATGTCACTAGAGTGCAGTTATTTTAAGCTTTTTCCTGCCCTTTGTCTCAGCACAGCTGCTTTGGGCTTGGGGTCAATAATCATATGAACAAGTGAAGAAACATACTGTGTTAAAATTTATTTCTTTTTTCCAAAGTGTTAAGTCAAAGATTATCTTTGTGTTTGGTATGGATGTAAGCAACTAGTCAATAGGGTTGCCAGATGGTTTAACCAAAAATCCTGAACTCCTCTCCCTCCCCTCCCCTGCCCCCCAAAAAACACTGGGGAAAAAATTCTGTTGAGGGGGAAAAAAAGGAGGGATGCGGACCAAAGTTGTTGAGCAAAAAAAAAAAAAAGACCCCGAGACAGCATGGCCCTTTAAAAAATGCTTTTTGGCCCTAACAGTCCGCCATCTTTTTTTCCTGCTCTGGGCCAGATAGCTCTCCTGCAGAACAGGTGAGCACCTGATATTTTCACCGCCTGGCCGGGAAAAAAATAAAAAAATATTGGACATTTTAGGTGTCCAGTATTTTCTGAATTTTTTTACCGGGCAGGGGGTGAAAATACCGGACTGTCCGGGTCAATACCAGACACCTGGCAACCCTACTAGTTGACTACCTGATAAACATATGCTTATTAGGTAGTCGAGTAGTGACTCAGCTAGTCGCTTCTCCCTTCCCCTTTTGCTGCCTCTGTCAGAAAAAGGCAGCAAGAGGAGGGAGCAGGAGCCAGTGTTAGGGGGAGCTGGCTTAAAAGCCGGTTCTCCCCAGCACTGTCTCCACTGGGAGGCCAGATAGCTCTCCTGCGGAACAGGTGAGCACCCGACATTTTCGCCGCCTGGCCAGGAAAAAAATCAAAAAATACTGGACATTTTAGGTGTCCGGTATTTTCTGAATTTTTTTACCAGACAGGAGGCGAAAATATCGGATGCTTACCTGTTCCGCAGCTGGGTTAGCTCCCGGGCCACTGCGACTCTGCAGTTTCCCACCTTATCGACTAATCGAGTAATTGATGGAAATTCCATTCACTACTCAATTAGCTGATTAAATGCAATTTAACATCTCTAATGTCTGAAGGAGCATTCAAATCTATTTGCAAATCTCAAATGTTATAAGTGTTTTGAAAGTTACAGAGAATTAAACCATCTTTTTTCGGTATGTAATCCTTCTGAGCCTTTACAAACGGGCTCTTGTGCCACTACCCTCAAGAGGTGCCAGGTTCACGTAACTAATTGCCGTGCTCTTTGCCAGGCCCTGGATGGTGATTTCTCTGAAGATAACCGCAACAAGTGTAGAATTGCAACTGCACCTTTGATTGAAGCTGTGGAAAATCTGACAGCATTTGCTTCCAATCCAGAGTTTGTCAGTGTACCAGCCCAAATCAGCATGGAGGTAGGAAGAGAGTTGTATTGTTATCATAGAATAAGCACTTGATGTGTCCTCCTTCCCTCATGATAGCTTTATTATCAAAGGTAAAATGTAGAGTTACACTTTTGTAACCAAGAAAACTTTTGAAGAACTTGATCCTTCATAGAGTTCCATGTGGATATGCAGAACTCATTGCAGGATCAAGACCTATGATCCCCTTTCAGGAACATTTTCATGAATTTAAAGTAACAAGTGATTTACACTGTCAGTGAAAAGAGTGGCTAATCCTTTGTTTTTCTTACTTGGCCAGTTCAGTATTCAAGATTGCTTCTTTTCCTTTGAGAATTGCTTGCAGCACAGATACATGAAACAGTCTTTCCCACATTCCCTGTGCAGCCGATAGCCTGCAACAAAAGCCCTTTCCTGTTTTAAATATCTGCCCTAGCTGAAGGGCTGATCCGATCTGCCAGGCTGCATTCCTTGAGTTCCTTTGTATGGACCTCTTGAAGGGTATACTCTTTATCAGTTAACCACTGGCCTTGAATTTCACACAGGTGATACAAGCCTGGTGATGCTGTGATGGTACCCTTTTATCTCTTGCTACTAGCTCTTAACATAGTACTCATGACTTGCGCGTTGTCAGGTAGTTCTTGCTATCCAGGGAAGTCGTATGTCTGCTGTGTTTCAAAGGCAATTTAAAAGGAAGTTATCACTAGGCTGCATTGAATGGCTTATGTCTCAGTTATCCAGCTTCTAGAAAAAGTGGTGTTGACAAGAAGTAGCTTTTTGTGGGGAATGGGTTTCACAAAAGAAAACAGTCTAACATGCAGGTAGGAAATTCATGGAATTTTAGAGAGCTAAAGCTCATTCAAAACTATCAAAGTTCCCATTGTAACAGAGACTGTGCGGCACTGCAGATGTATTCAGAGCTGGTATACGAACTGTTGACTCCTGTTTCAGTGGCCTCATCTCAAGCTGAAGACAGCAGAAACAGAAAATTCAGCAACTGTGCCTATCTGGATCCACATGTTGTGGGACATAATGTAATTGATATGCTTAGGATCTGTCCCCTCCAGGCCTGACAGAGTTGGTGTTTCTAGCTTGCTAGCAGTCACTTAGGATATTAAATGCAAATTTTGTGACTGAATTACAATATTTTAGTCCACATTTATTTAATCTGTTGAAAAGTCACATTTGCCTCCATCTCATAATGGTTGCAACTAGTTATCATGCTGCTTAATTATGCCCACTGGTTCTCTATTTGGGCAAGAGTCTCAGGCTTCTCCTCTTTTCACTTAAATGTATCCCCTTTGCTAATCTAAAAGCTGTCTGCTTAAGTACAACAAAGAGAAAATTAGCTGGATTTTTTTTCTTTCTACAGTGAATTTACTGCAGTGATTTCTCCCTGTCTAATATTACATAATGATTCATTTCTTGATGGCACTCTCATGCCATAAATAAAACTAGCTCTTCAGGAGCAAAATGAGTTGACAGACTCTAAGGGTGACTTACAAATGTTCTGCATTTCCTGCTACTGTGAGTGTTATGTTTAGTCCTCCCTCAGTACATCTTTGTTAGCATGCAAGCAGTCCAAGCGTTTGCCACTTATTTTGAAGAAGAGTCTAATTCTGTTCCTCGAATGTGTGTCTTGTTGCTCTTTTGATCACAGGGATCCCGAGCACAGGAGCCAATTCTGATTTCTGCCAAGACGATGCTGGAAAGCTCAGCTTTATTGATCAAAACTGCTCGTTCGCTAGCCATCAATCCCAAAGACCCACCTACCTGGTCTGTACTCGCTGGGCATTCGCATACGGTTTCAGATTCAATTAAGAGTCTGATCACGTCCATTAGGTACGTTTTCTGTCCTAACTTTTTTTGTCTTCCACTCTCATGACATAATACCTCAGCACCTTATCTGGCAATGTGGAATGAAATGGAAGTAGCAAGTGGCCCATGCTGCCATTGTCATTTCACTGATGAAAACCATGCACAAGGACTTGTGCACTATTTGCTTGCTATACAGCAAATGTTTCCTTTGCTATATATCTGAATAGGAAGTCATGGACAGCTGAAAGGACAGAGGGAGCTGTGATAAGAGTTAATCTTTCTCTATTGCCTGCTATTGTTTTATTCATTCTTAGAAGCTTGAAAATACAATTTAATTCCTTAGCAGTGTGTGCCTTTGTCTGTTTGACAACTATTGATTGCATTCTATGGTACACAAGATCTCTCGGTTTATACTTTGTGTGTAAACGTCACTGATGATCGTATAGCTCTAGAAAGTGGGGGTTTTGCCAAGTTACTCTTTTTATTCAGTTTAAAGCAAAGAGAGCAGAAAATACTGTTGGCCTATGTAAATCAGAATATATGTAAAACATACTTAATAATATTCAGAATGTGAAAAACATTCCCTGCATATTGCCTATAATTTTAGGCAGGTCAAATAGGATGTCTAGGGTTACAACTTCAGTGTTTGTTCTCTACTACAATTTTTTTCTGATTAGTTTATAAGATTGTTTTTGCATCTGTGTGTGCATGCACCTAAATTTTAGAAGAATCAATAAACCTTTTTTGTATGTAAACTTAAACACACACACAAAAAGAGGGATTACATGATATATCCTGACTTTCAGTGGAAGTGAGTAGTGAGTGAATAAACTGAATATTGGTAGTTTTGTATTTGTATCTAAAGTAATATTGTCTTTTCATGATTTTACACTTCAACCACAAACTGCCAGTCTAGATTAAAGCCCCCACAGATGAATTTTTGTTTGAGAGTAAAATATAACTAATACCCAGTGAGTTCTTCATGGGACTATTGATTGATTTCTCACCTATATTCAGCAGTGGCTGGTAGACTTTGTTCATCTATCTCAGTTGCTTTTCTTAAATCCTCTGCTATGACCAGCTTTCGAGGGTACTTCTTTAAAGTGGCTAGTACAGCTACTTACTCACCTGAGAGAATGTCATGGTTCTGCTTCCTTAAAGGCTCTCTCCTCTTGCCAGATCCTTAGAGCTAACATACCACAAAACATCCAGAACATCTTGACTATGTGTTTTAAACCCTTCTTGGTACAACAAGCCAAGCCTAGTTCTCTGTCTTGCTGCCCCATTTGCTTCGTGTATTGTCTATTAATGAAATGCATTTTGTGGGGATTCATGAGGGAGGCTCTTCTTCAACCTTAAATTACCCATATCTTTTTTTTGCTTCAGGGACAAAGCCCCGGGCCAGAGAGAATGTGATTACTCCATTGATGGAATCAATAGATGTATTAGAGATATTGAACAAGCTTCCCTTGCAGCAGTCAGTCAGAACTTGGCCACAAGAGACGACATCTCAGTTGAGGTAAGACAGACTACATCGTAACTGAGTGAAATTAAGCACTCCTACTTGTTGTGTTTTTGCTTTTCTTCATATCAGAAGGAAAACATTGGAACTAGGAAGTACTGTATGTGGAGGCAATCCAGACTGCCCTCAGGAGAGAAATCTTCCCATTAGAAGACTTTTATAGCAAATCCACAGATTGATTTCTGGACTAATCTGGGATGTTTAATGGTGGTGTTCATAGGACTCCATGATAGGGAAGACATTGAGGCAAAATAAAATTTGATGCGACATGGATTAAGGGTGAATGACTAGATGCGATTTAGCATCTCCTCACAGCAGGCCTGAGGGGCATTGTTTTTTATATTTCCTTTTTTTCCCTTAATCAAATATATTCATTGATCAAATTCTGGCATTTCACTTAATTGGAAAGCAGACAGCACAGTCCCAAGATAAGCATTCCACATTGCAAGTGTTCAACATATTTGTGAGGGAAACACTACTAACATATACTCCTAACGTAGTGAGCCCTCTGAGTGATCCATTTCATATCCAAATAAAAGTCCATCATTAATAATAAAGGTTGTCATTATTCCTGTCTCCTACACAAAATAGCTTTACATTTACTTCCAGATTTCATGAAATTGATATGAAATGCTTCTCTTTTAAATTTACACGTGCAAGGGATTGTTCAATTTCAAGCTAAGCAGCAATGCTAGATACACCACTAAAACTTTAGTCTTCCTGCAGTGGCTCATGAGAAATAAAAGCGCACAAAGTTATCACAAAAGTTTCTTTTTAGAAAAACTTCATTTCTCTTTCCTTTTGTTAAAAATGTCCATCCTGCTTTGCACCTTCGTAAGTGGTAGAAGTTTAAATAAGCACTGCTTAAGCTTCCAAACCTTATTTAAAGCATTATGTAAATAAAGCAAATCATAAAAATGCTGTTTGATTTCTTGGTTTTTTTGCAAGATGAGCTAAATCCTGGTTCTCAAGGCATGAACTGCCTTTGACCTAGAAGGAAATAGTTCTAGTGTTGTCATTTCTGACACCAGGTCCTTCTTTCTCCTTATGTCTCCACAACCGTATTTTTGGAGATCAGTCCTTTCTCCTATTTTTCCATTCCCTTTCATATCAATGTGTGGAGTCCACGATGAAAATATTCCTCTCTGTGCAGCACTGTGGCCTTGAAAGTGCTGACTCATGTTTAGGACAACAGTCCTGGTGATTTTCTGAGCATTCTAATGTCATTAAATCAGAGGCAACAATAGCATCACTTGTTATGTTTCCACTGGAGCTAGAAGCGAAAGCTGGAACAGGCACTGAGAGCCAGAGCTAGAAGCAGCCTTTTTATCTTCTTCATGCAGCAAACAGCCTCTGCCAGGGCATTCTGCAAGAGGGGAGTATCAATGTGGAGAGATGGACAAGCATGTAAATAAAACTTACTCGTTTGCATCTGCTCTTTATATTGCGGAATGTGGTTTGACAGGGTTCTTTGCAGTTCAGCTGGCACGAGGGTATCTTGTGAAATGGTGTGGCTCACTGAATGAGTTGCTGTGGAAAGAACTGACAGTCTCTCTCTCTGTTAGGCTTTACAGGAACAGTTGACATCAGTTGTTCAGGAAATTGGGCATCTTATTGATCCCATAGCAACAGCAGCCCGAGGAGAGGCAGCTCAGCTGGGACACAAGGTACTTATGTGGTCCTCTATTTAGTGTCATTAATGAGACAATGGTAGCTGCTGCAGTGTGTTGCAAGCTTATTCCTGTTACATTTAAATAAGGACAAAGAAATATGGGGTGGGGGAAAGATCTTGTATTCCTGAAGACAGAAAATTTAAATCAGAGGCAAAAATTGTTTGAACCTATATGCCTAATTATTGCATAGAAGAGGACATGCAAGATTACTCGCTGTCCTCTGGCTGCTTTGATACAAGACCTTCAATTCCTGGCCACATGAGGGTTAATTGAGGACTAAGTTTTGGAGTTAATTCTGAATTGTTAGGGGTTTTTTATATGTTTTAAGTGCTGTATTCAGTAATTATGTCATAAACAAATGTTCTTTGCATTGTTTTCATCTTGGATTTGGATGATGCTTTTTAAAATGTTCCTTAATGTTGTGGGTATTGAGCGCTTTTCCTGTTTTAGGATTTACTAAAAATGTCTTATTTATGTATTGAAGACCTCTGTCTGTTGCATTAATACTTGCTTAATTGCAGAAGTGTTTCTTTTTAGATTAATGTGTCAAATATGCAGATCCTTGGGAAATGGAGTCATTAAAAGGTGACTCAGCCCCTCTGGCCCCCAAAAGAGAGTGGCTTCTTGAAATCACACTCTGGCAAACACTAAAACTCTGGCAGGCAAGGAATTGGATAAAGTTGTGCACCAGTTTTTTTGTTTCTCAGAAATTTGAAATAAAAAAACACAAGAACAGCAGCCCCTTTTTTTAAACACTGTCTTTAGTGACATTATTGGCCCTCTAGGAGATCTCTGATTTGTGTATATATACTAACAGACTTACCCTTCATTGCCCAGGTCCTTCAGAGCATGGCCTTGGGGTGTAGGGGCAGGGTGTGTGTGAGTGAGGGTTGTGGATAAGAAGGGTCTCAGGGCAGGGAGTCCCCTGCTTGTTTTCTCCTCTCCCCTCCACCCCCCAGGACTCCCCAACTACCAGGGATCTGTTCACTCCCACCAGGGGCCTGTTCTATCTCTACCCAGGCCCTTCCCAGCCTGTCAGAGGCCTTTACTTGCACCCCCTAGACGCCCCCTCAGCTGTCAGGGACCTGTTCTCTCCCCCCAGACGCCTCCAACCGGGAGTGGGGAAAGGGTTTGGGCAGAAGGCCCCTAACTTGGTGTGCTGGCAGGCAAGATGGTGGCTCTCGAGCCCTGCTGGCCACTTCCTTGGTGGTACATCTGCCCCAGTGCCAGTGGACACTCTGCGGGCTAGCTGACCCTTGTAGGGTCGCTGCCCCAGTGGCTACTCCCATATTGCATCGCTCTGAACAGCAGCCCCTGCCTTTGAATGTTATGGAAAACAATCCTTTCCCCAGGGCTTCTGGTTGTCCTGGCACAACCAAACCAAGACTTTGCTTTAAGTTAGGAGAAGAGGAAACTGAATACCAAATTTGGCAGCCCTAGCTCATGTAATATGAGCTGTATATAATATGAACGAGATCAGAGAAGTATTTAGGTTTTTAGATGCAGATTTATAAAATTCTCACAGCAAAATGACTGCCAAAGTATTATTATTTTATCAACTGCAGTTGGTTAATAAGATAGTAAAAGCTTCCTGATCAATTAATGATTAAATCACAGTATTTTGCTATCATGTGCTCCAAAGAGTCATAGGAGACATGTTAGAGAGCCACGGGCTGACTATTGCTGCTCTAAATGGTAAAGATGTGTGATTATTAACTGGTCCTGTCCATCCTCTTAACCATATGTGGTGGTTCTTTATAGACCAGTGTTTCTTAAACTTAAGACCGAGGAACGCCAAACAATAATTTTTTTTCTGAGGAACACCAAGGATTTTTTGTTAAGCCAAAAAAGAAAAAAAAAAAAAAAAAGTCGGGGAAAAAGTGTCGGAGGAAAAGTTAGGGTATGTCTACACTGAAAAGTTAATTCGAAATAACAGCCGTTATTTCGAATTAACTTTAATAGCATCTATACATGCAAACCGCTATTTTGAAATTAGTTTGAAATAGCGGAGTGCTTAATACGAATTTGGTAAACCTCATTCTATGAGGAGTAACGCCAAATTTGAAATAGCTAATTCGAAATAAGTGCTGTGTAGACACTTAATTCGAAATATGCGGCCTCCAGCCCTTCCCAGGGAGCCCTGGTGGCCACTCTGGGCACAACCAGGAAAACTCGTCTGCTCCCCCCCAATCCCGGAGCCCTTAAAGGGGCAGATTCTGGCCACGGTGCCAGTGCCAGTTGCAAGCCTACCAGCACCCAGCCAGCAGACCATGCACCTGGCACAGCATGAGCCAGCAACCCGCTGCCACCCAGCCCTCCGCCGCTCCCCAGGACCAGGCTGGCAGCTCCCAGGAGCCTGCCAGGGGCCGCAAAAGGCGGGTGCCTGCCTGGTCTAGTGTGGAGATTGTGGACCTCATTGAGGTTTGGGGAGAGGCCTCCAATGCCCACGATCTCCACACTAGGCACAGGAATGCGGCCGTCTACAGCCGCATGGCTGCCAGCCTGGCCACCAGAGGCCACATGCGCAGCCAGGAGCAGGTGCGGACAAACATCAAGATGCTGCGGCAGGCCTATGCCAGGGGCTCCCAACCAGGGGCTGACCCAGACACCTGCCCACATTACAAGGCCCTGGACCGCATCCTGGGGAGTCAGACGGTCCGTGCCCCCCTGGTGGGGTCCGTGCACCCCCATTCCTCCTGCCCCACCCTCAGTGCTGGGAGACAGGAGGGCCGGCAAGACCCCCAACCCTGAGCTTCCCCTCCCCCTTCCTCCTCTTTCCTTCCCCTTCCAGCTCCCTCCTCCCAGGTTTCCCCCCTCCCCTCTCCCGCCCTCATTCCTCCCCTTCCCCACCCTAGTGATGTTAAATAAAGAGAGTTTTTCGTGGCAACACCGGTGTTTTTATTTTACATCAGGGAGGGGAAGAGGAAGGAGGTGGAGGTGGAATGTAAGACACAAGGCCCCAGTGGAGCACGCCAAGGGGACGTCACTCCTCCTCCACCTGGAAGCTCTCCTGCAGGGCTTCCCGGATGCAGAGAGCCCCCCAGAGGGCCTCCCGAATGGCAGCCCTGTAGGGCTGTGCATACTGGCCAGCCAGGTGGTCACCCTCTGCCATCCAGCCTGACAGGAAAGCCTCCCCCTTCCTCTCACATAAATTGTGGAGCACACAGCATGCTGCCACCACGTGCGGCATATTGTGCTCGGAGAGGTCGAGGCAGGTGAGGAGGCATCTAAATCACTGCCCCACTCCCAAGAGCCACCCCCGCTGCAATCCTGGCCACTGCGGGCGTTCTGTAGCATGGCTGGGACAGTCCGAACCCTCCCAGAGAGGGCACTTACACCACCTGTCCCCGTCCCCCCCCGTTTTCCCTGGGGCAGCCCATCTCCTCCTTGCAGCCCCCCCTCCTGGCCCAGTGGCCAGTGACTGCCGTATCTGCATGAGCACCGCTCTGACGGTGGATCTCCCCACGCTGAACTGGTTCCCCACGGATCGGTAGCTGTCCGGCGTGGAGAGCTTCCATAGGGCGATGGTCACCCGCTTGTGGAGGGGGATGGCGGGCCTCATGCGTGTGTCCTGTCACCGCAGAGCAGGGGCGAGCCACTCGCAGAGCTCCAGGAAGGTGTTCTTCATCCTGAAGTTCTGGGTCCACTGTCGGTCTTCCCAGCGCTCCAGAACAACATGGTCCCACCAGTCGCTGCTGGTGTCCAGACACCAGATGCAGTGGAGCACGGGCATTGCTGCTGCTCCTCCACAGCCCCCGGGGGTCAGGGGGAGGGCCAGGGGTCTGGCCTGCAGCAGATGGTGCCAGGCAGCCTCCAGCAATTGCTGCCAGGCTTGCAGCAATACATTAAGAATGAGCACCAGAGTACCCAGGTGCGGCTCTGGCTCCATGGTGCCAAGTGCTGTGGTGTCCCAAATGAGAGCAACCAAAGCAGACAAAGAGGAAAACACTTTGCTGTCCCTCAGCGAGGTAGGCAAGCAAGCGGGAAAGCTGAGAACCGGTTGTCCAGGGGTTCCCTTTAAGCACAAGCCTCAGATAGCCTCACACAGCAGCCATACAAAGCAACTACTGACCTGATGCCCTGCCAGAACCGGTTTCAGCTGCCCTTAAATGTGATCCAGCATCCAGTCAGTGTGGATGTGCTATTTCAAAATAGATTTTGTGTGTAGATGCGTTCATTCGAATTAGCTTAATTTGAATTAACTATTTTGAATTAAGTTAACTCAAATTAACGCTGTAGTGTAGACATACCCTTATTGAGGGGGGAAGAAAGGGTCGGGGGGAAAAGTTATTGAGTATAAGCATGTGATTTGGCCACTTTGCTTCCTTATGGACCTGTTTATTCATGATAGAATAACAGACTATAACCTGAAGCAACATTAGTTCTTCAGCAAAATATAGTATGTTTCTGAATCCTAAAATTTAAATAAGTCTTTCAGTGAAATTTGTTCCTTCATAGACATAGTAACTATCTGGAAAGTTCAAAAGACAGACTGTCTATCTGAGATCAGATACGTCTCTTCTGAAATTCCAGGTGCAATATCATTCTATTCTGTTTTCTGTTGTCTGCAACCAAGTGAGAAATTCCAGCATTTAATTACAGGTCCTTCCACTTGTGGTGGAGGAGACTGTCTTGGTTTATGCCCTTAAGTACTGTCTGACTTCCATGTCAGTTTTGAAAACAATTGCATCTGATATCCCCGTCTCTCTCAAAGTTGAGATCATCTGAAAGGAAATCATTGTTATATTGTCGCGTCACAGGAGAAGAAGAGATGGAATAGCTTATGAAGACATTAGAATGAATTATTTTATGCAATTCTGAAGGACTGTGAAGGTGTGCTATTCAAATTGTGTTCAAAGAACAGCTAACGATCTCGTTGATGTTAATTAGAGAGGAGGTGTTCCCTCAGAAAATGTATCCCAAGCATCATCTTTATTGTCTTAGGTTACGCAACTGGCAAGTTACTTTGAACCCCTGATTTTAGCAGCAGTTGGAGTGGCATCCAAAATGCTAGATCATCAGCAACAGATGACTGTCCTGGACCAGACAAAGACGCTAGCAGAATCTGCCCTCCAGATGCTGTATGCAGCTAAAGAAGGAGGAGGAAATCCCAAGGTATGGTACATGTGTATAATGAAATGGGAGAGGTCATTAGGAACAGTCATCTGTAATAAATCCTGCAGTGTTAGAGTGGAATTTAGAAAGCATCAGTGGGCAATAGAATTGAATGTTAATTACCAGTTATTTTATTTTCTCATAATGGTGACTGACAGAAAAGCCCTTTTGCAAGTTTGTTGTTTTCCTAAGTATTGAATGTATTATTTTCCTTTCAATTGTACTAGCAGCAAGATTGCTAGGGCAAACCACATTCTGACTGCTGTGTGAAGTTTTATGAATAACATTGTATGTGTGAGCACAGAGATTTAGTTGCATCTGATTTGGAAAAAACCTTGTATATACATTAGTATTCATCTTTAGTGTATACTCGCCTTGCTTTAACTTTCAATGGTTTATTTCATTACTGCCATAATTGTCACAGCAAAGGACAGGCAAATAGAATTTGTGCCGGGTTTCCAAGTATTTGACAATTTTGCAAAGTTTTTATAATACAACAGTATATTAAGACCTCATAAATGGTTTGCGTTTCAGTGGCACATTCTGCATATAGTTTTGGAAATATTCCCTGTAGATATTGCCTAACTGGTACATGTAAGTTGTTTTTCTACTCTGAGGCTTTCAAATGGTGATAGGGCTGAGGGATTTAAAACAACATATTATAAAATTATATCTTATCTAGAAAACAGTTGGATAAGTAAAGCTACTTTGCATGCAGGGTAGCACACTAATACCATCTAAAGATAGTCAGGTGCAAAAAGGTTTGCTTTTTGTATGAGCAAATGCTCATTGAAGTCAATAGAAGGATTCAGTGGGCTCTTGTTCCTTATTTGCAGTGGTGATGGTCAATAAACACAACTGAAATGTATAGGATTTCTTTTAGTTTTCCAGTCCAAGAAACATCTTGTTGTGGGGTGTTTTTTTCCCCAATGTCCATATTCTGGAGAGGAATTTGTATGCCCCATGAGATTGTTTTTTTTTTTTTTGGTTCCTTGTATCGGATCCTCTACCCTCCATATTGCAGGAAGAATTCTCGCGTGACCTGGAACCTGTTTTACTTCATGGTGGGAACCAGTGATCACTGGTGCTTGCCTTTTGAACTGAACAATAGTATGGGGAGTTTTCTTCCAGTGTAGTGCAGAAAAGGGTAGACTTGGGTTTGCTAATACCCATTGTTTGTCTGAGGCAGTGGTACCTACACTTGTCTGTCCCTTTCTGGATGATCCTGCCCCACAGGAGGGGATTGACACCTGCAGAATGACTTAATGCAGGCATCTAAATGTCTCTTGAATGTCGACTTCTAGTATTTTCGATCTGAGCTGGATTCTGAACACAGAGCTCCCTATTGCATTCCCATTCCCCGGAATCATTCAGTCCATATGTAAGTCTTCTGTCCTTACAGGGTATGTCTACACTACATGCCTCTGTCGGCAGAGGCATGTAGATTTGTTTGTTCAGCAAAGGTAAATGAAGCCGCAATTTAAATGATCGCAGCTTCATTTACATTTACATGGCTGCCGCGCTGAGCCTACAAACAGCTGATCAGCTGTTTGTCGGCTCGCCGCTAGTCTGGACGTTCCCCCTGTCGACATCAAAGCCCTTTGTCGGCAGCCCCGGTAAACCTCATTCCACGAGGAATAACGGGGCTGCCAACAAAGGGCTTTGATGTCGACAGGGGGAACGTCCAGACTAACGGCGAGCCGACAAACAGCTGATTAGCTGTTTGTCGGCTCAGCGCGGCAGCCATGTAAATGTAAATGAAGCCGCGATCGTTTAAATCGCGGCTTCATTTGCCTTTGCCTATGTGTCTAATCTACATGCCTCTGCCGACAGAGGCATGTAGTCTAGACACAGCCACACTGTCCAGCTGCATGCTCTTGAGCATTCCCTTTCAGAATGTTTTCCCAATGAGACTTCAGCAGTTGGTTGAGTCCAGTTGGCATCTCAGGTTTGTGTGCTAACCAGCTCTTCCCTCAGAGCATGTCTAGTTACACTGTTCACTCATAACATTTCTGTCCCATCTAACCCACTCCATGGTCATGATATCTGACTTGTTCATAGGCCTTCAAAGAAAGGGTAGCAGCCGGTGGTGTTGAAGTAACTTCTTTGTTCCTAGTAGCTACATATAGTGCAAGCAGACTGATAAACGGCTTGGGAAAGGGGGTATGTGGACCAGGATCTCATCCTGCAGTGTGCTGAGCATCCTCTGTGCCCATTAATTTCAGTCTGCATTTGAAATCTATAATGAACTGCATTTGGCAAGACTGGATTTGTAATGATATGAACTTCACGGAAAGCCAGTGTCTGCTTTTAGCAAATAAACTGCATCTCTCAAACGCCTTCTCCCACAGGTGCTTTTGTGAGGCAGGAGAAACTTCACTTGGTGAAGAAGTTGGTTAACATTTTTCTGCTCCGGTAAAAAGTGTTCCATATTCAGTTCCCCTTTATGGGAATGAATTCTGCTGCAAATTCTATTATGTCTTCATTTGACTACATGGCCTTCTTCGTGGCAAAGTCTGCAATCCTCTCAGATATTACCTTTTATCTGCATAGCAGAGGCTTTACAAACCATGACAGATTGCAGGGCCTCCTGCTGTCAGCATTATACTTTCTCTCAGTTCTACCTCTGCTTTCCCTGTCCCCCGCTGTACTGCGGAGATGGTGTTGGGGGGAACTGGCTTTTAAGTGAGTAGTCATGTAGTGACTCGACTACCCGATAAGCCTACGCTCGACTAGTCACTTACATCCCTACTGTATCCTCAGTTCATGGAACGAGGTGTACCGGTAGTTCGGAATAGGAATCCTAGTCCGAACTACCTAGTTCGAGCCCCGTGTAGCCGCGCTGCACGGGGTTCGAACCAGCGGGGTTTTAAAAATGGCGGCTCCCCGCTTATGCAAATGAAGCCCGGGAAATTCAAATCCCGGGCTTCATTTGCAAGTGCGGTATGCCTACATTACCCTCCTAGTTCGAACTAGGAGGGTAGTGTAGACATACCCTAACAGCGGGCGCAGGTGCCACAGGTTGTTGATTGAAGAAGGGGACCTGGACCCTCCCTATTCCACTGGGTCCTAGCTCAAGGCCCTATTAACAGTGGGATGGTCCACTGCTGGCTCAGCGAGGAATCCCACCACAACATGCTGAGCTCCTCAGGATACAATCTCCTGCCCTGGGCTACTTCCTGCCAGTCTCTGCTGAACTAAGGATGTTAAATATCAGTTTATAGAATAGTCGAGTAGCCTCATAAATTCTATCGGTTAGTTGAGTATTCTGTAGTCCCTGGGGGTGGGGCCAGCCGCCAGTGTGCTCTGGCCTCACTCCCAAGAAGACCCCTGCCACTCCACGCTGCTGTATCAGAGACAGCAGCACCGGGTGCCAGGTGAGAGCTGGTCTGTGAGGAGAGCCAGTTTAAAACCCAGCTCCCCTTGCGGACCTGTGCCATCACCCTGTCCTGCTGCCTCTGGTAAAGATGCAGTGGTGTGGGGTGGCAGCAGCCCCTGTCTAGGGGGGTGGAATGAGCTCCTGGACCCGGCGCGAGCTGAAACTAAGCTAGGCTGCTAGCCAGCCTGCTAAAAAAATGTATGTGTGGGCGGGGGGGGGGGAGAAATGCATGTAGTTTGTAGCATTAACCTATAAGCTTTTGCTTGTTGGTTAATTGACTACACTTTTACATCCCTACGCTGGACTCCTTCCAAGGTCCAGATCCTCGGCCGTGTCTCTTGTGTCCCATTGGCAGTTCACCTCCAGAAGCTCAGGCAGTACCTTCCTCCTCAGCAGCCAGCCCAGACTGAGCCTCTCTCCAAGCCTTTATACCTGGGCTGCAGTCCTAGCATACACAGCAGGGCTGTGGGGCAGGACTTCTTCAGCCAGGTGAGCCTGGTTAGGCCTAGCTTCCCCAGCTCAGGACTGATACACCCCGTCACAGGTACCTTGAGCAAGGACTCATCCCCCCACCCTCCCCCTTGGTTTGAAACCTTCCCTTTTAATTGTTCAACATTCACCTTTGGTTACAACTTTATAATTTTAAAAGCGCTCCTGACTTTATTCCTAGCTCTCTTTTATATTTCTTTTGTCCCTCTCGGCCAGTGTTTCTGAGAATCGCTCTCAGAAACACGTTAACTGGCCGCCCCGATTTGTTTCTTTACTGATGCGGTGGCCACAGAGCCTCACTGCTCCCATTGGCTCTGTTTTGTCCTTGGGAGCCCAGAGAGCTGCAGGAAGCAGCGTGGGCCGGGCCACCACTTCCCGCAGCGCCGCTTGGCTGCAAAGGACCAAACGGAGCTCATGGGAGCAGTGAGGCTCCATGGCCGCTGCGCCGGTAAATAAACAAACCAGGGTGGCCAGTTAATGTGTTTCTGAGAGTGATTCCATGGAACTCTTCCAGAAACTCGGCTCTAGGTTACCTTGTTGCTAGCTTAAGGCTTGGCCTTACCTTGGCTGTCTTCACTCTATCAACTCTTGGCTGTACTGAATTTTTCCTTGTAAAAGAGGGTGCGGGTTGTGTGTGCTCGCTCGCTTGTGCGCTCTCTCTCTCTCTCTCTCTCTCTCTCTCTCTCTCTCTCTCTCTCTCTCCATCAAACATTTAAATTAGCTCCCAAGACCAGAAACCTTGAAGTGATCTTTGGTTATAGCCCACATTTCCCTTGGCTATCTGTCTGTCTGCAGGATTGAATTGGTGCTAAATTCAAATTCCCTATTGATTTTAGTCTCTCCCTAGCCATCTCTGAAAACTAGGAAAGCGCCTTTAAATTGTATATGGTGTTGCATTGCATATCTCCACGCTATTTCTCTTAACTAAAGCAGAGGTATTTATTACTAACCCCTCTCACTCTACACCAGGGTTTCCCAAATATGGGTCACCATTACATTTCAAAAGGATCACCAGGTGTCTCCCCAGGTGGCTCCTAAGGAGCCATTCGCACATTTTTTAAATTGCCCTGGGTCACCAAGTCTTCCTAAATTGGCAAAATGGGTCCCCATCTGGAAAAGGTTGGGAACCGCTGCTCTGCACCTTCTAGTTCTGCCCTCTTTGACACTGGTGGATGATTGTTTTTAGCTAAAACGTTTGAGGTGTGGTCGTATGAAACCTGGGAGTCAAGAACTGTTGAATATTGTTCTTGCTCTTACGTTATGGTGCCAGGCAAGTTACTTCCTCTCTCGGTTTCACTCCTAAAACTGTGATAATGCCTCCCCTGCAGGATATTGAGAGGATCAGTGTAGTCAGTGCTTTAGCAATACTTTACCAGCGACTCTGCTGTGAAAACCACCACTAGGTTTTGCAGACCAGGTGACTACTTCGGCACAGATGAGTTTTTAATGTTCTGTTTCTTCTCCTCTTTTGTGCAGGCATCTCACACTCATGATGCAATCACAGAGGCTGCTCAGCTGATGAAGGAGGCAGTAGATGATATAATGGTTACATTGAATGAGGCTGCCAGTGAAGTGGGCATGGTTGGAGGTATGGTAGACTCGATAGCAGAGGCCATGAACAAGGTGAGTATTGGGTACCTAGCAACCCCAAATGACGTGAATGGAAAGTAATGGTTATTCTAGATGATACTGGCAACAATTGCCTGACATTTAATATATGTTCCATGATTCTACTGGAATAGTTTAGAGAGCTATATGCAAAATGTTCCTTAAATGGCCAGTGATAAGTCTTTCTGTGCTGATATTGTTGATATTGATCTTAAAAGTCTGAAGAGTTAAAAATGTGGATAAACTCTTCCACTATCCAGGATTAAAGAGTCAGAAGTGAGTTGGGAATGATTTTTAAACAGCTCTTTCTTTTGCTCAGTTACTTCGGCAAACACCTGAAGGCATTAATTCAAATTGGAAGTTGATTGCCTAAACACAGGAAAGAACAAGAAAATGAAACGCACTTGTATTGAAATGGTGGTTGAGTGTTTATGCAAAACAAACTTAATCAGACACTATCAAAGCCTTTCTCGTTTGGGAGTCAAAATATTAGTGTGTCTGATTTTTGGAGCAACTTTTCTTTGATGAAAAGGGAAAGATTAATTTTCCTCCCAGTCCTGGTCTGAAGGGCATTCACTTACCCTGTGAACAGACAGAAAGTGAAGCAGTGACAGGATAAGGAAGAGTGAAATAGGCTTTGGTTGATGTTTCTGGAACGCTGATTAGTTACGAGTGGATGTTTAGCTCTCAAGTTAACCATGACACCTACTCTTTGGACCCTGTTAGTTTATGATCTGCTCAGGGCCATCATTTGATTGCATCCTTTACCTTTATATAAGGCAGAATAAATGCAATATGATTGATTTCAGGATTTGATGCAAATCCAGGAGAGTGAGGTAGGGTAGGAGGAACCAAAGAGTGTGACAAAAATAACGAAACACGGGAAGGAAATGCAGAACAAGGTCCTATGTGGCTTTGTGGTGCTGGTGATTAGATATTCCAAAGGATGGGCTGAGGACTGGATGTCATGGTAGTATCACTTTCAGCATTCACAGATTAAAAATGTTGCTTAAACAAGAGCAAGGCCAGCTGGCCTTCCTCATGGAAGAAAGTCAGTTTAGTTTACTCCTTCCTTTTGGGCGTCAGGAAAGATGCAATGAGAGAAAACAAGCTGGGTTGCAAAGGTGGCTGGGGATGAGAGACTGAGTGTGTGGGGGAGGGTTTCAGTCTCTTTTTAAGAAACCCCAAAAGAGGGAAATTGGGTGGCATAGTTGCATTATTTTTTTCACCAGTTAGGCCCAATATCTGTCTCTCTAATTTTGTTACAATTAACTTAAAGCTCTACCTCATCTCTTTTTTAACGGGTATAATTTGAACAGTCCCACAGTTACATCGACACGGCTTAGTCTAACACGGTTTCTCTGTTTCATTCTCTTCTACACGTTTAAAACGTTCAGTGTTGTAAATATGACCAGTTATTCATGGTTCTTCTTGGAGTGCTTGTTGATCTATGTTCCAGTTCTCACAAGGTGTTTGCACAAGGCTGCCGTTAAGTTTTACCCTAGCTGCTGCCTGTTGGGTCAACAGTGGAGCTCCCTAAAGCAGACCGGTGTAGTATATTACATATGACCCTGCTGACCTAACTGCCCCTCAGTTCCTTCTTATCGCCAGTGACAGCTATTGGACCTATGGTTCTCTTCCTTTGCAAGCGCCACATGTCCCTAATGCAGTGGTTCTCAAACTTTTTGGCCCATAGCCCACCCCACTTAACACAGTACTTTTTGCAGACTGCCAGCCATGATGGGTACAGGAGTGGGCTGTGGGGGGGAGGAGGGGAATCTAGCTGGGAGGTTGAGTACAGGAGCAGGCTGTGTGTGTGGAGTCTATGTAGGAAGACGTGTGTGAGGGTGATGAAGATGTGGGGTCTGGGCATGAGGGTCCACCCTGCCTGCCCCATCCCTGCACAGGCTGCAGGGCCATATACATGTATGAATAACTATGAGTTGGAAAGAAAAGGGTGTGGTGCTTCATGGCTGCCTGTTATTCAGACAGGCAGCTCCCATTGGCCAGTTTCTGGCTACAAACTGGCCAGTACGATTGTGCTGGAGGAAGGGACAGCACCTGAAGCCTTCCCTCCCTGCCCTCCGGGCTCATAGTTTTGAAAGAGAAATGGCCCAGCAGCTGCTTTTGTGAGCAGTACGTGGGTGGGGTGAGGCAAGCAGGGAGACTACTTGGGTCTCCCCACTCCGTCTGGCTTGGTTGTCAGATTTGGCCCGTAGGCCGTATTTTGCCCAGGCCTGTACTAGACTCACGTATCTGGCTAAGTGGAAACGTTTCTCATGTTTATCTCCAGCATTAACTTACACCCTTGTAAGCCTCAATCCCTTAGGTGCTAGAGTACCTGGTATTCCTGAAGCACCAAGCCTAGCAACTTCCTAGCTGAAAGTCCACTTGGCAGCTATTGTGAGTTTTCCATCCAGGGGAGGCTGGTCACTCAGCTTTTGTGAGTCCCTGGTTGGATTTTTCCTCAAGGATGTGGATAGACTCCACTACCAGTCTGGCGCCCAATCCCTGCTTGGGATCTCAATCTGGTACTCACAAAGCTCCTGGGGCCTCCCTTCATGCCCTCGGCTACGCGTTTGCTCCTTTACCTCTCCCGCTTTGCCTGGCGGGTGTTGGATCTCTGCGCCCTCACATCAGAACCCTTGCACACTGCAATTAGAGACCATTGCTTCTTGTTCTGTCATCTGCCACCCCTGGGAATAGGCTGACTCCATCCTCTTTGGAACCCTCCTTCAGCTGCTATCAAATCTCTCTCTCTCTTTCCCCCCCCCCCCTGAAAACTAAATAAGCCCAGTTCCCTCAACTTCTCCTCCTAAGTCATGTGCCCCAGCCCGCTATTCATTTTTATTTTCCTCCCCTGAGCTCTCTCTCCAATTTATCCATATCTTTCTCTGGTGGGTGGCCCAAAACGGGACACAACACTACAGATGTGACTTCGCTATCACCAAGTAGAGGGGAAATTCACTTCCCTAGAGTTGCTGACAATGCTCCTACTAATGCAGCCCAATATGCCGTTAGCTTTCTTGGCAACAAGGACACACTGTTGGCTCATATCCAGCTTCTTATCTACTCTATTCCTCCGGTCTTTTTCCGCACAACTATTGCTTAGCACCTGAGCCTGTAGCAATGCATGGGATTCCATCCTCTGAGTAGGATTCTTGCTAAACAAACAGAAAAACTTAATCTTGCATATTCTGGGTTTCATGTTTGTTTTACTCAGAGTGGCATTTTGGTGGCTGCTTAGCATGCAAGGAATGTTATATAGACTATTCAGGTGAAAGATCTGTGTTTTGAGCATTGTACATTCATTTTTAAATCTAATTGGCAACAGGTCAGGGACATGGGAAAAATGGAATGAACGTGTGAAGAAATTCAGGACTTATTGATATGTGGGCACTAAACTGCATATCCTATGCAAGTTATGTGAAACTAGCAATGTAAGCTAGGAAGCTTTGCTGTACATCTTAGCACATTTTGAATTTAACTATGTGTTGTGCAATTGCAGAATTAGCCTAAAAATGTTAGCAATGTATGTGTCCTGCATGCCTGTCATTGCTTTCATGTTTTCCCCTCTCTCCACAGCTGGATGAGGGCACACCTCCAGATCCAAAGGGATCATTTGTTGATTATCAAACTACTGTAGTGAAATATTCCAAAGCCATTGCTGTAACAGCACAGGAAATGGTAAGAAAAATGAGCAAGTGTTCTGTAAAATAGCTGGGTGACAACTGCCAAGTATGTGTTAATCTGAACCAGTTCTGCCTGAAGCCTCATCTTTGTGACATTGACTTCCAGTTGATCTATTTTGTAGGTAGGCAAAATAAGGGTGGTGACCGTTTCCTGGTCTTCATTAGAACCTGATTGAATGATGGAGAAGAGAACACTACCAACAGAGGAGTGCTGTCATTCTCTTGGATCTTTCTGCCTAACTCAAAGGATGTGCCTTTAAAAAGAATATATGCTACTTTATGTAGCTTTCTGCCCAAAAGAACCACCTTAGGAGGCCTGTGCTAGAACTCAACAGTAACCAAAAGAAATGTCACCATGATGAAAGGGGTGGAAATAGACCATTTGGGAACAATTAAAATGAAGTTAAAAGAATGTGATGCTTATTACTGGGGAGAGAATGAAGTTAGAAATAGCAGTAGTAGAGAACTCTGTCCACCAGTCAACATTGATCTGGAGACAATTTTCTGTGATTAAGGTCCGAGTGATTGAAACTGTTACAGATATTGGTATGATTTATACCTTCCTAAAGAGAATAATACTCGAACTGGTCTATGATTTGACCCTCTCTTGAAACAATGGTTTGACTGTGCCAGAACATTTCATAGCTGAGCACTTCTGTCCATTAGAGACTGAACTAAGACCAACCAATTCATTTTATTACTTTGATTGTGAAACAGTCTGGTAACAACCCACAGCTGGTTTTAAACACTTGTCTAGCCAGTTTTACAATTGAAAACTTGAGTGGCTATATTTGTTCAATTGTAATGAGAACAGCCACTGAATTTGGAAGGCTGTGTTAACACTGGTTCTTTGACATGAGATGTATATATTAGTGGAATGTAATGTCAAGTACTTCTCACGAGGCTTACTTTTTATGGGAAACAAATGTGCTGGGAAGGTATGTGCTGAAACAGCTTTAACCAACCCTTCACATCACTGGAATACAGAGCTATTGTAAGTTTCTTACTGATCTACATTAGCCCTTTGGAGTGTGATATATTTATTTGTTCTTTAACTTTACCCATTAATTGAGGTCAGACATTGCAGTATAATTGTTAATTAAATGAGCAACAGTCAAGTTCCTGTTTTTGATACAGAATTCCTGGTGATGTGTTTCAGCTGGCCATAAGATGATGGGGCGAATCAGGTTCTTTCTTAGTCCTAAAGATGTGTGGTAATAGTTAATATTATGAACAGTATTGATCCATTAGCAAAGAATACTCCACCTTGTTAAAAAATAAGGGTAATATTACAACATGTTACTAAAAGAAAACCCCCTCCAAAAAGCCTACATTGCTGTACCAAAAAAACGGGAGGGATTCTCTGCAGGTAGTGAGTTGTCATTTCAACAGACAGTAGCTGGCTCCATTCTGTACACATTGGGAATTTGCCTGCACATTAGGTTTTATCCGAAGGCTGGAATGTCACTCTTTGCAGCTTTAGCATAAATAGAACAATGTCACCTTCAGAGAGTTGGCAGATATTCCATGGAAAGTTTTCTTTTTTGCACCCTCAAAACTGAAATTCTTTATTTTGTACATTTCCAGCCATTTTTCCTTGCCTCATGAGAGGTCTTGCACATTCTGTCAGTCTTAGAATCCACCTGAGATCCTTCTCCTCCCCACCAAGGCACTGCTCATCGGTGAGGCTGAGAAGGTCTGGAAGAGAGTAGGTTGCTCCGCCCCTCAGTACCAAATAGAGGGGCTGCTGTTGTGCTGTATGAAGCACTCTTCCCCCTCCCTAACCTTCCATAAATTCATCTACTAAGCTGAGAGTGTTGAGTACTTCTGCAGTAGCCTGCTGTGCTGAGGAGTGAATTTCCATTTCTAACTGCTCCTCGGTTACTTTGTGTTCTGTGAGTGCCTAGTTACTGTGGTTCTAATAAAGCATGTTTGCTTGATTTTTTTTTTTTTTTGGCTCATAGTATTCTAGCTCGAAACTAAATTGCTAAGAAAGCAGTAGGTACCCTACCACCACTGGTGCTGCAAAAATATACTTGTATGCTTCTAGGCAGTGTGGAGTATTAACAGACTGTTTTATGCCTGTCACTGTTTTATTGCTTGTTTTCTTTTTTCAGATGACTAAGTCGGTTACTAACCCGGAGGAATTGGGAGGACTTGCATCACAAATGACCAATGACTATGGGCATTTGGCTCTCCAGGGCCAAATGGCAGCAGCTACCGCTGAACCAGAGGAGGTCTGCAGTTTTTAGACCTCTAAACTCTGAATGCATAGTGGTGTCAACATGGAGTATTCTCTTGAAATTTAATATAGGGGGCAAAGTGGGGTAAGGTAACGAAACACAGTAGTTCCTCCAGTTGCTAAAATGCAGCTAGTTATCCTCAAGTGTGAGTCATCCTTTGTGCAGTCAAATAGAAACTAGGGTTACAATCGTCTCGTTTTCTCTGAAATATTTCTGAGATCATTTAAAATAAATATAGTTAATAAGCTCCCAGACAGGAAAACACTGTTTACTGTACTCCAGTCTTTTCAACCATCTGTCTGTCCAGCATGTTGGAAGACACAGTCTCTGTCTCATTAACACTGGAAATATTGGGTAGTAAGTCGCATGAAGTGGGATTTCTCAGAGGGATTCCATGTGGACCTAACATTGCATAATAGGCCCCATTCCATGGTTTGGATCAGAACCAAAGGTGCAGTTTCAGATCTGGAGATCTGTACTTAAAATCTCTCTTTCCTCACCAGATTTCAGGTTTGGACCTATCTGTCTTAGAGCTCCATTAGTACCTTTTTAAAAGAGTTGATTCATGCATACAGCACACACAGCTAGATAAAAGTTGTAATGCTCAGTATTGTTGTTGTTTATTATTATTAAATGCTCTTATTTTCTCTGTGACATATGACCACCTGTGGAAAACCACTGTAGTAAGATATTTACAGTATAGACACATTGCACAATACTATGTATGTACATATGTGTATAGGCTGTAACATACTTCTGTTGCATCATTGCTCATTCAAAGTGTATGTGAATAAAAGTTACAGAATACAGCTAAACATTTTCCATTAATATATAAGTTTTTTAAACAAGTTCATTTCCACTGTTCTTATCCCTTTTTACCACACTTCTGGTGAAAAGTCTGAAGCACTGGTTTTCTGTTATGAATGTTCCAAATTAGCAAATAGTAGAGGTCAAAGAAAGCGAGATTTTCATTTCTATAAGTGCATGTGTTCATATCATAAGACGTACTATAGGAGTTATTCACTGAGTTAGAGGACAGAAACATCCAATTAAGCATGAACAACTCAACTTCCATTTCACATATTTTATACAAATTGCTTGCAACACTCCACAGAAAAGAACTTTTCTCCAAACTAACTTGGAACATTTCCAATTGCTTGCAGGCAACCTGGAAACAGAACATTTGAGACATTTCTTTAGTTATTCACACAGATCATTTCCCCTGGTCCAAAGATTTGATGAATCATATAAACATACTTTTTGTTCTCTCCTCAAACTGATATACCATATTTCATTGAGAAGAGATTGAAAGAATAGGAGGAAGGGAATCGTTATTGTCCTGTTTCTCCATCATGTGTATAGTACTCAGTCCATGATTGAAAATCTTGGAATAATTGATGATGGCTGCCTTTTCCCTATTGGTTTTATTCTGTTGATATTTAGCTCCATTAGCCATTTACAGTATCAGATTTATCTACACTAAAGATATTCAAACAGCTTTTGACTTATTTATTACACCCCGCCACTGATAGTTCACTTGAGATTTAAATATTTTTGGTGCTGAAAAGCTAGGTCAAAAGCAATGGCTTATGTTTGTCATGAGTATTGCTAGACATAATGAGCATTCATCTGAGAAAGCATTTCAGCTTTAAGTAGGAATAATTTCATTATTGGGAACTAATAGCTTCAATTCCTATTTATAATTAACCAAAATATAGACAAAATTATATGTCAATGTGCATAGTAGTATTAAAAGTATTAAATTAAAAGTATTAAAAGCATTGGTTCATGCTTCTGAGACCACATTGATTTCAAGATTAATAGTAAATCTGAAATTGTGATGCATTTAGGGATATGTATGGGTGTGGCTGTTTTATAGGGATGTGCTAAGTAATGAAAAATAAACAAATAGTCAAGAACTTGTGCTAGATTCATCTATTAATAAAATTGAGGTACTCATAACTGAGGGTACATACTCTTTATCCTTGAGCTTGTCTTCACTGCTGCCTTACTGTACTGTAACTTGCTCATTCAGCACCTTCCCTCCCCTGACTGCAGCAACTTTCAGTGCTGTAAGTGCCAGCTTCCAGCCCTGTTCGCTGCTCCCCTTTTGGAGGTGGTTCACCTAGAGTGCTGGGAGAACTCTCTCCTGGAGCTGGAGCTGTGGTTACAGTGCTGTGTGTAGAAAATTTTGATCAGAGTGGAGGAGGAACCTGTTTGCCTTGAGGTCAGCTCACCCTGAGAACAAGTGGATCATTTCTGCTTTACAGTGAGCACAGATGCATGCATGCTTTTGTGAAATTTCTAATATCTTTTAAAAATACTTAATTCGACTTGATTTAAATGCTCTATGCTAATCACATAAGAGACATCCAGATTCTGATCCCCTACCTCACTTCACATAGTATTCCTCTTCACGAGTAGTCCCACTGAAGCCCCAAGGACTACTTGAGGGTTAAGATGCTACTTAGCGTGAGAATAAGGGATGCTAGAACCTGGCCCTTATTTCTGATCCTTCGCAAGAATTGTACTTGAGGGCAAATATTTGCAACAAAAATAATGCACGTTTTACAGTTGTTCAGTATATACAAAACCTCAATTTTCTAAGCACTGTCTTTGTCTTCTGTCTTCCTTTCCCCACACTTCGTTACCTATCTAGATAGGATTCCAGATCAGGACTCGGGTACAAGATCTTGGTCATGGATGTATCTTTCTAGTACAGAAAGCTGGAGCGCTACAGATTTGCCCCACGGATGGATACACTAAAAGGGAGTTGATAGAATGTGCTCGTGCTGTCACTGAAAAGGTAAGATGCCTCTTGTTGTTTCATGGATTCAGAGGGGATCATTGTGATCATCTAGTCTGACCTCTTGCATAACACACATCATAGAACTTCCCCAAAATAAGTCCTAGAGCAGAACTTGTAGAAGGACATCCAGTTTTGAGGTAGCATTTGTCAATCAGGGAGAATCTTCTGTGACCTTTGGTTAAATTGTTCCAGTGATTAATTACACTCTCAGTTAAAAAAATACACGTAATTTCTAGTCTGAGTTTGTCTAGCTTCCACTTCCGAACATTGTTTTGTGTTATACTTTTCTTTGATAGATTGATGGGGTTCAATTAGGATGGGGTTTTCCCAGATTTCATCATTTTGAGGCAGATACACTGCGAACCATGCATAGCTTGCAGTGGGTGTCTCTCGTCAATGAAAACTTGCGTCCTGTTAGCAGTGCATTAATACTAAAGAGCCAGTGATACTTCCCATGGTATGGAGTTTGTCCTACAGCCAGCGCCAGCCCGAGCCATTCACGCGCCCCGGGGCCCGGGAGTGCAGTGCCGCCCCTGGGAGTGCGATGCATGTGTGGCCCCACCCCCGGGCGCCCAGCACGTGTGTGGCGCCGCCCTGGGCGCACGAGCATGCGCAGTGCCGTCCCACCCGGCCCAGCAGCCCTGCGCGGCGCCCCCTACAATGGGGCACCCCGGTCGGTAGCCCGGTTGGCCCGTACCTTGGGCCAGCTCTGCCTACAGCGCGTGGCCAAGGTTTGTCCCCTCCCCTCCATCCCCCTGGTATTGGTGTGTTACTTCTTACTCTGGCTGTTTGCTTTCCTTCCCAGAAGTAGCTAGCTTAGGTTCAGTGGTTCTGAGATCGATATTCCACCTAAGTGATGTGGGGTTAAAAGGAGCTACTTCACCTCGTACACATGCACTTTTGGGAGCCCAAGTCCCAAGTGTCTACCGTGTTGCCAAGCCAGATAACCAACTGAAGATACAAACTGTGCTTCTGTATTTGAAAGATGTGCTGTAATTTGATGTAAAATATCATTATAATGTATGTCTCTTTTATGAGTCCGTGCTGTCGTACTGCTATTAAATGAATACATCCGAAAGGAAAAAGGAGTAACTACTACGCCTCTTAATCTCTTGGTGTAGTTTCACAACATGGACGTATGCATTGCACCAGCATTTGGGGTTGGGTTCTTTGAATCAGGGATGGGGAGATCACTCTGTCACGGAAGCGGAAGCAGAAGAGAGGGAAGAGCCATGCAGTGTGGACCAGCAGTGATTTTTCTTTTAAACAGGCTGTATGACAAATTTGAGTTGCTAAGAGCTTCAGTCATCCTTGTTATGGGCAGCACTGTAGAGTGCTGAAAAGTAATTGTGACACTGAAATAAATGCAGCTAGCTTCTTTATTGACTGCAGAGGACTGTAGGAAAATTGGAATTCTTATTTATTGTATCGGGGGTAGCTCTTCCTTTCATTTAGATATTGCGGAAGATGACTGCTTACACTATTGATTGCTGAGCCATTATTTATATGCAGAGCAGATGTAGTGAAGGCCTCTATGATCTGCTCATTTATTGTGTATCCTGCTTGATCAGCAGACAGTCTTTCTTACTATGAAAGACAAATGCCAATAGCAGGCTTCCTTCTATGGAAAAACTAATGTGCAGCTAGAGCAGGCAGGGGAAGGAAGAGGTTTGCCATAGACTGTGAAATGAGATCGCAAATGAATTGCACCTGTTGATTCTCCTCACAGGAGTTAAGTTTAACTCCAAATTAGTAAATTATGCTTTGTTTTAATGTGATCCTCTTTTTTATTTTCCCGTTTTCAGGTTTCCTTGGTTCTGTCTGCCCTTCAAGCAGGAAACAAAGGTACTCAGGCTTGTATCACTGCAGCTAGTGCTGTGTCGGGGATAATTGCAGATCTGGACACAACTATCATGTTTGCTACAGCTGGAACCCTTAATGCTGAGAACAATGAATCATTTGCGGATCACAGGTCAGTGATACTATAAAAGCTGATGGAGGGGGCTGACTACAATAAGTCATAAATAAATGTCCTGCTAATGGCAAATGACAGAGAGTGGAGATGCAGTTTTCTTGCTGTTTCAAACCCACTGATAATGAAGCCAGATGAGCAGTGGAGTGAGAGAGAAATAGGAAAGGGTTGGGGTCAGCACTTCAAAAGCTAGGCAGAGTAGCCTGCATAGTAAAAGCAAATTTCATTTTGCCCATTTATATGGGAGAGGAAATTTTAAGTACTGTAAAAACTGAATCATTTGCTAACTGTTTCAAAAGAAACCCTTAGAGATCACTTTTATCCAAATTTTGTAATTAAATGCATGAATATATTTCATTCTTACTGATTACATTACAGTGTGATCTAAACATGAAAAATTAACTGTCCATGAATTCAAAGAGATATTTCTCTTTGTTTTTTGCAAGTCTTACTTTTTTATTTTATGGCTTTTTGTTTCTGGATTACTGAAGGCTCTTGCCTACTCCTGATGTTGGACATTATCAATGGGTGAGATGCTGGAGTCTCAGTCATGCTGTCATTTGGTGAGATGACAACACAGGTTTCCTTCTGAGAGCGTCTGAAATAGAATGAGAGATTTGCAGCATCTGGGTCCTTATTCACCTCATATTAAAAACCTGATTCAAACTGTCAAGACTGTGAGCTATTGCTTAAGAGCTCAATTGGCCTACACCACCAGCTTTCAACTCAGTACAGTGCCAGCGGTTTTGGGAGTATAAAAAGCACAATACAGCCAAAATTATTGCAACTCTAAACAGTAAGGCTGTGTCTACACTGGACCCCTTTTCCAGAAAAGGGATGCAGATGAGACAAGTCGGAATTGCAAATGAAGCGGGGATTTAAATATCCCCCACTTCATTTGCATAAACATGGCTGCCGCTTTTTTCCGGTTCGGGGCTTTGCCAGAGAAAAGCGCCAGTCTAGACGGGGATCTTTCGGAAAATAAAGCCTTTTCCGAAAGGTCCCTTATTCCTGATTTTAAGAGGAATAAGGGACCTTTCGGAAAAGGCTTTATTTTCCGAAAGATCCCCGTCTAGAATGGCCCTTTTTTCCGGCAAAGCCCCGAGCTGGAAAAAAGCGGCAGCCATGTTTATACAAATGAAGCGGGAGAAATTTAAATCCCCCACTTCATTTGCAATTCCGACTTGTCTCATCTGCATCCCTTTTCTGGAAAAGAGGTGCAATGTAGACACAGCCTAAGAGTTAATGTGCATTTGTATCCTCAAATAACAAGTTTGTGAAATAAAAAGACAAACAGGCTGAGCGGTGATCATTAGCAGTACATTCTTTCCTTGTTTGTTATTTTGTTACAAAGCTATCATTTCAAGGGGGCTCTATCTAGAGGCTCTAGATCTCCTCTAAGACCATTTGCTAAGGAAAGGAAAAGCCTTTATGCAGGAGCTTAAATGGAATATGCAAAGCTTCCGTGTATAATTGGGTGAGGGGAACACAGCAAAGGTGTGATGTCTTGTACCGTTTTTTCCTCCATACAGTACATCTTAATATTGTACCTCAAATCCAGGAAAGAGACAATTACGCAAAGAGCTTACACAGGGTCCAAGAAGCTAAAAACTCGATATTTTGTATATTGCTTTGTAAAACATAATTCAATTCTACTTAAAACTTTCTTTAAAAAAGTACTGCTCTCTGCTGTCTCTTTGAACATAAAAGGAATTTACCTGGTTTTTTTTTTTTTGCATTGTGTCTGTTTTATAATCTCAATTACTGTGGGAAGTGCAGCAATTCATCTTTTTTCAGTAAAGCTAGATAATCATTTTGATTTCCTTTTACCTAAATAAGTAATTGGTGTAAGAGAGCATGGATGAAACAGCATGTATATGCATGTATAAGAGCAGGTTTTTCCAAATTCTGAATATATGGATTTAATACTGTGAACTTCCAGCATAATGGAAGATTACCCCATTTCTATAAAAAGAAACATACTTTCCCACTAGCATGCTCTCATGCCTTACTTGAGGCCTTGTTTAAACTAGAGTTTAAAGGTGTGATGTTAGCATGTGTTTGCATTGACTGTATGTTAAACTGGTCAAGTGAAATCCTAGAAGAGAGCCTTTATTTTAATTCAATCGCATTGTGGAGTGCCTTGTCTAGACCATATTTTTAATATGGGTTATCATGCACTGGCTAATGTTCGAACATCAAACTTTTAAATCCTAGTTTAAATATGTTTCAAGTTTTTCCCTCCATTATATCTAGCAGTCCTGAGAATTTCAGTTGCTGGGTTTTGTGCAGATTTTGTTAATTTGTAGGCTTGCTCTTTTTAATGTGCAGAAAAGTATAAGGGCCATGAATCTAGCAGCTCTTAACCCCTTATTTTTGTTTTTGAGCCTGTTTTTCTGAAGTTCAGTACTCAGAATAGGAGACTGGGTGATTCTTTCCCCAGGATTTTGGAGGGTCCAGGTTGGTGTTTTGAATTGTTTTAGATTTGTCTGCCTGAAGACTTTCTATATGAAGAAGGAAGAAAATGCAATTAGTCATGCTTGCTGCAGCTCCTCCCATTTCCCGTCCTCCACAAATCATTATTGTATTTTCCATAGACATAGAACATGCTGGTAAAGGTGGAGATTTGACAGAAGGTAGTTTCCTCACAGCATGGCTTGGCTTAATCTCCCCACATGAGGACCCTGTCTCCCTCTCGCTCCCTATTCCCATATCTCATTTCCTTTCAAGAGGAAGTCATTTCATTGAGTCATCCTGAGTCTGGTGTGTTGACAACCTGAAACATAATGCATCTGTTCTAAGTGGGAATTGCAACCTGACTTTGGCGTTGTAGCTAGGATTATCACTAGTAGACACTGGTATGCTGACCTACATAGAGCCTTTTGTCTACGTAGCACTTTCTCTGTTAGTCAGGACAATATTGAATAGCTGGTTGGTTTTTGTTTTTTTCCCTCCTTCTCTCTCTTTCCCTTCTGCTGCTTCCCTTTTTCCCCAGGGAAAATATCCTGAAAACAGCAAAAGCTTTAGTTGAAGATACAAAATTGCTCGTGTCTGGAGCTGCCTCAAGTCCGGATAAACTAGCCCAAGCGGCTCAGTCATCAGCTACCACCATTACACAACTTGCAGAGGTGGTTAAACTGGGAGCAGCCAGCTTGGGATCAGATGACCCTGAAACACAGGTATGAGGGGCTGTGATAGTAGATCAATGTTTGTAATCTTAAAAGACATGGCGAATATCAAAGAAAGGAGAATTCTGGAGGTACAGTGTAAATATATTTTAGTTTTTCAGTGGAACTTAGGCATTTATGTTACCCATAAATAGCACAAACCTTGTGCTGCGTCTTTAAAATGATACACGGTTGAATCAGGCACTTCCCCTCATAGAAAAATAATTGTGCAAAAATGAACAAAACATGGTATGTGGCATCTAGTTCCTTCCCCACCAGTGCTGGAATGCTTTTTGCAAAAATACTCCCCAATGACTTGTTTTTAATACATTTCTAGAAAGTTTTCATTGAGTTTAAGACCAAGCTAAACTACTATTATTGTTTCAATGGTATGAGCAGTGTCCTAGAACTTCACAGAAGTGTCTGAATTATTTTACTTTCTTTTAAACCATTTAATTCTTCAAAGTAGATTCAGTTAAACATTTAATTGGTGTTAGAATCATGAAATGTAGGCTTGTTTATGCATGGTAGGTGTGTCTGTGTTAGTAAGTTAATTTGAAAATGTCCGGTGGTTTGTATAAGGCACTGGAAAAAACGTGCAGCTCTCTATCCTGTTGAACCTCACATATGATCTTTGTTCCAGAGTCAACTTCTAGAGCATTTCTCTGGAGGGAGAATATTTCTAAAACTGAAAATATTTGCTTCAGGAGCAATTTTTTGATACCTTAATATTTCAAACTAGCAACACTGGGGGATTTTAAGTATTTGTAATACTTTTGGGCTTTGTCTTCAAATAAAGTAATTGCTAGGGCTGATTGGTTTTTATTTATTTGTGCTACTTGTATATGTGATATGATAATCGGGGGCGGGGGGTCAAATTACAAGTATAGCGTATGTTCTATGTACAGACATTTTCAAAAGCTTCAGCATAAGGCCCCAAGATACAAAATGTGACTTTTCCATGTAAGTTAGAAGCTCATTTTACTCTGGCTGCTGAAGCCAGGGGAGGAAGAGGTAGGAGTGTGTGTGCGTGTGCATCGTCTCCATTGTTGTGTAACATAGACAGATAGAGAAGTGAGAGCTGCACCAATCTACAGTCGTCCTTAGGGTCTTGTCTTTTTTTCGTTGTTCATCAAAGAGTTCCTAAATAACCCAAGATTGAGTTAGCTTTCCCAAGAGAGCAGAGATTGTAACTTAGCCTTAGTTGATTGTGATAAAACTGCAAACAAGGCTGAATCGAGGCAGCACAAAACATTTGATTTCCTATCATAGAATCCTAGGGTTGGAGGAGAGCTCAGGAGGCCATTGAATCCAACCCTTTCTCAAAACAGGACCAACCCCACTAAATCATCCCAGCCAGGGCTTTGTCAAGGTGGGACTTAGAATCTCCAACCCTAGAGATTTTTACCGTCTCCCTAAGTAACCCATTCCAGTGCTTCACCACCCTCCTAGTGAAATAGTTTTTTCCTAATATCCAATCTAGACCTCCCCCACTGCAACTTGAGACCTTTGCTCCTCGTTCTACCATCTGTCACTACTGAGAACAACCACTCTCCATTATTGAGAAGTAATAGATTCATGTATCTTTTTTTTCCTCATCTATTTTCCATGCATATTATCACTTTGAAACAGGGCACAATTGTGCTGATATCAATAAAGCAAGGTAAAAGGTTGAAGCAGATGACAATAGAGTATGGAAAGGGATTTTGGGAGAGTTATTTTGATGTTACTTGGAAATAATTAATGTGATTATGTGCAAGGGCATAATATACTCTTTTCCTCCGTACTTGGTTTTAAAGGCATTTGTCTGTTGCCAACTCTCACCTCGGGCAAGGCGTTCATCATTTAGTTCCTTGGGGGTTCTTAGGAGCTAGGCTATATGAAACTTGCTTTCCCCTGAAGTGGAGTATCTCCCTTACGTCCAGGGCATACCGAGTATGTTTGATCTGATTACGTCTGTCAGAATAATAGCTGACATCACAGTAAATGGGGCCTTTCTCCAAGGCAGGATCAAGCTGTAAGATTGTACCAATTTAACTGTTCTCATTCTACTTCCATGCTGAACAGAACACTGAGGTGAATAACCCCTCGTTGGGACGCTGAGTAGGGGAGAAGTCCTGCTCGAGAGAACCATTTAATTACAGGAGACGGTAGCAGAATCGGGTTCTGAACATTATATAAAATACCCATTAACACAGTTGCTTATTTGAGTGCTTGCTCATGTCCATTCCACATTAGGTGTGGGTGTTTGCTGTGATGGATTAGTCACAGAGATCCCCTTGAGACCGTCGCCTGATGGGCTGATCATACCACTGAGCTTGCCTGAGTGCCCGACCGCCCTGTCCTGCTGAAACAGAGGTTCTGGTCTCCCCCAGAAAAGGCACAGAGTTGAGGTTACAGCCCCAGCAGAACAGCACAGACACTGAGAGCAGCTCAGCTCTGAGAATGCTGAGTCATACGGACTTGACACAGCATCCTGGTATGCAGCTTTGATGGAATCAAAACCCCAAATAAATCCTTCTCGCTGTGTATAATGGGAGCTACTGTTGTCAGTGAAAGAGAGAGATGCACAGCTGTTGTCCCACCAGGTAATGGTGTAACAATAAGCAAAAGTGGTTTTCTTAAGTATAAAACATTGTATTTAAGTGGTTGCAAGTGACCTAGACAGATTAGAGGATAGGGCCAAAAGAAATCTGATGAGGTTCACCAAGGACAAGTGTAGAGTCCTGCACTTGGGACGGAAGAATCCCAAGTATTGTTACAGGCTGGGGACCCAGTGGCTAAGTAGCAGTTCTGCAGAAAAGGACCTGGGGATTCCAGCAGATGAGAAGCTGGAGATGAGTCAACAGTGTGCCCTTGTAGCCAAGAAGGTTAATGGCATATTAGGTTGTATTAGGAGGAGCATTTCCATCAGATCCAGAGAAGTGATTATTCTCCTTTATTTGGCTCTGGTGAGGGCACATCTGGAGTATTGTGTCCAGTTCTGGGCCCCCCACTATCGAAAGGATGTGGACACATTGGAGAGGGTCCAGGGAAGGACAACCAAAATGATTAGGGGGCTGGAGCACATGACCTGTAAGGAGAGACTGAGGGATTTGGGTTTGTTTAGTCTGCAGAACAGAAGAGTGAGGGGGGATTTGATAGCAGCCTTCAGCATCCTGAAGGGAGGTTCCAAAGAGGACAGAGAAAGGCTGTACAGAGTAGTGACGGATGGCAGAACAAGGAGAAATGGTCTCAAGTTACAGTGGGAGAGGTCTAGGTTGAAAACTAGGAAAAACTATTTCACTAGGAGTGTGGTGAAGCACTGGAGTGGGTTCCCTAGGGAGGTGGTGGAATCTCCTTCCCTAGACGTTTTAAGTCTCGACTTGACAAAGCCCTTGCTGGGTTGATTTAGTTGGGATTGGTTCTGCCTTGGGCAGAAGTCTGCACTCGATGACCTCCTGAGGTCTCTTCCAGCTCTATGATTCTATGGTTACAGACGGATCACAGTAAGTTACTACAGTAAAATATAACAAAACACACCAAAGTAACAGACAGGTAGCCATGTTAGTCTGAACTTGGTAAAACAAAAAAAAGCAATCATGTAGCACTTTAAAGACTAACAAGATGGTTTATTAGGTAATGAGCTTTCATTCCAGCACTAGGCGGCATGGTCACTTGTCTTTGTAGGACCAACTACAATCCAGATTTACAGGAAAAACAAAACATCACTGATCATTGCCTTGCGCATCAGGCCATTAATTTTCTTGAATGCTGCTATTGGCCTTCCCTAGCACATCTGCATACATCAATGGGCATATACTTGCTAATTTTAACTTCATATACATGCACACAAATAGAATATGCACATTCAGGGGATTACAAGCTCTTGAATGAAAGGTTACAAGACACAGTTTGCATGAAACATATTTGAGTTATGCAGATTGAGTAGAGCATAGGGGTGTTCAGTGTCCTTCCTGGGGCACATACCAGTCCTGGACCTCTTAGACTCTTGTCATAGTCCTCTGTCCATGCGTTCATGTTTTATTACTCCATGACTCAGATGGCCAGAGATGACACTGGGTTCAGCAGAGCTGTGCTACAATCTTCATAAACTCCTCCCACCTCCGAGGGTGGAGTCATCTACTGTGGAATGGACATATGCGAGTACTCAAATAAAAAGAGACTGTTTCCTGTGTCCGTAACAGGTGTTCTTTGAGATGTGTTGCTCATGTCCATGCCGTGACCTACCCTCCTTCCCCACTGTCGGAGTTTCTGACAAGAAGGAACCGAAGGCTGGGCAGAGCTGGGAGTTCCCCTTATTCCGCACATTGAGGGTGCTACGTAGAGGTCACCAGAGTCACTCCCCTACGGGTACTGCTAAGGGGAAAACTGGCACTGGTGCACATGGCAAGCACATGCACCTAACTTGGAATGGACATTAGTAATAAATCTTGAAGTTATGGAAATAGGTAACTCTCTTTTTATCTCTTTCAGGAAACTACATGTCATTTTTTAGCATTTCTGCATACAGTGGCTTTCTCTCTCCTAACACTGCATACCAACATTTGCCCTGTGCTTAGCAAACTCTTTTATGTGCAGCCTGCCAAATCTTCCCTCTGTGGGCTGAGGTGAGATGTGGTTCTATTAACCTCGCATCCAAATTTCTCATCCTTGTAGGTTGTACTGATCAATGCTATCAAGGATGTTGCTAAAGCCCTTTCTGATCTCATTGGTGCTACAAAAGGAGCTGCCAGCAAACCAGCAGATGATCCATCCATGTACCAGCTCAAAGGTGCAGCCAAGGTGGGTAGTTGTGACATTTCTCCTGTTAAGAGAAGTCTTAGAGAGGTTATCTCAGCTTCTGTTACAGAAGTTGAAAATGTTCCCTTGCTTATTCCTTGCTGTTTGCTTTGATGTTCATTTAAAGAAATAGCTGTCATCTGCTAGAATCCTAAAGACGGATGACTGTGAATTCTCATTCACTTTAGTCTAATTATTTTCCTCCTCTCCTCCCCCCCATCGTCCATTCCACCAACTTAAGCTGGGTGGATTGTGGCTGGTAGAAAGCTGGATAGTATCATTCATGTCAATAACCATAAACATAACATCAGTTTTCTCAGTCCATCGTCCCACAACGAGTTAAAAACTCACTCCTCTGGACGGACATCTTTTTCCCTCTGTAAACATGTACATCTGGAGGGAGAATGGAGTTCCTTAGTATATTCAAGATACGAGACTAAAAGTTTACTCTATAAAAATGTACTTGAACCCTATAGCAAGGGTAATGAACAAGTAACAAGTAGTCACATTATAAGTATCCTGGTGTTGTGATGCTGACTTGATCCTTTCTGCTTTTAGAAACTGGTCTGGAGATTTCATACAAGTTTTCTATAAGATGTAGTGTGCTTTCTGATCACATCTGTCACAGGCAGGCATTTCTCACTTCTAACAGAAGTGTCTATTGGTCAGTGCACAGGATTTGAATTTCCTCCTCGTTCTCCATCCAAAGACCTGAGATGAGCTTAAGTGCTGTCATGAGAGCATTTGTTGGTGGGACAATGTAGGTATGTCTAAACTACATGGCTCCGTCGACGGAGCCATGTAGATTTGTTGTTTTGGCAAAGGCAAATGAAGCCGCGATTTAAATGATCGCAGCTTCATTTACATGGCTGCCGCGCTGAGCCGACAAACAGCTGATCAGCTGTTTGTCCGCTCAGCGCGCTAGTCTGGACGCTCCCCTGCCGACATCAAAGCCCTTTGTCGGCAGCCCCGTTATTCCTCAGACTAGCGCGCTGAGTGGACAAACAGCTGATCAGCTGTTTGTCGGCTCAGCGCGGCAGCCATGTAAATGTAAATGAAGCCGCGATCATTTAAATCGCGGCTTCATTTGCCTTTGCCTATGTGTCTAATCTACATGCCTCTGACGACAGAGGCATGTAGTCTAGACACAGCCTGTGTCTTAACTTTGGAACTTAGTTACTTTGTGTGTTGGAACCAACGTTTGACCATCATGGCATAAGGCAAGACTAGCTGAAGTATTGATTCAGCCTTTTGCAGGAAGAAGTAGTCATTAAAACAAGATTTGGGTTGATTTCCTGGAAGTTGGCTGACTTCTTTTCAGTTGATGGCAGTTGTGTGTTTAATTGTGGTTTTACAAACTGTTCCAAGAGAACATAATAGTGGTATTTCACAAATTAGTAAATGTGCCTGATCTCTGAAAACTTTGAGGTTTATAGTTGTGGAGGTGGTCAGTAATGGAGGCAAAGGAGCTGGCACTAATTTCTGTAACTTAGAAGCTTGGTGACCTTTCATCTTTCTGTAGACGATTCATATCTGATGTGGAGAAGGGGTTCTGTCAACTTGAAACTGTATGATTGGTGACGTTATAGCGTAAGTTCTGTTGAGCAAATTTGCATGATGAGGTATGACAGGTCACCGGTGTGCCCAGAGACACAAATGTTGGGACTCCTGGAGAGGTGTTCCAGATTACCCATTCGGAACTGTGAGGAGGCTGAATCTGATGGGTGATTGCTTGGTCCCTGAGGAGAGCGAGAGAAGAGGATCCAAGGAAGGGTTGGGAGCTAGAAGGGGGAGGGACGCACAGGCAGGCCCTTGTAAGATCACACTTTCCCTATCGGAGTACAAAGTAGATATGCAGTGAATGCTGTTGTGATGCTTGTTTTGTTAACTTGGGTTAAGTGAAGCGTAGTGGTCTTACAAACCCAGAAACCAGAGGCATAGTCAATTGATTGGTTTTGAAGAGATCTACGGAACCCTCAAAATAGTTGGGCCAAACAGCCAGGTTTACTCAGAGGTAAGTGTTCTGCGAAGAAGCTTAGAGGGGTAAAAAAAGCAACCCAGAGATACTAGTGTTGAAAAAGGTATGTACCCAGGCATGGGTGAGTTTAGGAAAACACAGCTATTCTTGTATCTGGCTGTATAAATCTAACTTCAGTAAAGATGATTCAGAAATAAAAGCCCGTCTATAAAGTTCACTCTCAGCTGTCTAACCCCTACTGTATATAAAGCTGTTGCTCTCTAGGGGAATTAGTAATGGCTTCATAGTTTGATGTTCCTTGAATCATCTGGCAGGGTGGCCTCTCACAGGTGGGAGAAGGGAATGATGTATTTTCTTCTCTCCCTCCCTCTGTTTCAGGTGATGGTAACCAATGTCACGTCGCTTCTGAAGACTGTTAAAGCAGTAGAAGATGAAGCTACTCGAGGCACAAGAGCACTCGAGGCCACAATTGAGTGTATCAAACAGGAACTCACGGTAAAGAACGGAATAATTGCACATGGCAGCTTTCTAAAGTACACTCTTAAAACCAAATCAAGCCTCCGTGGAGGTGCCTCCACCAATGTTTTGGCTGCTCTGCTGTGACTTAGAGGCAGTGTGGGCCTTCCCCAGTGATTGCCTGTCACTTCCGCATGTCGCCGATCTCCCGTTAGGCTGTATTTCTCAGGTGTGAGGTGCTACTGTCATGAAATACGCTTGGAGCAACTGGTTTTTCATTCCTCCAGCCATGAAGCTTTCACTGTAAAAGTTATTTTCTGAGTCAACTGTTCCCCTTTCATTGAGCTTGGTTTGTAAACGTTTCTCCAGTGCCAACGGGCAGCTCTGTCGGCACTTGAAGTTTGAAACTCGCCTCCATTTTTTTTTTCTCTTTGGCATGAAGTCACGTGACCAGGATAAATAACCTGATAACTGCGATTTCATCCAAGCAGAAATTACATGCAGTACCAACTTAGATCTTAAACCAAAAGGCTTATTTCCTTCCCCCTTTCCAATACAGTTTTTTGATCCCCCAGCTGCTGCTTTCACATGCTGCTTTTATAAACCACTGGTCAGTGATGTAAATTAATACCTTGGTATGTTTGGGGAGGGTAAAATATCCTCCCTTATTTACACAGGTGACACATGGGGGTGCATTTCCCTCTACCAAGGTGGGAGGGCCAGCGCTGGCAAGTTCCCCTCCCCTGCCTTCTCTCCCTCCCAGCCCATGCTGCTCTGAGGAGTGCCAGGAAAAGGCAGACAGAGGAGGAACCCAGTGCCCCCTTCTTCCTCTGCCACACATCGCCACTGCTTACTTAGTAAAATAATCATGATGGGGGAGAGACTGGACTGGAGAATGCTTTGTTATATCATTTGTGGACTTAGTGCTCAATAGCTCTATCGACAAAACTTTTGTCACCTTGAACATTCCCATTGTGGCAGTCCTTATGGGCTCATTCTTTTCTGGCTTGTTTTTCACTAAACATAGGAACAGACCAATGGAGTCACATAAATTATCCTCCTGCATCTGGAGACACCCCCCCCTCGTCCAGATCTCCCCTGCATCTGGACCCAACCTTGAACCCAGACCCTGCCCCCTGCAATTGAACCTGTAGCCCGCAAAGCTTCACCCATCCTGCTCTTGGACCACTGTGACTAGCCTCCTGCATCGAGGCGCTCACCCCACTTGAACCCCACCCAGCCAGCACCTACATCCCCTGCTAAGCCCACTACACCCAGCTCCTTTCTCCCTGCTGAACCCCAAACACCTTCACCTAGACCCCCCTGCAGAGTCCCATTGGATCTGCACCCGAAACCCACTCTCCCAATGAGCCCCTGTTCATCCATATCTCCTTCACATCTGGGCCCCCCCAACCAAACTACCCGCACCTAGATTGCCCCAAGCAGAATCCTGTCACCCAACACATGGCTCTCCCCTCACTAAGTTCCCCCATACTTGGATGCTGCTTGGCTGAGCCTGCCTATTTACATCTCAAGCACGTGACACCAAGGGGCCAGGGATGTTTCTGGGTCAGTCCTAGCCCTTGTGCTGTGTCAAGATCAGGTGCAACTTTACCGCTGAGTTTATGTCCAGAGGAGAAGAGGGAGCAAGGTGATCTGCCTCTGTATAGTCACATGCCTGTGCTCCCCACTGCCATATGATGTGCAGAATTTTGCAGCATTTGAAAGGTTTTGGTGCAGAATGCCCTCAGGGGGAGCCCAGTCCAGTTGTGCAAGGCTTACGAATGGCAAGCTAATAAGGAATAAAGCTGAAAAAGGAGGCACTAAAAGCCAGGATAAGCTCTAGCTGACTTGTGTTACCTATAATGTTTTTATTCAGGTAATTACTTCCAACAGTCAGAGGAATGAGGTGTGTGTGGTCATGTAGGTCAATGTCTTCCTCTTGACATGAGTTCCCCTCCTTCTACAGTTAGGTTTGTAACAAAGGACCAAGTGTAGAAAAGAGGCACTACTGCATTTTCTCCAGCCCTCTTTAGAAAGGGTTTTGGGGCATATTAATATATCCAGTCCTTCTCAGTGCTGTTCCTGGCTGGGAGGACACGTTCGAGTACAGCTCGTAAGGAAGGAGCATCTCTGTATGCCAGGTACGCTGTACCGGTCCCATTGTCAGGATGGAAAAATACATGGATAAGAGTAGCAGATACTGATCAGTAACTCAGTTTCTGGCTATCCTATAACAGATTGTTTAAATGGCAAATGTTGGGTGTCTTCCATTTCAAGTGAATAGGTTACACTTTTGTGCGTACTTCCCACAGCTTAGTGTTTCTCTCTGCTGTGTGTAGATGTGCAAGGCTTATCCGAGCCAGGCTCTGCCAGAGTGATAGTTCAGTACTCCAATTACATTTCTGATTCCCTGCCATTTGAAAGCTGCTTCCGATTGCTGTCTGTTTCAAGTGCTGTGCTTTTGTGATCTGACTCTTAAAGGATAACTAGATCTCTCTTCTGCTTCAACTTCCAGGTGTTTCAGTCAAAGGAGGTTCCAGAAAAGACATCATCACCTGAAGAATCGATCCGGATGACGAAAGGAATCACCATGGCAACTGCCAAAGCTGTTGCAGCTGGGAACTCATGCAGACAGGAGGATGTGATTGCTACAGCGAATCTGAGCCGCAAAGCAGTAGCTGATATGCTAACAGCTTGTAAGGTAAAGATTCATTCCCTCTCCTAATATTTTAGGTGTCTAAATCCTTAAATTTAGTTTGTGTTTGTCTTTGAGAAACTAATTATTGTGAGAATTATGAAGTATGACTTAACATCCTATGCCAGAAAGAGAGGGTTTCTGTGCTATGCAAAAGAAATATGGATTAATGTTCTGGTTTCTTTTTGGAGAGAGAGGAAAGTTTTTTGTTTTTTTTTTTTTTATGATTGATAAAAAATCTGCCTGAGTTCTTGTTTCTTTTTTTAAACTGCAAAACAAACTCAGTACAAACAATGGAGCATAAAAATAATGTAATTGTCACCTGATTTTAATATAATGAGGAAAATAATGTGCTGATGTATTGTCAGTATTCCTTTGCTTTCTAAACAACCTTACTGATCTGTTGAATTCCTACAGTGCTTTTAAAGAGTATGTGCCTTTTTATTTTTACTAATTGTAATCCTTCTGTGAGCTGAACTTTTGGAATCTGTGTTTGAGGCAGACAGCTTTCCAGAAATAGTTCTGTAAAACGACTCGCCTACCTGGTAGTAATGTAAAACATACTCATGACCACTTCCCTTCATGCTGAGGTAAGGAAGGGATTATTTGTAATTAGTAGGGGCAAGCCAAAAAGGGGGTTTTACAGAGGCAATTCATTGAGTTTTTAGCAGTGAAATTATGATCACTCTTATTCATAATCACTATTTATGCATCTTTGCTCCTCAAGGTACAAATGATTGCAAGAGAGGAATTAAAGCTTGGGCAGTTTGGCAGGTGCAGAGTTTAAAATTTAGTCAAATTTTTCCCTGTGTAGGTCTATCAATCACTTTTTATCTCCATTATGACTGGAGGTAAGGCTAAGATGGGTTTTAATTTTATTTTTAAATTTATGATTCTGCATTCTGATTTATGTATATATCTTGAATCTAAATCCTTACATCATTTTGACCTTGATGTTCTTTCATGTATTTAACACAATACATGTTCCTGAACACTCGGCTTGCCTTTGGCTTTTGATTCCCTTCCTCCTCTCCCCCAATAAACAGAAAAACTTGGAAGTATAAGCTATACAGGCAGACCCTGGGTTACGTACAAGATAGGGACTGTAGGTATGTTCTTAAGTTGAATCTGTATGTAAGTCGGAACTGGCGTCCAGATTCAGCCGCTGCTGAAACTGATCAGTTTCAACAGCGGCTGAATCTGGACGCCAGTTCCGACTTACATACAGATTCAACTTAAGAACCCCAGGCATCCCCAAGTCAGCTGCTGCTGAAACTGATCAGCGGCTGATTCCAGGAAGCCCGGGGCAGGGGCTTCCTGTAGTCAGCCACTGGTCAGTTTCAGCAGCGGCTGACTTGGGGACGCCTGGGGCAGAGCAGCTGGGGTGCTGCTGGGTTGCTCCAGTAGCGCCGCCACTTCTCGGCGCTACTGGACCAACCCAGCATCACCCAAGCTGCTCTGCCCCAGGCGCCCTGATTCAGCCGCTGCTGAAACTGATCAGCAGTGGCTGAATCAGGACGCCTGGGGCAGAGCAGCTGGGGTGCTGCCAGGTTGGTCCAGTAGCGCCCAGAGCGGCGCTACAGGACCAACCGGCAGCGCCCCAGCTGCTGTACCACAGGCGTCCGGAGCAAAGCCGCGGAGCACAGGGGCAGCGGGACAGCCCAGACGCGCTGTGGCTGTCCTGCTGCCCGCGTGCTCCGCGGCTTTGCTCTGCTTTGCTCCCCGTCTCCCTGGTCTGCAGACCAGGGGGACGGGGAGCAAAGCCGCGGAACACGCGGGCAGCGGACAGCCCTGACGCGTCTGGGCTGCCCGCGTGCTCCGCCGCTTTGCTTCCTCTCCCTGGTCTGCTGGAGACCAGGGAGACGGGCCCCGTTCGTAACTGCGGATCCGACATAAGTCGGATCCGCGTAACTCGGGGACTGCCTGTAGTTTGTGTTGGAGCCCAGAAGTCGCTATGTCTTGTCTCATCCAGTCTTGTATCCTGCTTCTGTCAGAGTCCAAAGCCTGATGCTTCAGGAGAAGATGAAAACACTCTCAAGTGAAGTTGTGCTGTGTTATGGGATCATTTTATGTCCAGAAGCATATTAGTTAAATATCCTTTGTAACTTTAAGACTTGGCTAGCGTAAGTACATATTCATATGGAGATCTATCTGCATTTCACTCTGCAGATTCTTTAGAATACAACTCAAATTAATTGTTTCCTGTTGTGTTCATTTTCACTCCAGTCATTATATAACTTAATTTGATGCCTCTCATACTTTGGTTCATAGATGGCCGGAGACCTACAGATAAGTCATTTAGGGTATGTCTACACTGTAGCTACCCCACGTCTACACAAGCTGCCTGTTATTTCAAAATATTTTTCGAAATAACGGGCCCGCTATTTTGCCATCCATTTTGCCTCATTGCACGAGGGATAAGGGATGGTTCGAAATAGCACATTATTTTGAAATTTGGCACTGTGTAGACATGCCAAATTTCTAAATAAGCTATAAAATAGATTCAAAATAAGATACACAATTTGCAAACCGCAAAGTGCGTATCTTATTTTGAGTTTAGGGTGCTGTGTAGACACACCCTTAGAGACCAGGCAGTGGGGAACAGGATGTTAATAAGGAGTTAAGTATCCATGAGACAATTGCCTTTACAAAGTAATCTAAAGAATGAAAAGAGCTGAGAACAGTTTTGCGTATCGAACTGACAGATTGAAGAGCAGTCTATCTGAGAGCTTGTTGGGTATGATAGTCATTCTTTGGGTTAGGGCCTGTCAGGTTAACTTGGTAATAATGGTGAATTCTTACCACTTGAGTAGCAAGTACTGACCCTTGAAGTCACCATTATTATCACTTGTAGGTGACATTATTAAACTGTAGCTCAAAGTCAGCTGTGTGCCACAGCCACCTTGAAAGCAGTAGAGTAGAAATAACAACTGCAAGGCAGCCTGAAGCTAAAACCAGAAAATAGTATGGTTCAGTACAGTCATGATAAAAGCTTGCCCTCTACTTAGTCCAGTAGATTTGGTTTTGTCCTCCCTGTGTCTTTGTAGCTGGAAAGGATTATTTCAGAGAAACAAGTCTCTGAAATCACTGGAGAGAGGTGGAGAGTTGAGAAAACTAATCATAGACATTATTTAAAACATGACCCAAAACAATCTTAAGTGGGACAACGTCAGTGAGGTAATATCGTATCTTCATTGGATATTCAAGAGCCACTCTACCTTGAATGGTCCGTTGGAGTACGCGCTATTTATGGTAAACAATCAGTTTTATCTTGTGTGTAGCTGAGAAACTTAGAAACCGTGTGTGGCTTGAAGGCCTCTCTCTTTCGCAGCTACAACTAGACTACATGGTCTTAAGTTTGTTGAATAACTTAATTATGTGTGCCACCTCTCCTTAGCCAGAGCTATATTAATTTAAAACATAATTTAACAAGTTGGTATTTTTGGTACTTATGCTAATGTGTTTTATACACTTATAATAAATTTCCTTTGGTAATAGATGGTATCAAGCTGTATAAATGTAGTATCAGATCCCTTGTAGAAAGTCTTTTTACCTGTATTTTAAAATATTGGCTTTGGATTTAAATGGCTTGTGATACTGAGTTCCATTGGTTAATTGTATACAATGAAAAAACAATCCATGATAAATCTGCATATCCCTTTCCCTTGAACTTGAAGACGGTGAAAGGAGCCCCTGACTTGCTTTGCTATATCATCAAAGCAGCAAGACACTTGCAAAATGGTGGGAGGGGGCATAGAGGACAATTTTCCCAGGGGCCAGTGATTTAAAAGGGCCTTGGACCCTGACCCTAGTGGCAGCCAGGAACTCTGTTGGGTACTTTTAAATCACCTGAGTAGGCTCCTTCCATCTTGTACCCTTCCTCTGAGCCTGGAGCCACAAAATCCCACTGGGCCCTGCCCCACCCCCAATCAAAGCCACAAGCCCCGAGTGCCCCCGCAGGCCGGAGGAGTCTTGGGCTGGCTACCTGCACCCCTGTCCAGAGAAGTACTGAGTGCTCCCCTCTGCCCAGAAAAACCCCAAGCATGCTACTCCCTAGCCAGAGGGCTCCAGGCCAGCTGCAGCCCTGTCTCCCCCTCCCTTCCCCACACCCAACCTGCTCTGTGGAAAAGTGTCTCTTCAAAGATGCTTTTCCTATGCCCTCTGAAAGTTCCAGGTGGCTGAGTGATAAATACCACTGGGTTGGGTCTAGGGAAGGGAAGGGGGAGGCCTGGCAGCAGCTGGCTCCAGGTAGGTGGGGCACAGGGCTGCAGCTGGCCCCAGGATCCTCCCGGCTGATAAAGGGAGGGTCTCCTCTGGGCAGGCATGGGATGGGGCTGTGACCGGCCAGGGGATCCTCTGGTCGAGAGGGGGCGCTTGTGTTTTCTCTAGGCAGAGGGGCTTGTGGCTCCAGCTGAGGAAGGGGGCTGGTGCCCATTGATTGTTCTATCCTGCGGCCTGGAATAGTTGTTGGTGGGCCTGTTTTTGTGATAGTTGGTGTAATACTATGTATTTTATGAGAAATTCTATTTAAGTCTTCTGAATAGGACTAATATTGTCAGATGATAAACAAATTATGGGTTGGATCTACTAAAACATAAAATGAACCCACCCAGATGCATGTGTGTTATGTACAGTACATTTAATGTCAAGAATATGGATGTGTATTAAATTTCACCTCAACTTCCCTGAAACAGAGGGATTCAGATCTAGTGTATTTCATAATTCTACAGTAATTATGCAGTATGTGAATTGCCTGGCCACTGGAATTCCATAGCTTGCAATGTACAGGAGGTCAGTCTAGATGATTAAGATGTTCCACAGTGGCCATAAAGTCTGTGAGTCTGTAAGTCAGCATTTATCAGTAGTTACTATTTGAAAAAAAATGTTAGTTACCGTGGAATCTCTGGAACTGATCCTATGATCCCATTAAACTTGATGGTGACACTCTTAATTGAAAAGTACAGGAGATTGGATCGGATCTTAAGGTAAAAACAGGTTTGACCTTTATACGTGTGTATAAATAATAACTACGCATTGACTGCTGGGAAATACTGATTTAAAAAAAAATCTTAGTAGTGAGTGTTGTAGCAAAATTAGCAGGGAAGAAAACTCTCTAGGACAAAGGTATGATCCTCAGTTGTATAGCTGCAGTTAAAGTTTACATATCTTGTATTCTCATGAAGGGTATGTCAGTGTGACACAACATTAGCATTGTACACAGACTGCTGACCCCTAATGCTAGAAGCACTTGGAGAGAGGCTGGGGCATGATAGCATAGAACGGGGGTACATTAGAAGTCTCAAAAACAGGAGAGAAAAGAGATGAAGGAGCAAGGAGATCATGGACTGTCAAGCAAGATGCTGGCCTGGATCTGGGTTCAGTTCTCAGATGCTCAGCAGAATTCCTGTTATCACCTTGAGAAAGTCCATTTTTCTGTGCTGCACTTCCCCACCTGCACAAGGATAATAATGACACTTTCTCCCAGCTATTGTCTTGTTTGTCTAGATTTTTAGCTCTGTGAAGAAGGGGGTGGGTGTACAAGTAGCTACCTTGTCAGCCGTTGTCTCAACCTCACTTGAAAAACCGTAGACATTTCTATGATATAAAAATAATTAATAATGAAGCACAATGTGTCGAGAGGATATGTTGCCAATTGCAGCAGGGAAAACTGGCAGCAGGAATTGACAAGAGTAATAGCTCTACAAGCTAAATCATCTAACCTGTGGGGGAAAACCAGAGTTGGAATGTGATATTTTTGAAGCTTTGTCCACTATTGCTTGTCATGACTATAGCATTTCTCAAGTGTCTGAAATAAACTTGCTAAACAGAGTTGGGAATGCAAGAGAATATCAAACCATTGGTAGAAGGTTTGGGAAAGTCCTTTAAAAACTAACCTAAGCCACTTCCTCCACTTAAAGCAGAAAAAAATCTGCTTCCAAACTGTTCTACAAGATGAGCTATGTGTCTTGATCTAATACAACATGTCACACAGAAAGTAACTAAAAGAAGTGAGACTTTCTGAGGAAATTCAGTTAAATTTATATTGCAGGAAAACATTCTGAAATACATGAATGAATATGCTTGTTGTTAGTTTGCTGCTGGATGAATAATCTGTTGAATATATATTCTTGATATAAGAAACAGTGCCTGATTCTATTCCCAAGGAAATAAATAGTTTTTTCATTGACTTCTGTGGGAGGTGGACTAAGCCTTTGAAGATGTTTTGATCTGTTCATGCTTCTTCCAAAAACATTGTATTGTCTCAGCAGATTGTGTACACTAAGGGTACGTCTAGACTACAGGGTTTTGTCGACAGAAGTTTTGTCGGCAGATACTGTCGACAAAGCTTCTGTCGACAAAGAGCGTCTAGACTACATTCAGTTCTGTCGACAAAGCAAGCTGCTTTGTCGACAAAACCCTGTAGTCTAGACACAACCCTACATGCAATAACACCTTCTGTTGACAGAACTCTGTCGACAGAAGGCGTTATGCCTCGTAAAATGAGGTTTACCAGCGTCGACAAAACTGCTGAGTTCTGTCGACGGTATGTCGACAGAACTCAGCGGTAGTGTAGACGCAGGTATAGTTTTGTCGACAAAAGTCCACTTTTGTCGACAAAACTCTGTAGTCTAGACACACCCTAAGATTAATATGAGCACTTAGAATAATTTCTTGTAGAAGTTTGAAAAGATTTTTGGTATCTGAGTGTTTTTGTAGCATCTGTCACCATAGCATTGAAGTATGTATAAGGTAAATGAAATATGTGGGATAAAGTCGCTGTTGGATTTGAAGTTTTTTTTTCCCATTTGTGGATAAGAAATAAATTGTTCTGGAGCTTTCTAAACTTTGTTCATTGTCTCTAATAAAGGAGTCACCCAGCCTTAAATATGCTAAAAGAAACTCCCAAAACAAAATCCAAAGAACTATTACAAAGTGGGGAGCCAACTGTATTTAATGTTAGATTGTAGGGGTTGGTGCTTGACTGCTCTTGAACTAACCAGTAGAGGGAGCCCATTAACCAGCTAAGTCTAATGTGACATCATCAGTTAGGATGATGATAAGGAAACAAAGAACTGATCAAAATGTGCAAAACAGACTATTAAATGTTGAATCCTAACTGCAAATACCAGAAGATAAAAATACTGAGAAGAGCATACTAGGAGTGGGCAGTCACATAAATAAAACTGCATTTTAAGATGTATTCTTAAAAATTAATACCAAGTTTAAATATCCTCACAGGTCTACTTTCCAAATATCATTTTAGCAAGAGTGAGTCTGTAATGCAGGACTACTTCCGAATTTTTTTTATTTTGCCCTTATTACTTGCCGTACATATTTAACCACGTGAAATCTATCAAGCTTAGTCATTAATGAGCCAAATGCTGCAGCATGATTAAAAGACAGGCATGCTTCTTTGCAATCATGCATTTTCTCATATACAGACTAATACTGGCCTTCATTGCACTTTATAAAGGAGGCCAGCATCATTATCTCCATTTTACAGCATGGAAAACTTACACACAGATGTGACTTGCCCAGGATCACCCAGCAGGCCAGTAGCACCACTGAGAATTGAACGTGAATCTCTTGAAGTCCAAGTACAATGCTCTGTCCATTAGCCTGCACTGTCTCTGATATGGCTCCATTCGTTGTGTCTTCCCACGAGGGACTGCACAGACCAGTCACATTTTAGATGGAATATTCAAGGGTTTGTGGGTGATAGGGATCTGAAAGGTTAAGGGTGATGCTTGCCAGTTCTGGTTAATTGGTCAGGTTCTCCGCAGACGGCCTTTTTAGGTTATTTCTAAGGTCCCCCTCCATAGTTCTGCTCCTCTCCACTACCTTTGCTTTGTAGTTTTTGAGTGTTAATATTATTTTGTCTCCTCAGCAAGCTTCCTATCACTCAGACGTGAGTGAAGATGTTCGAGCGAGAGCACTGCGATTTGGAACAGAATGTACCCTGGGATACTTGGAACTCCTAGAACATGTCCTCCTGGTAAGAAGTAGCCTATAAGCAAGTACTGAAGCTTTGCCAAGAACAAATCCTCTCTCTGAGCTCTTTTCATCACCATTGCCAACGTTGGCTTTTTTATTAGCTTGCTGCAAGTTCCTGAACAAATGGTTAAAATAGCTTCGCACTTTCTGAAAAGAGCGAGAAGGGAAGCTGAAGGTGTTGCAAAGAGCTCTCTTCTAGAGCTTAGTTAAACATGAGGCAGTGAAGGCATCACATCATCTAAAAATGGGCCCCTTTAAAATCATATATTGGTGGGTAGAACACACACCGATCACCCACACCACCACCATTGTGAAATCCCTAGGGGAGCACTACATGCACATGCATGCCGACCCTATCCTGAGGTAAGCAAAGCAAATAGCTGTCCGAAGCCAATCCCAAAGCCCCACCTAATGTGAATGTGAAAAAAGCTCCCCAAACCTGTCCATTTTTTCACTTAGTCTTCTGACTGACTGACTGACTAACTCTGAAGCTGCGAATACTGAACCATATGTGCTTTTCAGGAAACTCGACACTTTTTTGGTTGTATTATAGCATTGTTTCAACACGGCCATTTCAAACATAAAGCATGGGGTGTGTAAGACATTTTTTAATGAAATACTCGACTATTCTCAAGTTGACTTGCAGCTGCAAGTACTCATGTGCACGACCTCCAAGAAGCTACTTTTCAGTGGCTGCTGTGTGATATGAGACTCCTGGGTAGGAAATACATTGTCAGGCAGAAACTGTAATGTGTCTAGTTAAATTAAATTAACAGTTGTGTGTGGGAATAAAGATAAAGTTTAAAAAAAATAGATGCCTGATTATATTAATGGTTGTCACGAGCAGGGAAGAGCATGTAAGAAACTTGTTAGATCTCATTATTGGACCTTTCCCAGCAGAGAATAATTTACATTTAGAAATCTAGTATATTTTTAGTACAGTTGTACTTGGGAACTTTGTCACGTTTTATCCACTCTTAATTAATATTGCAGTATCTGAGTCAACATTATACATTCAGGGACACCAGAGAGCATAATGTTTGGCCATCAGAGCCCTTCAAAATACCACCCTCTACAGGTTTTAGATTCAATAAGTACAATAACCGAGACTTCATATGCCAAAAGCTCCCTCTGTGCTGGGTCATAAAGTGTAAAGTGCATGTTACCTGAGTGCTCACATACAAGTAACACGGCTTTGCCACGCTTGTGAATTATCAAAATTATCTAGGTGATAAACATCTCAGTATTCAAGTCAAAAGTCCTGTTGGGTGACCTATGTGAAGTGTGATCTTACCCATTTCCTAGTGGAGGCACTATTTGAGTATTCGATACTACCCAGAAAGGCACCCTCAGGAGAGTAACAGATGGAGCTCCCCTCTCATACCTTCAGATGGCCTCTGTGTGGGAGATTGGTGCGTGGCAAACTTTCACACTGTGTCCATGCTCTGTCTGTGTTTTGTGTAAATACAGAACATCAATCTCCAGCATGTGTCATGAGTTCAAAATCCACGCAAGGTAGCTGGGAAACATCAGTTTGTGCACATCCCCCCATTCATTTAATTGCCACATTGTTGCCATTATTAAGAGTAGTACTGATGTCACAGACTGTTTCTGCAGCTGAAAACATGGCACTTTGCTGCAGTCATGATCATGCAGTATGTATTTTTGGAAATTGCAGCTGTGTGGGAAGGTTGGCTCTGAAAGGCACAGTGGTACTGCCTGCTGGGTTGGAGGAGTCTCAGAAAGGGCCCTGGTTATAGCCCTCATTGTTGCAAAAGGTATTTATTGTATAAATATGGCAGCAGGTTGCTTGGCTTTTCAGGGTTCAGGTATTTATATTTACTATGGAAGCAAAGCTCTTCAGCCTGAGACTTGTTGCAACTATCTTGTGACAGTTAAAAACCTCCCGTCTGGGTTTCTCTCACATCTTGTGGCACAAGAAACGCGCCATCAATTTCTGCATATTCCTCAGAAGCGCCCTCCTCTCCCCCCGCAAAAAAACTGATAGCAAGGATCAGAAAGGCCAGGGAGCTTCAGTTTAAGTTAATACTCATGGAGAAGTCGCTCCGTCCAGCCTCTGACCCAGAACATACACCACCACTGAGACAGCCTTCTCTAGTCGGAGTGTCTGAAAGGACAGCTCCCTCAGGGACAAGTGCCAGAGACCTGCTCTGGGTATGGTATCCAGAAATCGCTCTCATTTCCCCCTCAATAAAGTGTGGTAACACAAAAAATCAGCCCTGGTACTGATGGCATCCAAAGCACCAGATTGTGAGGCACCAGGAACGTCTGGCAGCGAGACAACCCTTGGAACAAAAGACTCAACACAGATCTTCTCTAGGGCAGCTTCCCACTCGAAGGGCAAATCGGCTCAGTCAGCACCAGCAAAGCTGCTCGCTCCCTCAGCACCGAGCGTCTAAATGCCACCACCTGCTGTTTCCTCACATCATTGTAAGCGGTTGGTACAGGCACATCTTTCAGCCCTTTCTCTGGCACCCTTCCTAGTACCAGCCTTCCTGGCACTGCAACACTTCACCAGCCATGCAGATTTAGTAGCTACCTCAACACCTGGAACACCTCTGTTTAGTGCCAATGGAACCCCAACAGCCTCCCGATTCATCCTCTCCACTACGCCTGTTGGATCAGCCCCCTCTAATGTTTAGTAAAGAGAAAGACGAAACCTCTCAAGACTTACATGCTCCACGCCATTCAGTGCCTAGACCGGTGGTTCTCCAAGTGTGGTCTGCGGACCTCTAGTGGACTGCGGACTATCTTGCAAATGAGCTGTGGGCTCGCAGCTCTCCACCCTGCAACAGGGAGCCAGTGCTGGCACTCTAGCCCCAAGATCTGCCCCGCCCACCCCACCCCCACGAGGCCAGTGCCGGCTTCCTGCTTCAGAGGACCAGGAAGGGCAAGCCTCATGAGCTGGATCCAGCTTGAAGGGAAGAAAATGGCTTTCGCATTGCCACTGCCACTCCCACCCCCGGGTGGGGGAACGGCAATGCAGGAAACAGCTCACCTAGAGGCTTTCCCCACTGCTCTCATAGTGGGCAGTGGGGCCAGGGCCTGGGAGCAGCAGATAGCATGGAGCCAGGTAAGCGCTCCCCTCCCGCACCCCATGCCCCCAACATCCTCACACACACCCTCCCACCGAGATCACTCACTCCACCCCACTTCTGCATCCACCCTTCCCTTCTAGGCTCCCATCCCGCTGCTGCACCTATCCTCCCAGCCAGACCTGCAGCCAACTCTTTCACCCGTTTTGTCATCATGGGTGGTTGGCTGATGGTCTGTGGAAAGCTTTGCATTGAGTGGGGTGGGCTATGGGCCAAAAGGTCTGAAAACCACTGACCTGGACCAATGCAACAACCACCACCGTGGCAGCCCCCTCAGCGGGTGCCCCCACCAATACCAATTCTACCTAATTGTCCCTACTGGGACCCCTTAGGCTATGTATAGAGCTCAGCACCCTCAACCTACTCAACAGTCAGCTCCAACTCATTGATCAGAGGCTTCTCCAGCCCCCTTCTTTCGCAGATCCAGAAGAGGATCCAGAAGCCATGGGGGACAGGGGGACATGCCTTCCCCACCCCTCAGAAGAGGATTTGAAATCATTTCAGGAGCTGTACAATGGAGTGGCTGACTCTTTGGCAATCTATATGGAACAGTTATCAGAGACACAACGTAGGCTCACGGACATTGTCCACATGTCTCCAGCTGCCAAACTTGCCCTGCCAATCAATGGAAATGGAGCAGACTCCAGCCACCTTCCCTCCCTCCCTCGTGCACATGATCAGACAAAAAATACCGTGTTGCCCCACTGGGCGCAGATTTCCTTTTCACTCGTCCCTCCCCAAGTTCTCTAATGGTCGATGCTGTGAATCAGAGGGGCAAGCAGAATGTCACCTCTGCCACCCCCTGTGGTAGGAACTGGAAGTGGCTTGATTTATTTGGCAGGAAAGCCTATTTGTCCACCACTCTGCAGCTCAGGATCACAAACAATGCCATGTTGCTAGCAAAGTACACTCACGATACTTTATTCCAAATGTCAGCTTTTATTGACCAGCTGCCTGATGGTAAAAAAGAACAGTTTACGGCCAATATAAACGAGAGTTCCCTCATCCCCCGCACAGTGCTCCAAACTGCTCTGGCTTCAGCAGACACGGCTACATATTCCAAATCCATGGCAGTGGTTATGCAATAGGCATCCTGCCTACACCCTTCACATTTCCTGAAAGAGGTTGTCTGTAGTGGAGGATCTGCCTTTGGGGGGCTTCACGCTCTTTGTGGAATCCATCCACACTCTTGAGGATTTGGGGTCCACGTTGATAACCTGGGCGATATACGTGCCTGTGACCAAGAGAGAACAAGGCAAGGTTTTTAATCAGCCATTCAGAAGCACTCCTTACACACACAGCCCTAGAGACAGTATGATAGGCATAAAGAGCGCCAGACCAGGCACAGACAAACGGTGGAACAATCAACTAGTTCCTAGTCTTCAGCATCAAAGCGCGTTTGGTCGAGGGCCAGATAGCCCCATACTCTCCTAACACCTGCAGATCACCGTCACTTCCACCCCATTTGGAGACTGCTTAACATCCTTCTATCCAGTCTGGAGCAGCATCACAACAGACACACGGGTGCTACATATTGTGTGAACTGGCTATTGCCTCCCGTTTCTTCTATCCCCCTCATTCAGTCCCCCTAACAGTCCCTCTTCAGGGACCCATCTCATGAGGCCACCCTTCTGAAGGAACTAAATCATCTCCTGCGCCTCAGAGCAATGGAGCACGTACCACAGCTACATGGGGGGGGGGGCTAGATTTTACTCACATTACTTCCTCATGAATGAGAAGACAGCTTGGTACTACAGGCAGAAATTGGCAAGCCACTTGAACCGTTAGCCCCCTGTTCACTGTTACATTTATCAATGAATTAGCCTTTTTAGTGGTAATCGCTTGAGCAAAAAGAATTGGGGAGTGGGAAGCCCTTATGGTGGGCAAAGGACAGAGTGGTCCTCTGACCACATCCAAATTTCCTCTCTAAGGTACCTTCTTTTCATTGTACAAGCCTATATGCCTACCTGTCGTCTTCCCAAAACCTCATGCACAGAGCAGACAGGCCATGCCACATTCGCTGGATGTGCTCAGACCAATAGCATTTTGTAGAGACAGAACTAAAGTTTTCCATAAGTCTTCAAGACTTTTCACCTTTTTTGCTGTTCTCAAGATGCCTCTTCTAGAGGCTTCAAGGCGAGACTATCTCTAAGTAGCAGCCATCCAAGTGACTCTCTGAGTACATCTGACTGTGTTAGCGTATCACAAACCAGGAGCCTCCAGCAGTCCTGTGCACGCGTTTTACCAGAGCAATGGTTTCGGTACACACCTTCACCAAGCCTTATGCATTAGAGAAACAGTCAGCCTCTGATGTGCATTTTGGACACACTGCGGTGCCCACTGTTCATTCGCAGACTCCGAAGTCCCCTTTTCTGAGTGTGAATACTTCTCCGTTGTTACCTAAAGTGGGGCACCCATGGAGATGCTGTGAAGTAGTGGGGGTACCTGGCTGGTTTCTATGCTGCTGGCTCTGGGGTAACCCCCACTGGCTGCCGTGGGTACCACGACCCAGCAAAACAGGATGAGTCACTGTGCAAACCAGTATGGCCAGACACCCCCCATGGAGAGGAACAAAGGAAGGTGGATGCTGCCCTGGCTGGGGGGCAGGGCTGGAAGAGTGTTGGTTAGTTGCTGGCTGGGAGCATGAAGGAGACAGCCTAGGGAAAGGGGCTGGAGTTTAGGGGCCCAGTCTCCCCCATCTCAAGGGGGCCTGAGGCATCCTAGCCCAGCTCTGGGACCAGATTCCATCTGTGCTGTGCTGTATCCTGGAGAGGCAATAAACTTCCTCTATTCCACCGGCTGGTGCAGTCTGTGCCATTTCGGGGTGCAGGAGACGGGGGACCCCCAACGCGCCATCACAGATGCTCCTGAAAGAAGAGAAGGTTACTCACCTGTGCAGTAACTAGGTTCTTCACGATGGCTGTCACTATGGGTGCTCCACTACCTACCCTGCTACCCTGTGCTTTGGGGCAGATAAGGAAGTGAAGGAGTTGGTTTGCTGTGCATGCGGGATAGCTGCTCCAAATGGTGCATGCGAAATGCCCTGCATGTGCAGCTTACCGGGGGCACTGCTACCACAAAACTCCGACTTGAGGCGCAGGGGCACATAGACACTTAAAGTGGAGCATCCACAGGGACAACCATCTTGAAGAACATCAGGTACTGCACACGTGAGAAACCTTCTCTTTAGTCCTTTAGGTTTAGGTCCCCAAAATGAAACAATTGGCTTGAATTCTAATTGAGTTAAATGTTCCTCATTAATAGATAGACGCACAAGATCATGTATCAAATATTGAGTATTTTCAGAAACAGCTCTGTGGAATACTTTCACGAGATAGGTAGCTTTGCTTTCCTAGCACGGGCTAGCTATGTTGCACAATCTAGCAACCCGTCTTCTTGGGGTCTGTGGGGTCTGTTACTTTTGCTTCTGAGTTTGTGGCATTTTTGCATTTTTCTATAGGCACATAAGAACATAAGAACGCCCATACTGGGTCAGACCAAGGTCCATCTAGCCCAGTATCCTATCTGCCGACAGTGGCCAGCACCAGGTGCCCCAGAGAGGGTGACCGAAGACAATGATCAAGAGATTTGTCTCCTGCCATCCTTCTCCAGCCTCTGACGAACAGAGGCCAAGGACACCATTTCTATCCCCTGGCTTAATAGCCTTTTATGGACCTAACCTCCATGAAATCATCTAGCTTCTCTTTAAACTCTGTTATAGTCCTAGCCTTCACAGCCTCCTCTGGCAAGGAGTTCCACAGGTTGACTACACGCTGTGTGAAGAAGAACTTTCTTTTATTAGTTTTAAACCTGCTACCCATTAATTTCATTTGGTGTCCTCTAGTTCTTCTATTATGGGAACTAATAAATAACTTTTCTTTATCCGCCCTCTCCACACCACTCATGATTTTATAGACCTCTATCATATCCCCCTTCCATCTCCTCTTTTGTAAACTGAAAAGTCCCAGTCACTTTAACCTTTCTTCATTTGGGGCTCAGATTGTTTGTTTTTTCCCCTAGTGTAGCTTTAGGACTTTATCTAATGTGTACGTCATTGGGAACTTGCAGTGTGTATATTCTGTGAAACCTTAGCTTCTAATTCCTAATTAATTTTTTCTTTTTATAGATTCTTCAGAAGCCAACCCCAGAACTGAAGCATCCATTGGCTGCCTTATCAAAGCGTGTTGCTGGTGCTGTGACAGAGCTTATCCAGGCAGCAGAAGCAATGAAAGGTGGGTTAATACAATTAGTTAATACACATAGTGGTTTACGTTGCAGAAATGACAAGGGACATTAAATAGTCACCTGGATGTTCTTGTCATTGTTTGTTTTTTTTAATATTTAAAAACTTGGTAATTCCCTTGCTTATCTCCGCTTGCCCTGGTACCTCTTAATTACACAGAAATGTTATAATTAGCTGCTCTGCTCCAGCATTGGAATTGCTATGGGTCGCCAGCCCCATTCTTCACAGCAAAAGAACCTGCACAATACTTTTTAAGTAGAGTTTGCACCCTGCCCCCACCTCAGGAAATGGCTGACAGTTTCCACCAAGCACTGAATCGATTATCTCCACACTGAAAAGTTTGGATCCAAACTACAGGAAATAGCCCAAAGCTGCCTCAGCCGCTTGGCTTCCACAGTGAGCAACACTGGCTGGAATTACAAGATTAAATGCTGGTTGCTCCAGGTCACTATAGTTTTTTCCAGAACAATGTGATACGTTCACAGTGAGCCTCTATTTCTGTAGCCAAGCCCAGGCTGCTAGCATTAACAAAGATATAAAATGCCCAGAACATATCCACTGTGCATGACCCCACCAATACATCTCTACAGATGAAAGCATAATCTCTCTGTGACAGGTAGCCTGCCCCTTGTGGGTAGAAGTGTGTAGTGATCAGACAATCCCATGATTTGTTGTGGCTCTTTAAGATGTTTTAAAATCCAGTACAGGCAGTCCCCAGGTTATGTAAAAGATAGAGACTGTAGGTTTGTTCTTAAGTTGAATCTGTATGTAAGTCGGAACTGGCATCCAGATTCAGCCGCTGCTGAAACTGATCAGTTTCAACAGCGGCTGAATCTGGACGCCAGTTCTGACTTACACACAGATTCAACTTAAGAACCCCAGGTGTCCCCAAGTCAGCTGCTGCTGAAACTGATCAGCAGCTGATTCCAGGAAGCCCGGGGAAGAGCAACTCTGCCTCGGGCTTCCTGTAGTCAGCGCTGGTCAGTTTCAGCAGCGGCTGACTTGGGGACACCTGGGGCAGAGCAGCTCGGGTGCTGCTGGGTTGGTCTAGTAGCGCGGCCGCTCCTCGGCGCTACTGGACCAACCCAGCAGCACCCCAGCTGCTCTGCCCCAGGCGTCCTGATTCAGCCGCTGCTGAAACTGATCACCAGCGGCTGAATCAGGATTCCTGGGGCAGAGAAGCTGGGGTGCTGCCGGGTTGGTCCAGTAGCGCCAAGGAGCGGTGCTGTGGCACCAATCGGCAGCGCCCCACCTGCTCTACCACAGGCCCCGGGCTTTGCTCCACATCTCCCTGGTCTGCTGGGGGGGGGGCACTAGCTGTTCCCCCCCCCCCCAGCAGACCAGGGAGACGCAGAGCAAAGCCGCAGAGGACCTGGGCCGGACCCGCGGTGCTTCCAGATCAGCTGGAAGCGCCGCGGGTCCGGCCCGGGTCCTCCGCCGCTTTGCTCCCCGTCTCCCTGGTTTGCTGGCTCCCCCAGCAGACCAGGGAGACGGGGAGCAGCTTTTCTTGCCCCGGAGGAGGCGGGCGGCGGGATCAGGCGTTCCGCCACTCCAGTCCTCCGGGGCGAGAAAATCTCCGTTCATAACTGCGGATCCGACATAAGTCGGATCCGCGTAACTCGGGGACTGCCTGTATATAAGATAGATAGCTATGCTCCCACAATACTTAGGAGATACTGGTAGAAAGGATAGCCTCCCACCCAGCCAATTGGGGATGAGCTGAACGAAGGGGACCACAATAACTGCTTCTTCCTCCTTGATAGTTAGGCATACACTGATTAGTAGGAGAAAGCTGGCCCATTCAACCTCTGAGCCTGAGGACTAATTGGGAAGAAAGGGGCAGCTGAGGGAGAAGCTGGCTAGGACCTGACAGCTGGCTAAAGTACAGCTTGCTCCAGGAGGGCTGGGGATTCCTGGCTAAAGGAGGATTGCAATAGCTGCCTGAATTACCCATCTCCTAGGGGAGCACAGTGAACAGTGACTGATGTGTACGTTGCTACAGAAGGAGAGCTGGGGACTCCTGGCTGAAGGAGGAAGGCAGTACCATCTGACTTGCCCAGCCAGGGGTGCTGTTCTGGGACTGGTGTTCCATAAGAGGAGCCCAGGAAGAGGTGAAAGACCTCTTGCTTAACTTAACTTGGGACTGCAGTGGGAGGTGGCCCTGATGTTGAGACTTTGAGAACCCCGGAAGGGGACTGTATTTTCAAGTGACCTGGCCATGGGGCTACGCCACAGAACATCCACACACAAGCGACTAACAAGAGGAGGCAACCAAGGGCATGGCCCAGCAACCCCATGCAGAGGCTGGTGAGGTGATTTTTGTGGGTGTGGGCTCAGTTTGAGGCTGGGCCCCATGACACTCCCATACAGCTAATCTGTGATCATTTATTCTGTCTGATGATCCTTCCATAGCGAAGAGCTTAAGTATGACTCAATTGTTCAGAGAAAAGATCCGGAATCATGGATGAGCAATAACCATTTTCTGTCTAAATTTTCATCCTATGGTTCTAAAACCGTAGTTAAAATAAAGATGAATCATGTTATCAAGGAGCTGTAAATCTACAGAGATGCTTATTTAGGTAGTGAAAGGAATATCACTCTGCCATTAATAAAGTGAATTGAGCAAGGGTATTCTAGAAGAATTAGTTCAATGAGCACATTTACATGACCAGCAAATATGTGCAGAAATACTTTAATATTATAGGAAATGTAATATGAACATAATTTCAGTGCTACTTATTCTTACATTGGAGAAAAGGAAATCTAGTATATCTACAATTGCTTGCTTATCCTATCATAAGTTTTGCATACAGTTGTCCTGCTTTTAATATCAGAGGGGTAGCCATGTTAGTCTGTAAATTTAAGGTCACAGTTTAACAGGGCTGCCCCTCTGAGATTTTTTAACATGCAAGGCACTGATTTTAGTTGTAACGTAGTGTCAGCCTCATCAGTTTTTTTATGTGAGTTTTCTGCATTTCACCAAGCACTTGTTTTGAGGTCTGCAAAAGGAGATCTTTCCTCTCCAAAAAATATCCTTCACATGTGTAGGAGAAACTTGCTTATTGGCCTTATTGACTCTGGAGTTAGAACAGCAGTGTTTCAGTCTTGTGTTTTCCATGGATGGGCATCAGCTCTGTCTCCCTAGCCACTGTAAATGGAGACTGTATTGAGAACAGTCCACAATCTCCTGAATAGTCTAACACATCCATTGTGCTCTTTCTCACAGTTCACAGACAAAGCATCTCTCAGCCTTGCTCAAGGAAAGTACAGTAGGAACTTTCTACGTAACAGCCATGATTAAACATCGTTGTCTGCTACCATAATTCAGCACCCAGGGTATATATATGGCCTTTGAAGGAGCAATTTAGAGTTTCTTTTCTTCTCCAACTTTTTAGTTAAGCCACTTCCACAATAGAACATTACAACAAAGGGCTCTTTCCTTTCTGATTTGATTTTTGCGGTTAATGGTTTAAATTATAGTATTTTAGGCCATTCATGATATTAAAATAAGACTTCCCTATTATACACACTGTGTATTTAGCACATAGTTTTGCAGTGTGACAGGGAATCAGCTTGGTCAGAAGGCACTAACAGTACTACTGAAATTACTGTCTACCCCTCTGTTAATTTCAGGCACAGAGTGGGTGGATCCAGAGGACCCGACAGTCATTGCTGAGACAGAGCTATTGGGGGCTGCAGCTTCAATAGAGGCTGCAGCAAAGAAGTTAGAGCAGTTGAAACCAAGAGCCAAGCCAAAGGTGAGTGTCCACCTGCCGTGTTATTTTTAATTTAATATAGCAGAAATGCAAATCATTTGTATGTTGGGCTGTTGGTTGCTATAGATCAAGGTGATGGATGAAACAATTAATCCTTACTTTGTCTTCAGCTGGTGCCAGCAGAACAACACTTTTTAAAAGATATAGATGGCTCTTTCAAGTGGTGGGCCTGCAAGCAATAGGTTTGGACATGGAGGGGAAAGAGGGGGGGATTTTTAGGAAAAGCCCTTTCAGGTTATACAAGTATTGCTAGTTCATGTACTCTCCTGGGTCCAAAATAATATTTTCTGGTGTGAAAGATTATTCTTGTTGTTATCCTCAGTTTAAATGGCTTCTGAGGCTGCTCATTCAGTCTTCAATATGTCTATTATGGGATGATATGAAGTGTACTATAGGATCCTCTAGCCAAAAGATTTTATAAGGTCAGGGTTTGACTTCCATATAAAGGGTGTCTCCATATAAAGAGAAATATATAAATGAAAGTCCTGTGAGACCACGAAAGGATTCATATATTTTTATATGATTCAAGTATGCCCATGAGAATATTTTAGGTAAAATGGAATTAACAGCTTGCAGGTGTGTCAGAGGAATCATATGAGAATTACTATGACTGGGAGGAGACAGCATACGGGCACAATTCAAGGGGTAGGGCCATGACACAGAATCACTCCACAGTGTAGAACACCTAACAGGTTTTGAAATAAATCTTCATGAGACCCAGAACTGGGCCTCTTTTAATAAAAATAATGCATGCTGTTAACTTCAGAAAGCAATGTTGTAGTCACGTCCTTTTCTGAGTGACTTCAGAGTTACCAGACTTAGTTCTAACCAGGTGAGAAGTCTTTCCAAGAAAGCACGCTCTGATGGTTATTCAGTGTCAGACTGTTTTCAGAGAAATGTGGTATTTTCTATCATTCAGGAGCACCAGATCAAACAATTTTTAATAGCCTCACAATTAAACAGTTTTTTAATAGCCTCGCAGGATGAGCTGTGATGATGCCCACAGGTTGGGGAATTTTTCTTTCAGTGGTGCAAATGAAGTCCAGGAAAGAACAATGCTTTTCTTTGTTCTGTGGTTTTTGTAATTGGTATATTCATTTTTGTGAAAAAAGGAGGTTGCTTGTAATGAGAGTCTATAGAGTGATGGATAGAAAAGTCCTCGATCACCTTTTCTACACAACCACTACATAATAGTGTATCTCAGTTGCCTAGTAACCTTGAGGCCATTATCCTGCTAACATCTAAAACACTCCTCTGGCCACTGTCATACAAACCCTACACCTGCTCCTTATTTAACATGTTAATTTGAATGTCCAGTCTGCCTGTGCTTTATTGGGCTCTTTCTTAGTAATTTTTTTGAAAACACATTCATATTTCTTGAGTTATATTTCACTTTGTAATCAAACTTCCATCACTCATAATTCAGTTTCTCTTTCACAAACATTTGCAGTAATAAAAGTGAAATGTGCTGGACTGACTGCACTAGACATTTCAAACCCTTGGTTTATCCACAGAGCAGAGAACAGCATCAATGTGAGCTTCCTGTCACTGTCCCATCAATGTGTTTCAACACAGATTAGGAGGTACTGCCTTTAGGGGGAAGAATGTTTTAGGTAACTCAAAGTTGGATCATTCTGTCTTAAACTTCTGGATCAAAGGGGAATCTCTGACACTCAGATCTAAACTAGTAATTACACACCATCTGTTTTCTTATACACAGTCCACCAGTTATAGAAACATAGCAACTCTGGTCCATCTAGTTCAGAATCCTGCCTCGAGTGGTGGCCATTAGCCACAGAGAAACATTGCAGGAGAGCCTGCAGTAGACCCCAGCGTGCTGGGAAAGTTTCTTCCTCACCACTCTTAATTAGAGAAGCATTTACATCCTGAAGTCTTAGGATCTGGATCCCTTCCAAAATTCTTGTGGTTTTGGGGGGAGGGAGAGTTGCTTACTATTTTAGCTTTGTCTGTGTTCCACTTGATTAATCTATGGAAATGAAACAATAAAGCTAACACTTTTCCTAATTTTATAATTGCGCTGCAGTACTTCTATTCCATCATTGTATAACCTTTATTTTTTATTCCATTTCTCTTATCTCTTTGTTGCACCTCCACCCCGTTGTATTTCTGTACATTCTTTCTGAATTAATTCATAACAGCCTGGTTACAGAACAGATACAATCTCTCACCTTTCAAAAGCTTAAACGCTCCGACTACTAGTATAATGTCCAGATGATGTTTTAGTATTTGTCTTATTTCTGAGCTTGTGTATCAAAAAGTATTTTGAGGAGGACACTCCTTATCTGTTCCTCTTTCAGGTGTAATACAAACGGTCTTGGATTTTAATTGTGGTGTTCAAGGGGGAAAATGGTCTGCTAAGCTGTAAGAACTTTTCTGTTCATTAAATAAAACAGGTTATGGCTGGTGATATGTCCTTTACAACCCAGTTATGAATTTACACTGATCGTGCTGTCTTTCTTGGTGGATTGAATGTGTTTTGCTCTGGGGCCTCATGTTGCCTGTTCTAATATAACTTAGACTCTTGATTTCTCAAGATAGCACCTGGTACAAAATAACTACTCAAAACATAAAAGAAAAAAGGGGGGAATTTATTTTGTGGAATTAAAAATGATGTGTTTCATTAACTCTTACAATGGAAAAATAGTTATAGGAAAACAATGTTGTGGCTTAGGTACATCACCAGAGACCATGGCTGTATGTGCATTATATTCCTGTTGGTGCACTCTTCGTGCCTCTGTGCAGACTTATGCCTTCATATCCTAAGCAAGAGGTTGTGTCTTTAGCTGTCGATGACAATTCCCTGCTGTTAGCCTTCAGCAGTTTTCCCCCCCAAGGTGAATCAAACCTGGATGCCTTTTCTGCAGGGCTCTGTGTGATATGTTTGATATATTAGGTTGTTATTTAATCCAACTATATATCAAACATATTCCTATAGTGTCCTGCCCTGTCTCCGGGGGTTTATAAAGTAGTATAAGGCAATATGAAGGAATACTTTAAATCACAAGCAGATTTAGAAGACTTCCTGCAGACTCTCATTCTAATGATTTTTAAAAAACACATACGGTGAAGTGTTCTGATTAGGGCTGCTCTCAGGAGATGTATAAGTTCCATAGGGTCTAATAGGCAGCAGCCATCCAAGTACTGAATCTCATTGGAGTGGTCTCTTGTGTTTACCTGGCTCTTTTGTAACTTACCTTTGTTGCTGTCTCTTTACTAAATTAAAACTGAGAGGCACTTCAAAAGAAATATGGTTTGTCTTTCATGACTGCTGGCAACAAGTTTATGGTGGTTCACTCATTCTGCTATTGATCCTACATCTTATTCATGCTGTCCATTGTACGTGAAGGATCTGTAGGAAACTGGTTAAAAGTAATGGAATACAAAAACATCTGTCTCTGACTCTTCAAAAACTAACAGCACAGTGGTTTTATCAGCGTTTTGTGACATAATGTTTTATCCTACGCCATTTTGTAGTTGGACTAGTAATTTGTGTTTATTTTTTGTGATCTCATGTTGCAGACTATTTCTCCCTCCACCTACCCACCAATCAAACCTGTACCACCAAAGCATAAAGATGAGTTTATTAGCCTAAGTTTGTGGAAATGGATGTTGGTTGACCTTGGATTTTTTAAACATTATGTCAAGTTTCATGAACTTGGTTTAAAAAAATCACCAAAATTAAATCTTTAGTGAGTCCCTTGTGATGGCAAACAATGGAATTTCGTGTCACACATGTCAGGAAGGCTGGTTTTATGATCTGGCATTCTGAGAATTGCTTAATTTGAGAACAATCTTGAACACTAAGAAGTTTTGAGCTGACTGAAAATCTGAGGTTTACTTTTTTGAAAAAACTGAAATTTTCTGCAGAGGGGGAAAAGCCCAGTTTTCCAGACAGCTGTAGTGCCTAGCTATCCATTCCCATGCTAGGTCTTATTCCTGCCCCTGTGTAGCAGTATCTTAGTAGCTGTACCATAGCTTTCTATTTGATGTGAGATGTGATTTCCCCTTCCATTCTTTTTCAACTACAGGTTGAACCTCCCTAATCTGCCACTCTCTGGTCGGACAACATCTGTGGTCCCACATGATTTAAGTTAGACTGATGGCCACTTATCAAGTGGACAAGTTTCCAGCAGTCCCATAAAGTGTGTTTACAGCCCTCAGTCCTGGCTCTCAGTGTTCTGTGCTGATCTTTAGCTCTAACTGACCCCGAAATGTCTTCTAAGGATCCAGTAAGCAGTAGGAGGGTAGGTAATGCTGCTAGATGTCATTGACCTCCTGTGGTTCAGCAAATTCTCTGATTCAGCAGGGGTCAGGTCTGAGAGTACCGGACTAGCGAGGTTCAGCCTGTAATCATTTTTATGTGGTATTTATATGGACAACACTGAGCACATCATGCTGTGCTGAATGAATCATGTACAGTGACTGAATTCTTCCCCTTCTGTTGTTGGATCTCTGCAACTCTGGAAACATGTAAGGTATTTTGAAGTGATGTTTCATGTTGTAGAGGTATTTCTAATTCAATAGTTAAAAGTGCTATTTGGAAAAGCTGTCCAGCCCTGACATTGGTGTCCATATTGCAGAGCCATGACAGTGAAAATGTTATTAGGCTGTGTGAATAAATAAAATCTGACATAAAAATAGTTGCTGAACTGTTAGCTGAATAGCTGAATCAGCTAATAGCATTCACTTCCTTACAGCACGGTCATTGAAAGAATAGTGCATATATTACTATTGGTATAAGGAAATTAAATGGCTTTTGGCTCATGGATGCTTCCACTATTTTGGAAACAAGGTCCATAATTCCAGTCCAAAACAGTGTTTTTCTTAAAAATGAGTGACTAACACTGTACTGTGACACATCAGAGAAGCATAAGTGAAAGGTAGAGGGAGCAATGTACTAACCTTCCTCTACTTGGTACTTGAATTTGGATTTCAGCTGTAATCAAGATGGAATTGCTGGTCTCCACTTTCTCTACAGTGGATGCTGCTCCTTTTCCCCAAACCATCAGATGTTTAGGTGAAATTAGTGCTGTGCTCTTTGTAGAGGCTCCAAACTGGAAATAGTAGCATTGCAATTGGCAGAAATACGTGCTGCAACTTTTTCACTTCCTGTTCCCATGCGGCTTGGCTTTTTTGCACTGATTTTTCCTGCAAGAGAGACAAATTCACCTAAACATGTTTTTAAAATAGGATACTGACTGATTTAGGCCCTCTGGTGTCAAACTGTGCCCTTTGTGCTAGCAGTCAACGTAAGAGATTAACAACATTTGAGTCCTGTTGCAGAAACCATAGTCCACTTCAGTTATTGTTTAGATACGATAGTTGTGATGGCGTTGCGCTACAAACATGGCCAAAAATCCATCTGCTAAGATGATTTGTTTCATTAACATGGTAATTCCTTATCATAACCCTTTTGTACAGATGTACACGTGTGCCGATCCTAATTAGTAATGGCAAATATTCTGCATTTAGTAGGCAGCTCTTGTTCTTTTATCTCGTCCTTTAAGATGACATCCAATATTATCATTACACAGCAGAAGTTGCATGTTTCTCTATACCAGCTTCCCAAGATAATTCTTATTGGATGTGCTATGCTCTGGTTACTTCAGCCTTGAGCCCCTTTTAACTCCTAAGGCCCCTGTCTGGCAGTTTTGAAGTGTGCCACAGAGAATTAGAATGAGAGCGCCTCACAAAAGTGGTTTTTGTTTGTGACTTTCACCTGCATACCAAGTTAGCTCTTTACAGATGAACTGTGGCATGAAAATAACTACACTTTCTAGACCCCTGATTTAGAAAAGGGCAATCTGCCTAAAAACAAGGGTCTGATATTAAATATGCCTTTTCCTTCTGTAAAGGACAACGTAGAGAAATGCAGGAATGGCCTATTTTCAAAAATACCATGCTCTCATTTAGACCCCCATAATGAAGTGCTCAGCTATAGGCTCCTGGGCCCATTTGAAAATCTGCCCGCACAATTTTGGATGCTGAACACTTCCGAAAATGTGAACAAACTCTCCACAACATGGCTTGCAGTTCTGTGCAACCTTAGAGTGGGATTTGAAACATGGTAATTAGAGTAGTAAATAAATTGTAACTGTTTAAGCACGGCAATTTTGGAGCATTTTGGGTTGGTTGTTGGACTTTTCCTATTCACAGTTCTTGTTTTACTGTCTCCAAAGAAAAGATCTCCAGATGAATCCTGACGGTTCTGTATATCTAATATCCCTTGTCCAGAAACAAACCACTTGAAGGTCACCAAGTATTAAGCTGTTCTGAATGGAGGAGTGAAATGTGATAATGTAGTGATTCGTCGTGTGTGGTACTTTTTAGTCACTTACAACAGTGAGTGTAGGGTCCCTACAACAAAGATATTTAAATCTCAGTTAAATACAACTTAAGAAAGGTTCAGTCGCAAAAGCAGAGTGGGTACTACCAGAAATCAGATTCACTTTGAAAGACATTAATGTAATATCTTGTCATTAAAACCAGTGCCTTTGTTAATGATCATGGTCACTGGTCTAATAATACATTACATACCAGGCTCGTGTGAAAAATTCTGTTTCATCAGATGTGAACTTGCTTTCTTATTAGAATATTGAGGTCACAATAGTGTGCGTAAAGGAGAAGGAATAACCATGTCCTTTGTTTGTTATTTCCCCACATCCTGCTAAGTTATCAGAAATATTAAAAGAATCTGAATATTATGTATTTTATCTCAAAATGCAGTTTAACCTCATTTGGAAGAGTTTGTGATATGAGAGCGCTGTACTCGCATGGATTTCAGGAAAACAGATCTGAAAAGACCCATCTCTCTCAAGGAATCCTGTGAGGGGACACATCACACTTATTGTGCCCTAATGCCCCCACTGGTCTTTCTGCTTTCCGTGCCCTTTAACATATGACTTTTCTTGGCTATAGTCTAAGTAAAAACCAAAGAAAACCAACAAATAACATTACACCCCCCTCATTTACGTACTGCAGTGCTTGTATTTGTTTTGAAAGGAATAACACACGGAAGCTAGGAGTAGGTGGGGGATGATAACACATGCTCAAAGCAGAGCCTCCATAGGCTTACGTTTTTGTTTGTGTTGTTTTATTCACGTTAAGGCCGGGTTTAGGAAACTAATATTGCAGAGCAATAGTTTCTTTTGTCTAGTGAGAAATATTAGGAGAAGTTAATCTTCCTGTTCAGGACATTCTTGTTACAAAGTGGGTTTAGCAGTTTAAATGGATCCGGACAGACCTTCAGCATTTCATAACTCTAAGAGGACTGCACTGAACTGCTTTTCACTATTTACTGTCAGGGAAATTATGCAGCTGACAAAAAGCAATTAAATTAATGGGCTTACTTTGATAACTGTGTCATGCTTTTCATTACAGATGAACAAAGCATAGTGATAACATTAGAGCTGTCGTTTTTTTAAAGCTTTTATGCATTCCCCTTATTATATTTGCTAATTATCTATGTGCTTTGTTTAACAAATGCTAATAATCACAAACAAACCACTTTTTGATACTACAAAAATAGTATTGTATGGGAAAGCAAGAATTCCATTTCAGGCTACTGCTTTATCTGTATTTCGTTAATAGTTTTTAATTCTTCCCGGGGATACCAGAAACTCAGTGTTAGGCACTGAAATAGCTTGCGGGGTATTTAAATAAAATCTGTTACTATAAATATTACGCAAGGTTGGCCACGAGGGCAACATTACTTTCAAGTTAATATTTGTGTTGATTTCCAGTAGTTAATGCTGATGTCTCTTAATTTAGGCCCCAGGAAAGTGCTTTGTAACGTGCAGATAAGGTATTGGTGCTTCTTTGTCTCTGTGTAGCTGGATTACAGAATCCAAACTGAGGAAAGAAAATGTTTCCTGGAGACTGAAGAGAAACCCCTTTGTTCTGAATTGTGTGTGACACTGTTCTGTTTTGGTTATAGCAAGCTGACGAGACTCTGGATTTTGAAGAACAGATCCTAGAAGCAGCTAAATCCATTGCAGCTGCTACTAGCGCCCTAGTCAAGTCGGCCTCGGCAGCCCAGAGGGAGCTGGTGGCACAAGGAAAGGTGGGTGAACAGGACATTCAACACAGAGGAAGTATTTTAAATTGTAAAGCATGTAGCGTCTTAACTTTTCTACGTATGGAATGCATTCTGGATTGACTAATAAATATGTCATAATCTGTTGGATTGTGAGCCCTGGCCCAGGTTGGTTGAAAAGTCTGCTTGTTTAAACATAGCAAACATAATTAGATATTTGGCTTTCAAATGTCTCAGCTGTTTCTTATTAAGAAATGTGTTTCACTCCATGAAGGACCAGGCTTGTTGTGTATGGCCCATAATACACTTTAGGATTTAAAGAGAAACAGCCATAAACAATAACATTCTGGTCCAAATTAGCAGAGGGCTTCACTAATTGTGTCTCGGGGTGCCTCAGGACAATTAAAGTGCTTACAAAATGTCCCTATATCCATTTGCATTGAGAGCTTTTTATTCCATTTCACTTCCATTTCTTTTTTTTATCTAATTCACTTAAGTTGAATAGAACTTAAATCTCAACCGCATCCAGCTTGTTTGTTTATGAGACTAGTTTGTCATAGGACTACCATTGTTTTACATTTGTGGTTTCTAATTATATTTAAACACTGATTCTGAGAAGACTGTGCCATTGAGCCCTGGGATAAAAGAGCTATTTTATCTTGTTCAGCAAGACTTTCCAGGGAACTTGTGTTTGGTTCCACCATGTTTACAAAGCAATTGTTCTGGAACAGTAGGCAATTAAATGGGATTTTGCATCTCTAGTGGATGGGGAGCTCCTAGAATACCAGTCAGAAAACCCTGGCTAGTACAGAGATATATGCCAGAGTCTGGGAACTACTAACTCATGTTAGCATAGAAATATGTCAGAAATTGTCTTGTGTCATTGTTGAGTGTACACCGAAGTAAACTGGAGGGAAGGGATGTGTACATAAGACTTTGATTTCAGATGGTTCTGGTCTTTGAATGCAAATCAAGGTAAAGCAATTGCATTTTATATTTCACTGTAAGCAAGTATCTGAATTATTCTTTCAGGTTGGAGCTATCCCTGCAAATGCAGCAGATGATGGACAGTGGTCTCAGGGACTTATTTCTGCTGTGAGTAGCTTCTATTTTTCTGCCCCTTGAAAGTCTGCAAGAAATTAGAACTCTCGTTGACTTTAGCTATTGACTCCTAGGCCCGAATGGTGGCGGCTGCAACCAGCAATCTGTGTGAGGCAGCTAATGCCTCTGTACAAGGTCATGCTAGTGAGGAAAAACTCATCTCATCTGCCAAACAAGTTGCAGCTTCTACAGCACAGCTGCTTGTGGCTTGCAAAGTGAAGGCTGATCAAGACTCTGAAGCCATGAGGAGACTACAGGTAACAGAGTTCCTAATGTCAAGTACGTTTCAGAGCTATGGAACAGTCCCATCACACCTTTCCAACAAATCCAGAATTCAGCCAATAGCTTCAGAACATTGCCTGAAAAAAACCATGGGTTTTATCTTCTCCAGTAATGGAATAGGTTGTGTTAACCAAGGCTGCCATTGTTAATCAGCATTTGGAGCTTGTTCTAGCTCACTGTGATGATTTTAGCCATTTCCTTGGAGATGGTTCAACTTTTTGATAGACTACTTTACATTTTCATCTGCACCTCACACCAGCTGACAGAGGATACAGTGATCAGAGGAAACTCTGCTCATCTCAGTATCTCAGAATCAATAACAATGTGCACCATCTTGCATGTCGATAATGCACCCAAAATCAAAGTGTCAGAAAACATTATAGTGCCAGATGTCAGAAGTAACAGTGCAGTTCACCATCACTGAAAGATATTGGGAGCAATTATCTTTTCAGTTTGTTTACTGTGTGATTCTTGATAGTGCTTCATGTCTAGTTGGCGTTACTGTTCTCTTTGTGTATTCAGTTGCAGACACTCGTGCACATGTTTATATTTGAGAGTTTCTGTCCCCCCCCCCAGACGAGGGGAGATATGTACCCCTCCCCCAGCTGTGCCATTGGAGCTGAAGCAGCCATGAACAAGCGCTTCTCACCTGGTCCTGAGCTGCTGCGGTGACAGGGGGCTGGGTTAGTCCTCTCTCCCTAGGTCAGCCTGAATCCTGATGCCCTCATCCCCAGCCCCGCCTCAGAGCAAGGGTTTGAAGGAAGCATGGACATTTTTCATTTTATTTTCCAAAAAACAAAACTGATTTGAGTTAAGGACCTGAACAATGCTGGGTCAATCTTCTAGTGCCCTGTAATTTTCTCACCTCTTTTAAAAAACAAAAACAAACCACAAGCCTGAACAACTCTCCTTGCTGTCTTGCCATCTCTGATAGAAGCATGGAGCCTGCACTACAGCCTGCTCTATGAGAAAGAGGGAGCAAGGGCGGGGCAGAGCAGAGGGTCCATATGGAGCCTGGGGCAGTGAGGGACTCGCTGGCCCTGGGCTCCACGAGGCGTTTCAGTCTTTGAAATGTCCAAGGCGGGACACTGCACGACACTTCTGCCTTTGAAATGTAGCAGCAGCTGGGCAGGCTCTTGCTACATTTCAAAGAGGAAGTGCCCTTATCGACTAATCCATCAACTATTCAATTTGTTGATTCATCTAATTTTAACATCCCTAGCCTACACAGCTCTGCATTGTTGTAAGAAGGGGAAGTGCCCTAGAAATCATCAGTGACTGGTGGAATCACATCATAATGCAGGCTTGGGATGACTAGCAGTGGCTGCAGAACTTTCAGATGCACAAGGCCATGCTCCTGGGTCTGTGTGCCAAGCAAACCCCAGGGACATCGGAATAAGAACTTCACTGACAGTGGTGAAGCAAGTGGTGATCACCCTGTGGAAACTTGAAATGCCAGATTGCTATTGGTCAGCAGGAAAGTCCTCCAGGGGGACGACATTAATCATGCAAGTGTTCAGGGCGTTAATTGTTGTTAATAAGGTCATGTGGCTCTAACAGACAGCAAGAGAGGAGAGAACATTCTAAAATAAGAAAATGGTTGTAAGACCACTAACATTGGCAGAGAAACTACAGAATCCGGCTTAGGATCAGAACTAACTTAATTCGCTTTTTGTAAAAGTTTTTTTGATTTCATGTGGAGTGTCCCCTTTGGACAGAGTTTATCTCAGCGGTAGCTGCGCTAACACCTGGCGTATTAACCTTCTTGTCTTGAGGATGTACAATTGAAATGTGCTCAGGTTAGAAATGACTGCATCTGTTACCGCACGCAGTGGTGTGGTAGCTGTGTCAGTCTCAGATATTAGAGAGACAAGGCATCTGAGGCAGTATCTTTTATTAGACCTACTTATGTTGGAGAGAAAAGCTTTTGAGCTTACACGGAGCTCTTCAGAACTGGGAAACTCATTCAGACTCACAGCTGTATACAAGGTTGTTTAGCATAAGTAGTTAATAGGTTCCAGGGACTGTTCAGTGTGAAGGGAATTTTACTGCAGCTTTCACTGACTCCTTGCCCTGCAGTCTCAGTCAATGTTCTAATAGCTGGTTCTAAATTTTTGGGGAACAAAAACCAGTCCGTTTACTTTAGTTACTAAAATCAGCAATTATGACTTAGTGCAGATATCTGAGCAAGGGGAGTCTATTGTTTTTGGTCATTTTTCAAAATAGAACCATGATTTCAATCTTGATCAAAGCTTGAGGCAAATGTAAGACTCTGTGGTGGTTTAAATAGAAAACAAAGCCTTTGTGATATTATCCCTGCCCGGATGCGGGTGGAACTGGAGCAGTTTTGGCAGTTGATTAGGGGCTCATTTTGGATGGGCTTGTCTCGGTCGTGGGCATGTATCAATGACTGGAGGATTGTTCTCTTTCTAATGCATCCCCACATTAGTATCTGAGTGCCAAGATGGGGCTGGAGGAACTTTCAAAGCAGAATAATGTCTACAAAAGAGGACAGAATGCTAGTATTGATCATGTTCTGCCTGCCTATCCTGGAAGATCAGGGCATTTGGGTTACCGTAGCAAATGTTATTACATGAACATAGAATATAGTTAAACACAAAGCTCAAGGGGGCAGGCCCAAGAGCCCTGGAAAAGTTTCTTTTAAGGGTTCAAGCACAAGCTTTGAATAGTTTATTCACCAAGCAGTGGAGGAGGTTTGAAAATGGGAACATCACTTTCCCCTTGGCCGCAATGCCCTTTACTATAGCAGAACTACTGGGTTAGTGCATTTCAAATATTTTGTGTTGGTGTCTTTGGCAAGCATCTGGATTCCTCTGCTGGCTCTGCCAATAACATCCATGTCTTCAAGGAGCCTTAATCAATAGGGTTGATATGGGAGCTGGAATGTCCTGGTTTCTTCTTTGACACCCATGCATGCAGCATGCAGACAAGGTTTTGGAGTTTGAGCTACGTTCATTTTGAACACTGTTTTGGAAGCAGCTATATTCGGAGTCTGGGGAAATGAAAATGCATGTGAATCATCTTAGTTCTTCTTTGAATGATTGTCTATATGAATTTTCTCTTTCTGCACATGTGCCCCGTGCATGCTACATCGGATTCTTTTTGATTAGTAGTGTCTGGGGGGGCCACGCCTGTACCCAAAATGAGGGCATACAGGAGCATGTCCTGCAGTCCTTCCGTTCCTTTTTATCTCCCGGGGCAACAAGATGGGACCTCTGCCGTTACAGTCTGAGTCTCTGCACGCTGGACTAGCATTGGTGTGCAGTAGTTACTGGTATCGTTAAGTAATAGCTGTATGCCAGTTGGCACGAACAAATAACATGTTTTAGTCAGATATTTGTTTATAGGCCTGACCCATAACCACATACAGGAGCTCTAACAAGATGGCAAAATCAAAAGCAGCAGGCTTCAAAATCTGACCCACACAAGAGGCGTCGATGCCACTTAATTGATAGGTACTCTGGGTGCAGCTTTTGCTTCAAGGAGGGAAATAGTCCAGGGCAGTGATCTGTATGTAGCTCCTTGCATGGGCTGACTCAGAAAGTTAGAGGCGCCCACCTAAAACTGTTCTCGTGGTGTGCTCAATGCAAGTCTCCAGGGAAGCTAAAAGGAAGGCTGCAGCTACACCTCCATCTTACGGTCAGTCCCTCTCCATGAGCTCCCCAGCAAGCTGAGATCCCACGCCACGTTCCTGTGCTACCTTTACCAAGACGCCCCGGTCATCTGCCTCCATCCTGACATCCGTGATCTCGGAATGGGTTACAGAGGAGCACCACTCCACAGACAAGCTGAGTCATTGACCACCATCTCTAGTCATTAGTCAGCAGGGGTCTGACTTGTCTGGAGCTTAGGAGTGTGATCTGAAAGGAACTTGACATCAGCCATGATAGCAAATGGTTGACTCCACGTCCATGGAGTCACTCAGTGATACAGCCTTTTTACAACACCAACAGTAATTCATACGTTGTACGTGGCGCCCTACATTGAGTCACAGACCCACAGAATTATCCAAGTTCATGTTCACCGTACAGCGTGATGGGTAAAAGTGCATTTGGTGTTCAACGAGGAAGACAAGTGTCCTGTTTGTGGAGTTGAGTGGAGCTCTGTCTCCTGCCCAGAAGGGGACCTACATTATGTATCTGCTGAGGGATAGCTCGCTGGTTTGAGCGTTGGTCTGCTAAACCCAGGGTTGTGAGTTCAATCCTTGAGGGGGCCATTTAGTGATCTGGGGCAAATCTGTCAGGGATGGTACTTGGTCCTGCCATGAGGGCAGGGGACTGGACTCACTGACCTCTCAAGGTCCCTTCTAGTTCTGTGAGAGAGGTATATCTCCATATATTATTATTATTGCGACTAAATTCCTTTTATCTCCTCTCTAGGCTGCAGGGAACGCTGTCAAACGAGCATCCGACAATCTTGTCAGGGCAGCCCAGAAAGCAGCGTTTAGGAAAGCTGATGACGATGACGTGGTGGTCAAAACCAAGTTTGTGGGTGGCATTGCTCAGGTTGGTATGAACATCCAGAGCCACAGTCAGAAAAATGTGTGTGTCAGAAATATCCCTTATGGAACACGTTACTAGATTTGTGCAGCACTGCATGAAACGCCATTGTAAACGATTTGCTGTCATATCCTCTGTTATGGGCACATGGACAAATAGTGCATACAGAGAATAGGCAACGCTCTGTTCCACACTGGGCATCGTGAGTGTTGTTGCCACAGTGTAAGATCTTCATGTATCCCTTCCTATTGTTAAAGTGATGCCTGAAAAATAATGAAAAGCTGCTTCTACAAGAGGTGCTACCAAAACCATTCCTAAGTGTTTTACAGCACAGCAGGATCTCCCAGCTCTCTCCTGTGGTGCTCCTGCAGGAAAATGAACGTTTCTCAGTATATTGCATTAGGAAGTGTTGTAGGATAGGTTCACGGTCGGTGTCCCCTTTGTTACTGTGGATCCAACAGACTCCAAAAGAGGAGAAACAGCTCAGACTGATTTCTCCTACTCTCCTTGGCTTGTTTCCACCTACCTTTGTTTTACAACTAGTTTGTTCTGAGATGTGTCTGATTAATGCCCTGCATAGTAGTCCATAGTTGGATGGTGGAATGGCTGTTTTTTCCTATACTTAGGGACCTCTGAAGACAGAGCCAGATTAACTATTCTGGAGCTCAGGGGCTAGTAGATTTTTGTGGGACCCCCTAGGCTCTAGAGTGGGACCAAAAATTAGGAGTTCATTGTGTGGAAGAGGGCTTCCAGGGAGCAGGGGAAAGGTGTGGGTTCTGGGCAGGAGGTAGGGCACAGGGGGAGGGTGCAGGCTCTGGGCGGGAGGGACGGCGCAGGGGGAGGGTGCAGGCTCGGGGCGGGAGGGAGGGCGCAGGGGGAGGGTGCAGGCTCGGGGCGGGAGGGAGGGCGCAGGGGGAGGGTGCAGGCTCTGGGCGGGAGGGACGGCGCAGGGGGAGGGTGCAGGCTCGGGGCGGGAGGGAGGGCGCAGGGGGAGGGTGCAGGCTCGGGGCGGGAGGGAGGGCGCAGGGGGAGGGTGCAGGCTCGGGGCGGGAGGGAGGGCGCAGGGGGAGGGTGCAGGCTCGGGGCGGGAGGGAGGGCGCAGGGGGAGGGTGCAGGCTCTGGGCGGGAGGGACGGCGCAGGGGGAGGGTGCAGGCTCGGGGCGGGAGGGAGGGCGCAGGGGGAGGGTGCAGGCTCGGGGCGGGAGGGAGGGCGCAGGGGGAGGGTGCAGGCTCGGGGCGGGAGGGAGGGCGCAGGGGGAGGGTGCAGGCTCGGGGCGGGAGGGAGGGGGGAGGGTGCAGGCTCTGGGCGGGAGGTAGATTGCAGGAGTGAACTGGAGGTGACTGAGTGGAAGGGGGTAGAGGATTGGGGGACTAGTCCAGCTCCCAGGGGAGAACAAGTGGCTCTGCACAGCCCTGCACTTGCAGGCACCTTCCCCATGCTCCCATTGGCCATGACTCCCATGCAATGAACGTGGCAGAGGTGGAACCTGCAGCGGGGTGTCAGGAGGGAACGGCAGTGTGCAGAGCCCCTCGTCTACCCCACCCCCGCCCAGGCTGTGCTGCAGCATGCTGGGCCTTTAGTGGCTACATCCCAAGACCCAGGCTTTAGCCTTAAAGCCTCTTTCATAATCCAGCCCTGATGGAAGAGGCTGGGAACTTACAATGTGCTTTAGTGGCTTGATCCCTGATTTCTGTCTTCTGACAGGCCGGTGCCCGGTGCCCCAGAGGGAAGGAACAGAAGAGGGAATCATCAAGTGATCCCTCCCCTGTCACCCATTCCCAGCTTCTGACAAACAGAGTCTAGGGACGCCATTCCTGCCCAGCCTGGCTAGTAGCCATTGACGGCCCTGTCCTCCATGAGCTTATCGAACGCTTTATTGAACCCTCATCTCTTTTCTAAAGAGTCCTGGATTTATTGATCTCTTTCCTCATATAGAAGCTGCTTCATATCCCTGATAATTTGTGTTGCCCTTTTCTGTACATTTTTCCAATTCCAATATATCTTTTTTGAGATGGAGCACCTAAATCTGCATGCAGACGTGCACATCCCATGGAGTTCCATAGAAGCACTCGGATTCCCAATATTCTCTTCACTGTGTTGATTGCCGCTGCACACTGAGGCTGTGTCTAGACTACATGCCTCTGTCGTCAGAGGCATGTAGATTAGACACATAGGCAAAGGCAAATGAAGCCGCGATTTAAATGATCGCGGCTTCATTTACATTTACATGGCTGCCGCGCTGAGCCGACAAACAGCTGATCAGCTGTTTGTCAACTCAGCGCGCTAGTCTGGACGCTCCCCTGCCGACATCAAAGCCCTTTGTCGGCAGCCCCGTTATTCCTCGTGGGATGAGGTTTACCGGGGCTGCCGACAAAGGGCTTTGATGTCGGCAGGGGAGCGTCCAGACTAGCACGCTGAGCGGACAAACAGCTGATCAGCTGTTTGTCGGCTCAGCGCAGCAGCCATGTAAATGTAAATGAAGCTGCGATCATTTAAATCGCGGCTTCATTTGCCTTTGCCAAAACAACAAATCTACATGGCTCCGTCGCCGGAGCCATGTAGTTTAGACGTACCCTGAGTGGATGTTTTCAGAGAACTATCCACAGTGGCTCCAAAATCTCTCTTGAGATCCCATCCAGCATTTGATACATGTAATTGGGATTATAGTTTCTAATATGCATTGCTTTGCATTTACAGTACCAACATAGAATTTTATCTACCATTTTGTTGCCCAATTACCCAGCTTTGTGAGATCTCCTTATCTTGAGTAGTTTTGTGTCATTTGCAAACTTTGGCATTTCACTGATTACCCATTTCTCCAGATCATTTATGAATATGTGGAATAGGATCCATCCCAGTACGGAGCCTGGGGAACACCACTAGTCACCTCTCCCCATTCTTAAAACTGACCTTTGTTTCCTATGTTTTAATCCGTTACTGATCCACAAGAGGACCATCCCTCTTATCCCATGACGGCTTCCTTGGCTTAAGCACTTGAGCCCACGAGTCCTATTGAAATCAGTGGAATTCTTCACGTGCTTGACTGCTTTGCAGAACTGGGGACAGTGAGTGCAGTGCTTTGCAGGAACACACCTTACAACTGTTGTGCAGTGGTCACGAACCCCACTGTGAAAGGAATGAAGATCCTCAGCTGTTTTTTTCCCCTTGTTCTCCACTGTCACACGGCTTGCTTTTTTTCTCTAGATCATTGCAGCCCAGGAGGAAATGCTGAAGAAGGAAAGAGAGCTGGAAGAGGCCAGGAAAAAACTGGCTCAGATCCGCCAACAGCAGTATAAATTTCTCCCCACAGAATTGAGGGAAGATGAAGGCTAAACTGCTGAGATGTGAGGGTTTTTTGTAACGAAATGAGCTCAAGGGGGACAGTACAGAGAGTGTTAACTATTCTGCTATGCCAACCACTTCCCTAATCAAACTGCCTGTAATAGCTTTCGGTGAGCAAAGGGCAATAAACGTTTGTCCTTTGTCATCTGTTCAGCCAAGGTGCGTGCTCATCAAATAGATGGTACAGTGTTAAGCCCACCAATCCTGTTCCTTCCTTCCCTGACTCACTGTATCTCAGGAGAGAATGCCTCACCTTTTCCAGAAGGTTATACAATCAGTATTATGTCATTTCCTTAAGCTTGATCTATTTATTGTTCCTTGACCTGTTGTAAGACTTTGTTAATATTAATAGGAAAACTGTTGATCATAGTGATCTGCCACTATGGAGCCAGTAGATTTCTTTTCTCCAATAAGAAGACCAAGGCAGAAGTAAATACTTGTTTGAGAGGAAAAAGGCATCTAAGTGTGGGTTCTAAGAGCTTTTGTCCTCTTTCAGTGTTATAAAGCTGGTTCACCCAAGCATGGGAGGGATCTTCTTTGTACCTGTTTGCACTAGTTTTATTAGTTCCTGCACAGTATCCACCAGCTTTTGCTTGTACAGTATTTAGTGTAACAGTTCCATGGCCTGCAAAACATGACCATGTCCATTCTTTTCAAAGGTCAAATAACCCAAGAAATGGAAATCTCGTCACGGTCTTAGTACCAAGTTCATGAAGAATTTTTTTTTCAATTATATACCTCTCAGTGTGTGACTACTTTTACAATAGGAACATCCATAAAAACTCAGTTAACATTGGACTGAATAGCTCCTTTCAAGGTATCTTACCTGGCTCAAACTGTGGGATTTCTGCTAGAATGTATGCCAGCTGAAGCAGAGACATTCTTAGTACAACAAAAGACTGCCAGAACTCTTGCTGTTCTCTTAAGTGTTTTATTTCTATTTTTTTTTTATCTAGATGGATTGTTTTTTGTTTTGTTTTGAAAAAACTAATAGCTGTTTTAGAAAAGTCCCTTTTCTGAAATATAAAAGAAATTGTGCACATCTGAGGTATGGATACTTGTGAGTTAATATTTTCCTAATTTTCATTAGAAACTGTGTAAGGAATTGCATTACAGAAAAAAGGATAACAGAAATCGTGCTTATGTCTTGAGTTACAAAAAGTACTGTGATTTTTCTCAATCTCTGATGTGGCATAAACCCACAGTGTGGATTAAAAACCATGCAGAAACTGGAACTGGCAAAAGCTACCTGTTTGACTAGCTACAGGAATATGGTGTTTCTTATCCATGATTCCTCAGCACATGCCCATTCCTGCACACACACTCTGAGCAAAAAAAAAAGTCCATTTGGGTCAAAGAATGTTGCTGCTCCACTCCTCCTGGAAGCCGTGCTGCCATTTTAGATACCTAGTGCTGCTTCCAACTGAGCCAGGTTTGCTAGAGGCATACCCACTTAATTGTCCTTGTTGCAGCAGCTGAAGTACTTGTCACATGGACTCATAACTGTTGTGTAAGCAGTATCTAAATTGGTAATTTAAATTCTCATTGCATGTATTGCTTCTCGGCCTTTTGGCTAAGATGTGTAAACATGCTCTCGGAGCGCGATTTGCGGAAAGGTAGGGGTCGGGTCAGTAGGCTGTATTGGCGTCATAACGGTTCCCAAGTCAGTACCCTGACATACGCGGGGTGTTTCTCCTGACTGCCCAATGCTCGGTCCTTGCCTGGAAGCGTCACACATGCTCCCGATCAATTAATATCTATCTGAAATTTTGTCACTTTAGTATAAATATATCACAAAAATTAATAGAAAATAAATATTAAAATGTATAAAGAGGTTTTTTTTTTAGTGTCTCTTCTCTGATGCTGAAGTATTTCAGACTCAGTAGAATTGTAGATTCTCAGTAAATGATGAGAGAGCAATTGGCAAGCCCTGAGCAGAATCCTCTTGATAGGAGCAAATCTGGATTTGCCTCAGTGTGTCCAAAATGAGCCTCTGCCCTAACTTTGTAGACCATGTAAAATGAAACTGAAAGTTCTGAGTAGCCTCTCTTCTTGCAACTTCCAGAAGAGTGAGATTCCAGTCTACAATTTACACCACCAGCACTAGTTGTATTGGTTAGATTGCCACCATTCCTTTGTGCAGTGAGTGGTGGCACAAGACATCTATATTAAAAATACAAAACCTTTCATTTAAGATTTTTAAGTAACGTGAAAGGCTGCAGCACTGCTTATTTTTGTAGGGGCTAAATACACACGGTCTTATCCAATCTTTCTGCATCTGTTGCTTATTCTGTACGTCAGGCTTCCAGTTTGTAGCTTTTTATTTTGCTTACCTGGATAGTATCAGCATTCCTGTCACCTTTTAAAAAAAAATGGGGGAACAGATTGTGGTCTGTGTCTTGCCCATTTATTTTTGTGCTATATATTATTTTTATTTGAGTGTTCAAATGCCCTGGGTATTCACTTTCTGTAATTTAAAATACTCCAAGCAAGGTGACGTTTTCACTAATAATGTACCAGTGCTTCATTGTGATCACTGTAGTACAATAACACAGCATTTTAATTGTGCAGTGAGAATGATATGTCCCTGGTTTAGGAAGAGGATAAGTCAATCTCCCAGTAAAATTAAATTGTATACGGAAATTGTACTGCTAGGATCTTTTCAAGATAATAGAAAATTTTCTGTCAAAATCATCCCCTTGTCAAAAATATGAGGGAGATTAATTTCAGTATTCTACTTGAGGGATTATTTCTTGATTTTAGTGCTCTAGGTTGAGAGACTGTTTTGCTCAGACTTTTTTCTCCTGTGTTTTATCGTCAACAAGTGAACTGCACTCAGACTTGGGACTTACACAGGTTACTGGACAGCAAGCCAACGTGTGAATCTGTAGTACAATAGCTTGCTGCATTGTTACATTGCTTGTGAATACTGCTGTGGTGCATTCTGGGACTTTCAGGCATTATTGCACAGCAAGATATGCACTATAGATTCACTCCCTGCCTTGCCATGATTGAGTAACTTTCCATATAGACAGGCTTGGAATATCCAGAAAAACAAGCTGAAGTGCTTTTCAGCTTGATTTTTTTTTTAATGTTGGGAGTCCTTGATTCCACAGTCTCGTCTGAAGTGTGTTTCATTTTCTGATCTTTGGGACTAATAATAACACTGAAATCAAAGATAGAACATCTGTGGTGTTTGTCAAATAACTGCACTGAATTAATTACAGTGAGAGTTGCAACACAAAATCTCAGGTAAGGATGAGGATTGAATAGCAATTAGACATTATTTTCTTGTTTACCTATTCATTTGGGTTTTAAGTTTTGAAATAACAAACAAGTTCTGTAGTTCAGGATATGAAACTCACTTCTAGAGTGGCTTTACACAAAAATGAGTTGGAATTGGAGGGAACACTTTTTGTAGTTTGTCTAAAGTTTTCTTTTTTCTAGGCCAGCAACAAAGTAATGGGTGTAGGGGAGAGATTTTTAAAACAAAAGTTGAAGACTGAGCTCTTGCATCCTTTTCTCCAGTTGCCTTTGATCTCCTGCATCTTCAGACTAGTTTCTATGGTGGGATCTATCAGAATTTCGGCATAAATGGTCTTTTAAATTTTCTTGGCAAATAAACAGCCTCCCGTTACTTAAAAAACACAGCTCAGGCCCAGTATATGCTGGTGAGAAGGCCACAAAGAAATACATCTTGTGTTTTGTGCCCTGGCTAATCCATTCTTTTTTTGATCATTACTCCTGGAGCTTTTTGTGCCTTATTATGTATATTAAAAGCTCCTGCCCTGTGTTTTTACAGTGTGCACTTAAAAGCTAAGAAAAGTTAAAGTTTGTATACTGTTGATTTCTCTGAGTTTGTAAAAAAAAATTGGACGATTCCAGGAGACTCTATTCCTCATCACTAGTCAGTATTAATCTTGGAACTAGCTTTTCTGTATTGCAGCAATATAAAGATAAATACACTGCTCGAAAGTGTGTGTGTGAGAGTGTGTGTTACTCCCTGTTACAGCAATGTCACTTACTACACAATTTTGCTATACTCCCATAGAACTTACATAGCATCTATAAAGTCGGTACTTTAAGTAATACATTTGACCAGTCTACTACTGATTGCTATAAGTGATCACCATTTACACTGGAATTAGCATATTAACTAATGCTGCAGTGAAATCTGAAAGGGTAGGTGCTACCAGTGTCGATGCAATATTGAATATTCTATATTCAAAATGGCAAAAGAGAGAAAGCTACTGGACTGCTGACCTTCACTCCACTGAGGAACGATATGGAAAAGTAGTGTGGTGGCTAGAGTAGAGATTTTTCTCTACCGTCCATCCTTAACACTAACCACTGCAAGAATACAATTGACAATAAATAGGATAAAAGCTTTGCTACAATTTTTGTGAACTAGAGAAATGTAAGTGGATCTCTGTCTTTGAACAACAAGAAAACCATTCTAAACTGGGCATTGACCATCAGGATAGCATGTCCTGTCCACATTAAGCAGAGAGCTGCCAAACTTCATCATGCACCTCTTAAAAGTCTAACACCTCCATGGCATCTTTGTCTTCTAACTTGCCTTGTAAGGCAACCAAGGATCTTTTAGTCTAAAAACGACAAGGATATAAACCTGACATTTTCTCATGTCCTTTATTTCATTTGCATGTGGCAATGTGGTTCTCATGAAAGATACTTAACTTTGCATAGCAAGAATTCCTGCCCATCAATAGAGTAATATATTGAGTTGTGAGTAATTAGCGCTGCCTTTGTTGCTTTAAAAAAAATCAAACCACTATGAATTTTTCCTTACTGAAATTTGCTAACTTTATGAACATTATTGCAGCTGAAGAACCTTCTGAGTGACACAGTTGTATAGTGGTGTGCTTGCGAGTCATCCTGAACTTTGTGGGTGTGAGCGCCTGTTCTGTAGCTCAGCTTTGTGCTCGAGCTGTAACCACACAGAAAAGCATGAAGGGGTTTAGCCGTGCTGTTACACTGTATGTATGCTGTTTATCTTGCCACAAAAAGTATTTTTTGTATGCACCGAAAATAAACTTTTAAAGGAATGTCCACGAACTGCATGCGTGTTTGTGTGGCTTGAGCTACTGTAACCCATACACCTAGGGTGGTTCACTGTCCCATGTAGTGGCACGTAGACCACTTATGGCAAGAGATAAGAACAAGGGAGCTCTACAGCCTTAGCTGCAATTATAGCTCAAAGTGTTGAGGCTCCTATGCTGAACTCCAGGGGGCCCAGGTTCAAATCCCACTGATGGTGATTACACTATTACCCTTCCCAAAGACTGACAGGAAAGTTTCACATTGCCCTGAATCCAAGCTGTGTGGCATCCCTATATTTTATTGAAAGATTAAGGGGGTGGGAGGGAAATTGCTTATTTAAAGCCATGCTAGATCAGCGATATAACATCAGATGGACACTAAGTAGCCTTTATCACCCTTTTGAAAGAAACCAGTGTTATCAATGTACAGCTGTGATATACAACAGAATTACACACCCATAGCTGGAGTATGTTTGGAGGTTTTCTTTCTTGTCCTTAGCCATAATACTGCTTCCACTTAACCAAAACTTTTCTGGGTCAAATTTTATATGGAGATGGTACCACAGCATCCTAGATGCAACATATATATAGATATAAATGGTGGGACTGTTTATAGTAACAACTCTTCCTACACTAAAAGCAAGTCTGCTCTTTCCTTTGGCCATGACCATCTTTACATTGATGGTCTTGAAATCATTGTGACTGCAGATACCAGCAATAAGTTCTGGTTATCAGGATGGTCTGTGACCACACTTGCATGGTACCAGTGCTAGCAGGTAAATCTCCCTTCCTTCCTTCCTTCCTTGAGCCACTGGGGGAGAAAGGTTTAGGAAATGCATCTTTCAGTGATTGGCCAGAAGAATATTACATACAGGGTAGGAAGCATGGGCTATGCTGTGGGCAAACTTAGTTTTTAATGTATTTTTAAAAAATGAAGGAGGCAAGGTACTCAGTATCACAGTGTTGACTGTCTCTTCCTCTTATCCCCATAAAAATGGCTTATCCCCGTGTAAAAAGAGCTCATTTCCAAATGCCCACCTGGCAAACAGCCTGGGTTTTAGAGTGGAGAGGTTTGTTCCAAAGGCTAAACTGTGCCCTTAGTCATTCTTCTACTACTCTTTGAATTACATTTGTTTAGTTACTTTAGTTTGCTTGTTTGCTTTTTTCTCCTTTTCTGCATAGGAATGTTAAATTTTGATTTATCAACTAATCAAGTAGTTAATGGAATTTCTATCGACTACTCGATAAGGGGCGCACTCGCTATCCCTCTGCACCTCTTTCTTTGAAATATACAAGAACAACCCATGGCTCTTGTACATTTTAAAGGAAGAGGCCCCCCTGGACTGCTTAGGTCCCTGTTCCTAAGCCTCTCCCTTTGAAATGTACAAGAGCCGTGGGCAGCTCTTGTAAATTTCAAAGGGAGAAGTGCAGCAGTAGGGATGCCTCTGCTCCTTCTCCCCCTACCCCCATTGTTGTCTCTCTGATAGAGGCAACGGGGCATGAGGAGTTTATATTTATTGGGTAGTCAACTAGTCACTTACATCCCTACTTCTGCATGGCTAAGCAAGACTAAGGAAAAACAACTGAAGAGAGTTGGCAGGTTTTTAAAGGGACATTATTACGGGCCCAAAAGCAAACTATTCCACTGCATAGGAAAGATAGAAAGTACAGCAGGAGTCCACCTTGGATCAACCAGGAGATCTTACATGGGCTAAAAATCAAAAAGGAGTCATATAAAAAGTAGAAACTAGGTCAAGTTACAAAGGATGAATATAAGCAAACACAGGTGTGCAATGCAAGGGCAAGATTAGAAAGGCAAAGGCACAAAACAAGCTAAATCTAACTAGAGACATAAAGAGTAACAAGAAGACGATATATTAGAAGCAAGAGGAAGACCAAGGACAGGGTAGGCCCGTTGCTCAATGAAGAGGGAGAAACTATAACAGCAAAGTTGGAAATGGCAGAGGTGCTTAATGATTTATTTGTTTCGGTTTTCACCAAGAAGTTTAATGGTGATGGGATGCCTAACATAGTGAATGCTAGCAGGTTTAACAAGTTAAAAATTACTTGGAAAAGGTAGACGTCTTCAAGTGACCAGGGCCTGATGAAATGCTTCCTAGAATACTCAAGGAGCTGATAGAGGAGGTATCTGAGCCATTAGCTATCATCTTTGAAAAATCATGGAAGTTGGGAGAGATTCTAGAAGATTGGAAAAGGGCAAATCTAGTGCCCATTTATAAAAAGTGAAATGAGAACAACCCAGGAAACTACAGACCAATCAGTTTAACTTCTCTGCCAGGGAAAATAATGGAGCAAGTAATTAAAGAATTCATCTGCAAATATCTGGAAGATAATAAGGTGACAGGTAACAGCCAGTATGGATTTGTAAAGAACAAATCATGTCAAACCAATCTGATAGCTTTCTTTGATAGGATATCAAGACTTGTGGATAAGGGAGAAGTGGTGGACGTGGTACACCTAGACTTTAGTAAGGCATTTGATACAGTCTCACATGACCTTCTTATAAATAAACTAGGGAAATGCAACCTAGATAGGGTTACTATAAGAAGGGTGCATAACTGGCTGGATAACCACTTTTTTTTTCTTTTCCCCCTCTTTTCCTTCCCCCCGCCCTTCCCTTATTTATTCTTGGATCTGGACTTCTAATAGTCCAGTCAACTGAAAAAGTGGGTTATACCAACTAAAGCTCATGATCCCATCCACATGTTTTGTTAGTCTTTAAGGTGCTGCGAGACTATTCGTTGTTAAAGTTTTTCCATTCTCAGAGAGTTGTTGTTAATGGTTCACAGTCATGATGGAAGGGCATAACAAGTAGGATTCAGCAAGGGTCTGTTTTGGGACCAGTTCTGTTCAATATCTTCATCAATGATTTAGATGATGGCATAGAGAGTACGATTATTAAGTTTGCATTATTAAGATACCACCAAGCTGGGAGGGTGTAAAGGGCCCTGCCCTTCTTATGAGCACCCTTCAGTGTCTGAGGGGAGTCTTAGTCTCTCTACTAGGCTATCTGTGGGAGAGGCAGTGTCCAGTATATGGCCTGGGAGCGCGCTTCTTCTTAACCCCTATTGTGGCTGTTGGGAGCTGGGGGGGAACCCAGGCCCACCCACTCCTCTGGGTCCTGGCCCAGAGATCTTCTAAGTAGCAGTTACCTGCTGAGTCTCAAAGTGGTTGGTTGCTGTCACAGCCCTGGGCCGCTGGAAAGCTGCTCTGTCCAGCCCTTTCTGTTGGGCCTTGTGGTCAAGTCCTCCCTGTCCAGAGTTCTGCAAGGGTTGCTGTTAGCTTACCGGCTAGTCTTCAGCTATGGGACCTGGTTCTGATCAGGACTGAAGTCCAGCTCCCACTCAGAGCTGTCCAGAGTGCTGCTGTTCTCCAAGTCAGCCCTTAGGTTTGCCTGGGTCAAGCTCCAGAAAGGAACTGCCAAGCCCTAGGGTGCATTAACAGGGTGTTGTAAGCAAGACACGAGAAGTCATTCTTCTGCTCTACTCTGCACTGAATAGGCCTCAACTGGAGTATTATGTCCAGTTCTGAGCACCACATTTCAAGAAAGATGTGGAGAAATTGAAGAATGTCCAGAGAAGAACAAAAATGATTAAAGGTCTAGAAAACATGACCTATGATGGAAGACTGAAAGATCTGGGCTTGTTTAGTTTAGAAAAGAGAAGACTGAGAGGGGACATGATCGCTGTTTTCAAGTATCTAAAAAGGACTTACAAGGAGGAGGGAGAAAAAAATGTTCTCCTTGGCCTCTGATAGGACAAGAAGCAATGGGCTTAAATTGCAGCTTGGGAGGTTTAGGTTGGACATTAGGAAACACTTCCTAACTGTCAGAGTGGTTAAACACTGGAATAAATTGCCTAGGGAGATTGTGGAATCTCCATCACTGGAGATATTTAAGTGCAGGTTAGATAGATGTCTATCAGGAATGATCTAGATAGTGCTTAGTCCTGCCATAAGGGCAGGGGACTGGACTCAATGACCTCTCAAGGTCCCTTCCCGTTCTAGTATTCTATGAGTCTATGGCTATGGGAGAGGGACAGGAGCAACGTCAGCCTCTTCTCAGAAGGGGTGCTGAGGTTGGCTAGACAGAAAATTGTGGGAGGGTGGCATTACAATATGTATCATGTGGGCACACATACAATACACACTTAAATGTTTACTTTTCCAGCCAGTCGCAACTCTGTCTCCAGAGCTGGTTAACTGAAGGGCAACAGCTGCTGGCGAGGCACCCAGCTCTGAAGCTGCTGGCTAGTCACCCACCAATCCCAACTAAATCACCCCAGCCAGGGCTTTGTCAAGCTGAGACTTACAAACCTCCAGCAATGGAGATTCCACCCCCTCCCTAGGTAACCCATCCCAGTGCTTCCCCACCCTCCTAGTGAAATAGTTTTTCCTAATATCCAACCTAGACCTCCCCCACTACTACTCGAGACCATTGCTCTTAGTTCTGCCATGCGTCACCTCTGAGAACAGCCTCTCTCCATCCTGTTTGAAACCCCCCTTCGGGTAGCCGAAGGCTGCTACGACAAATCTCCCCTCACTCTTCAATAGACTAAATAAGCCCAAATCCCTCAGCCTTTCCTTGTAAATCATGTATTCCAGTCCCCTCTGTTTGCCTTTCTCCAGTGTGTGTACATCCTTTCTGTAATGGGGGGCCCAGAACTGGACACAGTACTCCAGATGTGGCCTCACCAGTGCCAAATAAAGGGGAATAATCCATTTTCTAGATTTACTGGCAATACCCCTACTAATGCACCCCAATATGGCTACAAGGGCTCTGTTGACTCATATCCAGCTTTTTATCCAATGTAATCCCCAGGTCCTTTTCTGCCAAACTGCTGCTTAGCCAGTTGGTCCCCGGCCTGTAACAATGCTTGGGATGCTTCCATCCCAAATACAGAACTCTGCTCTTGCCCTTGTTGAATTATCAGATTTCTTTTGCCCAATCCTCCAATTTGTCTAGGTCACTCTGGACCCTATCCCTACCCTCCAGTGTATCTACCTCTCCCCCTAGCATAGTATCATCAGTGAACTTACTGCGGGTGCAATCCATCCCCTCACCCAAGTCATTAATAAAGATATTGAATAAAAATGGCTTCACAACCAACCCTTGGGGAAGTCCACTTGATACTGACTGCCAACCAGACATTGAAATGATCACTACCTGTTGAGTCTAGCCAGGTTTCCACTTTACAGTCCATTTTTCCAATCCATATTTGGTTAACTGGCTTGCAAGAATACTGTGGAAGGCTGTATCAAATGCTTTGCTAAAGCAAGTGAGGTGGCAATGACAGACCATGGCATCCTTACTTCTGTGTTGCTGCTGGTGGAAGTGCTGTCTTTAGAGCTAGGCACCTCACCAGCTACCACCACTCTCCAGCTGTCCAGCTCTACAGGCAGCGCCACAGTCACTAGCAGTGGAGAAATGAAGATGGCAATACCATAGCTCCCTTACTTCTAAATAACATCTGACCTTTGCTCTGGTGCTCTGGGAGTCATGGCTATGAGAGGTTTGCGGTGGCTATAGCCCCCACAACCCCTTCTCCGCCAGCACCATCCCTGGAGAGGGAGCTGGATTCTGTTCATCTTTGGGCATCTTCAGCTTAATTATTCACTCTGTCTTAAACCTGTACAAGCCCATTGGTTATTTCCTGTCAAACCACAAGGTTATTTTACAGTTTGGCACTGTTGGCTTGGAGATTGCTGAGCAGCCTGGCCATCCACATTATAAAATGTAAAAAGGGATTATTTTAAGATTTTTACCCACGCGGCATGTGGCTTCTGAGTCAGAATCCCTTCATTTAAAATCCACCAAGCAGCCAACATGAAGCCCAGCATCTGGAAGAGATGAAGGTTCTTTCATCTTCACTCACCACCGCACTGTGTGTGTTATCTTAACTTCCGCAGTATAATGTGATTCAGCATTTCAAGGCATATGAAAACCCATTAATATAGCTTTAGTAGAGTGAGAAAGCTCTTCAGTATTGTCAGGTATTTTCTTTATTTAATTCTTGATCCACAGCCCAAGTGCAGGGTTTGATGATATTGGCTGAAAGTTGCAATTCTAGCTCAGATGCAAAATCCACTGGTCCAAAAGCAATAATGCAATCCTTTTATTTTGAAATGACTACCAGGATTTACTGTGGGGCCCTGCTAACTCATATTCCTAGCAAATGAAGCCCTTGTGCCCATTGTTGGCATTCAGTAAGTGTGACGGGGCGGACAGGCCCCGCACTGACGGACAGAGGGTAGCCCAGGCCAGCTGGCAGAGAAAGCCCCGCCCCTCCGACCCTGCTGGGCATGCTCCCAGCAGAGGCCGGGTATAAAAGCAGAGGGAGGGAGGAGACCAGGCCGGGCCAGTGTTTCTGCAGCCGCTGGGACCAGAGTCGCTGCCTGTGCCAGACCCTGACACCGAGGAAGCAGCCTCCGACCCCGGGAGGCCAGAGCGCACCCACAACACCGGCAGGTACGGCCTCGGAGGCGAATGGGCCCCAGGGGAACCGGGGCGCGGTAGGAAGCAGCCCAGGGCAAGGGAAATAAGATTTGGCTCGGCGTGTATCGGCCGGATTCCCCGCCGAGCCGGCAGGAGCCACAGACCCTGCCTAAAGGGCCCTGGGCTGGGACCCGGTGGAGAGGGAGGGCCCGGGTCCCCCTACCACTCAGCCCTCTTCCCCCCCCCCCCCCCCCGGCCCTGGATAACCAAACCCCGGGCCAGGAGAGGTTTCTCAGAGGGACTAGGCCTCTAATACCGTATATCCCCTGATAGAGGGACCGGGACTTTGGGTGCTGTATAGGCCCGGATCGAGACACGGGCCAGTAGAAGGGGGCAGCAGCCCCCATCAGGGGTGTACCCCCTGACAGTAAGGTGTCACTGACTCATTAAAATATGAATCAGTTAAAGTTCCATAGTCAGTTTTCATTATTAATGAAATTGCATTGGAGACATATGCTGCATTTTACTGGTCTACATATTTATTGATGTAAATTGAAATATCAATGACCCAGTTTAAGCCAGGAGGAGAGTGCCCAGGTTCCATGGTGATGGACATAGGAATGCAGGCTGTATTACTTCTATATTTGCCCATCTTGTTGTTTTGATTTCCAGTGTAACAGGAAATACATTAAACGTACTAACAATCCAGTGTCCACTAATAACATTAGTAATACTACTTATGAAATCTAAAATGTTTGTAGCCCTAATTCAGCAAGGAGCTTCAAGAAACGTGTAAGTCTAACTAACTTAAAGTTTAGCACATGCTTCAGTGATTTGCCAAATGGCTAATTGGAGAGAAACCAAGTGCGAAAATGTATGTACTTTGTACATCCCAGTTCCTGTTAATTGGCCATGTTGGGTACTCAAGGAATTCAAAGTCTGGCTTGAACAGTTTTTTATAATGTTTCTAGGAGTTAACTTTTCTATTGAGCAAATATCCCCAAGATCACCTCAGTGCAGTGGTCTCCAATCTTTTTAACCACAAGATGACTTTTTCAATTGAAGTGCACTGTAAGATCTACCTCAAACCCAAATACCCTCGACTGGCTTCCTTCCCCCTGCTTCTCTGAGGCTCCGCCCCTTCTCCGAGGCCTCCCCGAATCTCATTTACTTTCACCAGGCTGGGGTAAGGGGTTGAGGTGCAGACTCTGATCTTGGCCAAGGGGTTCGGAGTGTGGGAGGGGACACCCTGAAGGTAGAAAGGTGGCATGGGTCCTTGAGTGACCATGGGGCTAGAGCATTTGCCTGGGTAGTGCAGGGTTGTGGGCTTGAGTCCCACCCACCCACCCTGGGAGTGGCCAGACAGCTGCCCCAGGGAATGAGCAGTGCAGCTAAGACAGGCCTACTCCTACCCTGGCCCTGCACCACTCCCCAAAGCAGCTGGCATGTACAGCAGTGGCACCACGTGCTGCCCCTCAACTACAGGCACCAACCCCACAGCTTCTACTGGCCACGGTTCTCCATTACTGAGCCGCAGGAACAATGTCTGCAGGCAAGGACGGCATATGGAGACCCCCTGCTCTAACTTTCTCAGGGGCTGCAGGGACATGCTGGCCACCTTCGGGAGAACAATTCCCACCGGGATAATGACTCCAGCCATGACAGGTTCAGCATTTCAGAACTTACTGCTCAAAGGATTAAATGTAAGTGTAAGAGAGAAATGAAAGTGATGAAATGCACAGACCAGTCACAAACCAAAACTAACCCACTTGGCAAGCAGGAAATAGTAACAACCCCCCATGTACGTGTTGGGTCAGGAGAGGAGAGGGAAGGACAGTGTGTGTGTGTGAGAATGACAGAGACACACACTGTGGGTGACAGAGATTCGCATTGCCCAGCCCCCTCCATCCCCTTCCCTCGATGTGGAGACCGGGTACAGGAGTAGGGGGAGAAGGGACAGACTGACATCAGTGCTCCCCCCCCCATATTCCGCTCTCCCACACCCTGCACAGCAGGCAGGAGGCTCCCAAGGGGCAGCTCCAAGGCTGAGGACAGGAGCAGCACGACAGTAGGCGGAGATGCAGCTGAAGTGCCAGCCTTCGATAGCTGCCTGGCCAAACCAGTCAGAATCACCTGTCAGAGGCTCCAGGATCTATTGGTACATCCCAATCTACTGCTTGGCGATGTATTAAAATGCTAGTTGAGCTCTGATTTGACACATTTCAGCCATCGATGGCTTAGTGCTTTACAAAGGAGATAGAAGTATCGTTATCCCCATTTTACAGGAGGAGTCAGAGAGAGAGAGAACGTGACCAAAGTCACCAAGCAGTTGTTTTTGGACTTCAACCTTTACTGTTGATCCTACACTGCAGGAATGAAATAGACTGGCAATCGTAATAGAGTATCCAGTAGCTAATTCTATTTCATTCACTCTCTGGCATACTTTACTCAGAATTACTTAATTTTTCTGGCCTCTTTGTCAGATACACAGAAATCAAATGCATTCTTTCCCTGTAACATATATAGCAAAAGGACTTTAACAGTGATGGGTGATCAATGCCAAGAACAACTCTCACTTTCATTGCAAACTCTTAAAACAAACATCTTCCAGAATTAATTTTAATCTGCAAGCAGCTGTGCCTTTTGCTCCCCATCATGGTTTTGCCTCATTTCAGGGGAGGTCCTGCTACGTATCTGGATTCAGGCCTCACTTTCAGCTTTCACAATAGACCCCAACAGCATTTTTCTTCTTCTCTACGTCTGCTGCAAGGGGAGTGGCTGCTTTATCCTTTTCGACAAAGCTCTTGCTGCTTCTTGTGATCCGCCGCCTCCTTTGCCAAGGCAGCATTCAAAACTGAACTGCAAGAATTCTGAGCACGGAGCCCTTTTAACCACAATACCAGTTTTAAAGTTTACCCGCAAATGCCTTTAATCTGCGGCAGCTATGTGGGATTTAGACATTTACTGCCAGCCTAGTGACTCTGGCTTTCTGCCTTCTCTGATTCATTTTTTCCTTGTGGCTCTATAAGAACGAGCATTTTGCCTGGCTTTAATATCTCTCTTTGAAGTTTTTAGAAAGTAATCAAGTTTCCATGAAACTAAATGTTGGAAAAGATGCTGCAGCAGTTTGTGGCTTATCTAGAAGTTGGTTTTGGCCTTTTCTTATGATACTCTCTGCATAGGTTATGAGTTGTATGAAATAGGTGGCTTTAGTCACCTCGCCCCAACTCTAACCTGTCAGTGCAATGCTTGAGTGGTTACTAAAAGTCTAACCTTAAGCCAAATCCTTCAGTCCTTCGTGTGGAAGTTATTAACTAAATAACTATGGGCTGTGGATTTGGTGCTCGGTAAGTTCAAGAGATCCTGTCTTTGTGGGAACATTCAAGTATGACCTAAGACTGACAAGCATTGGAAACAAAGTGACAAGGCATCCTGTGGCACTTTATAGACTAACAGATGTATTGGAGCATAAGCTTTCGTGGGCAAAGACCCACTTCGTCAGACGCATGTAGTGGAAATTTCCAGAGGCAGGTATAAATGTGCAGGCCAGAATAAGGCTGGAGATAACGAGGTTAATTCAGTCAGGGAGGGGGAGGAGTAACGGTAGTTTGAACGAGGAAGCCTAGTTCGAACTACCTAGTTCATGCCCCGTGTAGCCGCGCTGCACGGGGTTTGAACGAGCGGGGTTTTAAAAATGGCGGCGCCCGGCTTATGCAAATGAAGCCCGGGAAATTCAAATCCCGGGCTTCATTTGCAAGTGCGGTATGCCTACATTACCCTCCTAGTTCAAACTAGCAGGGTAGTGTAGACATACCCTCAGTCTCCGAAAACCACAGTAGTATCAACACTCCTTAGGGCAGTACAGGTTGCACTTCTCAAATCTGGGATTCTCTGGCCTGGCAACATCTATGGTCCCTCATAACCATGGATGTTCTGGGATTGAAGTGTCCCGGTGCATTGCAGGGATTGGAGGACTGGGAGCTGGCCCACCGCTCAGCTGGGCTGTGAGGGGGGAGCCAGGAGCTGATGCATGGCTCAGCTGAGCTGATGGGGCTGATGTAAGGATCAGCCAGGATGGGTGGGGTGCAAGGAGCTGGTGCACAGCTCAACTAGGCTGGGGAGGGGCCAGGGCCGCCCAGAGAGGGGGGCAAGTGAGGCAATTTGCCCCAGGTCCCAGCCCCCTTGGGACCCCCACGAGAATGTCTGAAGTCTGAGTTCTGAGACAGGGAGTGCCAGGAAGGGGACCCTGAAATTGCTTTGCCCCAGGCCTGCTGAATCCTCTGGGCGGTCCTGGGAGGGGCTGGGAGCTGGTACATGGCTCAGCTGGGCTGTGGGAGGAGCCAGGAAGCCCATTGGGAGAGCAGCATGGGGCATCAGCAGGGGGCCTGAAATGACCTCCCCTGGTCTGGAAAAATCCCTCATCTGGGACCAGTCAGGTCCCTAGGATGCTGGACCAGGGCGGTCCAACTTGTAGGCTATTCTAACCAGGTGTCAGATGTAGCTTTGCTACTTCCGATATGCCCAGAAGGACTCAAACTCTCGCAACCCATCCATTTGTACCATGAAGAAAGCTTCCTGCTCGCTCTCTCCTGGTTTCAAAATGGTCTCTCTCACCTTTCAGGAGACATGAATCTTACTGCATATTCCACAAGGGTATGTTGATGGGTTTTACTATGGAGTCACTTGTTACCAAGGTTTACTTTTTGTTCTGATATGTCACAGGAGCTCATTCGTCATTTGGTTTGGCTAAATCCTTGGCATCTGAAAGGAAAGTTACAGAGACGCTCGCAAGTTTTCTCTTAGTAGAAATGGCCAGTGCAGGTTGGGGTCTTCATTCTGCTTCAGGATCCATCTCCCATTCTGTGTGTTTCTTGTCTAGAATCCTAGTGTAAGGGGACTGTTAGCCCCTTACTAAAACTCTGTGGGAGTTTTGGTTTGCCAGCTCCCAGTATCAAAAGGGGAAGGGTCCACGAGAAATCAGGGCCCTGAGACTGACAGACCCCAGAGACAATGGAAAGCAGCCAACACTGCAGCTCAGCCTGATTGACAAGTTGGACATGCCAGTGAGGAAAGCAAGAAGCCAGGCCCCATTGTCCCTGTGAGCTGGGATTTTTCTGGGTCTCTCTGAGCAAGCTGTGTGGAGAAGAAGTCCTGCAGCTACAGAGCCAGACACAGACAGCCCAAGGAGTGCAAGCTGTGCTGAGGGGCAGTTTTGCAGCAACAGAGCCAGGCACACACAGCCCAAGGAGTGCAGACCCTGTGTTGAGCAGCAGACTGACAGTGCTCAGAGAAGCCAAAAGGGACAGAGAAGCAACGCAAGGAGCTGGAGACTGACAAGGCAGCACAGCCTGCAGCTGGGTGTGGTGAGCAGCTGGGACCAGCAAAGTGGGGGGAGAGGCTCTGGGCAGGGAGATATCACCAGCCAAGAGGCCCAGCAGGCCAGACTGGGAGAGAGGTCTGGCCACTTAGAGCCTGAGGCTATGTGGTCACTGCCAGAGCAAGTGTGTCCAGCCTGCAGCCCCCCTGCAGCACATCCAGGGCCTCTAAGGAAGAGACTGTGAACGGTCCTTACACTCTGCAGGCTGCTGTTTTGATGTCCCTGTGCTACAGAGCAGGGCTGTGTGTTCTCATTTAACCATTCTCATTTTTTCTTATTCTTTTCTCTTTAATCAGTTGATGTTTAATAAATTGTATTTTGCTTAGAACCTTATGAAACGATCACTGGGCCAAGAAAGCCTGCAGTGTGAAGAGAGCACCTCGGAGTGGGGACACCCTGACTCCTGCCCCTAGTGACTACAAGGTCGGGGATTAAGCCCCAGGAAACCTGGGCCCAGCCTTGTTGGGGTTTCGAGGACTCTGCTACTCAGGAGAGTGGAGGGGGAGCCCTCAGGAACAGGGAGGCCGAAGGGTAAAGGAAGTGGGAGCGGGGACTCAGATCCTTTCGCTGGTCCATTTCACCGGGGTGGTATAGAAGCCAGGAAAGTTCCCCACAATAGCGGGACCATTCCCCCGCTTATACTAGGGCTGGAAGAGAACGCAGAAGGTCATAAAGTCCAGCCCCCTGCCCAAAGCAGGACCAACCCCAACTAAATCAACCCATCATTAGAGCAGAGCAGGTAATATAGGGCCCGTGAACTGGGTCAGGCCTACCTCTGTCCTACAGCCCAGTGGGAGCCTCGGGTAGGCTCCCTGCCTGTAGTGCCCATGCATACTGCTCAAAGCGGCCAGCTGTGAGGGCCGGGTGCCTCTCTGCATTCAGCAGGCTCTTGGGGAGGACTTTGCGCACTGCCCCTGTCCCCAGCACAATCTCGCAGCTGCCATTGTTTGTAAACTGGCCAGTGGGAGCTGTGTGGGCTGTGCTTGTGGTGCAGGCAGCACATAGAGTCACCCTCCATGACACACGATTTTCAGAGAGGCACATGGCACTGCAGCCAGCTGCTTTGAGCAGCAAGCGGGGACATGGCAGGTAGAGAGGCTACCTGAAGATCCTATTGGGCTTCTGGCCGGGAATTGCCTGGGGTAAGCATCTCCCGGCCAGAACCTGGCACCCCACCCTTTCCTTCCCCCCAACTACTGCACCCATATCTCCTCCCACACCTCAACTCGCTATCCTAGGTCACAACACAAACCTTCTGCATCCCCTCCTGTACCCCTGCTCCAAGTCACACCCCCCTCTTAAGCCCTGTACCCCTCCTCCTGGTCAGAATCCTGTGCTGCACCCACACCCCGCTCCCAGACTCTGCACCCCAATCTCCTGCACTAGATCACAACCCCCTCCTGTCCTAGGTCGTAACCCAAACCCCTGCACCCCTCCTGTGCTCCTGCTGCAGGTCACAACACCTCCTGGACCCTTCACCCTCTCCTGCACCCAGATCCCCTCCCCTGAGTTCTCTTCTGCCCCCAGCCTCTTTCCCTGACCCCGCACCTCCTCCATTAATATCATAGAAGAGTGCGGCCCTTGACCACTTACCAAATTGGGACCCCCATAAAAATTATTGCTCATCCCTGATTTAGATTATAAATAGATTGAATCCAGTATTGTGGCTTGGATTCCCATATAACCAGCAAATGCTAGAACAAGCTACAAAGGAATTTCAGGCTACTTGTTAACTGCCTAAAATTTTCTTAACATACAGATGTTTCAATCATGCCAGCTAGCTAAACATGAATATTTACAGATGCATTTCAGGTTTTGACATCCAAACAAGACGTGGGCATCTGTCTATCAGAAACAAACAGTGAGTATGTACAATGTAAACACCTGCAATGGGGCTTGATTGCTAGAGTGACAGAGGAACCTCTTGGTTTATTATATTTAATTATTAGAATTCCATAGCTGTTGCAGTGGGAGCCTGGGGCTGAGCTGACACAAGTGGTGGTGAGGAGTGAGTTGCTGCATTATAGAGAAAGGAGTCTTATTTCAGATGAGAGAGGCTCAGCTTCTGTTGCATGAGGCCTTTGATCTTACAGCCACGTTGTGGGACTTCCCCATTTTCCAGGAACACAAAGGCACCTTTGAAGAGCAAAGAGAGTGCATGGTAACCAAAGTATGTTGAAAGCCGTGACTTCATTTCTCCACATTTTCACAGCAGAAAAGCTCAGGAGAAATCACTCATCCCTGGCTGGTCTCTGCAATAACAGGCATCCAAAAAATGTCTGGTATTTTTTCCGTTCGCCACACAGGAGAAAATTCCTTAAATGTTTCCTCTGGATTTAGAGTCTGCTATTCTTAAATATTGAGCCATGACAAAGGAACAATAATTGTCATTCACTGTGGGCACAGTTATAGGCACTTCACTTGGCTGTAAATTAGCTCTTTGGAGATGGATGAACACATGAAAACAAGGGAGCGCTTTAGGCTACTCAGTTTCCACAAGTACATTTCATCACAAACCCTGTTCTTCAGCATCCTCATCCAGCCCTTGTTCCAAAGACTTGTGCTGAAAAGCAACAGGATTCCTGCACTGCTGTGAGTCCAGTTCTCTTCCACAGCAGCAGGACTGTCAGGGCACCTGTGCTGCTTTTCCCAGAGGAGAGGAAAGAGCTGTTCAGGGACTGGAAACCCTACGGGTGGCTGTGTGCAGAAACCTGCAGCAGCCTCAAACTCAGGCTTACAGGGCTCATGGGATGGCATCAAAAATAGCTGCCACAGAGCCAGAGAATCATTTCTGCTATTGCTGGCAGCCCCAGAGTTAGAGGGGCTGTCCCCTGCCTCTCTCTCACTGTAATGAACCTCTGGTTATATTGTGCGAACGACGTGGGGGCTCATGATAGCAAGGGTGTACGTAGTCACTAGATGAGCACTTGCTTGTAGGTGAACACTCTCGGCTGGCAGGATTGCGTTAAGATGTAAAGCAGCTTGGCAGCAGGTGGATTCTCATTTCCATCTCTCCCCCCCAGGCCAGTTCTGGCGAACTGCAACCAGGTCACCCAAGAAACCACCTTAAAGTGTAGCCGATGCTTCTGTAACGCTGTGTGAACAAGAGCGCCATATTCAGCTTCCCACTTCCGATACCCCAGCTGAACCTCCTCTTGCTGCAGGGAGACCGCCATTAAACCCGGTGCAAGCCATCCACATCCCCAGGGTGTGATTCTTGTGCAGTAACTTTCAATGGGCAAAATAGAAATCCTGAAATCCTTTCCCAGTCACTGCTTTGTGCTTTTACTTCAAAGCCTTTGGCCCCAAACAACTCTGGGGGGAGGCTAGTCCCAAGCCCCACCCCTTCCTCCTCAGGCTCTGCCCCTTCTGGGGGTGAAGCCAGCCCACGACCATGTGCCAAAATTCAGTAAGTGGCTCCCCTGAGAAAATGATTGCCCACCCCTGTATTCATGGGTGCTTGGAGAATAAAATGAACAATTCTGTAATGGAGAAGTGAGGAGGAATTTCCCCTATGCACGGGATTTTTCAAACCCTTATCAGTGAGCTGTTGGCTTCTGAGCAGAAGTGAAGCATGAGGATTTATATCCCTTGCGATTTGTTCACATCCTGTGAAATGTCACTTTGAATGTTTTCCTTCTCCACACACAAGTAAACCTCTTCCTTTTGCTAAGCTATCGGCCTCTGCCATTTGCCAGTGACTTCCACAGGTAAATGATACATGCGTTTATCAGTTAACATTTACTTGCCCTTCACCTTTAGTGAATGTTTACTTTGACCTATTTTTTTTCATGTATCCCCTTGGCTACCTCCTCTCCCGATAACCTTGGTGGTTGGTCTCCCTTCGGACAGAAGGCATTCTTGTTGCCCTTCTCTGAACTGCTTCTCCTTCTACTACCCCTCATGGTTTGACCTAGGTGGGTTGACATTTTTCATTCCCTTTTTACTTTGTGCATGTCTGTGTGTGTGTGTAGTATGTGTGCATAGTGCCGCTTTTCAGACACATCCAAGATCTGCCTTCTCGCATGTTGCTACTCGGCAAGGACGGTAGTACTGTAATTCTGCAGCACCCACTGCAGCCTTTCTTCTGCCTGGTCTTTTGAGCAAACAGGATCCTGCGTATTCCATGTGTCTTTGTTTATCCTGCTTTCTCTGAGGCTTTCCTCTTTCAGCACTTTCCAAATACCCCGGTAGTGGACCACCCTTGTACTGGCTGAGAGGTGGCTATTACTGCAGTCATAGATACAGAATAGGTTGACAAAGGGGCAGAGCAGTCCTTACCCATAGGTAGAAATATGCAGATGCACAGGGCACCCGAAAATTTGGGGCACCACTGGGTCTGAATGTCCACCCACTTGCCTCTTCCTATCCCTGGTCTGTGGCTTTGCTTCCTCCAGAGAGGATCCAGTTAGCTTGCAGAGCTATTAGCAGAACACTGAACTGTGAAAGAGCCATTCAAGTGTCATGTAGACATTTAACAGGCGTTTGTCAAACCGAGGTATGTACTGTCCGTTTTTGAATTTACTGTGTTAGTCGACAGGACCTTAGTTTAAAATTTGCTTTACAGATATTTCATGAGGGTATTGCTGAAGATTATAAAGTCACATCTCTGGGTACGGCTACACTGTGGCGGGTTTTTCGGAAGAGGTATGCAAATAGTGCTCACATTTGCATACCTTCTTTCCTTTTTTTCCCTACACGGGGCCAAATATTGGGAAAAAATCCCTCTTTCGAAAGCCCCGTAAACCTTGTTTTACGAGGAATAAGAGGGCTTTTGAAAATGGGGGTTTTCCGACATTTGGCCCCATGTAGACGGGGCCATATGGCAAAAAAGCCTTTTCCAGAAAAAACGGAAGACGGTATGCAAATGTGAGCGCTATTTGCATACCTCTTCTGAAAAAAACCCACACAGCGTAGCCGTACCCACTAAAAAAGCATCCTCCTCCCCCAGTTGCCATCAGGCATAGGGGCACCAGTTTAATATTGCTGTGTGGGGCACCCTAAATCCTAAGGTCAGCCCTGCAGAAGGGTCACAGATCCAGACTCCTAGGCTACGGCTACACTTTGAGTTTTGCTGCAAAACCTATGCAAGTGAAGCACGGATTAGCATTTTCCTGTGCTTCATTTGCATACTCTTTCATTATGTTTTTGCACTAGGCATTCTTGCGCAAAAACAGGCAGTGTGGCCGTGGCTGTTTTGTGCAAAACCCCCTTTTTCCACAAGATCCTTATTATGCCTGTCCCAGAGAAGCATAAGGATCTTGCAGAAAGGGGGTTTTTTGCGCAAAATGGCCATGGCCACATTGCCTCTTTTTGCGTAAAAACAGAATGAAAGAGAGTATGCAAATGAAGCACAGGAAAATACTAATCTGTGCTTCATTTGCTTAGGCTCTTGCAGCAAAACTCATAGGCTGTGTCTAGACTGGCAAGTTTTTCCGGAAAATCAGCCACTTTTCCGGAAAAACTTGCCAGCTGTCTACACTGGCCGCTTGAATTTCCAGAAAAGCACTAACGATCTCCTGTAAAATCATCAGTGCTTTTCCGGATATACTATGCTGCTCCCGTTCGGGCAAAAGTCTTTTTCCGAAAGACTTTTGCGCAAAAGGGCCAGTGTAGACAGCACAGTAGTGTTTTCCGCAAAAAAGCCCCGATCACGAAAATGGCGATCGGGGCTTTTTTGCAGAAAAGCGCGTCTAGATTGGTCACGGACGCTTTTCCGCAAAAAGTGCTTTTCCGAAAAAGCGTCCTGCCAATCTAGACGCGCTTTTCCGAAAATGCTTTAAACAGAAAACTTTTCCGTTAAAAGCATTTGCGGAAAATCATGCCAGTGTAGACGTAGCCATAGTGTAGACAAAGCCCTAGGTACCATGAACATTTCTGTTTGCCCAAAGTGTATTTTTCCCTTTTGTCAGACATTATCTTTCCCAAGTTCTTTTCATTGTCATCACCGTGATAAAGGCTGGTAGATACACTTTAAGCCTGAGCTGGTAAATTTTTTGTGCCATTTTGTGGGTTAGAGAAATGAAATTCATTTTTGATATTCTTTTCTCACCACTGTGTGTTAGCCGTGTAGACTGAATTCATAATCAATAATCTCCTCTAATCTTCACTCTTTATACCACAGTCTTTCCTTAGGTAAAACTCCTTCTCTAACCTGTCCGTAGACACAAATGGATGACCTGTTAGGGTACTTTTTGACACCTTGAAAGTCATTCCGAGCCACTTCAGTTCCAATACAGCCCACATACTAATTTTGTACTGACCATTCAGAGAGATGAGTTGGATGTAAAAGATTCTCTGCTGTAATCCACAGTGAGCACAGTGTTGATTTGCAGTTACTCTGGCAGCATATTTCATCCAAGTCACTCTGGTTCCCTAAGCAATACCATATTAGGTTATTTCTCTTCATACTCTGGTTGCAGAGGAGGTATTTGCATCATGGTAACATTCCAGGGCTACTGCTAAATTTACATTAGGGAGCTCTGTTTTCAGTCTTCACAGATGCCAGGCAGCATTAAAGAGATGGGGATTGTTTTGAAAAGGAAACAGAAAACAGCCTTCAGAGGAATATAGATGAGTCTCTGTGAAATTCACACCCACCTATGTAATAAGTGTGTTCGCTTAATGTTTAGCTTGTAACTTGTTTGTTTCACATTTGCTGGCAACTACTATAACTTTTTAAAGCCTGCTGTAAACAGTAATGGCAGTTTTCCATCTCTGAATGATTAGAGGCCCAGATTGCTTTGCAGTCTCTGTAATGAAAGTTCCTTTTCACTGTTGGCATGTGTCCTCTCATTAACAGTGGTGTCCTGAGTCCCTCCAGCAGCCGAGGGACCATATGGTGAAATCTTGTTTGTTAAGAAAGGAGAGTTCTTCCAAGAGGAAGGGCTGAGGGATTTGGGTTTATTTAGTCTACAGAGGAGAAGAGTGAGGGCGGATTTGATAGCAGCCTTACATGAAGGGAGGTTCCAAAGAGGATAGAGAGAGGCTGTTCTCAGTAGTGACAGATGACAGAACAAGGAGCAATAGTGGATATTAGGTCTAAGTTGTATATTAGGAAAAACTATTTCACTAGGAGGGTGGAGAAGCGCTGGGATGGGTTCCCTAGAGAGGTGGTGGAATCTCCATCCCTGGAGGTTTTTATGTCCCGGCTTGACAAAGCCCTGGCTGGGTTGTTTTAGTTGGGATTGGTCCTGCTTTGGGCAGGGGGCTGGACTCGATGACCTCCTGAGGTCTCTTCCAGCTCTATGGTTCTATGATTTTATATTTCTTCCCCCACCTTGTCTCTCAAAAGGCACTCAGTAATACTGTAAGGCTACGTCTACACTGTGAGTTTTTGCAGCAGAAAATATACTAATGAGGGGCTCATTAGCATAAGTTGCAATCTCATTAGCATATTTTCTGCCGTTTCTTTTTGCACAAGGGGTTTTTGCTCAAAAAGAAGCAGGGTAGCCGCTTTCGGTTTGCTCAAAACCCCCTTTTTTCTGCAAGATCCTTATGCCTGTCCCAGAAAGGCATAAGGATCTTGCAGAAAAGGGGGGTTTTGAGCAAAACGGCTATGGCCACACTGCCTGTTTTTGTGAAAAAAACCCTAGCGCAAAAACAGAACAAAAGAGGGTATGCAAATGAAGCATGGGAAAATGCTAATCCGTGCTTCATTCACATTGCCTCTTATGGCAAAAGTCATAGTATAGCCGTAGCCTAAGTATATGTCATTCTAATGGCTACTAGAAAGTGCTCTTGGCAGTTGCAGGGATCAGAGGGTTTCTGAGGAAAGTGAAAATAATAAATGTTGGAAACCTGAAAGTGTGAGTACTAGAGCTCGTTGATCAGGGAGGCAATTCACAGGGGTTTTTCAAAAACTTTCCTTTTTTGGACTATGGAATTATGATATTTGAAAACTTTTGGTCAGTTTTGACATTCAAAAAATGTAAGGCCAGCGAATGGTCACATATTTTGTCTGACTTCCTACTGATTTTTGAATGTTTGTTGAAATTTGAACACGTTTGACCAGCATCTCTAGGAAGGAACGGAGGGTAAATTTAACTCAGACTCTCCAGCTACTGCAATCAAACATAGTAATTTATATATGTGTGTAGATTATAAGCACAGCACACAACTTGCTTTTACTTGACAATTGAAGATGGGGAGCTCTTTCATATGCATTTTTTTACATGCTTTGGTTGTTCTCTAAAAGGCATGCTGGGGTGAGTATTTTATACAAAGCAAGCATACAGATGACTGCTGGAGAGAGTGCAAGGGAAAGTGGATCCCAAATAAGACCTGCTCCATAACAATCTCTTTGGTGGAACAAATAAGGTGGGAGATGCAGAAATGCTCAGAGTCATGGCTCCTAACTGATCCTTTTGTTATTTCCTTGTATTTCCGTAAAAGGGATGCTTAGTTTAAAAATAAATGGATGTTTGCTTTACTAATAGCAGCCAGATGTTCTCTAGCTGTTTGTTTGCTACTTATATGACAGCAGCTCCCCATGGATCCTAATTAGCATTGCAGAGAAGATTCTTTCTCTGTATTATTGGTATGAAAGCGTTCAGAAGACTCGTGGTCAAGAAGGTCCATGAGTTGCTGTCCCTCTAGAGAAGAGGGAAGAGCTTTGAGGCTCTACTTGAGGTTCTGTCTGGAAAACTCCCATTCAACGTTCTGATGTGGACAAGTTCTCTAGGGAGCATGTCCTAAACCTACTGGAGCTTTGTTCCTAATCCCTCAGCTTCTGAGCAACCCCATCCCCAGCAATGCATCTGGGAGGCCTAATGCCATTGGTAGCTTCCTAAGATATGAATGCCAGGCTGGATCAGATCCCAGGCCCATCCCATCCTTGCCTCTCACCTTAGCCAATTCCAGGTGCTCCAGGGGGAGGTAGAAGAAACTGTTCAGTGGGTTTCCTCCATGAACTGAGTGGCAACAGTGAGTCAACAGAGGTTAGTGAGTTTCCTAGCCCTTTCTGCTCTGCACTTCCTTCATCTCAGATCACGCCGACCAGATTGGGGAGGTGCTAGCCAATGGGTTTCATAGACTCATAGACTTTAAGGTCAGAAGGGACCATTATGATCATCTAGTCTGACCCCCTGCACAATGCAGGCCACAGAATCTCACCCACCCCTCCTAGAATAATCCTCTCACCTATATCTCAGATATTGAAGCCTTCAAATACTTTGAAGACCCCAAGATGCAGAGAATCCTCCTGCTGTGATCTGTACCCCATGCTACAGAGGAAGGCGAAAAACCTCCAGGGCCTCTGCCAATCTACCCTGGAGGAAAATTCCTTCCCGACCCCAAATATGGCGATCAGCTAAACCCTGAGCATGTGGGCAAGACTCATCAGCCAGACACCCAGAAAGTTCTCTATAGTAACTCGTATCATCCCTCCATTGACCTATTTCCCACTGATAATGAATGGTCAATTAGTTACCAAGATCATGTTATCTCATCAAACCATCCCCTTCATAAACCCATCTAGTTTAATCTTGAAACCAGATAGATCTTTTGCCCCCACTGCTTCCCTTGGAAGGCCGTTCCAGAACCTCACTCCTCTAATGGTTAGAAACCTTCGTCTAATCTCAAGTCTCAACTTCCTACTAGCCAGCTTATATCCATTTGTTCTTGTGTCCACATTGGTATTAAACTTAAATAATTCCTCTCTCTCCCTGGTATTTATCCCTCTAATATATTTAAAAAGTGCAATCATGTCTCCCCTCAGCCTTCTTTTGGTTAAAGTAAACAAGCCAAGCTCCTTGAGTCTCCTTTCATAAGACAGGTTTTCCATTCCTCAGATCATCCTAGTGGCCCTTCTTTGTACCTGTTCCAGTTTGAATTCATCCTTCTTAAACATGGGAGACCAGAACTGCACACAGTATTCCAAATGGGGTCTCACCAATGCCTTGTATAATGGCACTAACACCTCCTTATCCCTACTGGAAATACCTCGCCTAATACATCCCAAGATCGTATTAGCCTTTTTCACGGCCATGTCACAATGGCGGCTCATAGTCATTCTATAATCAACCAGGACTCCGAGGTCCTTCTCCTCCTCCGTTACTTCCAACTAATGTGTCCCCAGCTTATAACCATGGACATTCTGGGCTCCAGAAAGGAGGTGTCAGTCTGTTGGAGATCCCTCTCTAAGATGAAGATGGTTTCTCCAGGCACTGGGGAAGGCATAGCAGTGGGAATGAAAGGTGTCATGTGTCCCAGATGGAGGTCTGGGTTGGCACATTGCACACTCTTACAATTGGACCCAAGAGTGCCCAGTCTGTGTCATCTCCGGGAACCAAACTCTGCTGGGTCTGTTCGACTCCACTAATGAATCACCAACAAGGCTCCCTCGCTGCTGGATCTGAATTTGGCACAGCAATGGCCACTGGAATGTATTAATATCTCTTCTTATACTGAGTTATTTGACAGTCCCTAGTATCCGGAAGGATTGCCTGCCTACAGTTTTTAACCTGGGAAATACACTAACGTGCAGTAGGGAATCTTGTGGGCATTTACCATGATGCTTTGTTCTGTGATTTTTAAGGCATCTGGCTGGTTCAGCCTTCTGTTATGGAGATATACCTATCTCATAGAGCTGGAAGGGACCTTGAGAGGTCATCGAGTCCAGTCCCCTGCCCTCACGGCAGGACCAAGTACCATTCCTGAGAGATTTACCCCAGATCCATAAATGGCCCCTTCAAGAGTTGAGCTCACAATCCTGGGTTTATCGGGTCAATGCTTAAACCACTTAGCTATCCCTCCCCCTTTGATGCAAATCTGACTGGGAGCAAACAGAGTGATGGAAAATTCCCACTGATGGGCTTGTACCAGCACAGAAATCTCAGATACCAGCCAAATAGCTCCCAAGCCAAGATCAATGCACAACCACCCGGTCAGGGTTAGCTATCTACTCAGAACATATACGTCAACTGTACTGCCCTCCATGGCCCCAGCGGGACTTTCACACTCACATGGAGGGCATCCGCAGCAGCGGATGTGTCTGGCATGGGAACTCCGGAAGTTACTCATAGCTGAAGAGGCAGAAATGGCTCTCCACTATCTCTGATGCATGCCATACAAATTACAATAGCAGGGTCCCACCTACAGGAAAACACTTATTCCCACCCAGTTGCCTTTCCGGCTTGCAATTGCAGCTACTGATGAGAGAGAGAGAGGCAAAAGCAACAGGCAGTGAATAACAGAATTCAGACATGTAGGATCAGTTCCACCCCAGTGATTCACCAGGTGGCACTGCTCAGGGTACAAAAACAAGTGATTTCAGTAGTGCCCAGATGCTCTCCAAAGAGAAGGCAGAAGTCCATGTCTGGAAGAGCTCACTATGGGAGGAAATGATTCCATCCCAGGATGCAGAAGGCCCTGTAGTGTTGGAGGTGTGCTCTCTTTGGATGATCCATAAAATCAAGATCCTGCCCACTTGTAACTAAGCCTGTCCTGGTACTCTCTTCTGCAAGGATGGGTGTTCACATCAGTCTTCGAGCCTAATTACGTTATACGTTTCCTCTGCCATTTCAACTGGAGATGGCAGCCTTCACTTTTTTTCCTGAACTAGTGGGTACTGTGTCAAGTATCAGAGGGGTAGCCGTGTTAGTCTGAATCTGCAAAAGCGACGAGGAGTCCTGTGGCACCTTAGAGACTAACTGAAGTGTAGGAGCATAAGCTTTCGTGGGCAAAGACCCACTTCGTCAGATGCATGTAGTGGAAATTTCCAGAGGCAGGAATAAATATGCAGGCCAGGATCAGGCTGGAGATGACGAGGTGGATCCAATCAAGGAGGATGAGGCCCACTTCTAGCAGCTGATCTGGAGGTGTGAATTCCAAGAGAGCAGAAGCTGCTTTTGTAGTTAGCAAGCCATTCACAGTCTTTGTTTAATCCAGAGTTGATTGTGTCAAACTTAAAGATGAACTGTAGTGGGTACTGTGCTCTCCTCAAACGGCTGTGAGTCAGAAATGGGTGACGTAATTCTTCTGCCTCATAAACATAGGTTAGTGAAGCATGTTAGCATGAATGGAAGGTACTGGCAAAGCATAAATGATTGTTTTATTATTCAGGATTGTATACTATGTTCTCTATCAAGAATGTTCACCCCAAGTGGTTTCAAGGCTGCTGGCTGGAGGTGAAAGCTTGCATTCTTTAGGTGTTCTCAGCCTGGCTGTTTGAATAACACCCTATCAAAGCACTGTCAATGAACTCAATGCCGCAATAAATCCTCCCTGTCAATTCTTGTCATTCTTTCACATTGTGTGTGTGTTTGTGCGTGCGCGTTTGGCACGGCGCCAGAGACAGTTGAGAATCACCCAAAAGCCCAAACCCCACTTTCCAGCACTGATTCGTGGGAACACTGTTGACTTTTCTTGCCTTCTCTCAGAGATCTGTGCTGTCGCAGCTGAAGCAAGTGTCAAGAGTCTCACCATCTTGAATGGTACTAGAATCGGGGTCTTTCTAGCAAGGATGGGTCAATGGTTCGGGTGCTCGCTTGGGATTTGGGAGACTCAGATTCAATTCTCTGCTCGGCCCTAGTGTGTGTGAGACCTTGAGTGAATCCCTAGTCTATGTGCTTCAGTTCCCATCTGTAAAATGGAACAACAGCATTTCTCTGTCTCCCAGGGACGCTCGCGATCAGCACATGAAAGACTGTGTGATACTCAGATATTGCAGCAACAGGACCCTTCCCTTGATAACTTTGCAGAGGTCCTTACAGATCAAATCTATCATAACACCATACATAACGTTCCATGGTGGAGCAACCTGGGTGAAACATGGCTGCTGGAAAGGCTGTAGTGTGTCCTTCTGTTTACCAATTGCCTCTGCTTTCTGAAGGACCTCAACTCAGCCTCCACTTGGGTGCCTATGTTTTTACCCCTAGAGATAATGGTAGATACACATTAGGGGCATTTGAATAATGCTGTGGCATGTACCCAGCTGATATGAGGGCACAATCAGGGGCATGGTACTGGAGTGACTATTAAATGGACCAAATGTCTTTCTGGAGCACCACTATTGTGCATACAAACACAGACCCACAGCCTGAAGGTTGGGTCCATTCTATTCCAAACAAGATTATTGAGCTTTTCCTTCCCAGGACCATCCTCGCTATTGTAGTGGGAGGATACACTAGCAAGAGGATGATAAAAATAACAAGGTATTTAAACCTAATCTCTTGCTAAGCTCTCTAGAGCCCTTACGCAATGTGGGCTGAAGGTTAAAAAGTTAATTGGCTGGAGAATGCAGGGAGGTAAGTTGAGGCAGCTGCTCTTGTTGGAGGTATGATCACCATCCCGAGATCAACAACACGCTTTGTCTGGCATTTGCTGGTGTCAAATACTTCTTGTTTGTTACTGTAGAGGCCAGCAACCTGATCTGCTTAGTGTAAATATAGTGGGCAATTGTTTGTTTGCATGCGTCCTCTTGGAATACAACACACACCACCCCTCTGCTCTGAGGACTGGATAAAGCAGGGCCAGTTTCTAGGCCAAACCACTCCTGCTTCTCTCCTGCTCTGGAAAGTGTGCTCTGGATCATTGTGCTGTGCTAAAATACTGGACACTGGGCTGGGTTTTCATACCAGGGCCATGGCCTTTGTGTTAATGAGCTTGGGGAAGAGCCTCAACTGGTGTAAATGGCTGCAGTTCCATTGGAGACAAATGGACTAGGATGGAGTTATGCCAGGTAGCGGATCTGGCCCACTGGAATGATCCTTTATCCTTGAGCCTCATAAGCAATTGGCTTGGAAACATAAAGGGGTGTTGTAAATGGGGCAATAAAAATGGCTTGAGGTCCTAGTTCAATAATAAGGTTCACCTGAAGATTTTATTGCTACAGGTGAAGTCTGGCCCGTGGATGTGCACAGGTAATTCCTCTGTGACTTGGATGGAGATGTATGTGGGGCACAATGTGGCCTTACAAATGCATCAGGTAGCATCACATCTGAAGAGCTGTCCCTCCCTTGCTTCCTTAAAATCTGAAATTCTCATGCCCTGCGAGAGCTGATGGCTCTGGATGTGCTTAGGATGGCAGCTTTTTGCCAGCCACTTGGTATGCTGTGATCATTGATCACACTCATTTAAAGTGTCAGTGTTGCCATTTGTTCTCTCTCTTTGGCTGTGTCGTGTCCTATCCCTGGATGGTAAGCTCTTTGGGGCAGGGAAACCTGATGTGTACCATGCTTAGCGGAACAGGACCCAATCTCTGATCGGAACTCCAAAGGGCAACAGCATGATGAGTTTTCAGTAGGCATCTGGGATGTCTGCTTTTTGTCCAGGGTCTCTGGCAGTGGTGCTTGGGAGTAAGTACCAGAGGAATGAATGTTCAAAGAACCTGCTAAAATGGAATTGGTTTTGGCTGAAGTTTGTACATGCCTGGGCACAGCCTTAGCTGCTGAATATGGAGTGTGGGTCCAGTCTGACTGTGCATTGCCCTGGGACACAGTCGGAGTTCAGGTGATGTGTGCTGGCTTGCACTGGCCGTTACCCGCAGGCTTGAACAGACACGCATTGAAGTCAGTTACAGAATGTCCATCCACCAGTAATGATGGGCTTGAGCTAATACTGAGTTACTGGGTTGGGAGTTTAAAGGTACATGTTGTAACATTTCTCAGCGCACCTTTCACAGGACAGTGTCTAAGGTTGTTAGGTTAAAAATGTGGCCTGCGTAGCTTATAATTATACCTTTGATGACTAAATTCTTCAGTGTTCTACAATATTTTCATATTTTACAATTCACTTCACTTTTATTGATAAATTAAATAATCAATATTTAAATAATCAATATTATCAATATTATATTTTCAAGATTTAAAGTTAAATAATCAATATAATCAATAAAGCCTCCCAGAGAGGACTTACTTGGTCTCTGCACTAGAATTGCAATAGAAGTTTTCCAGTAATAATTTTCTATGTAATTTTGCAGGCACCCTCACTGCAGGGTAGGCAGTGTGTGCAACAATGATAAGGCATAAGGTAGTGGTTCTCAACCAGTAGTATGTCTACCCCGGGAGCGGGGGGAAGACACAGAGGCCTTCCAGGGGGTACGTCAACATATTTGACTAGTTTTACAACAGGCTGTGTGAAAAGCACTACCAGCGTCAGTACAAACTAAAATTTCATGCAATGACTTGTTTATACTGCTCTGTACACAGTACACTGAAATGTAAGTACAATATTTATATCCCAGTTGATTTAATTATAATTATATGGTAAAATGAGAGTCAGCAACTTTTAGTATGAGTGTGCGGAGTCTGTGACACATTTGTATTTTTGTTGGATTGTGTACACAAGTAATTTTTAAGTGAAGTGAAACTTGGGGTTTGTAAGACAAATCAGCTTCCTGAAAAGGGATACAGTAATCTGCAAGGTTGAGAGCCACTCTCATAGGATATATGTTGCCAGGTGAGCTGCTGAGTCAAATCTCATGCAAGCTTACGATCACCCCAGATTGACTTCTGTTTATCACTAATTCCAAGGTGCACTGGCAATAAATGTGCCAACTCACTGGCAGCCAGATACTGTTTACTTTTGCCACTTGTCCTCCTGACTCGCCAAACCTCAGTAGTCTTGGCCAGTAGGCCATGGTGACCCCAAAGACAGAATGAGCAACTGGAAAAGTATTTGAAAGTAAAGTTACTCGTATCTCCTGAGAATTTTGTCATTGTTCGGAAAAATTCAGGCAGCTCAAGATGTTGACAACATTTGTATTGTATGTGACAAAGTGGGCATAGTTAAACTAAAACTGCAGCTTTAGCTTCATCTACATCTATAACACAGTGGAGATAAGGAAGCCGGAGAAGGGGGAAGGGATTTGCCAGTTGGCTCTAAAGGGTAAAACCTATAAATGGGAAAAGTTAATTCTGAGCTTTTAAAGAGTCTGTTACAACTAATGCAAAGAAACGAAGTGTCTTCTCAACCCAAGGCATATGAAACAGCATGTTGTGTACTCTAACTTGTGTAAATGGTTCCCTGTCTTAACAGTCCTGATCCAGAGCCAAATATTCACAAAGCTCAGGCAGTTTTTGGATCCAAGATTTGTTGTTTCTGCCTTATAGAGAGTTGGGCCATCCCCATAGACCTGTATTTCCCCTCCCCCTTTCCCGCCTCCCCCCCTCCCCCCCCCCCAAGAAAAACTACTTCTGGAAGTGTTCATATCTGGTTTTCTGGTTCAGGCTCATGTCTGCAAATAACATTATTCTCCTATAGGCCATCTTAGGTGGGTGGCAGATGTTCTGCATTCAGTATCATGGTGTTCTTTCACAGTGGGTCCCTCTCCGGTAACCCTCTTGTAATGGAAAATCTCTCCTAGTACAGTGTATAAAATGCCTTTTTGATGAAATTTAACTGAGATAGTGATTCCACAGGCTCATAAATGCTGACTATGTCATGAAGTGTTGGCAAGGGCAGATTATATGACTCTGGCACAGAGATGTGTGTGTCTATAAAAGGCAAGCTCCAGCCTTTGTTTATTGCTTTGTAAATCAGTGTATTATGTCATGGTATTTTAACTTCGACTTAGCATATTTTATTTTCCCTGCTAATGTACAAGTCAGTGAAAACCAGAGGCTGACTGAGGAGTATTACTGAGCACACTGTTCCTAAAAACAGTCTGGTAAGGAAATAGTGTCGCTCAGCTATAAAGATGTGGGTCAGTAGGTGTGGCTATTGCAAAGCTCAGAAGGTGCCATCAAGTAAGCAACAGCTCAAGTGATTTAAAGCCACCTTAGCAGGCAATAAACTTGAAATGGCGTTTATGCACAATGGAGAAGCCAGACTGCATGCCCTGAAGGGTGTTATGGAGAGGGCCACGTTAACACTGTCATTTAACAACTGTGTGTACTTCTGTACAACCTCAGAACAGAAAATGGCACTGACATGTCATAATGTTGGACATTTATAGTCCAGACTTCCACTGTCCGGCAACATGTGTGGTCCGGCATCCCCTGGGCTGGAGCACTCATGTGGAAAACCGACCCCCGCACTCAGTAGCTCCTCCCCTGCCCTCCCAAAGCTTCCAAAGCACAGCAAATACCTCAGGGTAAGGGAGGGTGGGGAGGAGCAGGGGGACGCTGGAAGGAAGAGGCAGGGTGGCTTCTTTTAGGACAGAAAGAAAAGGGAATTGAAATGTGAAGCAGATTTGAGTTCAAGAAGCAAATATAGGATCTAGAATAGATCTTCATTGCCTTTCCAGCTCCTCTCCCGCCCTTCCCACAGTTTTTCTGGGAGTTTTTCTCCACAGTTTTGGTTTGAGCCACCTGGGTCCAGGATGATATTTCAAATGCTCCCACAGTGAGGAGGCCAGTGCAAGGCGACCATTTTCCTGTTCTCCATAAGGGGAAGTGAGAACCCCAGTCCAATGAGAAATACCAAGTATGGGAGCGACATTTATAAGGCTGTGGCCTCTCTTTAAAAGCTGCCTGCCAAGTCCCATCCCGGCTTCCAAAAGCCAGCCAGGGCCAGGGGATGTATGAATCTTGGCTGTTTCATTAAGATTGCATTTCATCAAAAAATACTCTTGTCTTATTGGCATCTGTTTGCTGTTTGGTCCCTTTGATGACCGAGTGACTTGTCTTTTGTGGCTAAAATAAGCCCAGTGTTATGTATGCAGCTGACAGCAGCTTCAGCGCAGGCATGCAAGCTTTAACGTTCAAAGCAGAGAGCATGTACGAGTGGAATGAACCACAGCTGCTTGCTCCACCATAGCAATTGTTTCTAAGTTGGCAAGGTCCCAAGGGATACTCTGGCTTCTGTGCATGCTGGTGCTGATTATAACAAACATGCATCATTCAGAAGACTGGAGAAGCCTGACGTTGTGGACAACCTTGCCCTGATCCTAAAGTCATTCACCCCAATGTAAACATAAAGTAACTCTGCTGGAATCTCTCTACTATAGTGACCCTGGTGCGAAATGGGTTGTGAGACTAGAAGTGAGCCTCTCCGCACTTGTGGCTGAGGTATGTGTGATGATATCATAGCTGATCCACAGGGCAATGGAAGAAAAAGGAGGGCAAAACTCTGTTTGCAGCAGACATTCTGGTAAATGTTGGATTTCTCTGCTATGGGTATAAGCAAGTATAGATCGGGGCACTGGCTGGCAGACACTTTTTATTGTCCTTCATTGGGTCTTTCCTTTATGCGCTGTTAGGCTATGTCTACACTACAGAGTTTTTTCAGGAAAATGGCAGTTTTCCAAAAATAACTTCACTTATGTCCACACTGCAATCATGTTCTTTAAAAAAAAATCGAAAGAACAGAGGGTGTTTTTTCCGACATTGGTAAACCTCTTTCTACGAGGAAGAATTCTTTTTCCGAAAGAGCTCTTTTGCAAAAAGGCGTGTGTGGACGGGGAAGAGGGAGTTCTTTCGAAAGAAGAGGAGAGAGGAAAAAGCACAGATGTCCTGGTGGCCACTCTGTCCATAGTAATCACAGTTAAATCCAAGAGCATCCACAGTGAGGCTGTGTCTACACTACATGCCTCTGTCGGCAGAGGCATGTAGATTAGGGTTGTAGGTAAAGGTAAATGAAGCTGCGATTTAAATGATCGTGGCTTCATTTACATTTACATGGCTGCCGCGCTGATCCGACAAACAGCTGATCAGCTGTTTGTCGGCTCGCCGCTAGTCTGGACGTTCCCCCTGTCGACATCAAAGCCCTTTGTCGGCAGCCCCGGTAAACCTCATTCCACGAGGAATAACGGGGCTGCCGACAAAGGGCTTTGATGTCGACAGGGGGAACGTCCAGACTAGCGGCGAGCCGACAAACAGCTGATCAGCTGTTTGTCGGCTCAGCGCGGCAGCCATGTAAATGTAAATGAAGCCGCGATCATTTAAATCACGGCTTCATTTACCTTTGCCGAACAAACAAATCTACATGCCTCTGTCGGCATACCCTGAATGGACACTATCTTTCAAAAAAAGCAGATCATCTTTTTTTATGTGCTTTCGTAGTGTGGACACTCTCTTTCAGAAGAAGTCTTTTTGGAATATCTCTTCCAGAAAAGCTGCTTCCCAAAGAAGCCTGCAGTCTAGATGTAGCCTTAGGTTTGGCTAGCCACTGTGTTAGTGATCATAAAGTGTGCAAGTCTGTCTTCGGAGGGAGGAGAGGTACAATGCAAATGAAGGGCAAAAGATTGTTTCAGATTCAGTATGGCTAAATAGACACGTAGGGTGCGTCTAAACTGGCAAGATTTTGCGCAAAAGCAGTCGCTTTTGTGCAAAAACTTGCCAGCTGTCTACACTGGCCGCTTGAATTTGCGCAAGAGCACTGACTTTTTAATGTACAAAATCAGTGCTTCTTGCGCAAATACTTTCACACTCCCACTCGGGAAAAAGCCCTCTTGCGCAAGAATACTTGCTCAAGAGCGCCAGTGTAGTCAGGGAAGAATTGTTTTGCGCAAAAAAGCCCCAATGGCTAAAATGGCGATCGGGGCTTTCTTGCGCAAAATTGCATCTAGACTGGCCATGGATGCTTTAGCGCAAAGCATTTTTTGTGCAAAAGCATCCGTGCCAATCTAGACGCACTTTTGCGGAAATACTTTTAACAGAAAAACTTTTCCGTTAAAAGTATTTCCGCAAAATCATGCCAGTCTAGATGCAGCCCTAGTCTTTACTGCACATTCCAGTGAATCCATAAGTTCATTGTAACCGTAGAACCAAATTCTGGCAGGCATGGCATGTAGGATCCTATTAGCAAATGTGTAAAGACCTGAAGATCTTTACCCTGTTTCACCTCTTAAATAAATGCATCTTCCATGAAGTGAATCATGTCAGGGGAATTCTCAAGGACAAAAATCCTATCTGTCCTATTTGTTTGTATGCTAAGCTTACAACAGATGCCACTGAAAATAACTGAGCTAGTAAGCCTCTGCATAACCAAGTTTATAGTGGAAATTGCATCTGACACTTCTAAACAGCTTCAGGAACAAGTCACACTCAGTCCAAAGGTACTCTGAGATAAAGCTACCAAAGTGCTGTTTAATTCCTCTTTGTAACTTACTCAACCTCTGTGGACTCAATGCCCTGGACTTTTGCCCAGCCCTGAAAATTAAATTTCAAATGTTACAAGGAGAGCTCTGGAAAATATTTTCAGCATTGACAACCGCCTTTGTTACCTAGCCATATTAGACCAAAGAACCCCAAGCTAACAGCATGACTCAAGCATTCTCAAGACTCCGCTGTGTAAGAAATATTGGATCTGTGCAACTCAGTCCTGGTGGAAAAGGAAAAGGGAAATGGCAGTTTCCTAGAATCTATGTTTGAATCACTGGAAAAGTTTCTGTGACTAAATCCAGTCATTTGAGAATAGGACTCTCTACATAAGCAAAGTTAAAATTGAGTTTCCTTTGAAAGCATGAATTGAAGCCTCCCTCTCAAACCCACTGAAGTTATACCCTACTCAAAGGTGGCACATTAGACATGGGGCTGAAGGAGAATTTTTCACTAAAAAGACTTGACCCCTGATTTCTCCCCACTATCCTTCCCCTGGCAGGTTTGTTCAGCTCAGTTAAATAGTCCCCTAGCTCTATTCACCTATTTGTTGCCAAAAGCAGATGGTGGGATGGAGAGAGGGAACTTGGTTTCCTGTATTCCTCCACTGGGGCTCTATTTATGATAGACGCCTCTGCTTTCAAGCTGCCAGTCCTTTTCTTTATACTCTGAGCCCTGTCTCCATAACCCACTGTTGGTTCATTGAAGACAAGAGAAGAACTTCATCACAAAGCTTGTGGATGGGTGTCATCTGAGGGCCTGCTGTGGTGGCTTCAGACCTGCGATGGGGGGGGGGGGTGCAAAGGGGGCATGGTCACCCTATGTGGGTTCTATCCCGAGCTCTGCCACAGACTTTTTGTGTGATTTTGGGAAAGTTTCACAGTCACTCTCTACCTCAGTTCTCCTGTCTGTACACGGGGGTGGGAGGTGGGGATTCTATGTCCTGGCTACTTCAGTTGGAAACTGTTGTAGTCAAGGCAGTCTTGCCGCTAGTCTTACAGCACCCATGGGACCCTTAGCTCTTAGGTGTTCAGGGCACCTTTCTCTTTAGATAGGTCATGGCTCCTATCACCCTGGCATTTTAGCACCTCAAATATATTAATGAATTGATCCTCTTAGTAGCCTCATTGTGTGCTAAGGTTATAGGGTCTTTGCTGTAGCGACGGAGAGTGTGCGTGTGCGTCCATACCACAGCTTCATAATGGGGGACTTGATCCTTTTTCGGGACTTCTAGAAGTTACCATGGTGTCAATAGTAAAGTGTGTTTGTGTGTGACTGGCAAGAGAGTTCGTTTTGGAAGCTAGGAAGTGACACGGCAGTTATTGCTGTTGCTTCAGGGAGAAGGTTTTGGGCAGGGTTGTATTTCTTTTCATATTTATGTCTGTAATCAGGTGTGTCGCACTTCTCTCTTTCCCCTGCTGTTTGTGACCTATGGTGCAATCCCTCCTGCCTATATTTCTCTGTGGTATTTCACACTCCCAATCGCTTTTTTAACGGGTTTAGTTCTACTGGTTTAGTACTAGTAAGTATATTTTCCCTTTTAAAAAAAAGGCAGAGAGTTATGCTAACTTGCTTTATCCCACCAGAGGGTGCTGTTCTGTTCTGAAATCTGTATGTGAGCTCTGTAGAGGAGACAGAAATTTACATTAGAGACAAAACCCAGCAGGATACCCATAGGCAGATGTGACTGCTAAGCCTCCTGCACCCCTGGATATCTAGCTGAGGCTAACACCTCATTTCCGCTCCATTGTTTTTGTCTCTTTAAAGGCATTAAGTATATGCAGAGCCTTCTTGAGAGAAGCTGGGTTGACAGCCCTGGAGATGAAGATCTTCTGTCTCCTGAGCAAACAGATCATTAGCAAAAGAGAGGGCGGTGCAAACTTTGCCCTTGCTACCTCCGCTCACCCTGCTCTGGAGTCAATTCCTTTGCAGTGAAGCAGATAGTTCAGTCTGATGTTTGGTTATCTGGGTGGCAGTTCAGCAGGAAACCGTGAGACCTGCCTCTTTGTTTCACACAGACCTTGGATAGGCTTGAAATAATCAATGCTGTCCCGGGGTGGATTGGAATCAGTGACCTGGAAGAGAAATATGGGCTAGTCTATTACAAGGGCCCATCCCCCACATAAAATGATCAGTCAATTATTACTCCAGGCTTTCCTGGGTGGCAACAGCAGCTTTCAAAATGTTTAAAGACTCCCCTGAAACTGGTCTGTATTGCTTCGAAATCTGCTAACCGAGATCGTTGTTTGCTTGTATTTCTCCGGAGAAAGCCCAGCCCAGCTCTGGGGGAGCCACGCCCACAGCATGGTGCAGAGCCTCCTGCTACTGAATGAAATTGAGGTTACCCTAAAATTGTCCCCTACACGACTGTAATAACGACTCGATGTAACTCTCAGGAGCCGAGTGTGAGAAGCCATTAGTCCCAGTGCGCGTGGTTCTGGGATGCCGCACGCACTGTGGCAGCTGCAAGTCAGCCAGGCTGAAAGCTGATGCCCGCCGTGTACTCTGATGTTTAATCACAACAGCGGGTGCCAGGCCTGTTATCTAGATGAAGTCTGCAGCCCTTATTAGCGAGCATGCTGGGAGCCAACTGGTGAGCGCATGCAGGGAGGTGGGAAAGGAAACAGAGTCTGAATCCAGCGCCGCCTCAGATTTCACAGCTGTTCTCTTCTGCTCTGTTAACAATGCAAGGATGACAACATGGGAGGGGTTTTTATGAAACCATCTTGCCCCACATGCCACCTCCAGAGCACAGCCTGGGTAGCTAAGCTGCATCCTCGGGATGTGTGCGGGAGTCCTTCCCCTCCTCCCACCGTCTGCCTTGGGATTGGAGTCATTTCTGCATTAATAGCACCCCACATGGATTCGCCTTGCTGGAGCATGGCTGGTGGATTGCATTGTGGCAGATCCCCTGGCTTACTTGAACTCCCGACGCACAATGGCATCCCAGGAGCTACTCTACAGATGGATGCCCCAGATCTTCCCCACTCCTATGCAATAGTCCGCTCCTTCGTTTTGCTTCAGACAAGGTGCTCTTCTACTGAAGAAGCAGGGTAGGATCTGTCCTAAATGCAGAGGTTTTCAATGCTGCTCCTTCATTGCTGACCCCCAACGCAAATATAGAATCGTAGAACTGGAAGGCCGTCAAGAGGTTATCAGATCCAGTCCCTTGTCCTGACAGCAGGGCCAAGCACCATCTAGATCAGTGGTCACCTACCAGTCGATCGTGATCTACCAGTAGATCTTGGAGCCTCTGACGGGATCCTGACTGGTTTGGCCGGGAAGCTCTCAAGGGCTGGCACTTCAGTTGCCCCTCCACCTACTGTCGTGCTGCTCCTGCCCTCTGCCTTGGAGCTGCCCCTTGGGAGACTCCTGCTTGCTGTGCAGGGTGTGGGAGAGAGAAGAGGGGGGTGATGATGTCAGGGTGTTCCTTATTCCCCCACTCCTGTACCCCGTCTCCACCCAGAGAGAAGGGGATGGAGGGAGCTGGGCAATGCGAATCTCTGTCACTATCACACACTTTGTGTGTCTCTGTCATTCTCTCACACACACACTGTCCTTCCCTCTCATCTCCTGACCCAACACGTACATGGGGGGTTGTTACTGCTTTTCCTGCTTGCCAAGTGGGTTAGTTTTGGTTTGTGGCTGGCCTGTGCATCTCATCATTTTCATTTCTCTCTTATGCTTAAAGTTAATGCTTTGAGTAGTGAGTTTACAATACCTAAACTGGCATGTCTGGAATAATTATCAGTGTGGGAATTGTGCTCCCCAGGGTTGCTGGCATGTCCCTGCAGCCCCTGAGGGGGTCAGAGCAGGGGGTCTCCACATGCTGACCTTGCCTGCATGCACCACTCCTGCAGCTCCCATTGATCAGGGTTGGGGAACTGTGTCCAGCAGAGGCTGGGGGAGGTTGGTGCCTGTAGATGAGGGGGCAGCACATGGAGCCACTGCTGTACATGCCAGCTGCTTTGGGGAGTGGTGCAGGGCCAGGATGGGAGTAGGCCTGTCTTAACTCCACTGCTTTATGCCTGGGGCAGCTGTCTGGCCACTCCCAGGGTGGGTGGAGCTTGGGCCCACAGCTCTGCCCAATGCTGTATCACTCAGGCTGCTCCAGAACCCACCCCACCTCCCTCCCTTCAGTGAGTCCCTTATCCTGCCTTCCTAGTACAGGAGCCAGCTCCATCCCTGGGGCAGCCTGTGGTGGTTGTCCAGCTGCTCCAAGGGTAGGCATTGGACTCAAGCCCCCAACCCTGAGCTCCCCAGGCAAAAGCTGTATCCCCTAGTCCACTCAAGAATCCACCCACCTCTGTACCTTCCCAAGGTCCCTTATTCTGTGTTGGCTGTCTGGTCACTCCCAGGGTGGGCAGGATTTGAGCTGTCAAAGGAGAGGGGGAACTTGAACCCACCGCCCTGCATTCCCCAGGCAACTGGCCAATTCACTAAGCCATGCCAGAACCCACCCCATCGCCCTGCTTTCAGGGTGTCCCCTTCCACAGTCCAAGACCGGAGCCTGCACCCCAACTCTCTACCCCAGCCTGGTGAAAGGGAATGAGATTTGGGGAGGAAGTGGGATGGAGTGAGCAAGGTGAGGCCTTGGGGAAGGGGTGGAGCAGGAGCGGGGCCTCAGAGAAGGGTGGGAAGGAATCGGGGCATGGGTATTTGGGTTTGAGGTAGATCTTACATTGCACTTCAATTGAAAAAGTCGCTTTGTGGTTAGATCATCTCTGATAGATGTCTGTCTAACCTGCTTTTAAATATCTCCAGGGATGGAGATGCCACAACCTCTCTAGGCAATTTATTCCAGTGTTTCACCTGACTGTTAGGAGGTTTTTCCTAATGTCCAGCCTAAACCTCCCTTGCTGCAGTTTAAGCCCATTGCACATCTTATGTTGTAACAGGGCAATAGTATCTACCTGAGATACTCCACTCTGTTAACAGGTGTTGATCTTGCTGAGGAAGGGTTGAGTGTATTCTGCTGACTGACTGAGGCGAGATGATTTATTAATGATGTATAAGGGAGACGGGAGTGGCACTCCAGAAGTAGATGATATAGGTTGTGGGCTGAGTAGTCCTAAAGGAGGAGACAACGGAGACTAGGAGAACATCTGAGCTAACCTTTGTTTCTGTTGTAAAAGCCAAAGTCCTGCAAAGGGGGTGAATTTGGACTTTGCACAGTGTGCAGACTTATGTTTACAGAGCAGGTTGGGGAAAGTGGTTGCTCACACATAGTACACATATTACAAAGTGCAGGTATCCATTGTGTGCTGCATGTGTTCCTTAATATCTGCAATAAAGAGAGAGCAAGAGCTACATTTGGGCCTGGGCTCATTTAATGCTTTTCTCCAAAAAGGAAATCAGGTAATTCAAGTATGATACAACTCACCAAATATCATACATCAGAAAATAAAACTGAGGGGATGAGAGAGACAGAGAAAGAGAGAAAGAAACCAGCCTCAGCCGGGACATCATGCCAAGCCAATAAATGGGTCTGATTTGGATTCTGCTTTTGGCAGATTAGTCAGGCGGGCGTCCCCATTCTGACTATCTAAATGTCACAGCTGAACTGTATTTAGGCATCATAATATTCTACTTCACTGCAATCTTAGCCAAAGTGCTATGCTGCGCTTGATTCTTCTAGGGACATTTCTTGCAATAGAACAGCACTGAAATGAGAGCTGCAGTTCCATCAAGCCCAAGTCCAAACAGTGTTCCTCAGGCATTCGTCAGAGCACCCTCGGAATTCCAGTTGCCCCTGGGGCGTTCCTCTGGAGCCACGTCCCAGCTGCCCGCCCTTATCTCCCTCACGACCCAAACAAAAGCTGGAAATCCAAACACCTTCCAAAACCTGAGAGTTCAGGGACTGTATGTGAATTTTGCAACCCAATCGCCTCTCTGGTTATAATACAATAATTTATAATATAAAGTGCATTGGGAAGTTTCAGCATATTGGAGAAAAATGTATCCCTGTGGGCTATGTTCCCTAAGAGCCTAATCCAAAGCCGATTTAAATCAATGGACACACTGCTACTGACTTCAGTGGGTACTGAATCGGTCCCCATAGTGCACGGTACAGATTTAATGTATAGGTGGATTTATTGAGTTTTGTGACCAAATTTCAACTTGGATAAACATATTCTCCCACAAAAACGCCTCACACTTTCAGCTAGATGCACGTTATTCTTTACTTGTTTCCACAGTGCTTTGGAATTCTTCCGGGTGATGGACACATTGCAGGTAAATAAGTGTGTTGTATAGAGAGCATGTGGTGATCGTTACGCACACAGAGTATGCTGCTGGATCTAGCTCTTAAAATTATTCTTTCTTTATCAACATATGTAACTTGAGCTATGTTCAGGCCCTTCCAAGGTTTGCACTGTATTGTGCAGTGCCTTCTTGCTTAGTGTGTTTGAAATGTAACCAAGAGGAAGAACTATTTCTGAGTCAGCTCTAAGTGCCTTTCTAAACTGGGTCTCTGCTCCTTACCCAGACTTTATTTGGGGAAGGCCTTGAAATCAAATCCTATCGAGCTTCCTGAGATAGTGGATTTCACCCATATGAATGGCCAGAAGCACCCAACTAAATATGAACTATTGCCTGGTCTGGGCCTGAACCAAAACCCTGGATCTCAAATGTTGGGAAACTTAGGGCTGAAATATTGACCATCTAATTTTGACCTACCTTTGGCTTGAACAGTATTTCTAGATCAGATTAGGGATAGTAAAGACTAGTCGACTATTCAATAAACATTTGCTTATCGAATAGTCTTTTGACCAGTCGACCTGTCGATTTCCCCTCCCTTGCTGCCGCTATGAGATAGAGGCAATAAAAAGCTGTGTGGCACTGCCACTTCGAAACCCCAAGGCAGCGTTTTAAAGGGGCAGCCACTGCACAGCTTATTCCAGGATCAGCTGTGCAGTGGCTGCCCCTTTAAAAAGCCGCCTCTGGTGTTTCAAAGGAGCAGCTGCCATGGAGCCCAGGGTCAGCTGGGGACTCCCCAGCTGACCCCAGGCTCCACAGGGCACTTCCCTGGAACCCAGGCTCCTAGTGGCAAGCAGCGTAGCATGGAGCCTGAGGTCAGTGGGGACTCTTGTGCCTTTCAAAGTAGACACCCGCGTGCAGCCCAGAGTCAGCGGGACTTTCCGCTGGCCTTGGGCTATACATGGAGTTCCGCATTCTTCCTTTGAAATGTAGACGAGCCCCAGCCTTTGACATGTACAAGTGGAACGCGCAAGTGCCTATCAACTAGTTAGGCACTAGGATTTTCCATTGATGGATATTCCATCGACTAGTCGACTAGCCAATTAACCACATTTTAATACCCTTAGATCCAGCGTAAATGCATTTTAAGCTCCTCCTCCTTCCCCGAGGCAACTGAAAGCTTTGAGGAATGCCACAGCTGAAACAACTACGTGTCCACCCTTTATAGACTTTTTGGTAAGATGATCTCACTTTCCCTACAGATTTGCCAAGCTCTATGCATTTTCCTCTGCTGCAGTTGCTGCAAGATGCTGGAAAGCTGGGAATAGTGTTGTGGTCATTCAAACTGAAAAGGAGATTTTCAGTTTTGAAGTATGACATGTGCGGGGGAGGAGAGGCCCGGAGCTGGAGATTAATGGTTTTGTCAGGAGCTGTAAGCCTTCTTCCCCTGACTCACTTTGCTTTAAGAAATTCCGTGACTGCTGATTGTGCAAATGCAAAGTTGTGCATGGCAATGTGCCCTTTGTCCTGGAAGTTAAACACTTTACACTGAGCTAAAAGCCCTTCCCTCTTACTCCCCCCTTCCTTGTTCATAAAGGAGCTTTTCACTTGGCAATCAAAGGCTGTTTTCATAGCTGTGATCTGTTTAAGGCTGGACAGTGCAACAATATTATGGCTACCAAGCACCATCTTCAGTAGATCAGGTATTAGTGTTTATCTCTGCTGCATTCTGAGGCTATCTCTAGATTGCAGAGTTTTTGCGCTAAAACGGCCGTTTTTGTGCAAAAACTCACAGAGCATCCACACTGCAAGCGTGTTTTTGTGCAAGTACATTTACAGTACATCAGGAGAAGGGAGGGGGTTTTGCAGTATAGGTATTTCTCTTTCTACAAGGAATAGGCCTTTTTGTGTGGACAGGAAACAGGTTTTTTACTCAAAAACAGCCTATTGAAAAAAAGCACAGGGGCCCTGGTGGCCATTCTGTGAATGGCAATCAGAGCTTTTTTGCGAGAGAACGTCCATGCAGTGCTTTTCTGATGCACTTTTGTAGTGTGGACGCATTCTTGCGCAAGAAGATCTCTTCCACAAAAAGCTTCTTGTGCAAGAAGCCTGCAGTCTAGACGTAGCCTGAAAGTAAAGCTGGACCTGTTCTCTAGCTGTGCACATTATTGGAACATTTCAGAATCTGGAAGCTCATTTTTAACTACAAACGCTACCTGTGACCTACTTCTTCAGAAACCACTCCAGCTTCCAGCTCATCTGAGGAAGTGGGTTTTGCCCACAAAAGCTCATGATACTATTTATATATTTTTGTCAGTCTCTGAGGTGCCATAGGACTACTCGTTGTTTGTAAAGCTACAGACTAACACAGCTACCCCTCTGAGACTACTTAAAACTGAATATCTGATCCATTGGGGACCAGGTTTCCTAGTGAAATTCCCCACATGGGCAGCTCCATTTAGCTCACTGGTGCTCTGAATTTCAATGTGCAGGAAAGCTTCATGCCCATATAGCCCCCTGAGGAGCCTGTTTTCTGGTGCCCTGGCATGAATGCTTTTGTGATCCAGTTTGCCTCTCTCTCAATACCCTAAGAGTATCTTAGAATGAAGTTGCACAGCTTAATTTCTGCACAAACCCTTGAACAGGCTCTCAGACCACCTTGTTGCCATCGTATTTCAAACTACACTCAATTTTTCACTTTAAAAACAGAAATGCTGAGAAAAAAACTAGATAGACTGAATTCCCCTCCATTGTTAAGCATGGGGTAACAGAAGAGACTCTAGCAGCATCTCCTTCCAAACCCAGCCTGTCTTAAATGGCCTCTGGCTTCTTCCCACTATCACTTGAAGTCAGGGCCGGATTAGGGTGGGGGAGCTAGCCGGGCATCTGCCAGGACGCCAACCCATGGGGGGCGCCTGATGGCAGCTGTAAGGGGCGCCACACGCCTGGGGATGGGGGCCGTGCAGTGCCCCTCAGAGCTGCCAACTGGGAGCCGCGTGCCCGATTGCAGCTGTAAGGTGCGCCACACGTCTGGGGATGGGGGCTGCGCAGCGCCCCTCAGAGCTGCCATCGGGAGCCGCGTGCCCAATTGCAGCTGTAAGGTGCGCAGCGCACCGGGGGCGGGGCTGCGCATGCGCCATGCGCCACGCGCCCGCTGCCCTGGGCACAGGAATGGCTCGAACCAGCCCTGTTTGAAGTACTGTCCAGAGCTGGGAAGCTGCAATGCTTCACAGCTTTCTTCTCAGACCATAAAATACCAAACCAGGCAGCGCAAGGGTTTGAGGTCAGCATGCGAAGACAAGCTGCCGTTTGATACTGTTCGACTGTCTACAGAGAGAGGGCTTGTTTTACAAATTACCACAGAAAAAGAACAAAGGTCCTGTCCTGTGGCCTGAATGAAAAGCAACCCCCACACTTCACTCCTATCTCCCACTCACTGACATCTATTGATACTTTCACTGCAGTTAGAGGATTTAGCCCCGTGGCTGAGGGAATCTGGAGTTACAAATGAAATCCTTGTTTTACCTTCCAGGGCTCCTTTCAGTAACCCACAGCAGGGAGGTTGCTTCAGGCCCTGACAAGGAAATTCTCCTGAACACTTTGACACAGAGGCAGGGGACAGTGCCTAGGGGGCATAGCACTGTAGCCTTGCAGGTGGTATCATGGAGCCAGGCAGAGACCTTGCTGTCAGAGATGAACCATTTAGCTTGGCAGGAGAGGGCACAGCCAGCACGGATGCTAACCCAGATGGCCGTGGAAGAGGAGTATTTCCAGAGAGCAGGCTCGCCACTGGATGGACAGTGACAGATCTTCTCCCCACTTGGTGTGATGATCTTTACAGTCACATTTCCAGTACTCTAAAATCACCAATAAGTAGTCTTATTTAGTGCCAAAATGGGAAACAGAATTCTCCTGCGACTGCCCAATATGTCCTAAATGTGAGACAAGGTTAGATGCACTGGACCCAAACTTTCCCACATTTTCATGCTTGTGACTGCTGCATTTGGACTGGCTCCAGGTCGAGTCAGGGCCTGAGCCAATTTATAGTCCAAATATTAGTTACAAGTAACTCGCAAAAAGAACACAAGTGAAGAAAAGAAGCATGCAACCCTTATCACCACAGTGCCTTTAATTTCTAACAGGGCTAGGCAAAGGAAACAACAGTTGGACAAATAAAAAGAGAAATTCTACTACTTACAGAAATTACAAGATGCTTTTAAAATATAATAAGCAAAATATGTTCCACATCAAAGAGAACTTTAAAATACAATGTAAAAGGCTACAATCTAAACCCAAACCATGCCAACGCTGCTTAGCAGAGTTCATCAAGGACAAATGGAAAACCCCAAACTGTGCCAAACAACTCCAAATGCTGACATGGTTACAGAAGTTAAGGTCTGTGTATTAGGGTCCAGTGGGAATGTAAGATGAATCTCAACTGTCAAGTGAGTGGGTGAAATCCCATCAAGCAGACTATGGCTATGTTCCAGGGAACCTAAATACAGGCAGTCCCCGGGTTACATGGATCCAACTTACATCGGATCCCTACTTACAAACAGGGTGAGGCAACCCCGCACTAGCTGCTTCCCCCCAACAGACCAGGGAGACGCGAAGCTAGCGCTCCCTTCCCCCCCCCCCCCCCCAGCAGACCAGGGGGAGACAGAGCGGCTTTTCTCAGCAGACACCTCAGCTTGAGAATAAAGGACTGAGGGAAGTGAGGTGTGGGAGAATAAAACTGAGCTCTGGAGAAATGTTTGGCTAGAGTTTCCCCTACAATATGTACCAGTTCCGACTTACATACAAATTCAACTTAAGAACAAACCTACAGTCCCTATCTTGTACGTAACCCAGGGACTGCCTGTACCACGTTTGCTTTAACTACTTCCAAAGTGGACTAAACTAAAACTGAAAAACTTCTTCTGCAATTAGCTTGTCCACATGGGGAGTTACTGCAGACCAGCCCTATCTCCCATATTCCTGGAAAGCTTCCCATTGAACCATCATCTGCTGTGAAGGACCATTTCTTCCTGTCCTATACAAGAGCAGAAGGAGCAGCTTAAAGCACGCAACTCCAACTACACAAAATGTGTAGCTGGAGTCTGCATACCTTAAGCCAAGTTGTGGTGGTGTCCACACAGCAGGAGGCTGATGGAAGCAAATATTCCCATTGGCTTCCCTTATTCCTCACAGAAGGAGTATTGGACACCAGTGGGAGCTGTCCTCAGGGTTTGATTTACGAATCGGCACTAGACCCACTAAATCGAACACTAGAAGATCAACTTCTGGAGCATCAATCTTCTCATAGGTATAGATGTGCCCTGAGAGAGTTAAGAAAGTCATTTGTAGCAAAAGTAACGGAAAAAGTTGACACAGAACACTGGATTTTTTTTATTAATATGTTCCAGATTCATGGTGACCATAATATTAGGACTAAAACAGCTGGAAATTCTAATTGCATCACAGCTAATCAGTAACTTACAGCAAGAGCAGACTTTTCAGTTACTTGTTTCTGCATGCAGATAGCCCATAGCATCTATCTATTAGCATAACTTTGAACCCTTTCTGACGTAGCCTCATTCCCAAGCCTATCTCCAAGCGTATAACAGGTTCAGAGGTTTGCATTTATTCATCATATGACAAGAGTCTGGCAAATTAAACCTGAGTTGCAGAGACAAGTCTCTTCTCTTAGTTTAGCAGGGCCCTGAGATGTTGTCAAAGCTGTTAACTTTGAGGGGCTTTTTAAAAAAAAATTGGGGCCATGGTTTAGGACCTCATTACCCTAGATCAGGGATCCCCACATTATGGAGTGCAGCCCTCTGGCAAGCATGGAGGAAGGTTCGGAGGCGCAGCATGACCCAGGCCACCCCCATGGGGGGCAAAGAGGGAAGGCTACCCAGCCCCACTCTGGTCTGGCCCCAGTTCCACTCCCACCTGAGGCCCCAGTATTGACTCCTGGCCCCACCTGCAGCCCCAGTCACAAAGTTCTGGCCCCCCTTGGCTCCGGGCCCCTGCTCCCAGTTCTTGTAGTGCAGACCAGTTACACTGGAGGGAGCATGACGTAAAAAGTTTGGGGACCACAGTTCTAGATGCTGCATAAACAGAACAAAAAAGAGTTTACAGTCGAAGTCTGAGACAAGAAACAATAGCTAGAAACAAATGGGGGAGCAATGAGGCAATTTTACTTTGTCATGCTCAGGAACATATTCCATTAGCCGGCGGGACAGGGCTGGAATGGAAAGCTGCATGACACGTAACAGGAGGTACAACAGGAGATTGTGCAATTTACAGTAGCATTAGATGTCCCCTGAAGGGTATTTAGTTGTGCTGCTTTTGAGGCCCACGTGCTAGTGCAATGCTGGCTGGGGTAACACAATGTGGTTCAGAGATGGCCATGTTACAGTTAAAACATTACACATACACTGCAGTACAGTCACATCTGAATCCTGGAGTCTGCTACATCAGGAGCAAGATACCCTGTGCAAGGCACAACTCCTCCAGGGTGGAGCTAACTAATTGCTCCCCAGAGCCTTTTTCCTCTCTCTTCAGTTTGTTACGCTTCCCATGCCCAGATTAGCAGCTTTGACAGAATCTCCTCCCTGCTCTTGCAGCTGTTGAAATCCCAGCCAGCTACCGACGCGTCTCATGTGGGGAAGAGGCAGTCAAAACACCCCTGAAGAAAGGGGCCGCGCTGAGCTAGACACACCACTGTGGTATTTCTGCTGCCGCCACATCTTCCCATTTTGATTTGTTCTGCCTTGCCCAGTGTGGCTGAGTGGCTCTCGGACCCTTGAGTCTGCTTTTAAATGAATGACAAAGTGAGAGAGCACTTGGCACACTGTACCAAACCTTAGCTGATTTGCGGCGTGCTCTCAAACAAAAGCACTAGTGTCCGTAACTTTTATACCCCTCACAGAATTTGCTCTCCATAGAAAATGTTCTCTAATGAAGCTATGATCTCCCACTTGCCTTTCAGATAGCTTTGTCTTTCACCGATTAAAAAGTAATTACTCTGACATTTTATTTTCTGAAAAGATCCATTCATTTCCTTTCAGTACCTTTTTAGGCCTTGTGCTTCCATTTTGGGGGATTAAACAACCCAATGTGATCTGGGTTGAATAATCTGCAAATTGGGGGTGGGTTGTATGGTGGTCCTCTCAAAGCTTCTATATTACTGTTTAATAATTAGAGTAACTGGAATTTTTTCAGTGCTATTTCACAAGACAAACTCATTCTTTTATTCCGGTTTTAATTAAACATTGCTTTCCCCCTCTTTGCCTGTTTCCTTAAGCAACTTTGATTTCTTACCAATGCATTGTTTAATGTAAGATGTTAATTAGTAAGTAGTGCGAGGGTTGTCTAGTGGTTATAAAAAAGCATTTGGAATCAGATCTCTGTGTTTTTTCCCTAAGCTCTGGTAGTAACTTTCTGTGCCACTGTGGACATCCACTTAAATGCACTAGAAATACCAATGTATAATATGCATAATTTCATAGATCATACCAAACTTGATTTTTCAACATTTCCAAAGTGTCCTTTGATCTTCATGTGAGAAATGCCAAGTATTATTGTCATGATTCATACCGACTGAACCAATCCTTGCTGCTTTTTCATGGAACTTCATTGATAGCTCATAGACTCCGTGATGGGTTTGGTCACAAAGATGCCCTTGTGACTGCCACTTGTTGAAATACCACTGAGCCAACTTTCCTGCCCTCATAGGCTCCCTTTGACCCTCTGTCCTGCTGAATCAGGCTCTCTGGCCTCCTCCAGCACTGACGCAGAGTCACACCCTCTTTTGCCAGCTCCTCCTTTCCTTTCCTGACCCTGCCTAGATCTGACAAGCGGGCACTGCTAACCCTTCACAAACCAGAACAGCTCTTTTAAAATCCTGTCACAGTATGGTGTGAGAGACCATAGATAAGGTATATAGACTGTCATCTGCAAAAACCTCAGCTCAAACCCAGATTTTACAACATCCTGGATAGCTGTGGAAAGGATGTCAAAGGAAATACGTCCCCACTGAGCTTGTCCTGCAACAGGTGACATGGTCACATGTCTTGGTAGCACCCCAGAGTACATGAATCAGTAGCAGTTTAGCATGTCTGCAGGAAGACAGTTCTCCTCCACTCATATGTCTCTTGCTAATGGGATATTAGCTCTGTGTCTGGCTTCTTCCTTGTTATTCCTGATGGGCTGGAAATAGGCTTTTCCGAACATGAACACATTGATGATAAATCTACAGTTTCAGAGGGGTAGCCGAGCTAGTCTGTAAAAGGAAAAGCTTAAAAAACAATGAAAAGTCTAGTGGCACCTTAAAGACTAACAAATTATGTAAACGGAATCATGAGCTTTCGTGGGCACAACCCACTTCTTCATCTGAAGTATTAGATGAAGTATTAGACTGGAATATTAGAAGACCAGATCCAAGAATAAATAAGGGAAAAGGGGGAGGGGGAGAAGAGACAAATGTTGAAGTAGTTATAAGAGGTTGATAAGAAATCTACAGTCAATATTCCTAATTTCAGATACAGAAATGATACGTGTCTACAAATGAAATATATACATTCAGCAGATCACAACTTTTCAAGTGATACCTTATTTATGGAGTATTTTGCATAAAACATTTCCAGGTGTGCATATTCATAAGCTTATTTCCATAAAGAATATGAAATACATCATCACAGAGTCTTCCTGACCTGAAAAAATCTCTTTGATCTATCCTTCACTGTGGAAAATGTTTGTAGATTAGCTTTCAGCTGTTTCCTAACTTTATGTGGATTATTTCTTTTCAAAGCTTCATCTTGATCCCAAGAAATTCTTTCTAAAAACAAAAAAAGCCTGCGTGAGGTACAAGGCTGGTGTCTGAACACTCATTTACTTGAGTCTCTGTATAGGAAATGTTGCCAAATATGTGTTCAGTGAAGATACAGTACCAAGTCTTTTGTTTCTCTTCACAACATACTAGATTTCCCTTGGGAATATTCTCTCCAAGCAGCTGAGCTAAGACATGCTAAATTTCTAGGATGCACTTCTGTGTCCCTTCCAGAGCTAAGGAAAGATGTTACCCTTGTATTGCTGTTAATCATGTCAGGGTTTTTTCCTTAATTTTTTTACAGCTTGACTGTGCTTTGGGAATTCAAATTGATACAACTTCAGACCCATTCTTACAGGCCTCCATCCTTCTCCAGTCAATGCAGATTTTGCCATTGGCTTTCTCAGATCAGAAGATCTGCAAAATTACTTTCTCCTGTCTTGTTTAACTACCGTTTGGGGAGTAGTTATTTCATTTTCTGCTACATATAAGGCTTCGTTTTAGGAACCCTAATTTGATATTTGGACACTGACTTGAGCCAGACTCTTTGTGTTTCTCTTCTAGATGTTTATTTAAACAGGTTCTAATGTTCTGCAAAAATCATGTAGTCTTCAGCCAATCAGAAATTAAGCCATGGTTTTCATTCATTAGTTGTTGGAAATGGGTCAAAACTGGACATTTTTATCTGAACCTCCCGCTCCATGCCTCTGAACTTAAGTGCTCCAGATAAAACAGAACCTGGACCTGAAACTAGGCTTATTTAGAATTTTGTATAACCACTCAGACATTCAATTCCTTCAGCCCATCTCAACTGCCTTACAAAGGGGACTTCCATCTTTTCCCATTTTCCCAGTCTGCTACTGAGACTTTGTCTACACTGGCAAGTTACAGTGCAGTAAATCATCTCCTAATGCTCTAACTTCTGAGTTGTCTACCCTGACAAAGCATTTAGTGCTCACTAACTCCACAGTTGCTGCACTCTAAGGGCTTGTCTACTGCTGCTTTACTGCGCTGTAACTTTCTTGCTCTGGGGTGTGAAAAAATACACCCACACCCTGAGTGCAGCAAGTTACAATGCTATAAAGCAGTGGTGCTCAACCTTCTTTAATTCACGACCCCCAATGCCAGGAAAACTTTCGGTGAGCAAAAAAAAAAAAAAAACCCAAGTGCTGGTCTGCTCCCCTGCCACTCGACAGATGCAGAGCTGGGAAAACAAAATGGCGGCCAGCCCAGCTCTGCGACCCCCTCCAGGAAGACAGCCCACAGGTTGTGCACCGCTGCTGTAAATAGGCTCTCAGCGCTGTTAGCTATTCCCCTTGGGCGCATCTACACAGCAGGGCTTAATTCGAAATACGTCAATTGCGTAGCTTAGTTTGAAATAGGGAGCGTCTACACAGCACGTATTTCGAAATAGAGCACTCTACCTCCGACTTCCCTTACTTACATACAATGAGGGTTATAGGAGTCCGAGTAAGAAGTCCTCCAGCTTGACAGTATTTTGAAATAACTGCCTGCGGTGTAGACATGGACTAAGTTATTTCGAAATAATGTTGCTGTGTAGACGTACCCCTTGTGAAGCTGGTTTACCTACAATGTTGGGAGAGCTTCCCACACATTATTTCTGGCTGGGAGCGGTTCTGTTACATGATGAATTAGGGGCTAATTGAGACCATCATAATCATTTCATCGCACCTAATCTGGATTTGAGCTGAGGTTTTTGCAGATGACAGTCTATATACCTTATCTATGGTCTCTCACACCATACGGTGACAGGATTTTAAAAGAGCTGTTCTGGTTTGTGAAGGGTTAGCAGTGCCCGCTTGTCAGATCTAGGCAGGGTCAGGAAAGGAAAGGAGGAGCTGGCAAAAGAGGGTGTGACGGTCCTCTTGGGGTGTGAGCTCTTGTCCCCCCGAGAGGACAAGGCCCTGTGGGCTCCACCGTCGCTACCTTGAGTCCAGAGGCAGATTTATGGGCGCGAGCACCTGCTCCCTAATGGGAGCAAGGTCCTGCGGGCCCACCATCCTGCGTGTGCTTGGATCTAACGGAGTCCTTCTCCCCTTTAGTCAGATAGCCCCTCCTCCGGAGCCTGTGCTAGTTCTCCCACCACCTTATGGCCAACACTAATATCCAGGCGTTGGGAGGGGGGGATTAAGGGGACCCGGGCCCGCCCTCTCCTCTGGGTCCCAGCCCGGGGCCCTAGAGGATAGGGGCGTTAACCCCTACCCGACTGTCGAGGCTCCTTCCCGAATCACGTCAGCCCATGGGCACCAGAAGCGCTCTGCCCCAGGCTGTTTCCAAACCCCCTCCTGTCTGGGTGCCCTTCTGCGGAGTTCGTTGGGCTTACCGCTTTGTCGGATCTCGTCAGTCCGGGGTCTGTGCGTGGGCCCTCCAGCCACCTCCTCGGCTCCGCCACCTAGGAGGAGTAAAGCGCTTCCCACGGCTTAGCGGGCGACTCCAGTTATGGGAGCCGCCCGCCGCTTACTCCATCTGCCCTTTTCAAGGGCTCCGCCATGGTGCATCCGGGGACCCTGCCCCTCCCCCTCGGCATCCCCCCACCCAGGAACACGGGCCTGGGGCTAGGGCTCCACCCCCCCCTGTGACGTGGTGGGCCGCCAGTGAGCCAGCCTCCCCGGCCTACTGTGGTGTTCCTCTGCCACTGCCACGGCCCTTCCCCAAGCCAGCGGGTTGGTCCAAGTCCAACCCGGCTCTATCGCGGCCTTGGCCACCTCCCTGCCCTGTCCGTCGCTGCCCGGTGCGGCATTGCCCTGCCCCCGGGTTAGGCTAGCGGAGGGCCCCCCGCTGGCCGCTGCGGCGGCTCCGGTTAGTCTGGCGCCCTGGCATTGGTCCCCTGGCGTGGCTTCCTCCCCTCCCCTTCTCGGCAGTGCGGACCCCGTTCTGCCTGCCGCAGTGCAGGCCTCTCTCGGCCTGTCACACAGGGCTATCAAAGAAGCTTGAGTTGCTTTGGTCTGGTTTTGAATTTTATGTTTGGAAATCAAGTAAGCAGTCCTGAGGAAAGGACTAGGAAGTGACTTGTAGTTGGGATATTCCTTTTTCCTTCCTCAGCAAGTGACTCTGCAAACTGGCATATACGCCGTTATAACTCTCTGCAATGTTTTTTTTTGTTTTTGTTTTTGTTAACAATATTGGATATAGAAGAAAAGAATGTTTCCTTGGGGTTTCTCCCAGATTTTTGCAGCTAAAAATACAAACTGAGCTCAGCTAACTGAGTCCTTGAAAGACTGTAATCTTGGAGCCTCACAAAATCCGAAACAAAAATTCATTTTGGGTTGATCTGAACAGAAAAGCTGAAAAAAATAGTTTTGAGTCAAGCAAAATATTTTGTTCAACTTGACACACAAAGTTTCATTTGGTTCTCAAGTTTTTAATCTTTTTTAAAATAAAAAAGAAGTAAAACTTGAAACAAGAAGGTGTTTCCAGTTGAAAAATCAAAACATTTTGTTTTCAAAATGTGTAAGAGTAATGTTTTGGGGGGGTTTCAGAATGGGTGTGGGGGCATTTTTGACTGAAATATTTAAACAAATTCAAGAAATTGTTTTGGTCCATCTGCATCTGCAATTTTCTCTGGAGGGGGGGGGAAACTTTATTTGAAAAATGTTGCCCAGCTCTATTCACAATTCCATTTTCTCAGTCACTGTAGAGTAGAAATCTGCTGCCAGATGAACCTCGCCAGCTAACATTTTAGAATACTGAAGAGTCACATGGATTTGCTCTGTCTCCCATTGTGAAGGGAGTTTGTGGGATAGCTCAGGATATGTCTAGACTGCAAAGTTAATTCGAAATAACAGCCGTTATTTCGAAGTAACTTTAATAGCGTCTATACATACAAACCGCTATTTTGAAATTAATTCGAAATAGGGGAGAACTTAATTCAAATTTGGTCAACCTCATTCTATGAGGAGTAATGCCAAATTCAAAATAGCTATTTTGAATTAAGTGCTGTGTAGGCACTTAATTCGAAATAGGGGGCCTCCAGTCCTTCCCGGGGAGCCCTGGTGGCCACTCTGGGTACAACCAGGAAAACTTACTCTCCTCTTCCCCAGCCCCGGAGCCATTAAAGGGGTAGACCCTGGCCACAGTGACCTTGCCAGCTCCAAGCCTGCCAGCCCAGAGCCAGCAGTGGCCACTGGGGCCCCTGACCCAGTGGCCCCAAAACATGAGCCAGCAAGCCACTGGCAGCCAGCCCTCCACCGCTCCCCAGGAGCAGTCTGCCAGCTCCCAGGAGCCTGACAGGGGCTGGAGAAGGTGGGCACCTTCTTGGTCCAAGGTGGAGATCATGGACCTTATTCAGATTTGCGGGGGATGCCCCCAATGTCCATGATCTCCTCACTAGACGGAGGAATGCGGCCGTCTATGGAAGGATAGCTGCCAGCCTGGCCACCAAAGAACACATGCGAACCCAGGAGCAGGTTAGCATGAAAGTCAAGTTGGTCCGGTGAGACCCCCAACCCTGAGCTTCCCCTCCCCCTTCTTCCCCTTGCTTCCCCCTTCCAGCTCCCTCTTCCCAGGTTTCCCCCTCCCCTCTCCCAGTATCCCCTGAGGTTCATTTCCCCGCCCCCAGTTTTGTTCAATAAACCCAGTTTCTATTTTTGAACATACGTGTCTTTTGTTTGACATCAGGAAGGGGGGCTATGGAAGAGTAAGTGGAAGGACGTGAGGGAGGAATGGGGCATGACCCCCCCCATGGGGAGGACCGGAGTGGCTCTGAGGGCTCCTCGGGGTGGATGTTCTCCCGCAGGGCCTCCTGGATCCTGACAGCCCCCCGATGAACCCCCTGGATGGCAGCCTGCAGCAAGTGCAGCCGGGCTGATGGCAACGACCGCACGAGACGCACCAGTGTGCCTAGGGGCAGCTCTGGCTCCATGTGGCTGAGTGCTGTGGTGCCCAAGTGTGGGCACTCAGGGCACTCCAAGACAGGACTACTTTGCTGTCCCTCATTGAGGTAGACAAGCAAGCGGGAAACCCTGAGAACTGTCTGTCTGGGGTAGGGTTCTAATCTGATGCCCTGCCGGCACTGGTTCCGGCCAGCCTTAACTTCTGTTCAGGGTCCACTCAGTGTGGACACGCGATTTTAAAATAGCAAAACGCTATTTTGAAATAGGTTTTGTGTGTAGATGCGTTCATTCGAATTAGCTGAATTTGAATTACCTATTTCGAATTAAGTTAACTCGAATTAACGCTGTAGTGTAGATGTACCCTCAGAGACTTAGGATGTCAGGTAAGCAAACAAATGTTTGTAAAGGATTCTATGGATAAATTTTGAAATTAGCCAGCCCTCTTTAATACAATGATACGTCTCTGGATTGCAGCATAGCATCACTCCTGACCCTTTGGCATAGATCATCAGAAAGAACAATGTGTAACTTACTTATCAGCACAGAGAGTATCCAGACTCTGCCTTCTAAATAGGTAGAATTAAAACAATGATGAGAAAGGAAATGCAGGGAACCAACGTGGGGTGTTTAAGCAAGAAATTACATTCTGTACTTTATGCTGTACTCTATAGGGTTTGCTGGAGATTGCTAGTGGTTCAAGTGAAATATTATTGAAAATGTCAATTTTCCAATTTTTGTGTGTCCCTTCAAACGTCTGAATGTGTTTGGAATGTGTTTATAGTGGCCTCAAAGAATTCTCTAGATGCCTCCTGCCTCTGCTTTTGGCTCCTTCTTTCAATGACTACCAAGTCATGACTACCTTGCTGGCGTGTTGGCATCATTTCCACACACCCAAATTCAGTTCTAATTGGTCTGTCTGGGACTAGGAAGAGCATAAAGCTTTAGAACAGTGTTTCTAAAACTTTTTAAGACCGAGGAACACCAAACAATATTTTTTTTATGGAGAACACCAAGGATTTTTTTTGTTGAGAGAGGGAAAAAAAGCCCCCAGGGAAAAGTTGTTGAGGAAAAAAAAAAGGAGGCTTGTCCCGTTAAGGGTGGCCATTTTGAATTCTGTTCTCTCTGCAGCACACCTCCGACTGCCTCGTGGCAAACTGGTGTGCCACGGAACACACTTTAAGACACGCTGCTTTAGAAACTACTGTGGAGTTCCCCATTGTTTCTGCATTTGCTGTGACAAACACAACTCAGGACAAGCTCAGTGGGGACGTATTTCCTTTGACATCCTTTCCACAGCTATCCAGGATGTTGTAAAATCTACATTGGGGTCTAAAAGTCCTGGCCAGCCCCAGGCAGAGTGATTGCACAATACAGACCAGGACTCTTGGCGGGCTGGGGGGGGCTGTCCATTACTGGCCCCCAAGTCCCACCTCTCCCCCCTTGGCACACTGTCTCCTAAGCACGCAGCTTTGGGGATCCGTGGAGGGGGGCCTGGCACTGCATGGCAGCAGCAGCAGTCCCCTCCACACTCTGCACAGTGGCAGGAGCCACCGGGGAAGAGGAGCACAGTGGAGCAAATGTGCCCACCCAATGCGCTCCTCTTCCCTTGCAGCTTCTGCCACTGCGAGGAGTGCAGGCGGGTGCAACCACTGCCACCGCGCAGCACCAGGCCCTGCTCCCTCCCCAGTGATCCCCAAAGCCATGTGCTTGGGGGATGGGGTGCCATGCGGGGAGAGGGCAAGGAAATCTTGGTAAGAGGCAGGTCTTGGGGGCTGATAACAGATAGGCCCTCCCGGCCTGATGGATTGTGTAATCGCTCGGGCTGGCAGTTTGACCCCTGATCTACATTATAAGGTCACTTTCACTTGCCAGCTAGCTGGGAATATTTGCTGATAGTGACTTCATAAGATCCTGATTTCCTGCAATCCAAGTTGTGGAATAGAAATTTGCTAAAACTAACCCAAAAGCTATCATGCTGTTTTCTTTGTCCATAAGATTTATTGACATCCCGTCACAACCATGCACAATGTAGAAGATAATTAATCTGATTTTGTCCTGATAGCGATCAACAACATTTTGGAATTTTTTGCTCTAGATTTTATTTCTTAAAATCTGGTACAGATTTAACCTCGCTAGTCCAGCAGTCTCGGGGCTTGACTGGTGCTGAACCACGAAAGGTCAACATTGTCAAGCAGCATTACCAACACGTCCATGGCTTACTGGGCTCTTCAAAGATGCTTAGGGATAAATTTGAGCTACATAACAGCACATAACACTGAAATCCAGGACTGGTGGATGTAAAGAAACTTTATGGGAATGTGGAAAATTTGGCCACATTCATAAGTGAATTCTGGCTAATTAAAATCATGCTGGACCAGGGAGGTTCATCCCATAGTTGATATGTGCTTCTGAATGTACAATGCAATCTGACATATTAACTCTGCTATTTTAATAATGGTGGAATCTCCATCCCTAGAGGTTTTTAAGTCTCAGCTTGAACAAAGACCTGGCTGGGTTGATTTAGTTGGGATTGGTCCTGCCTTGGGCAGGGAGTTGGACTTGATGACCTCTTGAGGTCTCTTCCAGCTCTATGAGTCTATGATTCTAATCTTTTCTTTTAGTAAGTGATCTTTTGGGGGACAGATTTCTGAGCTGCAACAATGGAACAAGCATGATTTGTTTATTTTTACTGATGCTAAGAGTTATGAAATCAGAAGACATAAACATCCAGAAAAAAAAGGAATGATAGTATAATCCTAAGATTCTTCTGAACAGATGTGACTATACTAAGACCTTAGGTTTAGGCTTGCTTGCAGGATACAGGAAATGTAATAAATATTAGCTGTTTATTTTCTGTTCTTAGAAACTTTACCCACTGCTAAGTCTGTCTGCACCATGGGTGAAACAACAGTTGTATCTTAGGAAGTTCAGGAAGTTAAACAATAATATACAGTGTGCATTTATTCTGCAGATGGTTAATCAGTTACTTTTTATGGTGATACTGTGCACATCTAGTGAAAACATCATTTTTTGTTCTAAGTAATTTGCTGCTACATACAGCATATTAGCATTGTTGTTAAATATTTTGGATAAAATGTTTGTCTGGAAAAGCTCTTCAAGTATTTAGTACAAGGAAATAGGGTTTGTACAAGCTGCTATAAAAATGTCAACAAACACACTAGAGTCTCTCTCAACCATTTAGCAAGCTGGGCCAAATTAATCCCTGATCTAAGTACAATGGCATTAGAACAGGGATGACTTTGGCCCTCTGAGCTTTCCAAAGGTTACCGTGAGGAAGGTCACTGAAGACTCTTAAGACTAGAAAACTTATTCTGTTTAACGGGAGCCAACATACAACTTCACATGGTCATTTTGTGAAGATTAATATTTAAAAGTTGGCTTACGTCCCTGTCCTTCCCCCCCACCCCACTCTCCCTCTCCAACAAAGACAACCCCATAATGAAGCAGACCTACAGTGAAGGGATGGACTAGGTCCTGAGGCCCCCTGAAAGTCTTGTGGTCCTGCCACACCTCCATCCCACAAAAGAGGAATAGAGAAGTGCTCCAAGCTACCTAGAGTAGCTTTTTGGGAAGCAGCCAGTCAGGGTCCAGCAAGCTAGTATGTTATATTTTATATGTCCAAGGTGTAGTTGTAGTCTGTTCAGGATTATGAAGTGCGGCAGGGTATGGAGATATTACGGTTGATGCTAATGGGCTATTTAATGTTTGTATAGATTATGGGAGAGCCTGAGCAAGCTCAGTTCTTTACTGGAGCTGGACTAGAGCAGATGATGCTCTGGTATGACTCCTGGGGCTGCACTGGGACAGGGCCCTGAGATAAGGGTGTAGAAGGTGCTGGGGCCATGGGGGCGTGGCCAAGGGAATTATAGCAGCAACACAGATCTTTGAAGAGATGTTGCAGAGAGCTGCTATCTACAGGGTCCCTGGGCTAGGACACAGATTTGGAGGTGGACCTAGGTCTCTTCCAACCCCCCACTAGCCACTGAGGGAGGGCAAAGTGGCTGAGACAGTGAGGTACCCCAGAGTGGGGAACTGAACTAAGGTAACCCAGCTAGAAATGCCCTGAGAGGGTGAAGATGTTGCCTCCAAGGAGGCAGCCCTGGGGCACTGCTCTGTTCCAGAGCGGGAACAGAGAGACTTTATGGGGGGCACTTAGAGAGGCCCTTGTTGGACTTGTACCTGAAAGGGATTTGCTTTGTTATTACAAACACAGACTGTGTGCGACTCAGCTGGAGGGCTGAGTCATTGAAGAGCCCTCACAAACATAGTGACAGGGTGCAGGCACGTGCACTCAGCCATGGGGTGCTCGCAAAAGGTGAGTGCACCCTGCTACACCTACTCTTCCAGGAAGTAGGATGTCTGGAGGATGCAGGGAGTGAGAGAAGAGGATACTTTTGGCTGAAGTAAGTGACCTTATGCAGAGAAGCAGTGCATGCTAGAAGTCTACGGTGGGACTCAACTTCCTGCTGGGGTTTCATGGTGAGTGGAAGTTCCCCTTTAGCTGAACCTCCCATCCTGAGGATGGGAGCTGATTACCCACTTCACCACATCGGCTGCTCTCAGCATGACGGAACACTGGATCAGGGTTTGTTTATTTGGATATTTTTGTTTGGGCGCTTGTTAGCTGAGGGGAAACATAATTTAGCAAAAGAGCGAAACCAACCAATAAACAGGGGAAACTGAGGCAGAATTCCAAGACAAGCAAGCAAGCCATTATCATCCCAAAGCAGCATCTCTGTCAGTAGAGTGGGTAGGAGCCATGTTCTAATTGCTATAGCAAGAAGTGACCCTTAAAACTAAGGGTCATCAAGCAGCTCATGAACAGATATGGGCAGGAGTCTCAAAAAGGCCAAACTGAAGCAGAAACTTTGTGGGATATCACCTACAGCTTTGTGTTCTCTCCCAGTGCCTGCTGACAGAGCTCCTGCTGTTTGCCAGAGGAGACTGAACCTGAGGGAAGTGTCCAATGCAGAAAGGTTAACAAATTCAATCGGCAGCATTGGACACCAGCACTTGAGGTACTCACACCCCCTGTCAAGGTTGGTGAGAAAATCTGTGCTGCATGATGTGTTCAGAGCTGGGACTCTGGAGGACTGGACAGGAGTCTACAGAAACCTATAGAATACTGGAGGGGAAAATTAAAGCATTTCATGAAAATCTGGGAGCCTTGATGGCATGGTGGTTGAACTGGTTTGGATTCCCTTTGGAGGTAGAAATGTGCCACTTCTCCAAGGAATACCCAGCTGGAATAGCGGGCTCTATGTTCCATCCCCTTTGAAGGCTGGGGTAGTGTAATGGGTAGAGAGAAGGAAAGGGATGCAGTCTGCTACCCCCAGTTGACTGTTGCTCTTTGGGAACCAGTGCCAGCTGAGGCAGTTTAAATTCTACTGAGGCAGATGTCCGACTGGCACCAGGATCGAGGCAATGTCATTGGCTCCTCTACTACACTCTGGTCAGTGCCTAGCACAACAGGGCCCGGATCCCTGGCTGGAATGCTTATAATACTAAGAATAAGGAACACACTGAAATAAAAACCTTTGAACCTTTGCCCAAAACCTCAAACTCTTTTTAAGAGTCAGAAACATTCCGTTGACTTTCCTCTTTCAGTGCTTTTCATTTTCATGCAGGCCCAGGTTCTGAGTGGAAATGCATGAACCACAAGCCCACGTGTCTGAAGGGAAAGGGGGAAAAGTAGAAAGCTGAGGAAGGGCCTTGTTCTCCCAAGGCTGCTGTCTCAGTATTAAGTGACCTGTGCCCCAAGTCTTTGGGGCTTTCATATGAGTTGACTGTACAAACAGCACAGAAGGGAGAAAACAAAAATGGAACGTGGACTTTTCTTTTTCTTCTGGGCTAAATGCATGGGGAAAATGAGAGCACAAGGAGTATTGATCTCTGTTTTAGATCATGTTGAAATAGTACTCAAAGGAGGAGACTCTCTGGAGTACTCACAAGCCTCCTAGTTCTCAACGCATGAGGAGGATTTTCCTTTCTGTAGGCTCACTGAGATTTAAAAAGCGAGTGATGTCAGAACTCTGAGAATCCAAACAGAATTGTTGCTCTTACCTCATTATAAGAAGCAGCTTCTCCTTACAAGACATTGTCTTGCTTTTCTTACAGGAAAGATTCCTGCGCAATTCAGTCAGACAAGGGATTCACATTTCATTTGGGCTAATTATGCTGCCTCCCTCTCTTCCCATTGGCTGTCATAAATTAATATGCCCATGCATGGATCTATCCATTCTTTAAATAGCTGTTGCTGCAACGACAGCTATTTATATCTGCTTAGTGGCTGTGTAAAACAGGCAGATGTACCCATTAGGAACTTTCCAACTTTTCATAGTTCCTGCAGCAGCAAAGTGAACTGCAGAGTCTGTCCCGTCAACGCTTGCAGCATTCCGAAATGTTCTGCACCTTAGCACTTTCCTCTGAAGAAAACGATTCAGAAACTGAAAATGTTGGTGGATGTCTGCGCGCTACAGTGGGACCCAACATCATTGTTCCTGGTTTTCTTCCAAAATGTAATTCTGGTGAAACTGACCCACTTTTGTAAACCAACAAATAGTCCGGTAGCACTTTTAGACTAACAAAACATGTAGATGGTATCATGAGCTTTCATGGGCACAGCCCACTTCTTCAGATGACCAGAAGTTTCATATAACAAAACTACATGTTTTGTTAGTCTTTAAAGTCCTACCAGACTATTTGTTGTTTTTTAAAGTTTATCCTATACAGACTAACTTGGCTACCCCCTGAAGCTTTTGTAAACCATTTCAGCTTCAATGGACTAGCACATTTGGATGGAATATAGTTCTACCAAAGGTTCTCCGTCCAGCTCTAGTACTCAGCATTTCCATAAACCAAGCCTTTGCTGAATCATGTGGATGCAGTCAATCTGTGTTTGACCCATCTGTGTAAACCAAGGCCGGAGCTATAGGGACAGAAGAGGGATTGAGGTCATCACCTCTGCTCCCACCAGAGCTGGAGCAGAAATGGCAACAGCAGCTCATATGGCGCCATCTTCCCCATTCCATGGGATTAAGGGAAAGAGTTACGGAGCAGAGGATCACAGAGACATTCACCTTTGCAGCCCTCACTGACCTCACATCATGTGAACCTCTGCTTGCGTATTTCACTCTAGGAGCTCATGTCATGTTGTTGTATGGGATGGAACCAATCGGGATTGACATGGGTTGCAAGCCAAAGGAACAGTTGGGCTCAATTACTCTGTGGCTGTTGGGACAATGGTGCCATTCTGAGCTGCTGCAGCCCCAGGAATCATAAGAAATGGGCCACTTCTTAGTGTGATGGAGGAGGAGGATGGAGCTGTTGTTTATGACAATGACTGGAATAGCTTGCAGATTGCAACAGTTACAAAAATACAATTCAACTTGGGTTTTGTGGTGGGTGCAAACAGCCTGCAGACCAAGTTCTAAATAGGATTTGAGCTGCCTAATTGGAAGTAAATGCTTATTCCAGGGAAGAAGAGTCTCAGGAGAGCACAGGCAATCCCCAAATCTCAGGAGCTTCCTCCCAAAATACAAAATCAGCTGCTCTTGTGAAGTTTCTGTCATTTTGACTCAGTGCTGTGAGAGGCTATTCTTGCGAGACTTTTTGCTTCAGAGAAAGTGAAGCCTAAAGAAAAGTGCTTACCAGTCTGGAGCCAAAACCACAGAGGATCAAGGAATTTGGATGTGAACCCTCCCACGCTCAGCCATGTGGGAGGGGCTTGGAGTCTAGGTTCTGATTTTACGGTAGCATGCTAGAAGGAGATGTCCGGGGGCTTCTCATGAAATATTGGCTATTTCCACATTGCAGTTTGTGTTTAAGCAAAAAGTAAACAAAACCCGCACAAGGCCACAGGCTCTATGCAGGAAGCTGAGTGTGTGAAAAATATTTGCTAGGATGAATACTTCCACATTGATAGTATGTGTGACATGACAGTCTGCCTGCTCTCACTTCTGAAGTAGGTTACAGAAACTGTCAGCATTTGTCATGCAGTGGGTAAAACCCTGCTGAGAATAATGAACCCCAATAACTCTTCACCACCAAATGCTCCCTTAGCGCTAAGAAAGGAAACAGCTCCTTTGGAATCAAGTTGGAGCTACTATATTGTCAAAGGCTCCTTAAAGCAGCAGAGCTAAGCGATGACGTGAACACACCTGAGTTATGAAAACTAATGATGCCACGTGGGAAACTTCAACTGAATCTGTTCCGAAATGATTCTACTGCATTTCTCAGTTCTGCACCGTGACAGGTGCACCGGGGGTGGGGATGAGGAGCATGGCTCTGCCCTCCAACTCTCTGAGGAATTGGGGCATGAGGATTAGGTAGTCCATGCTCTTCCACTGCAGCCTGGATCACCTCAATACAACTGCTCAAAGCAGAGCTAGGGTAACCCACTCGTGAGTATATGTGCTTGTCCATAGCAGAGGCCAGCTAAGAGCTGTTGTTATCCCCTGCTAGGGAGCACTGGCACTTTTTAGCTCAAGCTGTAACTGCTCTGGAGGTCCCTGTGTCAGTCCTTGGTGCATGTGGCCAGGTGGTTGCTGTCACCCTGACAATTGTTCGTCTAGGCCAGTGATTCCCAACCTTTTTCCCATGGAGGAACCCCTAAAATAATTTTTCATATCCCGAGGAACCCCTACCCATGAAAACATTTGCTTGGCCAGAAAAAGTTGACAGCGGGGAGCACAAATCAATTACTGCTAAATTATTGTCAAGAAAATGTATTTGTAAAGAGCTGTTATAGATATATATGTCAGCTTGCATTGTAAGAAAAAAAATGTATTTATTTATTCCACGATTTCTCGTGGAATGCCTGACGATGGTCTGCGGAACCCCAGGATTCCGCAGAACCCTGCTAGGGAAATACTGGTCTATGCACTCGATGCACCCCTGGAAAGGGCTTAGAATCTCTTTGTTAGTTTGTGAAGTGACCATAGCAGACCCTATATGGAATAGATGAGCACTCCTTTGGGCAGCTCCATTGACCTTATATGATGATCCCATTCTGATAGCAATTCCGCTGCTCTTATTTTTTTACCTTATGGCCCTGTCCTGGAAGGTGCTGAGTATCCCTGTCCTTCCTGGAGTTCAGTGAACCTTGAAGGCAGATCCTGAATACTTGAGGTACAATTTAGTGTGAACATAAGGGATGGAATCTCCTCCATTAGGGTGGAATCTAGTCCAAAGGGAGGAGCCCCTGACTCCCCTTCAGCTCGTCTATTTTGAGCCTCTCTAATATCAGGTTTGAGAGACCCATCCAGGGAGCTTCTTCCCTAAATTTCCTTGGGAAGGTTGTGTTTAGCGGTGGTGGCTTGTGAATTTATTTATTTGTCTTCCAGCAGCACATGGAGGTTTTGGCGGGTGGGTGCCCTAGAGCAGCCTCCACAGCAGGACAACAGTGATGAGACAGGCATCTCAACTTTTTATTAATAATGGCCAAATGGAAGTGTCGTTCTGTGATGGGCTCCAAGGTCATAATTATTTCAAATAGCAGAAATTAATAGTGACTCAGATGCCTGAACGAAGGTTGAATATTTATTGCTTCAAAGGCTGTAGTTATGAAAATATCAGGCAGTGGCTGACCAGAGCAATTGTTGACTTTGACCAAGTCCACAGGTAATAGTGTAGAGAGTGGACAGTGTAATGCATATAGTAACTTGGGGACCGTTGTTTGAAAATGCAAGTAAACCCACATTGCACATGACATCAGGTTAATGGAGGGGGTCTATGGACCTGTTGGCTAAACACTAGCCCAGTGATCTCCAATCTTTTTAACCACAAGATCACTTTTTCAATTTTAAGTGCAATGTAAGATCTATCTCAAACCCAAATACCCTTGCCTGGTTTCCTCCCCCACTTCTCTGAGGCCCCACCCCTGCTCCACCCCTTCTCCAAGGCCTCACTCGTCTCATTGCATCCCCCTTCCTCCTTGAATCTCATTCACTTTCACCACCTGAGGTAGGAGGTTGGGGTGCAGGCTGTGGTCTTGGCCAAGGGGTTTGGAGTGTGGGAGGGGATGCACTGAGGGTAGGGAGGTTAGGTGGGTTCTGGAGTGGCCTAGGGGATAGGGCATTTGTCTGTGGTGCACAGGGTTGGATGCTCCAGTCTCTCTCCCCCCTCCATCTACCCTGGGAGCAGCTAGACAGCCAACACAGGCTGCCCCAGGGATGGAGCTGACTCCCACATTAGGAAAGCAGGAGATGGGATCTTCTGGAGGGGGGGGCGGGGCTTTGGAGTGGCCTAAGGGGTAGGGCATCAGCTTCTGGAGCACAGGGTGGTGGCTTTGCGTCTCCTCCAGCTACCACTCCAGGCAACAGCCTGGCACCCAACACCAGTTGCCCCAGGGATGGAGCTGGCTTCTGCATTAGAAAGGCAGGATAAGGGATGCTCTGATGGCAGGGTAGCACGGTGGGTTCTGGAGTGGCTTAGGGTATAGGGTATTTCCCTAGGGAGAGCAGGGTTGTGGGTTCAAATCTCTCCCACCCCTGGGAGTGGCCAGACAGCTACACCAGGGATAAAGCAGTAGGGTTAAGGCAGGCTTACTCCCACTCTGTACCACCCCTGAAAGCAGCTGGCATATATAGCAGTGGCTCCATGTGCTGCCCCTCATCTACAGGCACCAACCCCACAGCCTCTACCAGCCACCATTCTCCTTCACTGAGCTGCAGGAGTGGTGTCCACGGGCAAGGATGGCATGTGGAGCCCCCCTGCTCTGACTTTCACAGGTCTGGAGGAACATGCCAGCTGCCTTCAGGAGCACAATTCCCACAGGGATAATTAGGCATTTTTAAATTTAAGCATAAGAGAGAAATGCACAGACCAGTCACAGACCAAAACTAACCCCCTTTGCAAGCAGTAAATAGTAACAACCCCCCATGTCTGTGTTGGGTCAGGAGATGAGAGGGAAGGACAGTGTGTGTTCATGAGGAGCGTGAGAATGACAGAGATTTGCAGAGCCAACCTCCCTCTATCCCCTTCTCTCTGTGTGGAGACAAAGTAAAGGAGTGGGGGAAAGAGGGACACCCTGTCATCAGCACCCCTCCTCCCCTCTCTCCCACACCCTGCACGGCAAGCAAGAGGCTCCCAAGGGGCAGCTCCAAGGCTGAGGGCAGGAGCAGCATGACAGTAGGTGGGGAGGCAGTTCAAGTGTCAGCCCTTGAGAGCTTCCCGGCCAAACCAGTCAGGGTCCCCTGTCAGAGGCTCCAGGATCTACTGGTAGATCCTGATCTACTAGTAGGTAACCACTGCACTAGACATTAGTGTAACTTTGGGGTTGTTCATATTGCTGTGGGCTGGGGATGGTGCTTATGAAAGTGAAAGACTAATGATAATCAAGTATAAAACAGTGGTGGCGAGGTGCAAGCGTCACATACCTCTTTCCACAGCTGCATCAAGGCCCGCCTTTCCCAAACAGAAATTGCTGATCATGCCACATTATGTATTGGCCTACGGCTGAAGTTGAAACCAAGGGTATGTCTACACTACAGCGCTAATTCGAACTAAGCTAATTCGAACTAACGCATCCAGACTAAAAAACTAGTTCGAATTAGCGTTTTGCTAATTCGAACTAGTATGTCCACACAGAGTGGACCCTGAACCGGGGTTAAGGATGGCCGGAAGCAGTGCCGGCAGGGCATCAGATGAGGACTTAGAGCGTGGAGATGCTGTCTCATGTACGTTAGTTCGAATTAACTTTGTAGTGTAGACATACCCCAACACATTAATTTTCAGATGTGAACTGAGATGAGAGATTAGCGTACAAATGCACTGTCCCAGCTACTGCAAAATACCAACCCTGCACCCCCTTTTTTTCCTTCAGCCCAGATATGCTATTTTTCTCTTTTACAGCTGCCTGAAGTGTCATGGCTCTTATTTAAAAGAAACTTGAATAAGAATTGAAAATAATAATGGAACACACATAGGTCTAAACCAAGATACAAAGTATTGAATAAGAATTGAAAATAATAATGGAACACACATAGGTCTAAACCAAGATAAAAAGTAAATCTCTCCTGGTATTTCACTCGGAATGTTAATGAATGGTTTTCTTGCTAACAAGAAATGGTTTTCTTGTTTAAAAAGAGATACAAGAACAGTAACTCACAGCCCTACTGCTGAAGCATCTTTCATTGTCGCTTAGAGTCTGGCCTGGTTTTATATCCATCATGCTACAAAGCTGAAAAGAGAATTTACAGGGATGAAAACTTCCCAGACAATGCAGGAAATGAGAGAGGCCCTGTGCAGAGAACTCCCATGGTGCATCCTTATCAGAGGACCTTTTGTGCGAATATGTGATCTATTTGCCTTTGGGGATGCTGATTTATGCCTTTAGATTCCATTTCCTAATTGGTGGAAACAATAACACGGCCCACCTATTTTTGAACAGAAAGGACTTCATTGCAAAGAATCTCTTAGTAAGTGTATTGCTGCAACTGATCAGATAAAAAAGCACAGCTGAAAAACAGACTCTTTTCCCAGATCATATCTTGCAGTGTTGCCAACTCTTGGCATTTCATCTTGGGTACTTGTGATATTTGGTGGTTTTCCTAAAGCCCCACTTCCTGGAGTCATGTGCACATTTAAGACTTTTCACGTTTTGTTAAAAAGCAAGTGTGTTTCTAACACTCATGGTTGTGGAGAAAAGGTTGAAAATGTGGCCTAAATATACCTCAAAGGTGCAAAACCCAGAGGGCAAAACCCCACTCCCAAAATTAATTGTTTTCCAAAATTTCATGGGTGTTTAGACCACTCTCATTTTGGATGGCCTGACTCCTGCTTTTTGCCTGGGGTTGTCAATACTGCCTTTTCCAATTACCTTATGTGTATAAGCGTGTGAGTGATGCACTCTCTTCACTTCTGTGGGAGACTGTAGAGCACATGAGCTTCCCTGAATCAGTTAAAATAGTTCAAAATGGGAGGACAGGGCAAAACAGGCCAACATGTTTTTAAGATTAAGCTAGTCTGTGGCTCTGCAATTACTAGCTCATGATAACCATCAGCCCTTGGGGTTTTCTCTCAGAAGCTTTCTCAGCAGTTGCCCAGATCTCTGTGAGGTTTGGTTAGGGACGTTGCTATTTATTTATTTATTACTTTTCAGTAAAAGACTTACTAGGGACTAGGCCCCGATTGTGTTGGGGCTGAACAAACACATGGTGAAAGACAGCACTGAGCCAACAGATTCCTTGAAATCCGGAAAACAGGCAAAGGGAGGGAGAGGAGATGGGCACACACATAGAAGAAGCAACCCGTCCAAGGTTACAAGCAGGCCAAGGGCCTAGCTACAAATAGAGCGCAGGCCTTCAGAGGCCCAGTCCCGTGTCCTGTGCAATAGATCAGGCATTATTATAAATTACTGTTCTTCATTGTTTGTAGGTGTTTGGGGAAACACTGGCAAATCCCAACTATGTATATTTGTGCAAAAATATGTCCCAGAGAGTACATTGAAGTTCTTTGTTGGGTGGCTTCTGGGCGACAAACTTCAGTCCTATCTGGGAGCAAACCAATACCGTGTCACTGAGGTGAAAATTGCACATTACAAACGGTGACTATAGCAAACAGTATATGAACAACTTGTGGGCATAAATGGCAAACTTTTGTAAAGGACAGCTCAGTGCAGAAAACTAACTGCAGGCTGGGAAAAATGCTGCTTTATAAAAAAAAAAATGGCTAACTATACAGGGAGTAGAAGAGGACGGGAGCCTGGCTCTGACTTATAATACTTTGAGTAACCCTGTTAATCTGCTGAGGACCATTTTACTACACAAATGGTGTAGGAAATAACAAATGTATTAGCAGAAAACAAGATCAAATTATTAAATCAAATTACGTGTACAGAAAAGGAGCTTTTTTTTTTTTTTTTTTTTTTTTTTTTTTACCATGTTCAGCAAATAATATAAAATCATCAGGGTTAAAATCTCCAAAAGCAAACTGAGTGACTTAGGAGCCTAAATCGTATTGTCTTCCAATGGGGTTTAAGAGCCTGTCACTTAAGCCTTTTGAAAATTTCACCTTACCGTTGACCATTCCACTCTAAATTATTTCTAGTGCACCTTAAAACTGTGATTAAAGAGCACAGTAAACGAGGTAGTAGGTTGTTACTATCCATGGCCTTTCTAAGGAATGCAGGATATTCCTGGCACTTTGCAACCTATCTATCAAGCAGATATGGGTGGAGAGAATGACAGCCCGAACCAACAGGTGATTGGCAGATGCTGAAGAACTTCCAGGCTTCCAAAAAAAGTGAGGTAAGAAGAAATTGACTAGGCAAGTGAAACGAATCCCTCACAGTTTCTGTGAGCATGACTGTGTAAGGAAATGCAAGTGTTTTCATTATAGCATTTTTGTGTGTCAGTTCAGCCTTTACATTTTTAACTCTCTGAAATCTGCACTCTCCACAGCAGTTGGATTACTGCGGTATCCTCCTTGATTTTAGGAGCCACATTCTTTCCAGCTGGGTAATGTATTTAGTGATAATGAAAGCAAGTAGCTCACTGCATTGGTATGAGCCAGGTGTAATGTAAACAGAAACTATGTGAACTTCCTCCAACTGTCAAGACAAATTACTTCTGACTAATCCCAGGCCTCCTTTCTTCACAGACTGACAATCTAAATGCTGCTTCTGCATCCGTGCCTTGGAGGCTTTCCAGTAAATATAAAATCAAATAGCAAAATGCATCAGTTATCCCAATCGGTGACCATTAATATCATGGCCCCTCTACTTACACAGAAACTGTACTCCTTGATGTAAACAGCTCGCTCAGTGTGAAGTCGGGCAAATGAGAGAGCAGCTTCCAAATGGTGAGTCCCCTTTGATCTATTCTGGAATTGTTGGGTGGTTTTGGAGGAGCATGACTGGGAACTAATATGGCACCACCCAAATAGTTTGTGACCAGTGAAGGGTTGGAACCCAGCTCCCCAAGCTAGTTTGTTGGTAAGACCATGCACCATCTAGCTGTGAACATTTCCATGTTGGGGGTAGATACAGGAAAGAGCATGTGTGAATCAACAATAGTCCCAAGCAGAGACATGCTGAACTTTAGCTTCCACCTCCTTTCCTTCTGATGACCACTCTACTATCCAGTCTTTAGGTGCTTATGGACTATTTGTTTTTCCTGTTACATTGCAGCTCGACTTTCCTCTTGATATTTTTATACCCACTGCCCCTTGTTTCCCCCCCTCCCTTTTTTTCCTTCTTCCCCCGTCCCCCTATTTATTTTAATTCTGGACATCAAACATGCTGGTCATTTGAAGAAGTGGGCTGTGCCCACGAAAGATCCTGATACCATCTACATGTTTTATTAGTCTTTAAAGTGCTACTAGACTATTTATTGTTTTTTATGTTTAACCCATCCTCGTTACTAGTGCCAGCATTGGCACAATCCCAAAGAAGAGGGATAGAAATGTAGCCGTGTTAGTCTGATGTAGCTGAAACAAAGACATAGTCCTGTATTTTGTTCCAAAGAAGAGGGTATGTGCTGTAAAAGGAGGGTTACTTGTATTTGCAGAGGGACCTACTTATATTTGCCTTCTATAGACTGAACACCCACTGTGCCGATATGTGTATTTACTTAGTGTCACTAATATCAAGCATTTAACTACCACTGCCTCAAGAACTCAAAGCTTCAAGGCACAACCAAGCATTTCCTGGCACTAAAACAGAATCATTGATCCTAAAACTCCTAAAGGATCAAAATTTAGCTCAAAATGTATATTTTGAGGTGCTTCTTAAAATAAACATCTGTAGCACAGGAACTGATGTAAGAGCAAACTGAATCTTTTACTTAAATGGTAATATCAAATACCATTATCCTTGTGCATGTCATCTCTAAAAGCAATGCATTTCTAATGCAACCATCAGTGCAGGATTCAGAAATGATATTTAGCTAAACCAGCCCCTATACAGTACTACAGTTCCGCTTCTGTTGATTGCTGTTGGAATTTCTGGGAGGCAGAGCAATATTGTACCTAGAGCAAACCTTCTATATGTTCCATATTAGGTGGCCCTGTTAGATACCAAATTCCCCCTTGTTGCCTAGGAAAAGCCGATCCCGCCTAGCATGGGAATACAAAGACTGAGTCCTCATTAATGTTTCTTATGAAAATAGAATCTTCATACTGTGTGCAATCTGTTTTTCTGAATTCCCATGTTTGTTGGTTTCTTATGAGTTTCATGTAGTAACATCTGGAACTCACTGTTAGAGTGATGAAAAACTGGGAGGCGTATGTGATACAGGAGGTGAAAGCCCACCAAAGTCGCAACCTACACTTCAGTCTGTTAAAAAGCCAACAGTCTTATTTTGCAACTAGCTACAATATTTCCCTTGTAACTGCCCCATGCACGTAGGGCTTGAATCTGCCCCCAAAGTCTCACCCTCTCTCACTTTTACTGTTCCAGGCCAGAGGATCCTTACCCAGAACATGAGGGGCAGTGATGTACAGGCAAGCTGACAGACTCATTGGGTCCCTGGGAAAGGGAGAGGGGAGACAAAGCCACACCCCTTCTGGGACTGTGGAGCTGAGTGGAAGGGGCAAGGCAGGGCAGCCAGGGCCCAGAACCATGGGAGCGTGCCACCTGGGACTCTGCAGCATACCATGTGGGGCTCCGACGGCAATTTAAAGGGCCCAGGGCTGCCACAGTAGTGCCCCTTTGTATCGCTGGGCCCAGGGGCAGGAGCCCTCTTTGTGCCCCTCTCTGTCAGTGAGTAGGGTCGCCAGATGGTTTCAACAAAAATACCGGACATGAATACTCAAATACTAGACTGTCCGGTTCAAAACCGGACACCTGGCAACCCTATCAGTGAGCCTGGTGATGTATCACTGTACACCTGATAACCAGCACATCTAGCAAGGTATTCAGGCTGCCTAGAGATTAGTATTAAATTGCCTACTTAGATAATACTGTGCAAAGTTGCTGTTATACTAAATGTTTGTGCAACAGGACTGAACTCTTACGAGAAGAAGTAATGTGGCTACACACTGCTCAAAATGTCTGGGAGCTAGTTTTATAATCCATCCCTGTCCCCAACACATAGTCAGGAAGAGAATATCATTCCAGCATTAGAAGTGGACATATCATGATGGTGCACATCTGAAGAGAAACAGCCAAGCAAGAACATATTCCTTAAACACTCAAAGGCTGCGTCTACATTGGCCCCTTTTCCGAAAGGGGCATGTTAATTTGACAGGTCGTAATAGGGAAATCCGCGGGGGATTTAAATATCCCCCGCGGCATTTAAATAAAAATGTCCGCCGCTTTTTTCCGGCTTTTAGAAAAGCCGGAAAAGAGCGTCTACCCTGGCCCCGATCCTCCGGAAAAAAGCCCTTTTCCGGAGGATCTCTTATTCCTACTTTGAAGTATGGATAAAGTAGGAATAAGAGATCCTCCGGAAAAGGGCTTTTTTCCGGAGGATCGGGGCCAGTGTAGACGCTCTTTTCCGGCTTTTCTAAAAGCCAGAAAAAAGCGGCGGACATTTTTATTTAAATGTCGCGGGGGATATTTAAATCCCCCGCAGATTTCCCTATTACGACCTGTCAAATTAGCATGCCCCTTTCAGAAAAGGGGCCAGTGTAGACGTAGCCTCATTGCCTTGCCAAGAAATCTTTGCTTTCTTCCCCAAGTTGTACACAAGCAAACAGATGTGAACACACCTCTGTAACCAGATTAGGCTGTATATTGCTTGTCTGTTTGATTTAAATATGTTATAAGTTGAACAAGTGGCTTGATTCCATATCAGTAAATATGGAAAGTAAAAGGGGGTGGGGCTTGGGTGCCGTACTTTTCTTGGGTTTTTTGTTTGTATTTATAGATATTCAAACTCTCTCTCAAATTGTTTTGTAATAATTCTTTATTTGATTTTTTTTAATTGCAACCTGGAGAGTAAGCACCACCTAGAAAACTGTAAATATTATTTCATATAAATGTTCCAATACAAACCCTCTGAGAAGCCTGCAAAACGATGGAGAATGGAGGAGAAGAAATAAAATGGTACCGCAGCTATATCATCACTGATAGTCTGTCAATACACAAGTACCATCAGTGACAACGTGTGGATGACACCAAAATTGTGGGAGTAGTGAAGAGAGCTGGTGACCGATTCAGCACTATCTGGATTGCCTTGGTAAAGTAGGGGCAAGCAGAGAATATCTCTTCTAACATGGCTAAGTATAAACGTATACATCTAGGAACTAAGAATGTAGACCATGCTTGCAGAATGAGACAATCTATCCTAGGAAGCAGTAATGCTGGAAAAGGTTTCGGAGTTGTGGTGGTGGCTAATCGGCGGAATGTGAGCTCATGCTGTAGCCAGAATAGCTAATGTCATTCTGAGAATCATAAAAAGGGGCATTTAGAGTAGAAGCACAGAAGTTATTTTACCTCTGTATTTGGGACTAGATACTGGATTTTGTTCTGGGGCTCACAATTCAAGAGGAGATTGAGAGATTAGAGAGGGTTCTGAGAAGAGTCATGAGAATGATTAAAGGAGAGAAAATATGCCTTACAATGAAAGCCTTAAGGAGCTCAATCTTTTTAGCTTAACAAAGGAGAAAGTTCGGGGTGACTTGGTTCCAGGTCTGTAAGTATCTACCTGTGAAACAAATATTTAATGTACTCTTCAAGTGAGTAAAGTAAAGTGTGACCTGCTCCAATGACTGTAAGTTGTAACTAGACAAATTCAAACTGGAATTTTTTTACAGTGAGGATAATTAACCATGTACAGGACTATATAGCACTTTAAAGACTAACAAGATGGTTTATTAGATGATGAGCTTTCGTGGGCCAGACCCACTTCCTCAGATCAAATAGTGGAAGAAAATAGTCACAACCATATATACCAAAGGATACAATTAAAAAAAAAGAACACATATGAAAAGGACAAATCACATTTCAGAACAGAAGGGGGATGCGGGGGGGGGGGGGGGAGGAAGATAAATGTCCCCTGCATCCCCCTTCTGTTCTGAAATGTGATTTGTCCTTTTCATATGTGTTCTTTTTTTTTTAATTGTATCCTTTGGTATATATGGTTGTGACTATTTTCTTCCACTATTTGATCTGAGGAAGTGGGTCTGGCCCACGAAAGCTCATCATCTAATAAACCATCTTGTTAGTCTTTAAAGTGCTACATAGTCCTGCATTTTGTTTCAGCTACACCAGACTAACACGGCTACATTTCTATCACGATAATTAACCATGGAACACTTCACTGAGGGTCATGGTGGATTCCCCATCACTGATAATTTGAAACCAAGATTGGATGACTTTCTACCCACCCCACAAGAAAATCAGAGCTGTAGATATTGATTTAGTTTAAAATGTATCACCAGCACAGAGTACTGTAGAATACCCAGTGGATGATGCTCTCAAATCCCAATTCTCAACTGTAATGGCTTCCTCAGTAAACTTCAAGTATACTGAAAATAAAACTTGTATTGAGGGGGGAAGGAAGAGTCTGGAGGTTGCTTCCAATATAGTAGCACTGAGGATAGGAATCTTTGCCTTTTGCCTCATTAGCTGTGAACTATTTCCTCTTGATTTTTCTTCAAGAAGCTCACAGCTTTCTGAAATTGCAGAAAACACAGATGAGAGTTCAGATTTGTTTTTAAACTAGCTTCTGGGTACAGTCTCTGTTCTGTTCAGGTTTTTCCCACCATGGCAACATCCAGGGATGAAAGAAATAGGTCCTGATTCAAAAAAGCGCTTGAGTATATTGCTTAACTCTGAGCATCTACTGAGCAAGCAAAAAGGGGTGTGAGCATGACTGAATTATGGAGCAAGAGTATTTGTGAACATGTCTGCACATTTCTCATGCTCTTTGCCTGGCAATATAAGAATACTAGAAGACCTACCCAGCGTTGCTCAGGTTCTTCAGGGCAGGGCGATGTGGGGGATGTAGGAATCATGGCAGAGGCCTGGGGATGTGGGAGGGTTCAGGGCAGGAAGCTGGGGATGTGGGGTGGGGGGAGTGTGTGTGTGAGGGACTCAGGGTTGGGGAGTGAGGAGGAGCTCAGGGAAGAGACTGGGGGTGCAGGAGTAAGAGCGGGAAGTGAGGAGGGGCTCAGGGTGAGGGCAGAGGGCATGGGTGCAGGAGGCAGGGCAGCCTGTTGGGAGGAGGGGGCACTCAGAGTAAGGGGTGAGAGTGGTCAATGGCTTCTCCCTGGGGCTGGCCGAGGACAGGGGGCTGCGCATCATAGCCACTGGCTTCTCCCCAGGGCTGGACTGGGACAGGGAGAGAAGGCCCAAGGCAGTAGGGCCATGCTTCCAATTAGTGGCTGCTCACTAGGGCACTTGCCCTTGGTCATTCATGTATATAATTGTCCCTGCTATCACACTCTTCCCTTTCTATTTCATATGAAACAATTGCATTCCACACATGTTCCATTATCCTGGCACAATCAAACCCTGACCTTACTTTAAGTTATGGTAAGAAGAAGCCACATACCAAATTTGGGGGCCCTAGGTCTTACCATTTAGGAGTTTGTGAACTCACAGCTGGTCGAACAGACAGACAGACACGCATAATTCTAAAATATATAGTAAGAGGATAAGAACGGCCATAGTGGGTGAGATCAAAAGTCCATCTAGCTCAGTATCCTTTCCTCTCTCAGGGTATGTCTACACTACCCTTCTAGTTCGAACTAGCGGGGTAATGTAGGCATACCGCACTTGCAAATGAAGCCCGGGATTTGAATTTCCCGGGCTTCATTTGCATAAGCCGGGCGCCGCCATTTTTAAATCCCGGCTAGTTTGAACCCCGTGCCGCGCGGCTACACACGGCACGGAGTAGCTAGTTCGGATTAGGCTTCTTAATCCGAACTAGCTGTACTCCTCATTCCACGAGGAGTTAGAATGAGGAGGGTAGTGTAGACATACCCTCAGTGACTAATACCAGGTGTCTCAGAGGGAATGAACAGAACAAGCAATCATCAAATGATCTGTCCCACTTCACCCACTTCCAACACCTGGTAAACAGAAGCTAAGGACACCATCTCTGCCTATCCTGGCTAATAGCCATTAATGGACCTATCCTCCATGAACTTAGCTGGTTCCTTTTTGAACCCTGTTATTTTCTTAGCCTTCCCAGCATCCCCTGGAAGAAGTGGGTAGGTGATAAGTAAGGGTATGTCTACACTACCACACTAGTTCCACAAGGCGTGCAGATAGTTCGGAATAGGAAACCTAATCCGAACTATCTAGTTCGTGCTGCGTGTAGCCGCGGGCACGGAGTCCGCACTAGCGGACATTTAAAAATGGCGGTGCCCGGCAACATGCAAATGAAGCCCGGGAAATTCAAATCCCGGGCTTCATTTGCAAGTTCGTATGACTACATTAACCACCCTAGTTCGAACTAGGGTGGTAGTGTAGACATATCCTAAGAGAGCATAGGGGATAGAATTGCCTTCATTGGCTTTGTCTCCAAAGCTGTTTAAAAGTTAGCCTCCAACTTTTCTAGCCCAGTATTTCTCAATCAGTGGTATGAGTACTCTTAGGGGTACTCGAGAGACGTCTGGGGGGTATGTCAACACAACTGATATTTGGAGAAAACTGAATTTTTTTTAAAGCGTTTAATTATTTTTCTTCTTTCTACACCCAAAAATTTCATCGCCTGCCTGGCTATGATTAAGCTGTTTAAACAAATGTGTTGCAACAGTAGAACAAAAATGTGTGAGTCTGAAAACTGTAGGTACAGGGAATACTTATAATTTTTTTTAAAAGGGATACTTTATAAAACAAAAAAGGTTGAGAAACACTGTTCTAGCCTACCTCTCTGATGACCCATCCACTGCTTTTCTTTTGTTTCTCCTTCTGTCTCCTCCCTGAAACACTCCATGGTTGAATGTGAAGTTGAAGGTTGCTCATTTACTGTGTAGTGGCTCTGCCTATCTGAAATCCTCCCCCTCGGTAGCAAACGACTTAATCCCTTTGCATTAGTAACCTTCCTTTTTCACATTAACCTATGACTATCTCTGTGATGTGTTTCAAGAGATTTAATTAAGCACATAAAAAAATTAAAAGTATTGATACTGCCATTATGGCTGTCACATCTGTGCCTTTTAGTTTTTAAATCAGTTCTGTGGTATATTTCTAGGATAGCTACAAAGACCTCTCTTTCACCTGTAATGGTCAATACCATCTCTTTTTTTTTTCTTGTTCATAGTATCATAGAAATCTAGGGTTGGAAGAGACCTCAGGAGGTCATCTAGTCCGACCCCCTGCTAGAAGCCCAACTAAGCCATTCCAGCCAAGGCTTTGTTAAACCTTGTCCCCCACAGCCCCGGGGACAGCCTTGCACCCTTGGATGTGGATCTGGCACCCTTGGAATAAAGGAAGGATAAGGGGGGCCAGACGGTAGGGAGGTTGGGGGGCTCCTCCAGTGGCGCAGTGGATAAGGTACCTTGCCTTAACAACCACTAAGGATGGCAGTTGTACCACTTTCCTAGGTAAGCCATTGCAGTGCTTCACCACCTGCCTAGTGAAGTAGTTTTTCCTAATATCCAATCTAGATCTCCCCTCCCAGCCCCCCACCATGTGGCAGATCCCAATCCCCCTCCCTCCACCAGAACAGGCCTTAGCCCCTTCACCAGAGAAGGCCTCACTTGCCCACCACGCAGCCTCAGCTGCACACCCCGAGCACCGCAGCCACTCTCCGCTCAGCTCCGCCAGCCAGGCCACATAGCAGCTGCTGGAGCTGGAACTGGGGCTACGGTGAGGCTGCTCCAGTAGGGACAGCCTCACGGTGGCCCAGGCTCCAGCCACAGCACACCCAGCTGCCAGCCATCCCACTCACCCTGCTGCTTCATGGGGAAGTTGGTGGGAAGGGAATTCCCTTATGTAGAATGCCAGAGGGCAGGGCTAATTATAAGCTGGGGGCGTGGCTTTGCAACATAAACTACTGACCTAGACAAATTAAAGGATTGGGCAAAAAGAAAGGAGATGAGGTTCAACAAGGACAAGTGCAGAGTCCACCACTTCGGATGGAAGAATCCCATTCATTGTTACAGGCTGGGGACCAGCTGGCTAAGTGGCAACTCTGTGGAATTACAGTAGACAAGAAGCTGGATATCAGTCAACACTGTGCCCTTGTTGCCAAGAAGACTAACGTCATATTGGGCTGCATAAGCAGGAGGATTTCCAGATCAAGGGACGTGATTATCTTCCTCTATTCAGCACTGGTTAGGCCACATCTGGAGTATTGTGTCCAATTTTGCGCCCCCCCACCTCCACCTCCAGAAAGGATGTGGGCAAATTGGAGAGAGCCAGTGAAGGGCAACAAAAATGATTAGGGGTATGGAGTACATAACTTGTGAGGAGAAGTTAAGGGAACTGGACTTATTTAGGCTGCAGAAGAAAAGAATGAGAGGAGACTTCATATGGTTGCATGCTTTTTCCAGGCCAGAGACACTTAGGCTACGTCTACACTGGCATGATTTTCCGGAAATGCTTTTAACGGAAAAGTTTTCCGTTAAAAGCATTTTCGGAAAAGCACGTCTAGATTGGCAGGACCCTTTTCCGGAAAAGCACATTTCCGGAAAAGCGTCCATGGACAATCTAGACGCGGTTTTCTGCAAAAAGGCCCCGATCGTCATTTTCGCAATCGGGGCTTTTTTGCGGAAAACAGTACTATGCTGTCTACACTGGCCCTTTTCTGGAACAGTTTTCCGGAAAAAGACTTTTGCCCGAATGGGTGCAGCATCGTTTTTCTGGAAAAGCACTGATGATTTTACATTAGATCGTCAGTGCTTTTCCGGAAATTCAAGCGGCCAGTGTAGACAGCTAGCAAGTTTTTCCGGAAAAGCGGCTGATTTTCCAGAATAACTTGCCAGTGTAGACACAGCCTTACAGAACTGGATTCAAAAGAGTCAGGATAAATATTCTACCTAGCTTTTTCTTTTCTTTTCTTTTCTTTTCTTTTCTTTTCTTTTCTTTTCTTTTCTTTTCTTTTCTTTTCTTTTCTTTTCTTTTCTTTTCTTTTCTTTTAAAAAACAGTACATAGCAATGAAGATGTTTGTCCTCCCCCTATAAACCATTGCAATCTCCGTGCTGAACTAACAGCATGGGATGTCTTTCTCCAGAATGTCAGGGGGTAGAGACAGAAAAGGGTGCCTCTTCTTTCTGAAAGACCAAAGAGCTCAGTTAAGCCTTAGCTGATCTCACATAAAGTGATACGGGTTTAAAATGAACAAACATGTAATATTGGGTCTTTTTACGGATGGTCACGGGAGGGATGGGAATACCCCCTGTGACAGGGTGTACCAACCCTGCACTGGGCCTGTGAGGGTAACCATGGTTACCTGGCTGACAAAGCCCCTCCTCCACAGCTCTGCTGGGCATGCTTCAGCTGGAAGCTGCCTATATAAGCCAGTGGAGTAGCTCAGTCTGGGCTGACTATTGCAGGAAAAGGAGGTGCTGCTACAGCTCCTGAGGAAGAGTTGGGGACAGACCGAACTGTGGAGGCCAGCCCTAGTCTGGAGGAAAGTGGCGAAGAAGACTGCAATTGTGAGTCCAGTAGGAAGTAACCCAGGATGGGGAGTTACACCTCCTAGAGCTCGGTGCATTTTGGGTAGATTTCCCGCTGAGCTAGTGGTGGACCACTCCTCCACTGACAGGGCCTGGGCTGGGACCCGGTAGAGAGGGTGGGCCTGGGTCCCCCTATCCCACTGGCATTAACCCCAAAGTGGGGGTGCTACATCTGTTGCCATTGACTCTGTCTGCTAGGACACACAGACCTGTGTGAAGGGGTGCTGATATTGACTCTGTGCCTACAATCGCTATGACTCACTGCCCTGAGGGCAGGGAGTGGTGTTACTGACTGGGTGTTAGGCCTCACTGCCTGGTAGAGACAAGCAACGGTTTTCCATCTATGTGCAGAATAAATTTTGTTAAGTGCACCAAGGTATGTGCAGATGTGCACCACCAATAGAAACACATGCTGGCTGTGGTCAGCTGTGGGCACTCTGCAAATCAGTTGGGCAGCACCTGAATGTCTCCTGGGTGGCTGCCCAAGCACTCAGCTTACAGGCACACTGGAGACAAGGTGTGGTTATTGGCCATGGGCCATTGGAACCAATATGCACGCAGGGCGGAGCATCCTTTTAGAGGCCTCAAAGGTCTAATGCCCTACGCATTAGGAATGGGCATGTTCACCCTATGACACCCCCATACACACATCCTGCCGTTCAATTATCACATGCCAAGATGGGGATTCAGAAATTAGGAAACCAATCATTTGCTGTACTGAGAAGTGCAATGCCTTAGGAGCCCTGTATTTCTCAGAGTCCAATGTTTTGTGAACAAAAAATGATGCAAATTTCCATAAACAAACCTCACAGTTTACATACTCTATTGCTCTCACATTTACAGCCCTGTGAAGAGTAGTACAAGCGTCATACTTCATTGGTCATATCCGTGACTGTGCTTTTGGGAGCAGAGGCTGCAGAAGATTAAATACTGCAGGAAGTGTTTGTGTGCCCCTGTGGCAAGAGACCAAGGAAATCTATCAACTCTCTTTTCCACTTCACTGTCAGCCAAGTTTCTAATGAAAGGCTAAGGGCATATTTATGCTTAGAACACAATAGCAGCACTACTGCAGCTGCATCACTAGTGCCTCAGGCTGTGTCTATACACAAAAGCACCCGCTCTTGCGCAAAAACTTGCTGCCTGTCTACACTGGCCGCATGTTCTTGCGCAAGTAAACTGACGTTCTGATGTATAAAATCAGAGCTTCTCGCGCAAAAACTCTGACGCTCCCACTCAGGAATAAGCTTTCTTGTGCAAGAGCTCTTCCAGAAGAGGCCAGTGTAAACGGGCAACATGAATTCTTGTGCAAGAAAGCCCTATGGTTAAAATGGCCATCAGAGCTTTTTTTTGTGAAAGAGAGCGTCTACACTGGCATGGATGCTCTTGCACAAAAGCACATGCCAGTGTAGACGCTCTCTTGTGGAAGAGTTTTTGCGCAAGAAGCTGCCAGTGTAGACGTAGCCTCAGTGTAGATACTATTATATTTCGACAGGAGGGATTCTACCACCAGTGTAGATTCTCCCACCAGGAGGCAATTGTTAGGTCAAAGGAAGAATTCTTCTGCTGACCTTTTGCTGTCTACACAGGCACTTTGGTCAATTTGACTATGACACTTGGGGATAGAGTTTTCATACCCCTCAGCAATGTAGTTGTGCCAACCCATGACTCCCTGCCTCCCTCACTTCAGCACTGCTTGGTGGGAGTGGGATAAAATATAGCAGCAATACACTGGTATAAGCTATGTCCATACGATAAGCATCCTTTCATATACCATATAAGCTGTGTCCATACGATAAGCATCCTGTCATATACTAATAGGCTGTGTCTAGACTGGCAAGTTTTTTCGGAAAATCGGCAGCTTTTCCGGAAAAACTTGCCAGCTGTCTACACTGGCCACTTGAATTTCCGGAAAAGCACTGACGATCTAATGTAAAATCATCAGTGCTTTTCCAGAAAAACTATGCTGCTTCCGTTCGGGCAAAAGACTTTTGCCCAAAAGGGCCAGCGTAGACAGCATAGTACTGTTTTCTGCAAAAAAGCCCCGATCGCGAAAATGGTGATCGGGGCTTTTTTGCGGAAAACCGCGTCTAGATTGGCCACGGACGCTTTTCTGTTAAAAGCATTTGCGGAAAATCATGCCAGTCTAGACGTAGCCCAAGCGTATTCTGGTCCAGTGTTTCTTAACCTTTTTTATAAAGTAACACCCTTTTCAAAAAATAAATAAGTACTCCCAGTACCTACAGTTTTCAGACACACACAATTTTTTTCTACCATTACAACACATTTGTTTAAACAACTTAAACGTAGTCGGGCAGGCGATGAAATTTTTGGATGTAAAAAGTACGAAAATAATAAAATGCTATCAAACTTAAAACAAAAATTCAGTTTTCTCCAAATTTCAATTGTGTTCATGTACCCCCCAGACTTCTCTCAAGTACCCCTAAGGGTACTCGTACCACTGGTTGAGAAACACTGTTCTGGACAGCTCTGTTTTGGTGACCATACCCTACCACTGTTTGCAATATACAGATCAGATTTGGGTTTTTTTCTTCTCTGGCAGAGAAGGAAGGGGGAAAGAATATCAAGAAACAGATTTCATGTACATATGATTCCAAGTCCAGCTTTTAGTTGTGGTGTCAGGCTGCTGTGGTGTCCATGATATCCTGAGGCAAGCAACCAAGCTATGAGGCTAAGTATGTGTTTCATCACTGATTACAGGGTTCAAAATACTACAGACCACCCCACCAAAGGCCAAAACCCAGCACTTTTTTCACAAGGGAGTAGACTTTTGAAAACTGCAGTCCAAGTCTTAGGAACAGAAGAATTTCGACCACAGAATAGACCTAAGGTCCAGCTAGTCTGCTTTTTTGTTTCCAACGGTAGCCATTACTGTATGTTATAGAAGAACTGGGAAAGCAAAAAATTAAAAACATTTTAAAAGATAAATGCATCCAATAATGCATTACTATCCTGGGAAGGATGAAAATGCAGTATGAAAGCATGAGCTCTCTGCCTATGTCTCTTCAATCAGTTGTGTATGCTTTAAATGAAAGAAATCACAGACCCTCTGACTCCCCATAGCAAACTGCTGGCCCTATTTATCAGGAGTTCCTGTTTGTTCTTTAATTAATCTTTCATGCAGCTCCAGTTTCAACTGGCAGCTCCTACTGAAATTAGCTGAGCTTTGTTACCCTCACAGACACACATTAAAACTTTCTATATGTCAAAATTATGGATTTTATTTAAACAAAATGCATTAAAACCCCAGAATCCATTACTCCTGCCACAGCCAAGGCAAATGCAACCAGATGAATACTTAGCATTTGCTATATGTATGTGGCTCTTTCTGGAGGCTCTGCAAGGTCCTTTACGGTTTAGTTAAGAATGCTTACCTAGGCATTCATGTGGCACTAGTGACAATAAAATTTGTCTCTGATGTAGCTCCCTTACCTTCAATAGAGCTGCACCAGGGATTGATTTGATCTATTGTTTCTCCAGTATTTGGGGACAGACATTTGTACTTTGCTCTTTTTGTTTTATTTGTATTGTTGCCCAGAATAAAAATAGGAGGGTGTCATTTTGGCCTGTCCTTTCTGCCCCACATTGCCAGTGCTTACTCTGAGTCAAATTTATCTTGATCCAGGATCTTACATACTTTCCAGTAAGGTGCAAGATGATGGTTGAAAATTACCAAAATGTCTCAACATTTTAATGTATTTTGCAAGGCTTCAGAGAGAGACATTAAATGTAGCTCTCCAGATAGCTGATGGGAAGGCAGTGACTGTGTCATAAAGTGTTGTGTGTGATATAATAGCCTGACACCAACATTTGTGCAGTTCACTATGGATTTGTTTGAAAGCAACAAATTTTGCTTTTCAGTCTTTCCTTTTCACTTTCTTGTAACAGAGAGATGTATGTACCTATCTGCTGCTATTGCTGCAAAGAGAAAAGCAGATTAGAGTGAGCTATCACATTGCAGAAAATTAGTGTTCTGGACACAATTACTTTAGCAAGCAGACGGAACCTTTGCTTCTCACCCAGATAGGATATGCGCTTGCTGAAACAACACATGTCCATGCCAGTCTGCAACACACACAGCTATTAATCCTTGGGATTTGACCTCCACATGTTGAACAAATGCTATCCATGTCTACAAATATATTTAGGAATGTTTTTCTCTCAGGAACATTTTGGATATATCATGCAATCTGCTGGGTTTTATAATCAAGTCTGATAAAAATAGGTATGATCTATTACTGGACTTCAGATCAGGTGAATGTGTCCTGTAATGATCCGCAGAAGGAATTGCTTTGTTCTCACCTGGGTTTGCTGTCATGTCCTGAAATGTTGTTCATTTTTTTTGAAAAGGCTACAGATGAAGCTTGATAGTCTCACTAGCCATTTGGTTTAAATAAATGTCTGTATTGATTTCCAAGGCTGCTGGGCCTCACTCCAATTGTTCCTTCATGCTGCCATTAGGAGTACAAAAGGATTCCTGACACAATGTGCCCTTCACTAAGCCAATGTCTTGTCTGCTGCATTCTAACAAGCTCTGTTACATTATGCATGTGAAAGCCACCAAGGTGAGCAAGTCTGTATAGTGTGAAAGTTAAAAGTGGATCAGCCTGGCCTGGTTTGATTCTTTTCAGTCAGAACCCAGATGTTTCCCAATCCCTCTGATTGCCAACCTATTCTGCTAAGCTGATTCTGAATTATGATTCCATCCCAACTGTTTATTTTTTAAAAGAAAGCCCTTAGAAAATGCCCTACTGTGAACTGCATCTCACAGGAGACTTGAACAAAGCAGAAAATCGCATCAGGCTAAGTTAGAGCCCAGATGTGAGTGCTTCCCTCAGCTGGCATCTTTAAACCCTCTAAAGCATGGGTTCCCAAACTGGGGGCATGCCCCCCTGGGAAGGGGGTCGTGAAGAAATTCCAGGGGGGGGCACAAGGTGATCCAGCCTCTCTCCCCCCACCACCAAGTTTTGCTGCTTTTTTTTTCTCAACAAGTTTTGCTGCTATTTTTTGGGAGGGTGGGAGTGGGCATGAGGGTTTCTCAAAAATCAAAAAGGGGGAGTGATGCCAAAAAGCTTGAGAACCACTGCTCTAAAGCTAAAACCTCCTACCCCATGACCCCCAACCTCAGCTTCCAACAGCTCCCCCTTCTTAGAGCCGTGGGATTGGCTTGGTGTGTGCTGCCGGGGAGGTGCCAGTCCTGCAGAGCTTCAAACATGACATCACAGAAATTGGCTAAGGGATTTAAAGGGCAACCCAGCATGTAAAAGGACCTGGGTGAGAGTGAATGTGTAAGGTGGCATCAATCGTGCGATAACAAAGATCACACACTCTGGAGTTGCTGTGGAGCAGTGGTCACCAACCAGCAGTTTGGGATCTACCAGTAGATCCTGGAGCCTCTGACAGGGGACCCTGACAGGTTTGGCCGGGAAGCTCTCAAGGGCTGGCACTTCAGCTGCCTCTCCACCTACTGTCATGCTGCTCCTGCCCTCTGCCTTGGAGCTGCCCCTTGGGAGACTCCTGCTTGCTGTGCAGGGTGTGTGGGGGGGGGAGGCGGGCGGGTGCTGATGTCAGTATGTCTCTCCTCCCCCCACTCCTGTACCCGGTCTCCACACAGAGAGAAGGGGATGGAAGGAGCTTGGCAATGCAAATCTCTATCACTCTCACACACTGTGTGTCTCTGTCGTTCTCACAAACACACTGTAACACACACTGTCCTTCACTCTCTTCTCCTGACCCAACACGTACATGGGGGGTTGTTACTATTTCCTGCTTGCCAAGTGGGTTAGTTTTGGTTTGTGGCTGGCCTGTGCATCTCATCACTTTCATTTCTCTCTTATGCTTAAAGTTAATTCTTGGAGTAGCGAGTTCTAAAATGCCTAACCTGTCATGTCTGGAGTCATTATCCCGGTGGGAATTGTGCTCCTGAAGGTGGCCAGCATGTCCCTGCAGCCCCTGAGAAAGTTAGAGCAGGTTCTCCACATGCCGTGCTTGCCAGTGGACATTACTCCTGCATCTCAGTAATGGAGAACAGTGGCAGATGTGGGGTTGGTGCCTGTAGATAGGGGGCAGCACATGGAGCCACTGCTTTCAGGAGTGGTGCTGGGTCAGGGCAGGACATTAACTCCACTGCTTTATTCCTGGGGCAGCTGTCTGGCCACTCCTATGGTGGGTGGGACTTGAATCCACAATGCTGCCCCTTCTGAGACACATGCCCTATCCCCTAGGCCACTCAAGAACCCTTTCTTGAGCAAGAGTTATTCCTCTTTCTACGAGGAATAAGAAAAGGGCGTGTGTGGACGGACAACGGGTTTCTTGCACAAGAAATCCCTATCAGAAAAGGCACAGGGGAATGGCCATCAGAGCTTTCCTGTGCAAAAGTGTCCATGGCAGTGTGGACGTGCTCTTGCGCAAGAAGCCTGCAGTGTAGACATAGCCCTGATGTGGGAGCCAGCTCCATCCCTGGGGCAGCCTGGGTTAGCTGTCCAGCAGCTCCCAGGGCGGGCAGAGGGGAGAAGAGGGACTGGAGCCTCCAAACCTACACTCCATAGGCAAATGCTGTATCTCCTAGGCTGCTCCAGAACCCACCCCACCTCCCTACTTTCAGGGTGTCCCCTCCCACACTCAGAACCCCTTGGCCCAAGACCAGAGCCTCCACCCTAACCGCCTACCCCAGCTCGGTGACAGTGAATGAGATTTGGGGAGGAAGGGGGATGGAGTGAGCAGGGTGAGGCCTCGGAGAAGGGGGGGGAAGGAAGCCAGGCAAGGGTATTTGGGTTTGAGGTAGATCTTACATTGCACTTACATTGAAAAAATGATCTTGTGGTTAAAAAGTTTGGAGACCCCTGCTGTGGAGGAACTAGACTTTATGTTCAGTCCACAGTCACTCGGTCTGAGCTAGGGTGACTAAGGTCAAGGGTCAGAATACAGGGTAACTTGACCCCAGATACCAGTAACTGCGGTGGGGCAGAAGTGCTGCTCCAAATGCTTCTCCGCATTGCACCACATCAGTTTCATGGCTGGCATGTTTGTGTTACGAATAAACTGACAATATAGTACAGTCTCGCAGAGCACTAGGAAAAAGGGATTCATCCCACAGCGCGGTTCTGTCACTTCTCAGCTTTCTGAAGGCTCCGTTGTGATCTCTGATAGGCAGGCCTGGAGTCTTGGCTACCTTGTAACATCACAGGAAGTGACCCAACACGTAGAGTCGCACCTCAGGTTGCAGCTCCCTTCGAGGTTCCTCTATTTCAGAACTCATTTTTTTTGCCAAGAAGGGAGTGAAAAATGCTCAAGTTTTGCTCTTTCTTCATTTACTGAGAAGGAGCTCAAAGTCCCTTAGGGTGCGTCTACACAGCAGGGCTTAACTCGAAATAAGCTACGCAAATTGAGCTACTTCAATTGCAGAGCTTATTTAGAAATAGGGAGCGTCTACAGAGCACTTATTTCAAAATAGAGCCCCCTTCTTCTGACTTCCCTTACTCCTCGTACAATGAGGATTACGTGAGTAAGAAGTCCTCCAGCTTGACAGTATTTTGATATTATTTCCAAATAACTGCCTGGTGCATAGAGGCACACTAAGTTATTTCAGAATAGCTCTAGTTACTTTGAAATAGTCTTGCAGTGTAGATTTACCCTCAGACCTCCAGAATTGCTTTCCCATTGCTCCTATTGCAAAAAGGTGAATGGAGAGACCTGTTTTTTTAAACCTCCAGTTTTGCCAGGGACAGAAATGCCCTACCAGGACGTCTGTCACTATTATGCACTCAGCTTATGGGATTGTTGGTTAGATCTGGCTTTGGAGAGAAAGCAGAATGTACAGGGAAGGAAATCTTTGCACCATTGTGCCGTGCAGTGCAGTGATACAAAATTCCTGCAGTCCTGCTTCAGTGGCAGAATCTGGGAGATTCAGAGATGTCCCATCTTCAAGGAAACCTTAGCGGCCTGGACTCACATGCAACCTTGCAGCTGTCGTCCCCCCTTACAGAATCCACAAGGGAAGAGCGGTAAGAGTCCTGCCACTTGTCCTCCTGGGGCATTGCTGACTTCACAAGCCTAAATTGCACCTGCTGCACCTGTTTGGAGTTTAAACTCATAGTTCTAAGAGTCTAATACATCCTGTTCCTCCTCTCTCATTCCTAAATTTCCTGTCCCTTGAATGGATGCCCAGTGACCCTTAACAATGCAGCCAAGTAACTTGTACCCATTAATTTCTATATCCTGCTAACAGGAGAGAGCTAGAATAGGCATGAGAAGAAATAGTTTCCATGTTTTTAATTTGTGCACATACACGATCGCATAAGCTGCCACACAATTTAGTACAGAATCATAGAAGAGTAGAACTGGAATGGATTCCAGTTGGCTGTCTAGTCAAAGCAGGATTAAGCAATAACTGGACCACTTCTGACAGATGTTTGTCTAGCCTGTTCTTAAAAATCTCCAATGACAGGGATTCTACAACCTCCCTAGCCAATTTGTGCCCCATTTCATTATTCTGACAAGAAGTTTTTCCAATTTATCAACTTAAATCTCCCTTACTACAATTCCATTGCCTTTTTGTCCTAGCATCGGTGGTTAAAGATAACAATTTTTCTCCTCTTCTGCATCCCTTTTGATAGATTTGAAAACGGTTATCGTGTCCCCCAGTCTTCTCTTCTACAGACTAAACAAACTCAATTATTTTCAATCTTCCCTGATAGGCCATGTTTTCTAACCCTTTAATTCTGAGTGTGGTACCCAGAACTGTACACAGCACTCTAGTTTGAGTCCTCATCAGCATGGAGTGAAGTGAAATAATTACTTCTCATGATATCTATAGATATAGATGTATTGTGCTGACATATGTATATATGTATACCACTACTGAGTGCAATCGGTATTGCTTATCTCATCGCCTCATATAGCTTCAGCTAACAACAATTTTTCATATAATCAGATAATCCTAGAACTGGAAGGGACCTCCAGAGGTCATCAAATACAGTTCTCTGCCCTCACAACAGGACCAAGCACTGTCTAGAATAGATCATCCCTAATAGATGTCAGTCTAACTTGCTCTTAAATATCTCCAGACATGGCGATTACACAACCTCTTTAGGCAATTTATTCCAGAGTTTAACCACCCTGATAGGATGGAAGTTTTTCCTGATGTCCAGCCTAAACCTCCCTTGCTGCAGTTTAAGCCCATTGCTTCTGGTCCTATCCTCAGAAGCCAAGGAGAACAATTTTTCTCCCTCCTCTTTATAACACCCTTTTAGATACTTGAAAACTGCCTGCGTGTCCCCTTTACGTCTTCACTTTTCCAAACTAAGCAAGCCTAGTTCTTTCAGTCTTCCCTCAAAGTCCATGTTTTTTAGACCTTTAATCATTTTTGTAGCTCTTCGCTGGACCGTCTCCAATTTCTCCACATCTTTTACATTTCATGGTGCCCAGAACTGTCCAAATCCCTCCTTTCCACTTGGAATATTATATTTAATCTAGTCAAGAAAAGGAAAGCACGGACCTTCCAAGTGTGAAATAGTCTTCTGCATTTTGTGTTCTAGATAACCGGCTACATTTCAAAGATTTAAAAATTAAAAACAAGACCTTAGTGGTAACTGCCTTACCTCTGAGTTAACTGGAAAGGGATAGATATGTAAGTGTGAGGGCTCATAACTGTTAGACATGTTTTATTTTGTTACTGACTGAATAAATGTGATTTCTGTTTCAATACAGGCAGTCCCCAGGTTACATGGATCCGACTTACATCGGATCCCTACTTACAAACGGGGTGAGGCAACCCCGCACTAGCTGCTTCCCCCCAGCAGACCAGGGAGACACGAAGCTAGCGCCCTTCCCCAGCAGACCAGGGAGACGCGGAGCGGCTTTTCTCAGCAGACACCTCAGCTTGAGAATAAAGGACTGAGGGAAGTGAAGTGTGGGAGAATAAAACTGAGCTCTGGAGAAATGTTTGGCTAGAGTTTCCCCTACAATATGTACCAGTTCCGACTTACATATAAATTCAACTTAAGAACAAACCTACAGTCCCTATCTTGTACGTAACCCGGGGACTGCCTGTACTCTGTTACCATTTGGGAATTTTACCATATTAGAAATTAAAAGGTTGGGATTTCAAAGCAGGGAGGGTTGTTTGATGGAAATTATTTGCCTAAGGAAGGAAGCGTCTGTTGGTAAATGCCACTTCCTGGGATTGCAGACGCCCTGGGTTCTCTTCATTACTCTTAGGGTTTCCAGAGGGCTTCAAAAAAAATACCGAACACACTTGATCTCAGATGGTGGGGCGGGGGAGAGAGACCGGCCAGGAGGGGAGTGGGGCCGGCCGGGAGGAGGTCGGGGGGAGTGGGGCTGTCCGGGAGGAGGAGGAGGGGGTGGGAACCGGCCGGTGGGAAGCACGGCTGGCCGGGGGAGATTGGGGGGCAGAACCAGCCGGCAGGAAGCAGGGCTGGCCTGGAGGGGGGAGGAGGGAGCGGGGCTGTCCAGGGGATGAGTGGGGGAGAGAATTAGCCGGAGGGGAGCGGGGCTGGTCCAGGCGCATGCAGCTCCTGGGGCGCTGCCCATCCCGCGCATGGTCCCAGCGAAACACGAGCAAGTCTGGTCCCGAGGATTCTATCCCTCTCTGGCCCCGCCCCCCCCCCTCTCTCTACTGCATAGTTGCATACTGCCTGGCTGGTAGAAACACTCACGTAGTGCAAGCATTTATATGTCCGGTATTTTCTCAATTTATTTCCCAGACAGAAACCTCAAATACTGGACACCTGGCAACCCTAACCACCCGAAGTGTATGAAAAACACAGTGCTGGGGAGATGCTACTACTGAGCACAGAGATTCTTCTGACCACACAGATGCTCTTCTGATCACATTTTGTGGCCTGTGCTCTGTTGGCAGGGGGTGGAACTGTAGGAAAATAATGGTTGCTATTTAATATGCTATTAAACAGCAGGTTGCTGCTTTTGCCAGAGCCTAGATAAAAGGGAGATTCCTCAGGCCTCCAGCTCTGTTCCGCCCAGACAATATCACACAAGCCCACTCCTCTCTGTGGGTCAGCCTGCCTGTAGTGCACTGCAGAGACTCCAGAAAGCTGCAAGGAGGAAGCCAACTAAGCAAAGGAGAAAGGGCGGAGAAGCTTCACATCCTGGATGTGACACATTCATCTTCCTGCCTGACTTTATGTCCTGTATGCTCATGGCAATATCTGCACATGGAGAGTGTTGTATCTCATTGAAAATAATAATGTACTCTGGAGATGTTCCAGGAAGTGGCACCTGCAAGAAGGTCAGTAGACCCAGCCTCCCTATTTACAGTCATTTGAGATTTGCTCCAGGAAGTAGAGATCAGATCAAGCCACACAATTTTGGTCCGTGTCCATATTCTGAATACCACAAATTCTGACACTGTTTAGGTCTGGGGTTGTGATTCAAGCTGCTGTTGAGACAGGAGACGTTGACAGGCCTCAGATCTGGGTTCAGAGTGCTGCAACTGTAATTGTTCCGAGGGCGTTGGATCTGCATGTTCCTTTTCTCCAGTACTGTTCTATTTGGAGCCACAATATTTTCATCTAAATTGCATAGGCCTCAGTCCCTCACATTCAAAAATTGCCTGATTTTGGAAGGGTCTGAGCCCTCCCCATTTCCCTTTGTGGGATTCCTCAGCCCTTCTAGAAATCAGGGCACTTTGATTTATGATGATGATGTATTTGTGGTGTTGATGCAAGGGCTCCCGGCACAGACCAAGACCCAATGATGCTAGAGGCTGTACAAGAGCAGAATATAGGAGCCTAAATATGACTTTAAGAGCCTGGCTTTTTAGATACAGGCAGTCCCCAGGTTACATACAAGATAGGGACTGTAGGTTTGTTCTTAAGTTGAATTTGTATGTAAGTCGGAACTGGTACATATTGTAGGGGAAACTCTAGCCAAACATTTCTCCAGAGCTCAGTTTTATTCTCCCACACCTCACTTCCCTCAGGGTACGTCTACACTACAGCGCTAGTTCGAACTAACTTAGTTCGAATTAGTTAATTCGAACTAAGCTAGTTCGAACTAACGCATCTAGAACTAAAAACTAGTTCGAACTAGCGTTTTGCTAGTTCGAACTAGTAAGTCCACATTGAGTGGACTCTGAACAGGGCTTAATGATGGCCGGAAGCAGTGCCGGCAGGGCATAAAAGGAGGACTTAGAGCATGGAGATACTGTCTCAGGCTAGCCGAGGGCTGCGCTTAAAGGGTCCCGACCCCCACCCCGGACACACAGTTCTAAGGGGTGCCCCGCTTGCAAAGAAGTTCTGGCTTGGAGTGCCCTGAGTGCCCACACTGGGCACATCACACCACTCGGCCATCAGCCCGGCTGCACTTGCCGCAGGCTGCCATCTGGGGAGAGGGAGTAATTGGGGGGCTGCAGGAGAGCTTCCACCCCCAGAAGCCCGCAGAGCCAGCCCAGTCCTCCCCATCGGGGGCTCGTACCCCATTCCTCCCTCACCTCCTTCCACTTGCCCTTCCCTAGCCCCCCTTCTTCTTGATGTACAAAATAAAGATAACGTTTCTTCCAACATTGACTCTGTCTTTATTGAAAAAAACTGGGGGAGACTGGGAAAAGGAGGTGGGAGAGGGGAAGAGAAAGGCTGGGAGAGGGGAGGGCAACTAACATGATCAGGGGTTGGGAACAGGTCCCAGATGAAGAGAGGCTACAGAGACTGGGACTGTTCAGCTTAGAAAAGAGGAGACGGAGGGGGGACAGGATAGAGGTCTGTAAAAGCAGGGGTTGGGTGGAGAGGGTGCATTCAGAAAAGTTCTTCCTGAGTTCCCATAAAGAAGGACTAGAGGACACCAAAGGAAAGGAATGGGTAGCAGGCTTGAAACTAGTAAGAGAAAGTTGTTCTTGACAAAGCAAATAGTTAACCTGTGGAACTCCTTGCTGCAGGAGGCTGTGAAGGCTAGAACTAGAACAGAGTTTAAAGGGAAGTGAGATCAAGTCATGGAGGTTGGGTCCATGGAGTCCTATTAGCCAGAGGGTAGGAGTGGTGTCCCTGCCCAAAGTTTGTGGAAGGCTGGAGAGGGATGGCACGAGACAAATGGCTTGGTCATTGTCTTCGGTCCATCCCCTCCAGGGTCCCTAGGGTTGGCCGCTGTGGGCAGACAGGCTACTGGGCTAGATGGACCTTTGGTCTGACCCAGTATGGCCATTGTAAGCTCAGGGCTCAGTGTCGGGGGTCTCAGTGGACCCCCTTGATTTTCATTCACACCTGGTCCTGGGTGGCCAGGCTGGCAGCTCTCCTGCCCTAGACGGCCACTTTCCTGTGCCTAGTGCGGAGATCGTGGACGAGGTCCACGATGTCCGCACTAGCCCAGGAAGGTGCCCGCCTCTTGCGGTCCAGGGCAAGCTCCCGGGAGCCGCCAGCCTGGTCCCGGCAAGAGGGGGTGGGCTGGGGGGCATCGGGTGGGTGGCTCTGTGCCGTGCCAGGTGCAGGGTCTGCTAGCTGGGTGCTGGCAGGCTTGCACCTGGCACGGGCACCGTAGCCAGCCCGTGCCCCTTTAAGGGGTCCGGGGCCGGGAGGGGGGCATAGAGTTTCCCTGGTGTTGGCCAGAGTGGCCACCAGGGAAACCTGGGGAGGGCTAGCCTCCCACTAGTTCGAACTAAAGGGCTACACAGCCCTTAGTTCGAACTAGCTAGTTCGAACTAGGCGTTAGTCCTCGTAAAATGAGGTTTACCTAGTTCGAACTAAGCGCTCCGCTAGTTCGATTCAAATTCGAACTAGCGGAGCGCTAGTGTAGCGCATAGGAAAGTTAGTTCGAACTAACGTCCGTTAGTTCGAACTAACTTTCTAGTGTAGACATACCCTCAGTCCTTTATTCTCAAGCTGAGGTGTCTGCTGAGAAAAGCTGCTCCGCGTCTCCCTGGTCTGCTGGGGGCGGGGGGGGGCGCTAGCTTCGCGTCTGCTGGGGGGAAGCAGCTAGTGTGGGGTTGCCTCACCCCGTTTGTAAGTAGGGATCCGATGTAAGTCGGATCCATGTAACCCGGGGACTGCCTGTACTTTGAAAAATTGGCTTTGATACATGGTGTAAATTAAGCCCTCTTTTTGCATGCATGTCTAATAGCCAATAACAAATCTCATGAGAAAAATATCAATTGTCTCTGTTTAGCTGTGGTAAACCTATAGGAAGTGGCTTTGTTTATCAGGTAGATGATGTATCCCTTGCAGGAGAGCAAGGGCACATATAGGAAGTGGATTGACACATCTGACTCCTGACTGGGCATTAATGGAACAAGTTGAGGACACTAGAGTGTGTTTTGATCCTGTCTTCCCTTTGATAGTGCTGAGTGAAGGGGATTAAGGGATTGTCTCTAGCACTAAATGTGAGAGGTTCATTGCCGAGTATAGCCATGAAAAGAATGTCAGTCATTCCTATTGCCTGGTGTGGAACATTTCTAGGCTCTCTGCAGCAACTGCTTTCATTTCCAGATAGTCAGAAGGAGCCTCAGATGAAACTTATCTTTCTCATCTTGCTGCGGCATCTCTCTGAGACATGCTGGTTTACAGCATTGATTGTAGATCTATAAATCGCAGAGCCATGTGTGCAAATTTAATGTTTATTTCCTGGGAAGATTTCTACCATTTATTTTTTATATAATGAATTGTATTCGTTGAGTTTTTGCATGTGAGCCTTTCTCTGTGTTCTTCCTCTCCATAGGAAAAGTTGCACAAGGCCTTCTGACCACTAGTATTTAGAGAAAAAGCTAGCCTGCAAAGCTACAAAAACTGGAATAATCATTAGGAGTGAAGACTAACCTGGCACAAGGCCTCAAGTATTATATTTCACTGGTGGGAAGGAAATACTCAACTCTAGAAAGCTGCTCCTTTGGAGAGGGAGGTCTGGGCCTGCGCCTGGTCTAGGACATAACAGATCTAAGTTAAAGTCCATGCTCATCTGCATGCCTCCTGGGTGATCTTAGGAAGTGCGTGACATCTATGAGGTTGCCAGGTGTCTGGTATTGAACTGGACAGTCTAGTATTTCACCTCCTGTCCGATAAAAAATTTCAGGAAATACCGGACACCTAAAATGTCGGGTATTTTCCGATTTTTTTCCTGGCCAGGAAGCGAAAATCCTGGGTGCTTACCTGGTTCCGCAAGGGAGCTGTCCAGCCTGGCGCATGGAAGCAAGGTGGTGGGCGGCTGCTGGCAGCCTGTTAGGGCCAAAAAACCTCAAAAGCATTTCTTAAAGGGGCCATGCTGGGGTTTTTTATTATTATTTTTATTAGTTTTTTTGCTCAACAACTTTGGTCTCCCACTTTTTTTTTTCCAACAGAATTTTTTCCCCGATGTTTTTTTTGGGGGGTGGGGTGGGAGGGGGTGTTCGATATTTTTGGTTAAACCATCTGGCAGCCTTAGACATTTAGCCTAGCTGAAGCAGCCCCTACCCCTCACCTGCAGAGCAATGCAGCGGGTTTGGCCTGGTCTGGGATCGCAGTTAACTGGTCAAACATTACATTTAACCGGTTAACTTTTTAACTGAGATGTTACATGCCTACTTGAGCCTCCATTAGTGGATGACCATTTCTCTTGGTTCCTTGTTTATAAAATGGGTATAGACCCTATTTTGCAGGAGTTTTGTGAGGGAAAACACATTAAAGATTCCTCAGATACTATGGTAATAAAGGGCAGATAAGTTCCTAAAATAGATAGGTTGGTTTTTGTGTAGTCGTTTTGGGTTTTTCTGTTTTTGTTTTTGTTTTTGTTTTGTTTTTCAGGAAGAAGTTAGAAAGGCACCATTTCAAGGAGCAACACATAGCCTTCCCTGTAGGCTTCAGGTACAAATGAGTGGTACCTGTTTCTAGCACATTCTGAGAGACACTTCAAATTGGGAGGTGCGGGGGAGGCATCATTACTCAGATTTGATTACAGAGCCTGGCAATCCTGTTGTTTTAATGTAGGTGGAATAAATGGGCCAAATATGTTACCATAACTCAGTCATTGTCTAACATTAAGCAGTGCTAACCAAGTCCCAGTGGTTGGTCTAAGAAGACCAAAACTTACTTAGTACCATGGCAAACACACTATTAAAAATACTTTTAACTTTTTATTGAAAATAAAGAAAAAGAAGGAAAACCAGTTAAAGCATTTGAAATATAAAGTATTAAGTGAGGCTTTCATTGTGGGTACGTCTACACAGCAAGGCTTAACTAGAAATAAGCTACACAAATTGAGTTACATCAACTGCGAGCTTATTTCGAAATAGGGAGTGTCTACAGAGTACTTATTTCAAAATACAGGCAGTCCCCGACTTACGCGGATCCGACTTATGTCGGATCCGCACTTACGAACGGGGCTTTTCTCGCCCCGGAGCTCGCGGGTGGCGGGACCGCCCAGAGCGCAGCAGTCCCGCCACCGCGTCCTCCCGGGCGAGAAAAGCTGCTCCGGGTCTCCCTGGTGTGCTGGGGAGTCCCCCCCAGCACAGCAGGGAGACCCGAGCAAAGCCGCACAGGCGGCGGGAGCAAAGGAGCAAAGCCGCACGGGGCAAAGGAGCAAAGCCGCACGGGCAGCGGGTTCCCGCCGCCTGTGCGGCTTTGCTTGGGTCTCCCTGCTGTGCTGGGGGGGAGTCCCCCCCAGCACAGCAGGGAGACAAGAGCAAAGCCGCAGAAGCGGCGGGACCTTTGTCCCTCCGCGGCTTTGCTCAGGTCTCCCTGGTCTGCTGGGGGGCGGGGGGGGAGGGCGCAGCTAGTTGGCCCCCCCCCCCCCCAGCAGACCAGGCTTTTGTTGCGGGACGCCTGGGGTAGAGCAGCTGGGGTGCTGCCGGGTTGGTCCTGCGGGGACCTACCCGGCAGCGCCCCAGCTGTTCTGTCCCAGGAGTCCAGATTCAGCTGCTGTTGAAACTGATCAGCGGCTGATTCCAGGAAGCTGGGGGCAGAGCAACTCTGCCTAGGGCTTCCTGTAGGCAGCGGCTGATCAGTTTCAGCAGCGGCTGAATCTGGAGCCAGTTCCGACTTACATACAAATTCAACCTAAGAACAAACCTACAGTCCCTATCTTGTACGTAACCCGGGGACTGCCTGTAGAGCCCTCTTCCTCTGACTTCCCTTACTCGTACAATGAGGGTTACAGGAGTCGGAGTAAGAAATCCTCCAGCTTGACAGAATTTGGCATTATTTTGAAATAATTGCTTGCTGTGTAGACATTCCCTGTAACAACTTCCCTATTTCCCTTTAGCTAGAGAGAACCCTGCTATGGCTGAAAATCTCTTGGGTGTGCTAACCATCTTCTGTTAGAGTATGTCTACACAGCGAAGTTATTTCAGAATAAAGGCCATTAGTCCGAAATAAGTATGCGAGTGTCTACACAGCAATTCCATTTGAAATCATTTCAAAATAACAGACGGCTTATTCCGACTTCTATAAACTTCATTCTACAAAAAAATAACTCCTATTCCAAAATAGCCAATTTGAAATAAAGCGTGTGTAGATACTCACCTTAGAATAACATTCTAAGTTATTCCTCTTGGGGATCTAAATCGAGATAGCACGTCTACATCAGGGAAGCCTGCCTCGGACTAATTTTGAGACTTCCCTGCAATATAGACGTTCTATTTCAAAATAAGCTATTTCGGAATAACTATTCTGGAATAGCTTATTCTGAAATAACTGTGCAATGTAGATGTAGCCTAACTGCCCTTCGGAGGAAAGGAAAGTTAGGTGAGATGGATTGGAACTGTGGTTGCGGCTGTTGTTAAAGTCCAATCCTCTTTCATCCCAGATGGCATTTGTGATTCAGCTGGAGCTGGTAGATGTGACAATATTGTCTGGATCTTACTCTGGTCAGGACTTCTCTCAGGATCTGGATGATGAAGGCCTGGAGAAAGTGGGAGTGGCAGCCATGGTGATAAAGCTTTCTCTGGGTGTCAGTTTTTCCTCCCTCAAGGCATTATTTAAGGACTCACAACGGGAGTGTCAGGCAAAATAGCCCAACCCCTCCTAATTTCATTAATCAGTTAAACCTAGTTTCTGATACGCTGGTGTCGGTTTATTGATTTTTGGTTCCACTTTTCTTGTTTACCCGGCATGATCTCAACACAGGCCTCGAATTATATTAGTAGACCTTTTTGTTTGGACTAAAGTAGTCTCTCTCCTTTGCATACCTGATCATATTAACGTGTGTTGTTAATGTGGCATTTTAAAAACTTCCATTTACTTTTTACAGTTAAGCTCACAGTTAGGCTAAATTTGTAGGTCCAAATATCACAACAGATATAAATGTTCAGTGCCTGTTTCTGCGTATTCTGAGAGACCCTCTATTTGGGGGAGCTATATTGATACTCATGCTTCCAGTGCCTGGCAGGTTTAATCATTTCTTGTGCTGAGTTTTGATTACTATTAAATAAAAAAAGATTCCACCCTTGCCAAATCATTCAAGAAGGACAATTTAAATCTTTCACAGTGACAATATTAAGTAAATGTTAACTGAAAGTACCTGAACAGGAGTCATTTTACTTAATCTGCTCATAACCAGCCTTTTCAAAAAGACCAACCTTCTGTTTACCTTCTCAGTAGCTCGACAGTGTGGAAGAAGATAATCCTCAGTGTGATTGGCTCCAAGTTCAGGCTCTTGTTGTGTTCCTTTGATATTGCCTTATGGGTGCGTCTCCAGCAACTCGCTGCTTCTCTCTGTTAAAAACCTGTTTGATTCCAATACTCTGCCTACTTTATAGCACCATAGCTGTGCAGCTACTGCCATGCCATTGTAAGGTACACAATGTAGCAGCTCTTTACCAGCCTCCCCAAAACCACACCCACAAGGGATGGTAACTTTGTTGGCAGGGGAGCATCTCCCACAAACAAAGCACTGTCTACACTGACACATTTTTTGTTGTTGTTGTTAAAACTTTTGTTGGTCAGTTGTTGTTTTTTTTTCTTCACGCCTGACCATCAAAAGTTGTAATGACAGAAGTGCAGTGTAGACATAGTCCAAGTGTTACTCTAAGTCTCTTTGGCTCAAACCACATCTATTTCAATAGCTGATTGTGAATGTTTAATGCAGTTCCCATGGCTGCTATTTTACACAACGATATATTATATTTTATGAAGGGACATTCATCCCTGAGGATCTCAAAGTGCTTTCAGATTGCAGGCAAAATGTTTTTGATATATAGCGCATTACATTGCAGATCTCCTCTGTGTTTTCCTTCTTTGTTCTGTCTATCATCTTGTCTATTATCTGCCCTAGTAGCCTGTCACATCATGGACCATGTAGGCTGTGAGAACAGGAACTGTCTTTACTTACAATATAATATATCTAGGGGCCTCCATGGGTGTGTCTAAACTACACCCCTCTGCTGAAAGAGGGATGTAGATTAGGCACTCTGAAAGTGTAAATAAGCCTGGGATTTAAATATCCCTGGCTTCATTTGCGTACTCACATTTGGGCACTGTGCCAATCATGCGCCCTTTCAAAAGTGAAAGTGAAAGTAAAGTCAAGCCATGGCTCTGCTGACAGTGGGGAGCTTTTTCGGCAGATCCTGTATTCCTCAGGAACAAAAACTTTACTTACACTTTCGAAATGACGCTTGAGCGGCACAGCGCCCAAACGTGAGTATGCAAATGAAGCCTGGGATATTTAAATCCCGGGCTTATTTGCACTTTCGAAGTGCCTAATCTACATCCCTCTGTTGGCTGAGGGGTGTAGTTTAGACACATCCCATATGAGAATATTGACTATTCTAACCTCATTTTTCATGCTGAAAGTTTGCTAAATTCAGTGGTTAAGGTATTACTTGGTTACAACAGAGATCCACCCTAGTAATACGTAAGAGAAAGATGGACAACCAAGAGCCTTACATCAGCCTTAAAAATGGTGATGAAATGAATGTTCTTGTTTGCCCTTTCTCACATTGTGGTATCACAATTCTACTTCTCATATTGCCCCTAGTGTCAATGACTGAAGTTACTTATTTGGCAACAAACCCCAACTGATGCTTGACTAATTACTCATAGACTCATAGACTTTAAGGTCAGAAGGGACCACTATGATCATCCAGTCTGACCCCCTGCACAGAACAGGCCACAGAATCTCACCCACCCCCTCCCAGAATAATCCTCTTACCTATATCTCAGATATTGAAGCCTTCAAATAGTTTGAAGACCCCAAGATGCAGAGAACCCTCCAGCTGTGATCTGTACCCCATGCTACAGAGGAAGGCGAAAAACCTCCTAATTGAATTGTATCACTTCAGGGCTTGGTACCGTAGCACCCTTACTTCAGTTAAAAGGAAATATTTATAAGTTTGAAAGACAAATTTAACTGCACCGTCCTAGCTCCCAGATGCTGGTGATCACTCCTCTCCCTCCATTGTTAAAACTTAAAAAACAACAGATAGTCTTGCAGCACCTTAGAGACTAACAAAACATGCAGGTGGTGTCATGGGCCTTCCTGGGCACAACCCACTTAGCTCATGATACCATCTGCATGTTTTGTTAGACTCTAAGGTGCTGCAAGATTATTCATGGTTTAAGTTTTTCCAGTTACAGACTGACACCTGGAAGCTTCCATTGTTAGTCATTTTGCAGAACTGGTTTGTCACAGTAGGAACTCAGCATGAGATAATCTAATTATGGATAATCTAATCTGCAAAATAGTCTTTCTCTGTGGATAATCTTATTAAAGTCTCCTAAGGATTTATCACCTTGAATCTCCTCTATAACTGGATCCAAGCTGTGTTACTGTCTTTCCCATACAATCCTGCTGATTGTATCAATTTGTTGTTTGGACCTTTCAAGTTATTGTCCATTTATACAGCCTTCCCAGAAGACAAAACAATGTGAAGATTGATTTATTGAAAGACTTAATTTTATTATCTTTTCTGATTGTTTTCAGAATACCCTGAATAAGTTCTGTATGTGAAAGAAGTGGCTCTAAGAGGTTACAAACACTACAGAGGTTTGTCAGAAAAATGACCGTTTTCCCGACAAAGCCTGAGTTACAGTAGAAAGTAAATCGAAAGAACAGAGGCATTGGTAATCGTTTTTCTATGAGGAAGAAGTCTTTTTCTGAATGAGCTCTTTCGGAAAACGGCATGTGTGGATGTGGTGAAGGGTTTGCTTTCCAAAGAAGAGGCCTCCAGGAAATAACACAGGTGCCCTGGTGGACACTCCATCCATACTAATCACAACTCTATAGTTCCTGTCTCCTGCCAGCTCTGAAAGCTGCAGGCACCCTGGAGAAGCCTTGTGGCAGGAAGCCGGCCTGAGAACAGCACCGTGACCATGCCGCTCTCCCTGCCACATGCCTTGCCGCCCACGATCCTCTGGCCCTTGCAGGGAGCAGCCCCAGGGGTCCCAGGACCCACCCAAGGGAACCAAGAGGCGGGCACCCTGCTGGTCCGGAGTGGAGATCCTGTCCCACCTCACGCTGTGGGGCAAGGAGGAGACATTGCAAGATCTCCACTCCAAGCACATCTTTGAACACATGGCCAAGTCCCAGGTGGAGCACGGACATCCATCCCGGACCTTGGAACAGGTCCGGAGTCAGGTCAAGGAACTCTGGCAGTTTGTGCTCAGGGGCAGGACCCCACACCTGCCCCATTACCAGGAGCTCCACCAGATCCTGGGGGGTGGGGACGCATCTTCCCCACCCATCATCGTGGACTCTGGCCTCGAGAACCCCGCTGTCACCCGGCTGGAGGTTATGGCGGAGGATAAGGAGGACCAGGGTCAGCAGGAGGAGGAGATGGACATTGTCACCCTGTCCCTGGAGCAAGTCAGCCAGGATGTTTCCCGGGCCTCCTCTGATGCCGGGTAGGGATCCTCAGGTGAGTGCTCTCTGTTCGTTACACACAGGATGGGGGAAGAAGGCGCCCAGGGGGTAGGGCGTGAGCGTCATTCAGGCTGCTTGGGCTGGATATCATGCTGCAGTCCATGCACGTGGAACCACGTGCAGCATTACTGTGCAGCACACGGACTCAGCAGGCAGCCCCTGAGTATGGGTGGGATCCTGCTGCCAGGCTCAGGGGAGGCCCCACACATCTGGCCCTGGGGAGGAGCCCTCCCAGCACCTACCATGACTGGAAGCAGGCTAGCCATAAGGGCGCAGGCACGACCCCAGACACCCTGAGAAGTGCCACACGCGGGCATGCCTGTATGCGCAAGGCACCACCCGCTCCTGCGGGCAGCGCTGTGAGCTGCACGTGTGTGTGCAGGCCCCAGGAAAGGCCAGGCTGCTCCTGGCTCCTCTGCTGCCCTTGGGATCCCACTGTGGCGGAACACTTCCCCTGCCTGCTTCTCCGAGGGCCGGGGGGTGGGGGTGAAGCAGGCAGCATGGTCCCCTGGGTACCTTGGGACCCCTGTGAGGAAGGCCTGCTGTGCAGCCCACACCTGGCCTTTCTCCCGGGACATCTTCCTCCTCTGGCCCGAGGACTGTTGGTGGCTGCTCACAGAGGAGAGCATGGCCTCAGGGACAGTGTCTGCAGGGATGACTGACCGCCTCTCCCTCTTTGTGTTCTCCACAGCTGGACCAGTCGGGACTGAGGGACGAGCCACGCCACCCATGCCAGCCTCTCAACTCCAAGGGACCCGAAAGTGCCCCAGGGTCCAGCAAGACCTCATGCACCACCAATGCACAATGACATCTGCACATCCCCAACTGCTAGTTCTTGGTGGGGGAAGAATGTGCCCGCCTCCAGCTTTCCATACAGGCTAGAGTTCTGAAACGCACGGGCATCGTGTGCCCTGCCTGACCACCCGACAAAAATGTCTGTGAACTGTCCATGGCGGTCGACCAGGGCCTGCAGCACCATCGAGAAGTAGCCCTTCCTATTAATATACTGGGCTGCTCAATGCTCCAGTGTGCAGATCGGTATGTGGGTCCCATCTATGGCTCCAGCACAGTTTGGAAACCCCAGAGCAGCAAATTCGGCCACGATTGGGTCCAGGACTCCCAGACAGATGACCATCCACAGCAGAATGGAGTTGATGGCCCTCACAACCTGCGGAAGGAGACAAACACACAAAACAGAGAATGAGAGTGTGCCTGAGCCCTTGGGAGGTGTTCACCCCACTCTCGTCCTCTCCTCTCGCCCAAACACCCCAGGAGCCACCCTGTATGAGGCCACCACCCCAGCAGCAGGGCTGTGAGAAGGCGGGACGGCACAACCCCGCAGAGATGGGGCTTCCCTCCTCACTCCACTCCCCACAACCTCCAACCCCCCCTTTCCCAGGGACCCCCCTTTTCCAGGACTCTTCTCCCTCCCCCCCCAAAGGAACTGCAGCTCCGGAGTGCCTTACCTCCATGAGGAGGGCCCCGACGATGGACTTCTCCATGCCAAACCAGTTGCCCACTGACTGGTAACTGTTGGGGGTGGGGAGCTTCCACATGGCAATTGCGACCTGCTTCTCCAGGGGGACGGTGGGCCTCAGGTTGGTGTCTCATCTCTGGAGGGCAGGGCTGAGCTAGGCACACAGCTCCAAAAAGGTGGTTTTGGAGCCACTGCTGGTCCTCCCACTGCTCCATGACCAGCCGGTCCCACCAGTCCGAACTGGTGTCCAGCCTCCAAAAATGCCTCTGCACTGTTGGGTGCAGTTGCCAGAGTGTAACCCCTGCACCCAGGAAGAGGGTCCCAAGAATGAACTCAGGGTCAAGCTGATGCAGGACCAGGAAGGCAACCGGCACAAAGTTCTGCAAAAAATGCAGCAGGGCCATGTAGGGCCATCGCATGCCCGGGGGCAGCTCCGGCTCCATGGCATGAAGAGAAAAGCTGTGTTATCCAAAAAAGCAGGGCGACTCCACACACAGGGTGGGGGAGGCAGGTGCCCAGGGGTAGGGTGCGAGTGTCATTCGGGCTGCTTGGGCTGTCCCTCTGAGAGGTAGCAAGCACGCAGCAGAAGCAGAGAAACGGTGGTCCAAGGGGGTTCTCTTTAAGCGTGTCTCTGCAAAGCTCTGACACCAGCATTCGGAAGCAACTGGTGACTTAAAGCCCTGGCTGAAGTGGTTCTGGGTGGCCTTTTATGCAAGAGAGCAGACAGGGCGCTCTCTTTCGCAAAAGCGCGTGGCTTTTTCAATGCACTTTTGTGTGTGGGCGCTCTCTTTCGCAAGAAGGTTTTTTGGAAGATCTCTCCCGAAAAACGTTTCTTCCGAAAGAAGCCTGCAGTCTAGACGTAGTCTCAGGAGTTATATGGAGAGTTGCTATTTTAAGATAAATGCCTGGATCTGTGTTGGCATTTTAGACTGCTGCCTGTCACCCGAACACCCTCCCTGGAACGTAGATTAACCATAGCAAAGAGTCCACCAGATTTCAGGAAGTCTCTCTGGCTGTATTGTGTCCCCTTTTCACAATACAGTTCTTAATTGTTCTATGTAGGTAATCGGACGTCGACACATATTTACTATTGAAAGTTATTGTTCAATGAAGAAAGTAAATCACTGGCACCTGAAGGAACTACCATTCGGAGTTGGTGAGTCTGTATTGATTTTTCGTTGTTTGTTTGCATGTTTGTTTCAACTTGCTATGGAAAATGTTCTGGATACAAATGAACCATTTCCCGCTTTGCTCCTTCACTTTTTTCTCCCCGCTTAGCTTGGAATGGGAAGTGTGATCCAGTCAATATATAATGGAACGACAGACTCAGCTTAGCGTCTGTAGTTGAACAATGAATTTATGGAGCCCTTGTGTAAAAGCCAGTGTGCAGTATATCAGAGGGTATGTCTACACTACCCCTCTAGTTCGAACTAGCAGGGTAATGTAGGCATACTGCACTTGCAAATGAAGCCCGGGATTTGAATTTCCCGGGCTTCATTTGCATAAGCGGGGAGCCGCCATTTTTAAAACCCCGCTGGTTCGAACCCCGTGCAGCGCGGCTACACGGGGCACAAACTAGGTAGTTCGAACTAGGATTCCTATTCCGAACTACCGGTACACCTCGAATCCTAGTTCGAACTACCTAGTTTGTGCCCCGTGTAGCCGCGCTGCACGGGGTTCGAACCAGCGGGGTTTTAAAAATGGCGGCTCCCCGCTTATGCAAATGACACTAAGCTCGGGGGAGTGGTAGATACACTCGAGGGCAGAGATAGGGTCCAGAGTGACTTAGACAAACTGGAGGATTGGGCCACAAGAAATCTGATGAGGTTGAACAAGAACAAGGACAAGTGCAGAGTCCTAAACTTGGGACCGAAGAATCCCAAGCATTGTTACAGGCTGGGGACCAACCGGCTAGGTAGTAGTTCTGCAGAAAAGGACCTGGGGATTACAGTGGACAAGAAGCTGGATATGAACCAACAGTGTGCCCTTGTAGCCAAGAAGGCTAATGGCCTAGTGGGGTGCATTAAGAAGAGCATTGCCAGCAGATCCAGAGATGTGATTATTCCCCTTTATTTGGCTCTTGTGAGGCCACATCTGGAGTATTGTGTCCAGTTCTGGGCCCCCCACTATAGAAAGAATGTGGATGCATTGGAGAGAGTCCAGCAGAGGGCGACCAAAATGATTACGGGTATGGAGCATATGACCTACAAGGAGAGGCTGAGGGAGTTGGGTCTGTTTAGTCTGCAGAAGCGAAGAGTGAGGGGGGATTTGATAGCAGCCTTCAACTTCCTGAAGGGAGGTTCCAAAGAGGATGGAGAAAGACTGTTCTCAGTTGTGACAGATGGCAGAACAAGGAACAATTGTCTCAAGTTGCAGTGGGAGAGGTCCAGGTTGGATATTAGGAAAAACTATTTCACTAGGAAGGTGGTGAAGCACTGGAATGGGTTACCTAGGGAAGTAGTGGAGTCTCCATCCCTAGAGATTTTTAAGTCTCGGCTTGACAAAGCCCTGGCTGGGTTGATTTAGTTGGGATTGATCCTGCCTTGGGCAGGGGGCTGGACTTGATGACCTCCTGAGGTCTCTTCCAGATCTATGGTTCTATGATTCTATAAACATGTTGAAACATACCCAGATCAGTGCTGCAAACCTAATGCTTTTCTCCAGAACAGTGTGTCAAGGGCTTCTCTCTCAGGGTATGTCTACACTTGCAGCCTAATTCAAAATGGGGCTACAAATGTAGGCATTCGAAATTGCAAATCAAGCCCGGGATCTAAATATCCAGCGCTTGATTTGCATGTTCCTGGCCGGGCGCCATTTTTTGAAATTGACAAGCCCGGAATAACTGCCCACGTCTACATGCGACAGTGAAACGGGCGTTCGAAATAAAGCACTAGTTCGAAATACCTGTTAAACCTCATTGCAGGGCAGTTATTCTGGGCTTGTCAATTTCAAAAATGGCGCCCCCCCATTTCGAATTAGGCTGCAAGTGTAGACATACCCTCCCACACACACAGTTCCTCTGTTCCCATGGAAGGAAGAAAACTCCTGGGATTGCAAGTTTTACCATTTTTATTGCTGAGCAGATAAACACAAGGACTTTTTATAAGCCAATTCTATTCAGAAATGTGCTCACAAACCAAGAGACCCTGGGGTACTTCATTGTCATTCTGCACTAAGTAATGGTCAGTGTAAGAGCTATTCCTGACTATGGGTCAAGTCCTGCTCACCTCACTCACGCAAGTGGCCCCGGCTCTCTGTACCAGATTCTTGCCAGTACCTTGGAGTAGGAGATTGGGGTTGAGGTGTTCTGAGAGCAAGTTACCATACTCTGATTCTCATGGGACATTTACACTGGCCCAGCCCATTAACATGAGTTCAAGCAGCTTAGAAGCTTCTGTAAGTTACACTAACAGGGTAATAGAGTTATCAGGGATAATAAGGCGAACATAACTTATCCCGTAGTCCACATTGATCCAGGGAGGTGGTTCCTTTTCACAGGACTGCAGAAGGAATTAGGTGAATTATTTTGTTGATGGTTTTTTAATGTGCTTCCACCACAAAAAATGTTGATTATTTTCATGTGTTCCTGCAGCAGGGGAGGGATGCCAGCCTGAGATTCAAGCAGGAAAAGATCAGTTCACAAAAGTTCAAGGCTGACACAACAGCCAAATATCTTGCAACTAGAAGCAATTTCTTTCCTTTCTCTTAAAAAAAAAAAAGACTTGATTAAATCTTCCATTTTAAAAAAAGCCCCAAACATTTATGTCAATACACTTTGGGGAGGGGGAATGAAGAAGGGGAATTCCAGTTTCTAAAGCCTGTTTTTAAGTATCAGATGAATTTTGAGACAATCTGTGAACATTCAGCTTTTGTGGTGAGTTTCCCCCACCCAGAAACCCAGTGGTTTCTGCAGACATTCCATAAACACAGGAAGCTTTGACTGTGTCTGTAACAGACAGGGAGCCTGCAAAGCAAAATACCCACAATGTGAAGGCAAATGTTAAGCACAGGAATTGCCTTACCAGCTGAGAGCAATGATTTGTCTAGTTAAGGATTCTGGCTCTGCTGACCAGTTCCAGAAGTCTCGGGTATATGAAAATCTATCTAGTGCAATTCTGGAATAACTTGCCCACAGGTTAGGGTTCTTCCTAGTGGCTGACTTAAGCCCTGACGCATGAGAGTTTGTGTCTTGCCTTAAAAAAGGATCCTATCTAATGTTGAAAAGGTTGTTCTCATTATTTGCATGAATATTCAACTCAAATGAGAATCCTGCTAGCACCTTGGTCTGAATGATACTTACCAGTTCCGCAGATTAATTGTGTTGTGTAAAAGCATTTATTTTGATCACTTTTAAATTTGCTATCTTGCATTTTCAGTGTGATGTCTCAATTTCCTTGTCATATGACACAGTATTAGAAATGCCCAATTTACCTTCTCTATACTGTTCATTACATACAGGCTACGTCTAGATTGCATCCCTTTTTCGTAAAAGGGATGCAAATTAGACGTATCGCAATTGCTAATGAAGCGGGGATTTAAATCTCCCCCGCTTCATTAGCATAAAAATGGCTGCCGCTTTTTTTTGGCTCAGAGCTTTGCCGGAAAAAAGCACCAGTCTAGACGTGGATCTTGCGGAAAATAAAGCCTTTTCCAAAAGATCCCTGATCGCTCTTAAAATAAGGGATAAGGGATCTTTCGGAAAAAGCTTTATTTTCCGCAAGATCCGCGTCTAGACTGGCACTTTTTTCCGGCAAAGCTCCGTGCCGAAAAAAAGCAGCAGCCATTTTTATGCTAATGAAGCGGGGGAGATTTAAATCCCCGCTTCATTAGCAATTGCGATACGTCTAATTTGCATCCCTTTTACGAAAAAGGGATTCAATCTAGACGTAGCCACAGTGAGTGTATCCCTTCTGTATTTGAAAGGAAAAGAATAAAACCGTTCCAATCTTCTTTTTCATGTGTCTAGTTTTACATCCCTCAAACCATTTCCATCCCTGCACCTCTGAATCTCCTCTAATTCTGCTCTTTGACATGGGCTTTCCAGAGCTGAATTCACTGGTCCAGGTGAGGACATACCTCCCATCCAAACATTTTACTTTTTTGCCTACTTCTTCACATTGAGCAGATATTTTCATTGAGCTTCCCCAATGAACCCAGGCCTTATTCCTGAAGGGTTACAGTTAACTTTTTAGAACCGTTGAAAGATTTTGTTCAAATAAGGTTACATCATTTTTTTGTTTCAATAATGTCAAAATATTCCACTTCAATGGCTAGAATATATTAAATATGTATAAATGTATTAAATAATATTTCAGTATAATAACCAAAATGAAATGACACAAAGCATCTTATTTGATCAGAACAAAACATTTCAACTGATTTCCATCAACATTTTCATAAAAATTAACATGTTCTCACAAGACATTTAGATATTGAATAAACTGATTTTTTTTTTAACAGAAAATTCTACTATAGAACATTTTTGGACCATCTCTAACTAAACATTACTTTTTGAACCAACCCTGCATATTACTTAGACAAATCAAAAGCAGATGATATTATTGGGTGCTCTAAAATTAACAGCAATAACATACTGAAGGTGTTAAGAAACTGAATTTCTAAACTTTGCCTCATTGTGACATTTGATTAGAATATGCAGATATAATAAGTCATCCATTATTCACGTTTGTATTAGAGAAACTTTGATCTCATCTACGCTACTGGTAATGTAAAATAAATAAAGGAATATCTTGTTTTACCATACATTTGTACTGGAACACAGTGGTTAAATTACATATTAGAGCTACAGATTATGGATTTCCAAAATAGCCCCTAGGAATGTGTATCAAATCCTAATGCTGAACTACGTGGAAATGGCAACTCTAAAAAAATAACCAATAAAAAAAGAGTTAACCATTTCAGAGGGGTAGTCATGTTAGTCTGTAATTGGAAAAACTTTAAAAATAACAAATAGTCCTGTTAGTCTCTAAGGTGCTGCAGGACTCTAAAAAAGTTAACAGTAAGTTTGTAAAACTTTCCACTGTTGTCCTAATGTCATCTGCGCCTCTCAGCTAACACTGAAAAATTGGAGCATCCCCAGATCGTTTAATGTGTAACTGTTGTTGCTTGCAATATATATCACCCACATGCAGTGTTTGCCTTGATGAAAATTGTAGTCATCATTTCCAAATGTGGAAGACTAAAGTTAAGTCCTAACTGGGAGACTTTCAAAGACATAACTAGCAGGAAGGCACTTAGTACATCCCATAGTTTGTGTCTGCACTGGAGCTGGAGCATTTCCAGCTCAGGTATCCAGACCCGCACAAACTCCGAGCTAGTGTGCTAAAAATAGACTTGAAGCAGCAGCAGTAGGCAGCACAAATGGCTCTGCTGTCCTGTTGAAACCCTCCATACACTGTTGTGAGGTGCTCAGCTGCCTTTTGTGCCCTTGAAATCTCCCCCTTAGATCTGTGATTCTCAGATTGTGACTCAAAAGCCACAAGTGTCTCTTTAATCATGTGGCTCCTGCAGCTCTGTGCGCATGATATTAAAACACCGTGGCTGTCTACACTGGCGCGATCTTGCGCCAGAGATATGCAAATGAGGCTAAGCGTGGAATATCGCCAAGCTTCATTTGCATACCTAATGAGCTGCCATTCTTGCAGAAGAGGCTGTCTACACTGCCCCTTCTTGCGCAAGAAAAACCCTTTTGCGCAATGCCGCTATGCTGATTATTTTCAGGAATAACGGCATTGCTCCATGGGACACCAGTTTGGCGTGGGGAGGTCTACTGTTGGGGCCGTCTTGATGGAGGTAAGTCACTCGCTGGGGACAGACCATGGCGGGGGGGCAGATAAGAGGGGCAGTCAGGACCAGGCAGAGGGAATGGGGGATAGGGTGGCAGTGGTAGAAGCCCTCCTGGCCTCACCCTGCTATGGTGCAGGGGAGGGGAACAGTGGGTTGTCTGAAGGGGTGGCCCTTGGGGTCTGGGAGGGGAGGAGTGGGGGAACAACTCACGCAACTCCTCTAATGTCCTGTTATGTGTGTTTCTATTTGTCCCTTTCTGCAGGTGATGATGGCCATCAATTCGGAGCTGCTTCGCAGGACTGTCCGCCTCGGAGGCCTGGAGACCATCGTGGCTGGATTTGCAGGGCTAGGATTTCCAAACTGCGGTGGAGCACGTGACAGGACTCACATCCTGATCCACGCACTACCTCCTCGAGCAGCCCAGTATATTAACAAGAAGGGCTACTTTTCTATGGTGCTGCAGGCCCTGGTCGACCACCGGGGTCAATTCACAGACATTTGTGTCGGGTGTTCAGGCAGGGCACACGATGCCCGCATCTTCTGGAACTCAGGCCTGTACCGCAGGCTGCAGACTGGGACATTCTTTCCGGAGAGAAACTTTGCACTGAGGGATGTGCAGATGCCTGTGTGCATCCTGGCCGACCCAGTATAACCCCTTATGCCCTGGCTCATGAAGCCATTCACTGGACACCCGGATGTGAGCAGGGAACTGTTTAACTCCCCCCGGAATGGGGCTTGCTTGCAGGTAGAATGCACCTTTGGGCCTCTGAAAGGCAGATTTAGATGCCTGCTCACTCGGCTGGACATGGGGGAACGCAACATCCCCGAAGTGGTTGCTGCCTGTTGTGTGCTGCACAACCTGGTGGAGAGAAAAGGGGAGGCCTTCCTCCCAGGATGGGGAACACAGGCTGATGTGAAGGGGAGGCACTTTGAGCAGCCCTGGACAGCTGCCATCCAGCAAGCCCACCAGACAGGATTGCGTATTTGGGAATCCCCGAGGGAGAGATTTTCCCAAAGAGCCCAATGAGTTTCCCCAGGGCCTTCCAAATGTGGGTTTGCCCCATGCCCCTTGTGCCTTCCCCACCAAAACCCCTCCCGGCCCCACGTTGCACACATTCACAGAAAACAGAGGCAGGTGTTCTTGGCAAAATGTGGACAGTTTATTGCACCATTGATTGTTCCAAAACCTATCCAACTGTTTTGGAAAGAAAAATAAACTCTTGGTTAACAAAGTAAAGTGCTTCCCTTACTGACTCTCACAGGTGGGAAGGGGGATGTAAACCTGTTCTTGTTGAATTGTGCGCTCACATAGCTTCCCCAAAATAATGTCTAGGGCTTCTCTTTTAGCAAAGCATCCAACCTTATTTTTAAAATTGTTGTCCATGGAGAATCCAACATGATCATTGATCTATTGTTCCAATGGTTAACTATCCTCACTGTTAAAAATGTACACATTTCTGGTCTGAATTTGTCTGGCCTCTGCTTGCAGCCACTGAGCCTGGGGAGATTACTGGCTGGGCCAGTCTTGCAATAGGAAGAGGGTGGATTCGATGGCCTGACAAAGATGGAAAATGAAAATTTGTCTTTGGTGTAGAGCTTATGCTCAGAAATAGGGAGTATAATTTTTGTAAGATCAAATGAAAAATGTGCTGCAATGTAATGAGGAAAGCAACGTTCTGAGTCTTGGGCTTTATTTTAAAAATTGCCTAAGAATTTACAGTGTCACTTAGCATGTATTATTTTCATTGGAATAATGTCCAGAGGCCACAGAATACTTGTGGCTGTAGAAATACACTGGGAAACTCTCACTGCCCTAAAGAATCTTACAATCTATTGGACAGAAGAGACAATGGATGAGAGAGCAGAAGTATTGGCCCTATTTCACAGATGGAAACTGAGGCCAAGAGAGAGGTTACTTTGTCTACAATCCTACATAAGTCTGTGGCAGAGCTGAGAATTGAACCAGCCCTCCTGCATCCCAGCCTAGTGTCTTAACCATAGGATGATCTTTCCAGACTAGCATCTTTCTTAACTTTGTCCATGCAGCACTCCCCATAGCCATAAGCCACCTGTGGGACTGATCAAGAGCCTTGAGGTCATTCATCCACAGAGCTGGATCCCCTTGTCAGCGGCAGAGAGAGCGCACTACCCCTGAGGCCAGTCTCATGCTGGTTTATGTTCATTTTCTAAAGCAAGTCTCTGCTGGCTATCAGTCCATGACCAGGATGAGTTGCTTTGGCCTCTATCACCCTTTCAGAAGATCAGAAGGATACGTTTGCTGGTAAGACCCAGCCACTCGAAAGCCGTTTCATAATGTTTACACTGTGATTTTTTTTACACAGAGTTTTTGCAGCTCACGTAGTGCTCGTGCTACTTTTAATCCAGCCAGCTCAGGTACCAGTAGCCGAGAAGCTGCGTCAGCATTAGTTGTGAGCAGTGGTGCTGAAGCATTTTAAAGTGGGAGTCCTGTGCCTCTGCTGACCCTATCCATGCTGCCACCCCAGAGCTGGAGCCAACAGCAAAGATGTAGCTCCAGGAGGTGGGGATGTAGCCAGGGATAAGGGGGCCAAGGCTGGGGCCACAGCTGAGGGCGAGTGCAGAGCACCATGTAAGACTTGGACTCTCCTGTACCTCTGCTTACTACACCTGTGGCCATATAAGCACACCCGAGACCCTGAGTAATTATGAGGGTGGCGAGCTCATGCTGCAGCCCATGCACTGTAGTTTTACTGGTACCTGAGATGGCTGCATTAACATTTGCTCAGGTATTTCGACATGAGCTGTAATCAGTCCCTGCTTACACTCTCTGCAGTTCACATAGCCAGGTGTTTTCCCCTCTGGAAACTCCTCACAACATGGTTGGGGAAATGCCAACAGTAACAATGCAATGTTCGCCAGAACATCAGAGCCCGATAAAAGCATGTTTTGTTTCTATGTTAGAAGGTTGCTTTAAATCCTAAAAGATCTTGAGCAGGAAGCAGAACTGTCTCTTTGATTGATGGCTGGCAGACACAGTGCCCTTGTGTGCTAGAATATACGCAGTGTCAGCAAACTTATATTTACAGATGAGTTACAAAGCCCCTGTGTGGTACAAATCCAGGTAGAAACACCAATAGAGAAAACCGAGGTGACAAATGGCATTTGTTCAGCCTTGCCCGTGACTAGACCAATAGGACTACGTTTTTAAAAATCCTACCTTAGGGTACGTCTAAACTACATGGCTCCAGCGACGGAGCCATGTAGATTTGTTGTTTTGGCAAAGGCAAATGAAGCCGCGATTTAAATGATCGCAGCTTCATTTACATTTACATGGCTGCCGCGCTGAGCCGACAAACAGCTGATCAGCTGTTTGTCGGCTCAGCGCGCTAGTCTGGACGCTCCCCTGCCGACATCAAAGCTCTTTGTCGGCAGCCCCAGTAAACCTCATCCCACGAGGAATAACGGGGCTGCCGACAAAGGGCTTTGATGTCGGCAGGGGAGCATCCAGACTAGCACGCTGAGCCGACAAACAGCTGATCAGCTGTTTGTCGGCTCAGCGCGGCAGCCATGTAAATGTAAATGAAGCCGCGATCATTTAAATCGCGGCTTCATTTGCCTTTGCCTATAATCCTAGGAGCCATGTAGTCTAGACACAGCCTTAATGTGCAGTCATGGCTGTGTAACCTCAAACCAGTGATTCTCAATTGCTCATAGAAACTATAAGTACCAGAGTTCCTTTGGCCACTGGTGACACACTCGTGACATTGACACAATGGATAGGGCAAACCAAGAATGAGAAATGGGTCTTATCCAGGCAGGCTTCAAGGAAGACAATCCCTGACTGAGGTAACAGAGTTAAATTTATTCTAAGGGTGATGGCTCTTGCTTAAATTCTTTTCAAGGAGGGAAGGGGATATTATTTAATAGAATACATTTGCTGTCCATTTTTTAGTCAAAGGCTACAGAGAACTGAAGGGGAAATCTAAGGCTTTTTTATTTCCTTGTTGGGAGGTATGTGCACAGTACAAAGCATTTGTAGAGCCCTATGAATTAATCCCTTTTCAATGCTTCTTGTACAGAATATGTGCCATCCAAATTGGCCCTATGAAAATAACCACTAACTAATATATGTTTACTAACTAAATTATTAGCTCCATAAGAAATGAGTTGTCATTAGATTTTTTTTTCTTTTTTCATCCTTAGTCACGTAACAATTTTTTTTCTCTGTTTAAAAACAGCTTTAAGGAAGAGGGTGTATATACAGCTCATTGAACTGTTCAAGGTTGGGGGCATTAGTTATACAGTTCCCCATAGCATTATAGAGTCAATTACTTTATTACTTAGATTAGTTAATAATACTTCAGTTTCTAAAGACTTTTTCAAAACCTAACTTCCTTTCATCAATTCAATCATTTGCTGACTTAGTATTTTTTCAGTATGTTGTACTGGTTTGTTTTTAATAGTTCACACGACGTGCTAGAAATTTCTACACATTCAGAAAGGAAAGAGTCTGCTCTGAGTTATTTGCAACCTAGAGTCAGGGTGTGTCTAGACTACAGGGCTTTTTCCAAAAAGTGACCTTTTTTTGAAAAACCTTCCCCTGAGTCTAGACTGCTGCTGTGTTCTTTCGAAAGTAAATTGAAAGAATGTGACAGTTTTTTCGACAGCGGAAAACCTCATTTTATGAGGAAGAATGCTTTTTTGCAAAAGTGCTCTTTCGAAAAAAGGTGCTATGTAATGCAAAGTAGGGGAAGAACTTGCAATGTTTGTAAGATTTTTTTTCACTTTGTTCAATGAATTTTTTTACCCAAACAGACTTGTGGAATCAGTTTGCACCAGCATTTTCTGTTACTGTTCTTGACACTTCACCTACTATTCCCCAATGGGATGGTCTTACTCTCAAGAGGAGAAAAAACTGCTTTCTTCCTGGAAACAAGGAATAAAGCAGCTAAAAAACAATGTTCCAAATTATACCAACAGCTGGACTATCTCATAACAAATTTTGATAATGTAAGCAAAGAAGAGCCTCTCACATGAAAAACAGTGCCTGGATGTTATTGACAGTAGAATGGACTTCACTTAAGATGAATTTGAGTTACTTCCCCCTACGCATACCCCTACACAGCAATTAAACTACCCTCAAAATAAATGCCTTCCAACAAACCTTGCTGGTTTGGTTATTTATTTAAACCCTTATAAAAATCATTTTGCCAGATCAAATTCCATTCCCCTTCTTAGCTCTCCTATGATTTTCAGTATTTTACTTCCTTCTCTTCCACTTTCCCATGCTAACAGATTTCACTTGGCAAAACATGATATTATTTCAACATGGATATAAGGTAAAAAAGATTTGTGAGGTATTGTCCTGGTAAGTCCATCTGAAGCAGATTTGCACTTAAACTTTGTTTTCTCTTGTCTCTTCCTCTAGCCCTGAAGCCTGGAGTTAGTTTTAAAATATGATTCTGGGGACATTTTGTTGCAATTAAAAGGACAATATTTTGAATTCCTATAAATCCTTAAGTTAAAGCATGGCTTAAAGTTAGCTAAGTGCTGGGCTGAATCAGAAGCATAGAATGTTAGCCACCCTTGCACTCTAGTATCTTGAATAAATATAACGCTGATAAAGTAATTGATTACATTATTTCATGGTGACTCCCATTTCCAGTGCTTTTTTTAGTAAAGTTTTATGTTGACATTTGTAAATTAAATTTTCCCCGGTTATTAATCTTAAAAGACATTACATAGACTGCTAGAAATGTTCATGTATTTCAGTTGATAACTATGAAATAGATTGCTGCAATAATATTTAATACAGATTCATTGCATCAGTAAAAGTCAAATGTCACTATACCTCTGTAATTGTCCCAATATATAAGTATAGAAACTATGACACCGAGAGGCGAAGTGACTTATCAAAGATAGCCTGGATTAGAACATAGACTTTCCTTGTACTCAGTCCTAAGTCAAAGCCATAGACTGCCACCTTTCTAATGGTTATTACATCATCCATCAAGTATTTAACATTCATTTCTACTTGTCCCTGCAACATGTTTAATGACAACTAATACAATTTCCTGTATTAAAAATTAAATATGCACTCCCCAAGTCAACAAACCACTTAAATGTGTCCTTAATTTAAAGCCAACATTTAAGATTAAGTACAGAATTAAATGAGTTGATGGATCAAAACTTCATTATCTTTATATATATATATTTATTTATGTATTAGAGTGTGTCTATGTGTCTGTCTATGAGTCCATTTGTTCAAGAACTCCTCCTAAACGGTAAGAGCTAGGGCCACCAAATTTGGTAGGCTGCTTCTGCCTCTCCTATCTAAAGCGAGGTCAGGGTTTGGTTGTGCCAGATGAACAGGAAGCCTGGGAAAAGGGCTGTTTTCCATAACATGCAAAGGGAGGAGCTGCTGTTCGTAGGGACGTGACATGAGAGTGGCCACTGACGGGCCGCCAGCCACTAAGGGAATGGTTGGCAGGGCTGGGGCTCTGCCATTTTGCCTGCTATCAGACAAAGTAAGTGAGACTGCCCTGCCAGGGAGCCAGCCTCCCCCCTACCCTAGCAGGAGACAGGGGGAGGGAGAGATCCACTAGACAAGCTGGCAGGTGGGGTGCACAGTCCCTGCTGCCCTGGGCTGCCCCTGAGGAGAAGCCAGCAGTCACCCCCTCCTCTTACCCTGAGTCCCTCCTAACTCCCGCAACCCTCATTCTCATACTTTCCTATGCCCCGGCCTCCTGTCCTAAGTCCTGCACCCCCACACTGCCAGCCCCTGGGAAATGCCAGGTAAGTCTTCTAGCACATGAATAAATTACTTTACCTTTTTTCTTTGAATGGCTGTTTTTTCCCAGTCATTTTCTCAGACTCCCTATGAATCTAACATGGTTTTAGTTCTTGCAATCACTTTTTTCCAGCACCATCGTTATTAGGCAAAGACATTTTCTATACAGCAGTGGTCGCCAGTCTTTTTGAGCACAAGATCACTTTTTGAATTTAAGTGCAATCCGAGATCGACCTCAAATATAAATACCCTGGCCCCGCCTCCTTCTCGCCCCTTCTCCAAGGCCCTGCCGCTGCTCACTCCATCCTCCCTCTCTTGCCCATCCTCACTCACTTTCATCAGGCTGGGGCAGAGGGTTGGGGTGCAGGCTCTGGTCTTGGATTAAGAGATCTGGAGTTTGAGAGGGTCTCTGAGCTGCTCTGAGGGCAGGCAGTTGGGGTCGGTGCAGGCTCTGGGACAGTGTTTGGATGCAGGGGTGCTTGGGGTTAGGGCAGAGGTTTGGGGTGCACGAGTGGATTCATGACTGGGGTAGGAGTTTGGGATGTGGGCTCCAGCTGGGCCCTGCTCTCCTGGGTGGTGGTGCAGTGGGGCTAAGGCAAGCTCACCCCTGCACCACTCCTAAAAGCAGCCAGACATTCCATCCCAAGTCCTGTTGTGCCCCCCTCTTTGCTCTGTGGAGACAGGATACTGACCGGGAGGGGGCACCTTGACATCAGCATCCTTCTCGCCCTCTGCTGCCCTGCACAGAAAGCAGGAGGCTCCCCAGGGAAATGCACAGCAGTGGGGGGAGGGGCAGCTTAAGTACCAGCATTGGATAGCTCTTGGCTAAACCAGTAAGGATCACCTGTTAGCAGCCCCAAGCTCTACCAGTAGATCCCAGTCTACAGGTTGGTGACCACTGCTATACAGGGAAATCAAATGTGAAATAAATCAGCAGCATTCAAAAGGAAAGGGAAACTGCTATAAACAGCTGATTGTTACCTTCAGACACCAACATTAGCAGCTATGATGAACTGTGCAGGCTCAGTCCGAGTGAACAGATACTGTGGTTTTGAATTCTAGCTGTATTACAACAAAATGTGCCCAAGGCAATATCATATTTTGTGCCCAGATTTTCCTTTTCTGATTTGTAACCATATGTTTTGAGGCAGGAATTGTCATCTTTAAAATCTAGTCAGTATCTAGTACACTGAGCACTATCAGCAACGTGCAATGATTACACAGGAATGGCTTACCTATTACAGCCTGATTTCTGCTTAACAGCTTGGGTGAGATTTTTTGCCAGTACATGCATGCTGAGGCCTTATTTTCCTGAACAGTAGTATAGAACCTGAAGCCATCCATGTTGTGGGGAACTGGAGAAAAGTTTTGATTTGCATGCACGTTTCCTATATACTTTAAAGGGAAAAATAAAGAGTCCATTGAGTGAGTTCAGTAGTGAGTGCACTAAACAGAAGAAAGCTCATGATCCCATCTACATTTTTTGTTAGTCTATAAAGTGCTACCAGACCATTTGTCGTTTTTTCAGTTTACCTGCATAGGCAAACTTGGCTCCCCCTGAAGCTTTTAAATCCCATTGACTTTCACTAGAATAATTTTGATTGATTTGAGCAGGGCGGGCAAAATACAGCTCATGAGCCACATGCAGCCCACCATGACCCCCGGACTGCTTAAACTCCCACAGTGCAGCAGGGAACTCAGGCAGACTGGCTGCTTGCCACAGCACCAGCCATGCTGCTCCTGGAAATGGACAGCTGTGTATCACTGCATGTCCCTGGAGGGGAGGGGGCAAAGGTCCCAGAAACTGGCCAATGGGAGCTGCCTGAGTAGAGCTTGCAAGGGCAGGCAGAGCAGAGACCTGCTGTCCCCTCCCCCCGAAGAGGCTCACAGACACATGCTTGCCAGTGGCAGCTGGCTGCTTTGAATGGCAAGGGGTTACCATGGGAAGTGGGAAGCTGCCTGTGACAAGTGCCTGCTGGCCAGGGCCAGAGCCTGTACCTCAGACCTCCTTCTGTACCCCAAGTCCCTACCCCAGGTCAGAACCCCCTCCCAAACCCAGCACCCCCTCCTACACGCTTGCTGCAGGTCAGTCAGAATCCCCTCCTGCATCCAAAATCCCTCCCAGGTCCTGCGCTCCCTCCTGGACCCCAATCCCCTAGCCAATTACGAAACTAGCCAATTAGCTCATCATAAGACGGGATTTTCGGGTCTCTCCTCCACATCGGTCCTCTCTCCTGAGCCTCCGGTCTCTGTCTCTCTCTCCTCCTCCTGCCTCCTCCTCCCTCTCTCAGCTCTCCTCCACCTTCTGCCTTTCTCTCTCTCTCTCTCTCTCTTCTCCCTCTCCCGCCTCTCACTGTGTTTCTCTTCTCCTCCTCCTGCTGCGTCTCTCTCACTCTCTCTCTCGCTGTCCTCCACCTCCTCCATTCTCCTCCCTGTCTCCTCCACATGCTCTGTGTCTGCTCCACTTTCCTCCTTTTGAATCCAGCGCCCTTTCCTGACATGAGGGATGCACGCTAGTCCAGGCCCCACTCCCTGGCTGTTCCCCCTGGGGGGCGCTGTTGCCTCCCACTGTGATGCTCAGCTTACTTCTGCGCCAATCAGGGAGGCCGCTGTGCGGGAACAAGCGGCCGTTTGGGCCCCGTGCTCCCGAAGCAGCACCCCTGTGCTGCATAGGGAGTGCGGACCCCAAACGGCCGCTTGCTCCCACGTGGCAGCCTGGCTGAGCAGCGCAGAAGTCAGCTGAGCACCATGGTGGGAGGCAACAGCGCCCCCCAGGGGGAACAGCCAGCATTTCAGCATTACAGGGTCATAGGCATTGGGCTACTATATATATGATAACCAGCTCCTTTTCTTGAAATTACATGCTCGGTCGTGTGGATGCTCTGCTTGTTATTTTGAAATAAGGGGAGTTATTTCAAAATAACTTATTTTAAAATAACTCCCTAGTGTGGACCAGGGCTCCCAGACCCCACACTCCTTCCATCAATATAATAGAACAGTGAGGCCTAGGACCACTTACCAAAGTTTTTGGAGTGGCCCCCCTGGTGAAAATTATTCCCCACCCCTGGGTTCGAGTCTTTTGAGAAGTTTGTCCCAGAGCTCCAATTTAAAAATAAAACCATCTGTGAACAGCACTGTGAGCTTGGAGATTCACTGGGCTGTTGAACCACATGTTGTTTCGTTGTCAGACTTGGAAGTAAGAGCCCTCTGACCTAGATTAGAAATTATCCTCCTCTCATAAATGGTTTAAGAACAATTGTGAGCAAGGGCAACTTCCCTACAGAGGCTTTAGAGCAGGGGTGTCCAAACTTTTTTCAAAGAGGGCCAGATTTGATGAAGTGAACATGCGTGAGGGCCGACCATTTTGCCTGACATTCTTTGAACCATTAAAATTAAACGCAAATTAACTATTTTATGCAAAGTTTATTGCAAACGGCATACTTTTCATTTCATCACATGGATGACAAATCTAAACAGGTGTTAAATCACTCTGCCTTTCATATCTGAAGGCCAGATGAAAAAAAATCCAGGAAGCTGAAATATATGTCAGGAACATTGTAAAGTACATGACATATTATTGGTAATAAAGGTTGTCTGTCAACTTTTAAGTTCAAAAAATATGAACAGGAACATAACACCAAGTATACATGTTGTGTCCAAATATATTTATAACTGATTTAGACCAACTGACATTAACTGAGATTTTACAATGTATTCATCTCAATACATATGGATTCGTTGGGGGCCATAAAAGATAGATATTGCCAAATTACCTGTGGGGCCGTATTAAACCGGAACACGGGCCGCAATTGGCCCGCGGGCCGGACTTTGGACATGCCTGCTTTAGAGGCATTTAGTCCTGTGTTACCTTTGGCTCCACTGAAGACATGTACAATTGGTTCCTGTGAAATGTTAATTTCAGTGATGAACTTTCAAGAGTCTCTCTGTCAGAGGCCTAGAGTAAAAGTGCAATTGTTTACTAAGTTTACTGTCCCTATGGACCAATGAATGTTAAAATAGCATCTAATGAAACCTTAGCCTTTGGCTGGCTCCTGGCTTGTTATCTGGCTGTAACAGCTATGCCACTTCACAGTGCGTTTTCACTTCTACTTGATTAACAATTCACACAGACCATTGGGTGGTTGGGATGGATATTAAACATACTGACACATGGAGGATTAGCTCTTCAGCTGCTTTCATTTTGGCACCTGGAAGCTGCTATTTTGATACCCATTGTTACTATCTCTATGATCAGATGAGAGCTACATAACATGTGATAGTCAAAGTGTTTAAAACAATCTTGTTACTCAGAGTGTGTCTCTGATGTAGTAGCCGCATGAGACTGAAGTTCATGTAGACATAGGCCAAGCTGACTTTAAGCTAGAGCTAGCTCAATTCCCAGAACAGCGAAGCTGTGGCAACCCATGCTTCAGCACAGTTCGTACAAACTCGCTCAGAACCCTGGATAATTGTGACATTTGTGCAGTTGCAGCTTTGGAATTCTCTGGCTAGTTAGAAATCTGAGAGTTGTTGTTGTGTTAGTTTGTATCTGTTAGTCTCTTGGGGTATGGCTACATTTCTTTCCTCCTTCCAGAGAGGAATGCAAATGTAGACAAATGAAATTGCAAATGAAGTGCGGATTTGAATTTCCAGTGCTTCATTTGCATAAAGGCAGCCGGACACTTTTCCAAAATAGCATATTTTGAGAAAAAAAGGGATTATTTCGAAAAGAAACCCTTCCTTCAAAATAACCCTTAAACCTCATTTTTTAAGGAGTAAGGGTTATTTCAAAGGAAAGGTTTCTTTTCGAAATAACCCCATTTTTTTTCTGAAAATACGCTATTTCAGAAAAGCAGCCAGCCGCCATTATGCAACTGAAGTGTGGGAAATTCAAATCCGCACTTCATTTGCAATTTCGTTTGTCTGCATTTTCATTCCTCTCTCGAAGGAGGAATGCAATGTAGACATACCCTAAGAAGGGTATGTCTATACAGCAATACTATTTTAAAAATAACTTAGTCTGCATCTACACAGCAGGCAGTTATTTCGAAATAATGTTGAAGTATTGTCAAACTGGAGGACTTCTTACTCTGACTCCTGTAGCCCTCATTGTATGAATAAGGGAAGTCGGAGGAAGAGTGCTCTATTTCAAAATAAGTGTTGTGTGCTTAGTGACATAGCTCAATTTGTGTAGCTTATTTTGAGTTAAGCCCTGCTGTGTAGATGCACTCTAAGGTACCACAGGACTCCTCATTGTTTTAGCTCGTTAAAGATAATTCAGGTGTGTTTATGCCCGCTGCAACCCCAGCCTGGGATGTCAGTGAAGCTAGGCCCTCAGAAATACAGGTTGGACCCCCTTGGTACAGTACCCTCGGGACCTGACTGGATGAGGGATTTTGCTGAACCAGAGAAGGTCATTTCTGGGCCCCCCTGTCACCGGTCCCCCAGCCATGGCCTCACTGCCAGCCTCCCAGCTAGCTTCCCCCTGCCGTTGGCCCCTCCACACACAGGGCTCCTCGTCCCACCGTGGCAGCCCTGCCATCAGCATGCACAACCTCACTGCTGGGCTCCTGGCCATGCGGGGCAGCCCCCATGCTGGGGTCCAGTTACTCTACTGGGCGACAGCGCCGCTTGGGCTTCAGCCTTGCTCGGCAATCCCGCTGCCTCTCAGCCTCACCGGGCAGGTCTGCTAGGTGGCAACGGGGCTGCCGGGCTCTTTTGCTGCACCGCCGGGCAACAGCCCCACTCTTGGGTTTCTGGCCTTGACATGTTTCCCTTTGGCTCAGAACTGAGGTAGGCTGGAGGAGCTGCCAGTGCTATTTGTACAGCTCCCACAGCGCATTAGGCAACTGACAGAACAAAGAGATGTGATCTCTGCCCAGCACAGCTTAACAATCTAGTTTAGAGATGATGAAATGAATAAGAGCAAACCCAACAGAATGGGGGAAGTGCAAGGGGCCATGAACCGCATTTAGCCTGTGCTCATGCACATCTTGGTTTGTGCATAAATTAGAGTTGGGTTTAAACACTTGGCAACCCAGCACATTTTGGATGCCCCCACTCCCAACAATAGCGTATTATTTAAAAATGTCTTTTCGAGTAGGTAGAATGCTCAGTAATGAGGCTGGACTGACAGCCCTGCACATCAAAGTCTTTGGCTTATTAATAGATTGAAAACTTAGAAGAGTGGCAGCGTCCCCTCGCAGCCAATGTACCTCAATAGACCGTAGTGATCTCATGGGACCATCTCTATAGTGGAAACAGTAACTCGTCTATTCAAAGCCCATTTCATTGGTGTGACTCCTCTGTCCAGGTTGCTGAGGGGTCAAATGAAATGGTGGGTCTTGCAATGTCTGTGTTTGATCATTCATGTAAAATTCACGTTATATAGACGACAAAAGAGCTGTTAGATGGCATCCACACGAAGTCCTGCAAGGCTATTGGCCACTCTTCAGCATCTGTGGCTGAAAGGGCCACACCTCCTCGCTGCACTGTTCCTGGATCTGTCTTCCAGTAGGGGAATTAGCAATTAATACCGGGCTCAGGTTTACCCTTCCCTTCCCAGCAGGGCAGAGGAATCGGTCCTCCAAGACAGCCCTTCCGCCAGCCAGGGCCACCAAAGTCAGTCAGTCTCTCTGGACTCCAGGCAGGGCTGGGACACCAATAACCTATACCCTGGTCTCAGCCTGATAGCGCAATAGTCGGTTGCTCTAGCCCAGTGGTCACCAAGTAGATTGGGAGCTGCCAGTAGATCTTGGAGCCTCTGACAGGGGACCCTGACTGGTTTGGCCGGGAAGCTCTCAAGGGCTGGCGCTTCAGCTGCCTCTCCACCTACTGTCATGCTGCTCCTGCCCTCTGCCTTGGAGCTGCCCCTTGGCCAAGACCAGAGTCTGCACCCCAACCCCTTATCCCAGCCTGGTGAAAATGAATGAGATTCAGGGAGAAAGGGGGATGCAGTGAGCAGGGTGAGGCCTCGGAGAAGGGGTGGAGCAGGGACAGGGCCTCAGAGAAGGGGGGAAAGGAAGCCAGTCGAGGGTATTTGGGTTTGAGGTAGATCTTACAGTGCACTTACATTGAAAAAGTCATCTTGTGGTTAAAAAGGTTGGAGACCACTGGGCTAGCCCAAGCAGGGTGGGGTGACTGGAACTCCGTGCCTGCGTAGTAGAATGTCTCTATGTAAGAAGTTTCAGAATCAAGGCCTAAATCACTAAGGGTACGTCTAGACTACAGGGTTTTGTCGACAGAAGTTTTGTCGACAGATACTGTCGACAAAGAGCGTCTAGACTACATTCAGTTCTGTCAACAAAGCAAGCTGCTTTGTCGACAAAACCCTGTAGTCTGGACGCAACCCTACATGCAGTAACACCTTCTGTCGACAGAACTCTGTCGACAGAAGGCGTTATGCCTCGTAAAATGAGGTTTACCAGCGTCGACAAAACTGCTGAGTTCTGTCGACGTTATGTCGATAGAACTCAGCAGTAGTGTAGACGCGGGTATAGTTTTGTCGACAAAACTCTGTAGTCTAGACACACCCTAAGTCTACACTGCATGGCTGTTTTGGGATACCAGAGGTATCCCAAAATAGCTACCCCGCGTCTACACAAGCCACCTCTTATTTTGAAATATTTTTCAAAATAACGAGTGCCATTTTGCCATCCCAGTAAACCTCGTTGCATAAGGAGAGATAAGGAATGGCTCGACGTACCCTGTTTTTTAAAATTTGGCGCTGTGTAAAAGTGCCAAATTTCAAAATAGCCTATTTTGAAATTGATTCAAAATAAGATATGCAATTTGCATTGCACAAATTGTGTATCTTATTTCGAGTTTAGGGTCCTGTGTAGATGCACCCTAACAGTGTTACCTAGATTCAATTGCTTAGAACTGTCTGTACCTGTAAAAATACCATACATCATCCATTAAAATGTCTTATCAATGTGGGTGGGAAAAAGCTTGGGAGTTTAGTGGCTCTGGGTACTTTTTTGCTTTTCTATTGCTGATTGGAACTCTTAATTTTCATATGCTTCTTTGGGATCTTTATACCAAGCATGTGTTGAAGTGCTTTACTGAATCAGAGCACAAATACGCAACTCAGTTTTGAGTAATAAAATAATTAGCTGTACTCTCAAAAATAAGAGACAAATTCTATCGACATTCAGAACCCAAATTACATTTCATCTTGAAATCTCTTGGGTATTATTGCGAATGCTTAAAATAATAGCTTCAGCTACAGCATGTCCTTAGAAAAAAAGAACTGTTTAAATGAGCACTTTGATAGGCTGAAGCCTAGAACTGTAAGAACTCCATCACTGGGAATTCCTTTAGGTTTGACTGACAGGGCTATGCGTGTGACAGGGCAAGCATTCATAATCCCATGGCCATCTGACATCAAAAGATTGGCTCCAGGCGTTTCATCAGTCACAATGTTGCGGGGGCTCTACTAAATTGGAATGAACATTTTGACTGAGTAGTAGGAAAATAATATGTAAACTGTGGAACTGACAAGACAGAGTAGTGATTATTGAACACAATCTAAAGAAAGTATCAGCTTAATTTCCTGACTCTTCTAAGAGAAGAAGTACATGTTTAAATCAATTCATAGTCAGAGCATAGTGAGCTCTAGAGCAAAACTGGCTATCTTCCAGAAGCATTTGCTTCACCCTACGTAATGCAATATGACAACATAATTTTAAAATAACAGGCTCATTTTCTAGATGTCCTCCATCAGTGAGTTTTGAAGCTAGATATAACTGAAGATCAAACATTCTGGTAGCCTGCCTTAGATATGAATGATAAAGCAGAACAGTTAATTCTTGCATCCAAAATAATATCTTCCTATGGTGCCAGTCAGAATGAGGCCCAAACCAGACTGGGACAGCTGAGTACTGCACTACAAAGAGTAATTCTTGCAAGGAAATTACTATCCCCATTCAGTTCTTGATGCTGTTTTTTTCTTCCACTTTCTGCAGTGCCTCTGCTGCTCTAGACATTGCTGTTGTTATATATATATTTACTGCTGCTGGTTTTGCCACAGGATTTCAGGACATTCCTGATCACGTTTTCCCTCAGCTACCATGAAGACGTAGAACACGTTCTGTCACTGAGCTGGTGTACTAATGAGTGAGTGTCAGAAATTCCATCAGATTTCTTGGCTGCTGTTTTTAATCAGCATTGTATCTCAATTATTTATTATTATATGTCGCCATAGCAATACAGACAGCAATATAAAACAGTTCAGTGGTTTCATAAATGGATATGTTTGTTGTTCTGCCAAAAAATTGCAAACCTGTACTTTAGCAGAGATTGTAATTATCTAACTCTGCTGGTGGACAGTATAATCCTAGTGTGTGACACCATATATAGGTCAGCGCACTAGCAAAAGAACTGCTTAATAGAAATGGACTAGTGTCTTCTGAATGGGGGGTCTTTGCTATTGTCCAGCTTGGCCACACGCCCATCTGCTAACCAGTCCCAACTGGTGGGCGTTTTTGCCACCCTCTTCCTGTCCTCTCACACACAAGGGCTGAGTCTGATTAGCAATTACAGTGATGTATATCAGGAGCAACTTCAGTTAATAGATGCTAGTTTCACAGCAAAGTGAGATGACAGTCAGCCCTCAAGCCAGAGTAGAGCTGCGTTTTTTTGATCTCTTCCGTAGATAATGCACAATCCATTTCAGCCTGGTGTTTATGAGGACCGGCTTTTTGTTACACCTTTACCTCCATAACACATGAAGGCTTTATCTTCAGGTTTACTTGTCATCTTTGGCATTCTTCCCTTCTATGTTGTCACAATATCATGCTCAGTACTTTCAAGAGCAAACAGCCTGTAATCAAAATGAATGGAAGAGATGGAAGGAACATTTTCACTGACTGTTCCTCCAGGCCTTTCAATAGGCTTCCTGCAAAAACAACTCCAAATATATTTTTTAATGAAAGCAGGCAGACACGCACTTCATAGTTACATACCGGTTAGTGTGGTGGGGGGGTAAACACATGCAAACCTGACTTAATGTGGGTCTATCCTAACGGGTGATATTGTCAAGATGGCATGGGGAGTTCCTATATTCACTGGGCCTCCCTGACGTCCATATTCAATAGACTCAGCTACTAAGTAACAAGATTTACTTTTCCTACTTGACATTTCTGTATTTATGTGGTTTAAGTGCAAGGAGCAAAGATGGAGAACAACATTAATGGCTGCACTATACTAAACTGCTGAGGGGGCACCGGCCCCCACGGCTACACTTGTTACCCCAGCACCACAACCCTAATCCCAGACTGCAGAGGGGAGACTCCGGGGCAGGAAGGCCAGCCCTGCGATCCCTCCATAGCAATGCCTCTTGTCCTGCAGGGATGTGCCCAGCTCTGGTCCAGGTATTGTGACCTGGCACACAGGATCACAATGCCATTTTGGAATGGCTCAGATACTTTTCTATAATTATGGAGGTGTATGGACAGCCAGTCCACTGCTGTGTGGGACTGGTCCTTCTACTCCTGGATCTCCCCTTCGCACAAGGCTGGGAGAAGTGCACGTTCACTTGTTTTTGCACCCTGGCTTTCATGATTTCTCTGGTTGCAACTGAATTAATGAACTCCCGTAAAAGGTCATAATGGACCAAGAACTCACCGAGAGCTCCCAGTGCGATGCTGTTGTAAAACTGGCTAATGTGATTCTTGGAAATATAAACAGAGGAGTAACAAGCTGGGTTGTATACACCATTGGTGAGACTAATTCTAGAATGCTACATCCAGTTCAGATATTTACATGTTAAGTCTCTTGGGTTACGTCTACACTGGCACCCTTTTCCGGAAGTGCTTAAAACAGAACAGTTTTCCGTTACAAGTATTTCCGGAAAAAGAGCGTCTACATTGGCAGGATGCTTTTCCAGAAAAGCATCTGTGGCCAATGTAGACGCGCTTTTCCGGAAAAAAGCCCCGATCGTCATTTTGGCGATCGGGGCTTTTTTCCAGAAAAGACTACTGTGCTGTCTACACTGGCCCTTTTCCGGAACAGTTTTCCGGAAAAAGGACTTTTGCCCAAGCGGGAGCAGCATAGTTTTTCCGGAAAAGCAGCTGATTTCTTACAGTAGATCGTCAGTGCTTTTCCGGAAATTCAAGGGGCCAGTGTAGATAGCTCGCAGCTTATTCCGGAAAAGCGGCTGCTTTCTGGAATAAGTGGCCCAGTGTAGACACAGCCTTGCTGTAAGATATTTATTCCAGAACCCTCTTCAGTTTTTTCAATATCCTATTTACCGAGCTCAGTCTATTTTATCTTATAAAATAATACAAGGTGATTTGATTACAAAATATAACTACCTTCACAGGGAGAAAACACTGGGTACTAGAGGATTTAATCTAGGGGAGAAAGTGTAACAAGAACCAATGGCTGGAAACTGAAGCCAAACAGATTCATATCAGAAATTTGGTACACAGCAAGGATGATTAACCATTGAAACACACTACTAAGGTATGTGGTGGATTTTCCATCTCTTGATTATTAATATTTCAATTATCATCATCACCATCATCGAGTCTAGGAGTCCATGTAATGGATAAGGATCCTCTTGTCATCAATGAAGACTAGTGGATGCTTTATTTAACCAAATACAAGTAACTGGATGAACTTTAATGGTCTATCATATGCAGGAGCAGAGTCTGGATGATCTATTACAGGCCCCTATGCAGGAATTTCTGGGGCGGAGGATGCAAGCCATGGGAGGGGCGGGTAGTTGCCCTGTCCCCACAACCCAGCCCCACTCCTGGGAGAGGGGCGAATCAGCCCCAGCCTTCCCCACGCCAGTTGGAGCATGGGGGAGGGAGGCTGGGGCAACCCCCAACTCCTGCCTTCCTCTGGCTGGCCAGAGAGTGGGGGAGGGAGGCTGGGGAAATGCACTACTTCTGCCTACCCCCGGCCAGCGGCACACAGGGGGAGGGAGGTTGGGGCAACATATTGCCCCAACCTCGCACTTACTTGGAGGACCATGGGGACTGGGGGACATTCACTCCTTTTGCAACCCCCCATGTATGGGCCTGTATTTGTCCTTTCTGGTCTTAGATGACCAGAATCTACAAAAGGCAAGATGTGGGGAAATGTTCCTATCTTGGCCTTTTTCTGCCTCTTCACTGCTCAGTTCTTGTGGGGGGTTTTCAGGGACTGAAAAGCACTTTACAAAATCACCTTCTCCCTGAACCCAAGGGCCTCTTGATTTAAAAAAGAAAAACCAGGGATTGTAATATTGCAATTTAGTAGCATTAATAATAGTAGAGTGACTAAGATTAAGTGAGTCTTACAAGAACAGACCTCCTTGGAGATATTTTAAGATACTAGCTCAGGGTTTCTAGCCAACAGCATTTGGTGTGGCATCTGAGAAGATCCTTCAGTTATAGATCAGGGCAGGTGCAGAAGACTGTACTATAAATACTTCCACCTTTAAAGAAATTAGCAGGCAGTAGGGAACTGGCCTCTTGGATGATAGAAGTTCAGACAGGAACAGCATATTTCCTAAATTAAAAATTGTAAAATCATTTTAGAAAATATTGGTTGTATATTATGCACTGTACTATTTCCCAACCTTAAATTAATACCTGCTCCACTCATCTTAGAAACATGATGGAAAACATTCACAGTGGTAGCACTGAAAGCTTTTTAGTACATGCAGCTATGGTATTCACAGATATTTTTGCATGTGTGTGTTATCCAGTGGATTGAGCAGAGAACCGGCAGTCAAGACTCCCACGTTACATGTAAAGTTCTGTCTCTAATTTAAGCTTGCATCACTAAAGTCAATGGGAGGTTTTGCCATTGATTTCAGTGAGCCCAAGATAGAATTCTGGAACTCTGGGCAGGTAATTTAAGCTCTCGGTTGTTTCAGTTTTATTTTCTCACTTCATGCTCTGTAAAATGCACCTATCTCACCATAGCACTGTGTTTTAGCTAATTCATGGGAAAGCTCTTTGAGATCCCTAGATGAAAAGATCAATACAAATTGTTCACAAAGACTGTCTAATTCATAAGTAATTATTATTTGTATTAATGTATTTATTATACAAGTACTGTAAATGTTGATTTTTTTCTGACCCCAATATTCATGTTATTCTCTCTATCCCAAATTCATTTTTATAAGCTCCCAAATGATTAAAATGTTTCAGATCTCCATGAGACATGAGTTCAATTCAGGTTTTCCCTATATTGAAAAGTCTTGAGTGTCATTAGTGTTGCTGAATGCTCTCCTTCATAGTGCATGAAACGCACAGACCTATGAGTTCACTACAACTGACCTGAGTGCTTAATCACCTTTAATAGATCTGCTTGCCAAGAACTGGCAAAACCAGTCCTCTCCTGTAGCTAGATGTCATGTCTTAACAGCTCAGACAACAGCATCCAGAGAGACAAGAACAATAATTTTTAAAAAATCCCTTCTCCCCGCAAAAAATCAAAGACGTGTATGTTAAACCTCACAAAGTTTGAAATTCAAAAACCCTGTTTGAAATGCATCTGTGACAGTGAGAGGTTTTTACTCGAGTTGGTACCATAAATTTCTAAAAGAGCTTTATCAGGAAGGAGTATGTTTTCAAGGCAATATGCATATGAACACTACTTCCACTTGTTCCTTTACCTGTTCTCAGAATCTTTAGTGTGAATTTCTTGGACCTAACCTGAGCTCCGAACAAAGGGACACATCCCTCCAAAGTTACAGGTTTCTGCTGCATGTGCCTAAGAAAAGAAAGCTTCCAGAGTCATTTCTGAGAGGTAACACCAATTTAAAATTATTGTGCCAGATCACAAACCCCTGGTTGCTAGTAGAAGTATTGTTTAGAGTCGACAAAGGTCTTCTTTACCATTCTTTTTGGATCATCTAACTTTTCAAAAGCCTGGTGTATTTAATAAAACTGCATAACTGCAATAGGTATTTTCTTTTACCAACATCAATTACCTTTGTCAAATACAAAGAGACAATTACCAGAGACAAATACAATGATGAATTAGGCAGAAACAGGACAGGCGACACACACACACATCCATAGGTGGGGTGGACCAGGCAATACAGCACCTGCCTAAGAAGGACAGGGTTGTAGGTTGGAGTCTCTGGCCAGAAGCCCTAGCCCTAGCCCTGCCCACCCTGGGAGCAACCAGACAGCCACCAACACAGGATACAGAACCTACTGTATGGAGGTGGTGAGGTGAGGTGAGGTGGGGCGGGGCGGGGCTGGGAGATATGGTATTCACCCACAGAGCACAGTGTGGTGGGTTCAAGTCTTGGCAGCAGCTAAACTGTGCCATGGGTTGACCAGGCTTCTGCATTAGGAAGGCAGGATAAGAGACTCCCTGGAGTGGCCCAAGGAAGTGCCTTTCAACCAGAGGTACAAGTATCCCTGTGGTTACTTGAGAGAAGTCTGGGGTATACATCAACACTACTGAAATTTGGAGAAATTTCAGCTGGTCATCTGGAGAAGTGGGGTTTTGCCCATGAAAGCTCATGATACCATCTACATGTTTTGTTAGTCTTGAAGGTTCTACTAGACTATTCGTTGTTTTTTAAGTTTTTTCTGTTACCAACTAACTCGGCTACCCCTCTGATGCTTTCTGATTGTGAGTTGACATGGATTACAACCTCAACTTGGCCAAATCACTACAGCACTCTGACTAGTGGTGAAAGTGTAACTGGGAGAAGTAACAATAATAAATTAATTTCATCTTTATCTTGGAAAATCAGTGTTTGTGCTGCAACTTTTGTCAATATTAATAATTAATTAAAGAACACACTTTCCTCAAGTTATCATTTTTTTAAGGAGAAAAGAGAGAGCGAGGAATCATGCATATCTCTTAAATGCAGAGCCTGTTTTCTAGCCAGATGGAGCAGAAATAGCTACACAACTTGAAATGTTCAGTAAAAGAGGAAATGAGCATATTTGTACTTCTCTTCCTCTCCATCAGAAACACTATTTAAATTACTTCTAAAATTCAGATCCATGGAAGATGGGGGAGTTGCTAAGCAGAGATTTTAGTGCAAGAAGAATCTCAAGATTTTCTTTTTCCAGTGGAGGCAGCAATCATTACTTTCCAACTTCCCCATCCCACCCTTGAGGTTCTGAGGTCAGGGCTGACATCCTTTCAGCTAAAGGGAACTGAAGGCAAATCTTGTCAGAGCCTATGAGCCCTACTCCTTAATTGGCCATTCAGGATGTTTTCTAGTTTTTTAATTTTTTTTTTTTTTTTTTTTTTTGGTTTTGTAAAACATTCATTCTATGCAAAGATGACAGAGCTATCTCATAGTATTCCCTGCCCCATAGCATTTTGCACATTAAAGTCATTTTTGGTTTGGGAATCACATAGCATTTGCATGAAACATTGCTGCATTTCAAAATAAAATCAGTTTGCCATGCAAAATGTAATTTGTTTTTAAAAATCCCTATTAGCTGAAGTAAGAGCTCAATCCTACTGCCACTGAAGCTGATGGAAGTTAAAGAAGTGGCCACAAATAAGTGAGGGTATGTCTACACTACCCCGCTAGTTCGAACTAGCGGGGTAATGTAGGCATACCGCACTTGCAAATGAAGCCCAGGATTTGAATTTCCCAGGCTTCATTTGCATAAGCGGAGAGCCGCCATTTTTAAAACCCCGCTGGTTCGAACCCCGTGCAGCGCAGCTCCACGGGGCTCGAACTAGGTAGTACCGGTAGTTCGGAATAGGAATCCTAGTTTGAACTACCTAGTTCGAGCCCCGTGTAGCCGCGCTGCACGGGGTTCGAACCAGCGGGGTTTTAAAAATGGCGGCTCCCCGCTTATGCAAATGAAGCCCAGGAAATTCAAATCCCGGGCTTCATTTGCAAGTGCGGTATGCCTACATTACCCTCCTAGTTCGAACTAGGAGGGTAGTGTAGACATACCCTGAGGAAGCAGACAAATTAATCTACAATGGATTTTTTAAAACAGACTATTTCTGTTCATATCTAAGTATGCTTAAAATAGCATTTTCCCCAATTCTTTTCTTGACTCTTCATCCAGATGGAATTAACCTTTGATACTTAATCACAGTTGAAATCCATTGTAAAGGGAGACAGAGAGAAGAATTTCATCTTCAAGAGATATATCCCTATTACTATCTTTTATTCTTGTCCTGTAGGAAAACCAGATACCATCACAATGAGCACAACAATTAACCTTTTACTTGCTAGGGATAGCAATATAGAAAGCATATCCTTAGCTGATGAAATTGTACATTCTGTAGTAGAGGGGTCCAAACACCCTTGACTTTACACCACTTGATATGTGAACTCATATTCTGCAAGTGGCTTTGTAATGATCTGAAACTCATCCACAGACCCAAAGACTAGTCTAGTGGGTTTGAAATTTAAGATTTGTTTGGTTTTTGTTTTTTTCTGCCCCTCTCCCTCTTTGATGCTCTGAACATTGAAATTCAAAGGGAGGGAGGTACTTACATCTTAATTGCCCAGAAGCGAGGATGGCCAGAAAGCAAGTGTTAAAAATCAGGATGCTTTTCTTTAGGAAGGAGGGTAGAGTTGCCTGTATAAGACAAAGCCCCTAACCGTGGAACAGTTCCAATAATATAGGGACATCCGATCACCCTTGCAGCAGATAAACATGCTGGAAGCTATGAGCTTGGCCTATGCTATGGCTAACACTGACTCAGCTGAACCAGCCTTACCATCATTGAGGAATTTTCTACTAAAATTCCTTCATGCAAACAAATGCTGCATGAAGTTGGTTCATTGCCACCTTTAGGAAAGCAAATGCTGCAGATCATGCACTTCTGCATACAGCACAGTTTACTGTCTTAAATTGTGAGAAAAGACATGTCTGTTTGTCAGGGACCAAGAGATCCTGCTGTATCTTGCTGCTTGTGTGAATGAGACAGAACACCTTATTTCACTATGGAAAAACACACTAGGAAAAAAAGTCCTCATTTATTATTTATCATTTTAAAATGTTTTCAGGATTGCTTGAGTCTCTCATTTCTAACTTAGGCTATCTACAGATCCTATATACATTTCAGATAGTGCTGAAATACTGGAGAGGAATATGATAGAGCTTGGAAGTGCTTACAAGTTGTTTGGTCAGCCTTATCAACTCAGCTATTTGCAGAGGGACTAGTCCATATATCCTATACTACAGGTTGCAAATTATTGGATGGGGAGAGGGGATAAAATACATTATGAGCAAACTCCTCCTCCTTGAAATCATGATGCTGCAACATTCTTTTTTCTGGGTGTTTGGCTGCCGTGATGCTTGCTCACTGAGAAAACAAATACGAAAACTGTAAAAAAAATCAGAGGGGATGTGGGAAGAAAATATGTATGTTTATTTAAGGCAGTGGTCCCCAACGCCATGCCCCCGGGCGCCCGGCAACCCCGAAAGGTTGTGGACCTCTGATTTAAGACCTCAATGTAATACTTCATGTTTTACTGAAACTATTATTGATATTACAGTAGTGCCTTGAGGTCCTAGTTTGGATTATGCTAGGCACCGTACAAATACAGAACAAGAGCTCACAATCTCCTATATTCCATTAGGAATTTTTTATCCAATCAGATCAGCTGATGATTTTTACAAATGTGTTCCCAGTAAATGAAATATTTTAAATGAATTTATTTTTATAATGCAGAAAATTAACCCCTTAGTGGGCCCTCTTTCCCCACACCTTTCCCCCAAATCTGTCAGTACCCACAGAAATGTAATAAGCCAGATTCCAGAAGATGATCAGATCCAGCTCTGGTTGCAAAAATGACTTCCTGTCTGCTCAGAGGGCAAACGCGACCAAAGTTTCACCAGCTCTGTTACCTCCCTGTTGAATTTTCTTGTGCCTCGAGGCTTTGGGGGGGCTTCCTTAAAGCTGAGTGAAACTGGATTTGTCAGACTGAAACACACACCGCCGGAGCCCTCCAGACTTCAGCCCGCCCCAGCCCAGAGGTGTGTGTGGTTACAGGGACTGGAGAAAAGTTCAGAAGGGTCCCCGTGCTCTGAGGCTGGGATGTACGGGAGGCTCTGGGCTGGGAAGGAGACAGGCGCGCCATGGAGCCAGCACTTTGCAGAATGGGCATTTCTGACATAACTCCGGTCCCTGCAGACAGCCGGCCCCGGCTTCCAGCATCGCACGTGCAACACCCCGCGCCCCAGTAGCCGCGGCAGCAAACGCGCCGCCGCGCGTATTCAGACACAGGCGCAAATCTCTGCCCCTGCGGTCCGCGCCTAGCCCATCGGCTCCCATATATAGTCATATCCACCGTCAAATGGCAGGCGGCGGCGAATGGGAGCCTCCGGGCGGGGGAAGGCAGGGAGCGAGAGCGAGGGGGTAGGGACCAGGCCGGGGCGGGGGGAGAAAAGCCCTCTCCAAAAAAAGTATTGGATGGCTGGCTCCAGGAATGCAGGCAGCCCCCGTGGAACGTACATATCTGCGCGGCGCTGCCGCCCGGCGCTCGCACTGCAGCCCGGCTCCCGGCACAGACCCGCCTCCGCAGCCCGTCCCGTCCCCGTGTGCAGCAGTTCGCGCCTGCCCTAGCCCGCCGCCGCCATGGATGCCATCAAGAAGAAGATGCAGATGCTGAAGCTGGACAAGGAGAACGCCCTGGACCGAGCCGAGCAAGCCGAGGCGGACAAGAAGGCGGCGGAGGACAGGAGCAAGCAGGTCGGCGCCTGGCCGCGCGGGCTACCCCCTCCCCGGCTCCCGGCTCCCCCGCGACCCCGCTGAGCGTTCCCAGGAGCGCAGGAGCGGTTGGAGGGGAAGGGAGACGGGGCCAGGCTTAACAGGCGCTCTGCTCCGGGGGGAGGCGTGCAGAGCCGGGGGCAGGCGTGCAGCAGCAGCCGGCCGGCGGCCCCCAGCCCTGCTGTGATTTCGCGAGGTGCGGGGCAGCCCACGCGCCTCGCGATCCCGTCTTGCAGACGCGGGGCTGCTTTGCGGGCGCCTTGCACTCTACCCTGGACGGAGTCGCAGTTCTGTGCCAGGTGTAACTGCATTTAGCGGGAGGTCGGGGGCGGGACGATGGGCAATCCCCAGACCTGTATCAGTGCGTTCGTTGTATTTCCTCTGTGTGCGCCCAGCTTGAGGAGGACATTGTGCAATTCGAAAAACAATTGCGTGTGACCGAGGATACCAGGGACCAAGTGCTGGAGGAGCTGCACAAAGCTGAGGAAAGCCTCTTCTCAGCAGAAGAGACGGCCACCAAGGTAGCGTGCCTCTGCCAAGAGCAAAAGGGAATTAACTTTTTCTTTCTCTCTCTCTCTCTCTCTCTCTGTCCGTCTGTCCTTTTCTGTCCCTCTGCACCCACACTTCTCCTTTGCGCGATCACATTGCCTGCTGCACCTTCCCTCCCTCCTCCCCTTTCCTTCCCCACCACTTTCCACCCATCTCACAGCTGGAGGACGAGTTGGTGGCTCTGCAAAAGAAGCTGAAGGGCACTGAGGATGAGCTGGACAAATACTCCGAGTCCCTAAAAGATGCCCAAGAAAAGCTGGAACTGGCTGAGAAAAAGGCTGCAGATGTAAGTGAGCCCCCTGCCCCCTTTTCTAACACACACACACAACACCCTCTCTACCCACCCTCCCACTTCCTGCTCCCTCTGCACAGGAAACAGGCCTGTGCTGCCTATGCTTGGGCCTGCTGCACCCTAGGGACTTGCTTGCTGTAGGGGCCAGGCACATGCTGGTCAGAGATGAAACCACACTGACTTCTTGCATGAGGTGTATACACCATCAAAGGCACTGACATGGATTTCTGCTCACTCAGCACATGTGCATTTCATGTGTATCCATCTGTCTACTAGAACTTGTAAGTAAAGGGTGGGATATGTATTTAGATGATTAAAAGGGGGCAGAGGAAAGAGGGAAAGAATACTATTTCTCCTATGTCTGAAAAGTATTTGCAGTCATTTAAAGATGTTTTTATAAGTGAGTTAGTTACATCTGTTGTTCCATAGGCCAAGAATAGTAAGGATTGCTGTTTTACTCTTAGTATGGGGTCTTTTAAACATATACACAGCTACCTACTGGGGTACAAAACACTGAAGTACTACAGATCAGGTTACCATAACTCAGTGGTTCTTGAGTTGAAGGCCTTGTCTCCTAGATTTAAATGTCTAGAGATAATTGGGGTTAATAACTCACCCATCAAAGGATAAGACAGCCTTATGCATGAAAATCAGCCTGGAAGATGATACTTGCTAGGTCTGCAATCAGTAGGATAGAGATCCAGAGAGTAAGCTGAGTGTTATATATAGCTCAGTGCTTTATATGGTAGTGAGAGAACTTGCACCCCACCCCAAGCCTCATCTCACCCACCTGTTTGCTCCTGGACAAGCATTAAATAGTTTCATGCATGTAGTACATACAAATTTAGCATTTCGACAGATTTTTGTCCAGTTCCCTCTCACAACTCTAGGATTCAATTCCCTGTAATTGAATTTCACCTCTGAATTATAGGATTAGATTATTATTTTTTTTCCTCAGCTTCTAAAATGAATCTCCAAAAAAGAATAAAATTAGGACTGATTTTTAAATATGCTGATGAATCAAACTATTTTTGGTGCAGGGAAAATACTTTGAAAGGTGAAATGTACAACAAATTTCTATTTGCTTTTTTAAAAAATGTTTCTGTCCCTACCATAGACTGTACAATTGATTTCTAGTTTAAGATGTGTGTGTGAGAGAGAGAGAGAGAGTCTATATAATATGAATCAGATGTCTTTCTTTTTCTGTGTAAGGCTAAATGGATGAGGGGCAGATCTCCAGCAGGACGTTTATTTAATTTGTTCAAAAGAGCCGCATATAGATCCAGGGGAGATATTCCTTATAAGGAAAAGTATGCAAACTATTTGGAAATAGCTTGCCTAAAGATGAAGGCAGGAGAGGGGAGAGAAATGTTACTAGATTCCCTTTATGAAAAGAAAGATGTCTCCTATGCAGTCATGATGCCATTTTCCTTTACTAGAAGGAAAACACCATTTTGGAATTAGCATGGAGAAGGTACAGATGGTAGCTAAGATGCCTGGCTTGTTTTCTCTTCAAGACAAAAAGGCAGAGATTTAAAAACTGCTCTGCAGTTTGGTTCCCTCCTATATACAGTGTCCCCTGTTGTGAAAAGGGATTGCAGGGAAGCAGATCTGCAGAGTATGTTTGGAGCACAAGTCGTTTATTCGAAGTATTCCTCATACTGCACATAGGTCCAAGCTGTAGGAGAGATCTGTCCGGAGGGAGAGAGGAGCGGCCCGGCCCCGGCTGCTGGTCACCATCGCTTTGCGATGCAGGGAAGGGAGGGGAAGAAAAGGCACCAAACAAGAGGCGCCTCCTAACAGCCCCTGGCGTTCCACCCACTTGGGCTGGAAACTTTTCAGGCCCCGCCCGTCCCGCTCCCTCCCCGCGCCCATGAGCAGGGACCGGTAGGTCTCCATGTGGGCGGCAGATGGCGCTGTCGCCCCTCGCAGCCCGGCCGGTTAGTCACATCCCCCCGCAGCGCCCCTGCATGAATGGAGGCAGACGGGCACCCCGGCCTGTCTAGCGTCCCGCCGCCGGCCAGTTCGGCCTCCAGTGCTTGCCCCGCTCACTGCACGGGCCATATAGCCCTGCCCCCCCTTAGTGCACGGGCCATATAGCCCTGCCCCCCCCTTAGTGCACGGGCCATATAGCCCTGCCCCCCCTTAGTGCACGGGCCATATAGCCCTGCCCCCCCCTTAGTGCACGGGCCATATAGCCCTGCCCCCCCTTAGTGCACGGGCCATATAGCCCTGCCCCCCCCCCCTTAGTGCACGGGCCATATAGCCCTGCCCCCCCCCCCTTAGTGCACGGGCCATATAGCCCTGCCCCCCCCCCTTAGTGCACGGGCCATATTGCCCTGCCCCCCCTTAGTGCACGGGCCATATAGCTCTGCCCCCCCCTTAGTGCACGGGCCATATAGCCCTGCCCCCCCTTAGTGCACGGGCCATATAGCCCTGCCCCCCCTGCAGAGCCCCGCCTGGGTGCGTGTCCTTCGCATCCCCATTGCAGAGCCCCGCCGGGTCCCCCCTCCCGCCCCATTGCAGAGCCCCGCCGGGTCCCCCCTCCCGCCCCATTGCAGAGCCCCGCCGGGTCCCTCCTCCCGCCCCATTGCAGAGCCCCGCCGGGTCCCTCCTCCCGCCCCATTGCAGAGCCCCGCCTGGGTCCCCCCTCCCGCCCCATTGCAGAGCCCCGCCTGGGTCCCCCCTCCCGCCCCATTGCAGAGCCCCGCCGGGTCCCTCCTCCCGCCCCATTGCAGAGCCCCGCCGGGTCCCCTCTCCCGCCCCATTGCAGAGCCCCGCCTGGGTCCCCCCTCCCGCCCCATTGCAGAGCCCCGCCGGGTCCCCCTCCCGCCCCATTGCAGAGCCCCGCCGGGTCCCCTCTCCCGCCCCATTGCAGAGCCCCGCCTGGGTCCCCCCTCCCGCCCCATTGCAGAGCCCCGCCGGGTCCCCCCTCCCGCCCCATTGCAGAGCCCCGCCGGGTCCCCTCTCCCGCCCCATTGCAGAGCCCCGCGGGGTCCCCCCTCCCGCCCCATTGCAGAGCCCCCGGGGTCCCCCCTCCCGCCCCATTGCAGAGCCCCGCCGCGGTTCTCTGCTCGCCCCTCCGTTGCCCGGCCCCTGGCCCAGCCCGCGGGGCAGCGGAGGGAGGACGCAGGGGAGGCGGGGGAACTTCCGGGGCCGAGGCGGGCGGGGTGGAGGCGAGCCGCAGCGCAGGGACTGGGGCCATGGCGGGGCTGAGCTCGCTGGAGGCGGTGCGGAGGAAGATCCGGAGCCTGCAGCAGCAGGCGGACAGCGCCGAGGAGCGGGCGGGCAGCCTGCAGCGGGCCCTGGACCAGGAGCGGGCTCTGCGCGAGCAGGTACCGCAGCGCCCAGACCCTTCCCCTTCTCTGCGGGCGCGCCCCGATCCCCTCTGCCTGCTGGCGGATCTTGCCGGCCGCTGCGGGACTGGGGGCAGGGAAGCGCTGCCGGGGCTGTGTGGGGGGAAGAGCGGTCTGGAGAGACGTCTCGCAGATGGTGGGAGAGAATAAATGATACCTGGAGGCTGCCCGCTGTTCCTCCTTCCCCACCCTCCTTTTAGGGGCGAGGCCAGGGCACGGTGCAGCCTTTCCATTGAAAACAGTTTTTACACTTGCAGGCGTTTGCTGCGGGCTGTGTTCTTCTGCTCAGTGGCCTAATGAGGCTTCATAATCACAATTCCATTGTTGAAGCAAAATGCAGGACAATGTAGCACTTTAAAGACTAACAAGATGGTTTAGCACCAGTGTTTGTGATTCCCTCTTAATTCCTGGGAGGATAGTCTGTTTTTCAGAGCTGCGATCAATGATGTACAGCAGTCTGTAGATGATAGGAATAGTTGTAAATGTTAGAAGTAATTGTTGGTTGCAATCCTTTTCCTAGGTTTAGAGATTTCTGGGTTAGAGATTTCACTGACAGGTTTCTTTAACAAAATGGTTACTTGAAATTCCATTTCAGTGAGAGTCATTTTTATCTGATGAGTGTAAACATCAGGCTTAAGACAAACTCAAGACAAATATAATTTTTGGCAAATATGGTTTGGATTTCAGATAAATACTAGATAATTGTGGCTATTAGTATAAAATGTTAAGTTTAAAAATAAAAGATTATGAAGATATTTTAGCATAATTTATGCTGATTGTCTAGCAGAGATGTTTGTGCTAAGGAACACCGAACAAAATGTTCAGAGGTGGGTGCTTACAGTCAGGTTTTAAATTCATATTTAGGCATCTGAATAAGTGGTCTGATTTTCTGAAGTGCTGGGTATCTACAGTTCCTATTGAGGTAAGTGCTCAGCTCTTCTGAAATTCAGGTTACTTTTGCTTGGGTGACTATGAACTGAAGGCCTGACTATTCAGTTGAAACAAAAGATAGGACTATGCAGCACTTTAAAGACTAACAAGATGGTTTATTAGACAAGAAAACAAGAAAATTTTCTTCCACAATTTGATCTGAGGATGTGGGATCTGGCCCACGAAAGCTCATCGCCTAATAAACCATCTTGTTAGTCTTTAAAGTGCTGCTTAGTCCTGTCTTTTGTTTCAGCAAGACCAGACTAACACGGCTACATCTCTATTACTATTAACTATGCAGTTCTGAGCAGTGGCCACAGTGTCTCTAAATGCTATACAAATCTGTGTATCTAAGGCGTTTATATGACCTCCGTTGCACAATAGTATCAGAGTCTAGCAGTCTTTTATATATTAATCTTCACAGCATCTCTGTGATGTAGAAGTGCTGTTATCTCCATTCTCTGTTCAGTTGGGTAACTGAGGCACAGAGAGACTAACGATTTCCACAAGGTCATCCAGGAAGTCTGTAGAAGACCAGGGATGTGAACCCTGCTGAGGCCCAGGGTGTAATGCCTTACCTAGCCATCCTTCCTCTTTCTAAAATGAACACACTTTTTCAGGCCAGCAAATGGTTTAAAGATCAGTGAATGGCTTAGGAATAAAAAGTAGGAACCAGGATACTCCTTAAAGTAATATTTGTTTTGCTCAGGTTTTTATATGGAATGAATTACAGAAAAGGAGGGCGCATTACTCAGTATGTGTCTAGGGATGTAGTTTTGTCTTTTTTTTATTATAAATTGTGAGGTTCCCCCTTTTCTCTCCATTCTGCTCATCTGAGGAAGTGGGTTTTGCCCACAAAAGCTCATGATACTATATATATATAATATATAGTATTTGTTAGTCTCTAAGATGCTACAGGACTACTTGTTTTTTAAAGTTTCAGACTAACACAGCTATCCCTTGAGACTTCTGTCTACTGGTAACTGCAAGAGACTGGGAGTTCTGTTCTTTCATTTGTCACTCACCTTTGCTAATGTTTTTAGTATCTCTACCTAAAGTTTCCCACATACAAAAAGTATATAGATGTTTTGTGTCTTCAGTGTTTATAGAAAAGTGACATAAAAGAACAAAGATATCAGCATTCATTTTTTCATTACAATAGAAAAACTGATTGTAGGGTCTCTAGTTGCCTTTCTCTATAATCTGGAATTTTGTGTGTGTTCTATTCTAGGCAGTAAATGCACAAACCCTGCTATCTGATATCCATCAGCAAGTGGAATGCTTCCTGATTGGTTGCAGATGGCCTTCTGAGAGACAACAGTGATGGCTTATTCAAATTCTAGAACAGTACTTTACATTCTCACAGGTCACTTTACATACCATTTTCAAATATTGGCAGATCATGTCATAGTTTTGTTAATTTAATAGTTCCCATTTTAAACATCCTTAAACATGGATTCCTCTTTGAAGAATTTGAGAACAATAAGATGATCCCTTGGAGTAAAGGACCCTGATTTCTCCTATTTGAGGTAATAGCTGATTACTATGGAATTTTTGAAGTCTATATCTAGTTTTACTACTAAATTATGGGGTGTCTAATCTTATAATACTGAAAACATTGGCACTTTTGCTACTGACTTCACTGGAAGCAGAATCAGATCCATACCAGTGGTATTAGCTATTTCATCCAGTATTGTCATTAGAGGAAGTTAAAGGTTTTCTTCCTTTGCAGGAATATTTTATTTAGATAGTGGAAATTCTCCAGAATTTTAGTTCCTTTGATATGAAGTGAGCGGTGATGTGACTAACTGGAGAACATAGAACTGATGGGCACATCTAATTATGTGGCTTTGATATGTGAAATAAGGACCCATGCTGAAGCTGCAATCTGACTCCGTTCTTCCCAGAGAGTGAACTGCATTAAGCAGTCTACATGACCTTTTCCATAGTGTATTGCTTGGCTGGTATGGCATGTGACCAGCTAGATTTTTTTTCTTTTGTGCAAAGTACAGATACGCAAACAATAAAAAAAAAACTATAGCTCTAGTCAAGCAGTAGTATCCTAGCTTACAACTTTTAAACACTAAACCAGTCTTATTTTCTTGTCCCACTCACTGACTGCTAGTTTCTTAAAAGTTTCCATTCTTCTTATACATTGCTAGTGACCATATTAAATAATACTTTTTGCACTCCACCCCAATCTATTATATGATTAGCTAGAAAACAAAATCTTTACATTGAACAACAATAATTAATACACAATAGTAAATTATTCAAGTCTTCTCTCACTGTAAAAGTATGCAGTATGTAGTGAATGTTCTGGCACCAGTGCAAAAGGTTGTGTTTATCTATTAGCCACGGGAGTGCCCCTCCATGTCATTGGTAATTTTTTCTTTTCTTACCATACAAGGACAGAAGTCCTGCTCTACAGCAGAATAACATGAGCCTTATAAGGATAGCTGGTAAACTCTTGTTGAGTAAAGCAGGAAGTAAGAACTTGAACTTTAATCATCCTGTGTTTCCTAAGTATGTTGTATGCTCTGTCACATTAAGAACCGTTTAAACATAATTATTAACTTGTACAATTGCCACTTTCCCAAGGTGTTTTTAGACTTAACATTTGCATGCCCCTACCTCCATAAAAAGTCCTTTTCAAATTAAAATATCCATGTGCTTTTCATAAAACCTCTGGCTGTAAGTGAGAGTCCTTTGTTCTGCAGTTTGTGGCTAGGAAAAGAATACAACAGGAGGTAATACCTACATAGGGATTTTATATTTTTTGGCCCTGGTCCTGCAGTCCTATTGCTCCTATTGACTTCAAATAGATTAGAGAACTGTGCCCTTGTGCATGTGCATAATTTCATTCATTCTAGTGGCAGTTATGCATTAAAGGATAGTTGCTGTGCAGTACATCAGCCATGTATACCTCACACAGTGTGGTCCATGACAAGCATTCCTAGGCAGTATTATAATACAAATGGGCTACGGCTAGACTGGCAAGATTTAGCGCAAATACTCTTCTAAACACAAGAGTTTTTGTGTTAGAGTATTTGAGTAAGAGAGCGTCTATACTGGCATGTGCCTTTGCACAAAAGATTTGCTTTTGCACAAAAGCATCCGTGCCAGTGTAGACGCTCTCTTGCGCAAGAAAATTCCGATGGCCATTTTAGCCATCGGGCTTTGTTGCGCAAGAAATTGATGTTACCTGTCTACACTGGCCTCTTGTGCAAGAATACTTGCACAAGAGGACTTATCCCTGAGCAGGAGCGTCAGAGTATTTGCGCAAGAACCACTGATTTCATACAGTAGAATGTCACTGTTCTTGCGCAAATACTCGCGGCCAGTGTAGACACAGCCCATATGTTGTTATGGCTGGAAATGATGGATTCTAAAATCTTTAATTGCAAAAAGGCACTATCTTGTACCTTTGCCATGAAATAAATGTGTATTTTCAGTTAGATGCAATGCCAAGTACCCTATTCACGCTTTCTTGTTATAGCTAAGTTAAATATTGAAATAGTTTTCAGTGCATTAAAAGTCATTTGTATTCCTGGAAGTAATTTTCCTTTTAAAAGAGTAACCCTTTATTCTACTGCCCTTCATATGTTTTGGAAACAATAAGTCTTCATAAGGGAGTTGTTTACAAAATGCTGTCACAGTACTTACTCTGTGACTAAAACAAATGTAGCTTGGAAAATGTCAGTGTGAAAGCTTGTAAAGATAAGAGGCACATAGACTTGATGTAAATATGTTACACCAGAAGATTAAGCAAATATCTAATGCAAGCAAAGCAAAGCTGAGGGTAATATTCAGATAGTATTATTAAAATATGTATCCAAATGCAGTGAGGCCAGTATTCTTGTGATACAGTAACATAAGCTAGACTCTTGTTTTTTAGCATTGTATCTCTTCCTGTGAACAAAACTCTATCCAGTACTCCATGTTTGTTTGTTTTTTAAATATGCTAGTCACTCTTTTTGCGTGCTGAATATCTGCAAATACCCTCACCCTCGTGTTGTAGTTTTGAGTGTTTCCTCTGTACCTTGTCATGGAGATACTGCTTTTAGCCTTTCTTAAGTTCAAGTTTAGCAACTTCTGTTGTTAAAATAAGGGCATTATAGGTAGAAGATATAGAATTTAAATTCTTAATATTCCTATGATACGTTGTTATGAGTAAAACAGACACAATGTAACTTTGACATTGTTCAGTGTTTTAAACAAAGATTCTCATCTCTGTAATCTGAGAATGTGTGCAAACTGGATACGTAGTAACCAAAAAATAAACATTACTCACAAAACTATTTTGTAAACTTGAGTTTTCTTGGGCACCATTACAGTATGTAGGTACTTCATGTAAGGTGAAAGATCAATCTGTTGTCCTCCATTATGAGAGAGCTGCATAGTTAATTGAAGGAAGGAGCAAGCGAGAGAGAGAACACAAGTGAATGTGTGCATCTATAGAGAAAGAAAAACTATTTGTTAGCCACTTAATCAGTTAGACTAGTGTTCTGTTTTACTACATTCTCCCATCTGTTGTTCTAAAACCATCTACATGACTCTTTACCAAAGAAAACTCTTAGGTTGTATTATGGATTCATTTTCTTCACTTCTTTTCCTTAGGCTGAGAGCGATGTAGCTTCTCTGAACAGACGTATCCAGCTGGTTGAGGAAGAGCTGGATCGTGCTCAGGAGCGTTTGGCAACTGCTCTGCAGAAGCTGGAGGAGGCTGAGAAGGCAGCAGATGAGAGTGAAAGGTGAGTATAACCTAGTTCAGGTATTTTTTTGACATGTGTTGTCCAGATGTGGGATAGATACAAATAAATTAACCACTCTTTTATGCCTTCTGATTGCATGTAATCGTCTGTGCCTTCATGTGTGCTGATGTCGCTCAATTACAGTTTATCTGGAGGGACATCTGGAACATGCAGGCTTTAGTCCTGGTTTATATTAAGGATGTGAACAGATAACTGATTAACTTGTTACCCAGTAAACATCGCCCTAAATGAGTGATGCTTACCAGGTAACAGTTAACCAGTACCTGTGGGGGAGGGGCCATACCAGCCCAATTGGTTTGGAATGGCCCCCTGCCTACTCCTCCTGTAATCAGTTAACTGCTTAAACACTATATTGAACCCATTAACTAATTAAATAGGATTTTACATCCCCAGTTTATACATCTGGTTTTGAGGTAATGCTTTTCAGATATTCTGTGACCATTAGGCTTGGTGTTTTGGCTTTTGATACGTTGTGCTCCATGTTGGGAGACCCAAGTTAATCACAACCCCAAACTCTTGTATCCATCCAGAGCCTGGAGTTCGGTGGTGATGTTTCACACTTAGTCTCATGATGGGGGACTCTAGCCTGTCTCTCTCCTGAGCATCAAACTAGAAAGCCCACCCAGAGACTAGCAAGCCTGTAAAGAGACTGCTGCTCTGTCTGGTCATATGTTTGGTGCATTAATGTTGTTTTGTGCTTTTGTGGCTGAGGAAGGGCAGAGAAGCAGTTGGTCCAAATAGGGATTTGAGTTAGGATTTTCAAAAACACTTGTGTGAATTAGGAGCCCAAGGACTAAGTGCTTTTGAAAATCCCACCTGTAGACTTGTACAGTTATATTTAATACCCCTGATATAATAGTGTCGTTCATCTGAAATGATCACTACACGTTTTTCAGGCTCATTCTATGCCATTACTTATAATGCAGTCACACATTACACAACAGCTGGGAAAGGGAACTTTGGTTTAGCATAGTGGGGCAAATCTTGGCTCTTGAAAAAAAGGTTTTGTTTGTTTGGATCAGAAAGGACTTTAGGTTCTAAGGTCTAGATACAGTAGATTACAGAGAACTCTGATTTCTACCTTAGAAAAATACCCAGCAGAGATTTGAACATGCAGTGCTAGAGAGTTGAGTCTTATGCTATATATTGTTTGTCACTTTTGAGGGCACCAGAAGCAAGTCCCTTTTGTCATTCACTTTTGAGTGAAGGGAACACTTTCACTGGATTGAAGAAAAGTGTGGTCAGGCTGCTGATTACAAACTTTCATGCAATGCTCAGTTATGCAAGCGGCATAACGAACCACTTCTGTTTAACTCAGACTCCATCAGTTTCTTCTCAGCCTTCTGTATGAAAGCACGCAGGTCGCCAGGGCTAGAGATGAGCAGTTGTGCCTCACACTCTATCGAATAGAACGACCTCTCGGGCATACTGCAGCCAGCTCATTCCATTGTCATAGAAAGAGGCACTGAAAATGGTGGAGGGACTGGAGAAAAACAAGGAAGCACTAACTCTAGTATTGCCTAATTTTTCTGTCTTTCAGAGGAATGAAGGTCATTGAGAACAGAGCCCAGAAGGATGAGGAGAAAATGGAAATCCAAGAGATCCAGCTTAAAGAGGCCAAGCACATTGCTGAAGAGGCTGACCGCAAGTATGAAGAGGTCTGTTCCTGAGTGCATATCAAAGAGCTGAGGCCTTACAGACTTTGATTATGCTTTTCTCCTTTGTTTGCTTTCAAGTACAAGAGGTCACAAGCATCTCTGTCAGTAAGAGAGTGGTTCCGTTCCCAGAGAAATAGGTCCTAAGTGTTTCAAGAGGCAAGACTGTGCTTTGTCTAAGATGTGATACAGACTCATATTCCACGGGACAGTAGGAGTGGAGATCTGTGTTAATGCCATAGCAGAGAGTAGCGCACTACACAGAACCATATTTGATAAAATGGCACAAAAAAATGGCCAATAATAGCACAGACATGTTGGCCTGTCCATCATCCTGATATGTGATATCATGACTTCGCATACCAAGATGATGCTGCGCCAGCTATGATTGCTCCAAAATGGCTGAGGGAACGAAGAATCGCAGCTATTTTCAGAGAGGCTATAAAAAGGAAAACTTATTTTTAAGCTGTCGTGTTGATGAATGGAAGTTGGGGACATGAAAAATCTGGTCAGGTGATGTACTCAGACCCATATATGTAGCAAGGGTCTAGTGCAGCCAGGAATCCAATGGATTTCCTTGAATTAGTAATTCAGAGAGAAATGTATTGTCCCTGTATGTAGAATATGCAAGACTTTGGCTGAACTAGCATATAGTGTGATTTTGTTTTGTTTTCGTCTTATTTGTCTTCCTCTAGGTGGCTCGTAAGCTGGTGATCATTGAGAGTGATCTGGAGCGTGCCGAGGAACGGGCTGAGCTCTCAGAAGGGTAAGTGCTGTGACTTCCCAGACAGGTGTGTGAGATGCTACAAGACGGTGATTGTACTTGCATGAAAAGTTGGCAGTACACTTCTTTGTGTTCAGCTCCAAGCTATGTTATGCTCATTTACTGTAATGATTGAGATAAATGTTAAACACCAAAGTAAATGTGTGTAAGGGGGGGGCGAGTGTGTTTTTGTCACTGCATGTCCTACCTGCACACTGATTTTGTGAATGGCTTTTGTGCATTTCATATGTTCACTAACAGCCAAGTCCGACAGCTGGAAGAACAATTAAGAATAATGGATCAAACCTTGAAAGCATTAATGGCTGCAGAGGATAAGGTACTGATACTAATATACAGTTTTTAGGTTTAACTGCAACCCAAGTCTTCGAGCTTTCATAGCCCAGTAGTTCACTCAGTAATGATGACTGAACCTTCACTGCACTCTTTACTCTCTTTGCATCTTGCTTTGGTGGCTTTCTTTGGTCTGTTTTATTTAACCTTTTACAACTGATCTTTTGGCAGCCAAAAAGAAGCTGAACTATCTTCTTCTATTTACAAATTCTGTCAGTACTTCCAAGTAAGCCTGATGCTATAGATAACTGGTTTGTAATGGGCTTTGTTTTTTGAAAGAAAATTCTGGCATTGTAATTAATTGCTCTCAGTCTGCGATGGATTCAGCTGCTTTTTAGGCCGTTCTTTTGCTCTGTTATTCAGTTTTCATTTTTCTCAAATTCTTCCCCCTTTTTTCTATTTCTTTGGCTTGATTGCCCACCTGTACCCTTTCCTGCCTGTGTTCCAAAATAATAGCAAATGTGCTGAGCTTGAAGAGGAGTTGAAAACTGTGACCAACAACCTGAAGTCGCTGGAGGCTCAGGCTGAAAAGGTAGGCTAGAGCCTTAAAACCCCAATGGCCTGGATTTTTATTCATTTTCCTTAAATGTTTACACTGTATTTCAGCAAGGCTTTTGGTACATTAATCCAAGTACATAATGGTATTTAAATATACATATCAATTAATTATCCATCAGTGTTATTTAACATTTTATATGCTATGAAATGCAATTTGTGGGCCAAGATGTTTAATTTTTTTCCAACTCGTCCTCCTTTAACGTTATAGTACCAGATGTTGTCCAGAGTTACTTGGGCAAAAAATTGGCCCTTTTAATAAATGAAAGCAAGATGGTTATGTCTTGAAAGATAAAATGAAGTACATCCAACACTAGGACTGGTATATCATTACAATGTAAGATTGTCATATATGCTGTATTTTCACATAGGGAATGTTTGGTCTGATATCTCATGCCCTTTCTAATTACAGTACTCACAGAAGGAAGACAAATATGAAGAGGAGATTAAGATCCTGACTGACAAACTGAAGGAGGTAAAATTAGAGCAGTCCTGTATCAATGGATCTTACAATACTTCTCTGATAAATGTGAAATTAACTTGTCAGGGTGGAAAATGGCATAATGTTAGGTGCCAGAATCAAAGCTACAGAGCACTAGATAACATTGAAGGATGCTTCTGATTTTACATCTATTTCCTATTATCCTGTCATTGTACAGAACTTTTTCCCATATCATTTCTGCCTTTGCATTTGTAAATACTATGAAAGTTGTGTGTCGTATATAGTTTTTGACCTTGCATGTTTTTTTATCTCCAGGCTGAGACCCGTGCTGAATTTGCAGAGAGGTCAGTAACCAAGCTAGAGAAAAGCATCGACGACTTAGAAGGTATGACTGCTTTATTTTTCACACTTCCTGCAGAATGCAAAGCTGATATTCGCTCCTGGGCTTCATCTAGTGCCCAGTCCTACAAATCTTTATTTCATGTGACTAGTCCCATGAAAATAAGGATGGACAGGATAAGACTATAAATAAATGAAGTATTTTCCAATCCAAATTTATTACTCATTTAAACTTTTTAGCTGGACAATGTTTTGCTCTTGCCTGTTTCTTTTTCTTTGATATTCTAAGACTTTTGTTTCTTTAAACTCTTCTATTTCAATATTCAGATAAGGAAAATGATCACATGGTATGAATATGGTAGTTTTAATTATTTCAAAATATCAGCAACCAGTAGTATGTTGTTTGTTGTAATGAGGAATGTCAAGTTTATGACGGAGACAAGTGCAGGTCAGGGCAACTATTTCACTGCATAGAACAGTGGCTATTTTCGGCAATTTAAGTTAATGGCTTATTTACACATACAGGAGCACAGCCTATTTAATTCCCCAAATTTGATTTATAGGGCAATCAGAATTAGGGATGTGAACAGGTAGCCAGTCACCTAATAAACATCACCCTTAACCGTGATGCTTACCAGGTAATGGTTAACCATTACCTGGGAGCAGACCACTGCCCGGCCTGGGAGTCTGCATCCTTGCATGGGGAGGGGTTGGGTACAGAAGTGGCAGCCAAAAGCCTGCTGCCTGTCAGCCCTCCCCACCTCCACTACTGCTGCTTCCAGTACCCAGCCCATGAGCCTGGAAAGACTAGGAGCTGGCAGCCTTCCCTCTCTACTGCTGATGCTTCCAACCCTGCTTGAGGTAGCCCAATGTGAGAAAGGAAGGAGCTGGGCTGGAACTGCTCCTGCCTATTTCATGGGGGCCACTCCAGCCCAGCTATAACAGGTAGGGGGGCTGCTCCAGCAGGCTGGAACAGTCCCTGCCCCCACCTCCCTCCATTCAATCAGCTAACAAGCATATTTAACCATTTAATTAATTAAATGAGATTTTACATCCCGAATCAGAATTGTAGTAAGGTGCTCTTTTATCTTGAGAATAGAATTCAGTCGTGCTTTGTAATTAAAGATTAAACTATATGAAATTTACTCCTAACATTGTTTTAACTTTAAATTAAATATTGTAAGAAGTGTAATTGCTTGATATAAGAAGTGAACTTGGTGTGAGAGGTCTTTATTTATGGTCACTTTCTCAGTTAGAAAAATTAGAGAGAGAGAGAGAGAGAGAGAAGAAAATTAAGATGCTTGGGAAGAATTAAACCTCTGGAAAAGCCTGAGGGTATGACATTATACAAAACCCAAAACACCTTTTAAAGGCGGAAGCGAAACACCTCTTCTCCCTAAGCACCATTTTCAAATCTCTTCCCTCTGTTGCTGTCTAGTAGCTTATTGCATACACACAACATGTATAAAGCAAGCTAAATACAGTGTAGGGAAATGGGAATTATTTTTTCTTTTCACACTTTATTTTCTTTAGCTTTGTATCTCAGCTTGGCTTATTGATGAGGCAGTCATTTTAATTGACTTTTCACATAAAGCTTTTCACCATTTATATTCCTTTCTAATGTATATATTGTTTGCTTTCTTTGCCTGCCATGCTACTTCCTTCTGTGCACTGTTTCCCTTTCTTGATGCTGTTTCCGGATGGTGTCCCATGCCACTACCTTCACCTCCCATCACCTGCTCATTCTCCATTCCCTTTCACCTCTGCCTTCTCTGGTGAATGTTAGATGAGTTATATTCTCAGAAACTGAAGTACAAAGCAATCAGCGAGGAGCTGGACCACGCTCTCAATGATATGACTTCCATGTAAATGCCTTCTCAGCCCGTGCCTGCACCTGCTTCTTTACCCTCATGATTGTTCCATTACAGCCTTGCAAAAATTATACTTGCTCACTCTTTGGGAGGTGGGGAATAAATTGAATGGATGTGATTCGGTGTTAAAGCATTGTTAGTATTTTCTTCATCATGCTAACAGGTGGACAAGTATTGTGCCTGGTCTGGTAAATGTCCGGACAGTTTTGCAAGGCTGGTTTATCAATTCACTTATACCCTTTTCTTTTGTATCCATAAACCCTCTTCCCCTTGCAGTTGTCTGGCTTGGTTCTCTTTGCTAGTTCTTTTACTTTCCCCTTTTGAGTTCACTTCTGTTCAAGAGTTTCTACGGTGCTCATCATTCTGAAGTTGCCAAAATATACGAATCTCCGTACATGCCGTACAGAGTTCTATAGAGAATGTTTTCCATTTTGTCATAGTGAACTTTTAGATCTTTTTTTTTTTAATAGAATGTCACTTCTATTTGGGATGTGGGTTGTTGCCGTGAAAAGTTTTGAAAAATAAACCTTCACACATTTGGTGATGGTGAAATAAAGTAATTTGAGAGAAAAGGTGGCAGAAATGTGGAGTATTGCTTGAGTTAAAGGGCAGAAGTTTTTACTTTTAGTAAAAAAAAAAACAACCAAGAAGTGGTAACATTGCAGGTTACACAGGGTGTGACAGAACAGTGTCTTCGGTGGCATAGTGTTGTTTCAAGTAGATTGAATCTTCATGTGTGCTTTGAAACATTGAACAGAAGTTTACTATACTGAAATCTTCACATTCTTTCTCCCCTCCCTATATTAATAACGCATGTGCATTAAGTTTTTAAACTTGAGATCAGAAAACCTGAATACTCACGGCTCTGTCTAAAGCCGTGGTGTCCAATATGCTAGCCACATGTTGTTAGTTAGCCGGTTGAGTGTGGCTAGTTTGCTATAGCAGTAGTCACTATTGCTCCAGAACTGGTTGGACACCACGAGTCTAAAGCATACCTAATTGTTGATGTTACTTTCGATTTCTACACTTCAGTTTCAGAGGTCAACGCGTTTTCAGTGAGCTTTAGCCTTTGGTGAAAGCAGGGGTGAGGAAGATTTTGGGGGGGTTCGGGGCCACCGACCAACAGAAAAATCAGTTGGGGACCACATACAAGTGAGAAACAAAATAAAACCCTCACTGATCAGGCTCCCAACAGAGAAGCCAGGCCGGGGGGGAGGGGAAGAGACATTCCCCTCGCTCACGCAAGATGGGGGGCGCTGAGGGTCAGAGTTCCTGCCCATCCAGGACTATATTAACTCTGGGGGCCCAGGGCTAGTAGATTTTGTGGGCACTCCTAGGTTCTGTGTTAGGGCCAAAATGAGGAGTTTGTAGGAGGGGGCTTCTGGAGAACAGGTTGGGGTGATCTGGTCCGGTGATAGGGTGCAGGAAAGGGCTGGGCGGTTGGGTCTGGGAAGGAGGAAGGGGTTTTGGGAAGCTTACCTGGTGCAGCTCCTGGGAGTGGCGGGACACACAGGTGGCTCTGTGCTAACTTCCTTGCACTGCTGTTATCTTAGCCGGGCATGAAGGGGGTACGCGGCTTCCTCCCCCTGCCAGGCAGAGTCTTTAGTACCAGCTTTCTGCTGCTTCCCTCCACTGAAGGAGGAGAGAACCCCAAGCTTCATGGGCCAGAACCAGCCCTGGACCCTAGGTTCCTCTCCCTGGATTAGAGCCAACAATGTTCTTTGCATGTATTGAAGGTTTTACATTCTCCACCCCCCGCGCTTAACTTTTTTCTAATTTTCAAGCATTAGAACTCTGGTTGTGATCTAATACCATTTTTGTATGTTTTGATTCTAAGCCCAGAAATACAATTCCACACAGTGATTTATCACCCTAATATTCTGGTAGTTTGTAGGACTATAACAGCGTTATCTTCATTTATAGCATGCAGTGACTTGCATGCAACGTCTTCTTGCAAACTATTGTAGAATAGCATTAATTGGGGAGATTTTCAGTTTGAAAGTAGGCTTAAAATCTGATGCAGTGCCATACACTGACGATTTCATAAGTATATCTGCATTTCTGTAATTGGCTTTGACTTTATAGGTAACTTTTTTCATAAATGGAGTTTAACAAATGGAAAAAAATCAGGAATTGAGACTCAACTCTAAATACATTTCTCCATATATATTTAAATGAAGGCACTTCTATAATGTTCCAAAAGGAGGTGGGGTGTGATATTTCTCTAGTAATCAGCTTGGCATGTTTGCGTTCACTGTGCTGTTGCTGCTGCTTTTTGAGTTCTATTATGCCACTTTTATTTCCCACGTTTTATCTTCATGCAGATAAATTTCTTTGCTTCACCTCTCCAAAGATACCTTCATCAAGCTGGATAAACCGTCTTTACAAGCTCTTGGATGTTTCACGGGTTCATTGTCCTATCCTCCAGCTTATTCTTCCTTTTTAGCATCCTGGCTGAGGATATTGCTCTCTTTGTGCCTTCTATTGTACAGAAACTCTACTTCTTTTAATGTAAAATAAACATCCCACTATGTGAGCTGTATCCCTTTTGCTATTCCTTTGCCTTTTATTTATTTAAATTAAAGATCTGCTTTTTTGCATTAGGGATTTATTTTTTATTTTATTTTTCTGCTGCCTCACACTCCCCCCGTTTCTGACTCCCGCAAACATCTTGCCAGAGAATCAACAATACAAAGTAGCAAAATGAAAAATACCAGGCTGTAACAATGCTATTCTTGGCTATCTTTAATTGGTTGCTTTTGTCATGTAGTCCTCATTTTCTCTCAAATTAAAATTCAGTTTATATGACTTTCTTAGACTTACTGGGATTTTTTAGAGTCTTTTATTGTTGGGCCAAAATCTGCAAGGACATAGCTCTCACTGGGGTCATTTGGTCGTGGGAATACAGCTGAGGACAGTTTGGCCCTTTAAATGCTTGACAGTTATGTTTTTCTAGAGTCCAAAATTTCCCACCAGTTTGAAGTCTTGATGTGGAAGACTTCCTGAGTTATATAAATTTGTTGTTTAACTTCTAGTAAAAGATCCTTTATAGGATTTTTCACTTGATAATCTGTTTTCCTCCCGGAATAGGATAACCAAATGTCCTTATCTGTGTTCATTAACAATTTGGATTATGGAATTTTAAAAAATTGATTCATCTATCACCATAGGTGCTAATAGTTTACTTTTTACATTTCACAGGGGAAATTAAAATACAATAATTTCACTTTTATTCTTAGTGAGTGTCACAGACAGCTAGTGCAAACCTTCAAATCTGAATTGCAGAGATTTCAGAGGAATGGTTTTAAATCTGAACAAAAAATTCTTATAATTGGAATTAATTGTTAAATCATTTTCATATATAAGTAAAATGCTTCCATTGATACCAGATTTTATAAAGTTTTGTCTGACAAAACCTAAATGCTGGGTTCAGATTGACCTGACAGGGTTCCTTTTAAAGATAAAACATTAAAGATAGACATTTTTTGCTCTCCTACTGTAATGTACAACTGAGCCTTAATGTTGCTTCAGGAGGACTTATATTCATTGTAACTATTTTAACTTCATTTCCTTCACAATGGAAAAAGTCCTTTTTCTCTACTAGCTTTACATTAAAGTGAATATCAATTTAAACTGAACTGACTACTAAGTATTCCTTTCATTTGATTTTGTTGCTAAAGTGCCAATGCTCAAAATGTTAATAAGCTTTGGTCAATGTACTTGAGGGTGGTCCATTTAAAAGTTGTAAAACAGTCACTTTTTAATGTGGCTATGTTTTCATTCCTGTTAAAAAGATACCACCAAATATCCTCATACAGAGCTTTTTCATTTATATTGTTAATTCTTGCCTTTAGTTGCAATCCTCCATGAAGCTTGAAAATGCTTCCTTCATCCTTCCCTGCTGTTTTTCCCAATTAATTAATTGGGGGGAGGGAGAGCTCAGTGGTTTGAGCATTGGCCTGCTAAATGCAGGGTTGTGAGTTCAATCCTTGAGATGGCCATATAGGGATCTGGGGTAAATCTGTCAGGGATGGTACTTGGTCCTGCTGTGAAAGCAGGGGACTGGACTCAATGACCTTTCAGGGTCCCTTCCTGTTCTATGAGATAGGTATATCTCCTCACTCCCACCACATTTTGAATAGAGTTGGAAATAACTTCTCCCCCTTTCTTTAATAACTTCTGCTTGTGCTATCCCATCATATCATTATGTCTGTTTGTTCACCCACATTACTGCCTATTAGAAAAAGCTCAGATTTGACTATGCCCTTGCGCAACTAGTTATTTTAGGTCTAGTCCTAATTTGGGTACAAAGATTGGGAATCCTTACCTCAATGATTTATATAACTTTGGTTTCGATTAATGCAGGTAAACATTCAGATTATAATTCAAATTGTAACATACTATTGGCTGTATAATGCTAAATACATTTTGGCATTTGGAATGGAAGCTTAGTTACATCTAGATTTTGGGTACTGCTTCCAAGTATGTTTTAATATAAAATATTGAAGTGGGCAAAGAGGAAATAAGAGTGGAACTGAGGCAGTCTGGGAGCGGTGTACTGATTTATCCTCTGATCTTATTCTCTGGTTAATGGAGCTTGGGCTCTCAGGAGGAACAATTGGTGATAGTTTGTAGGATGCACTTCTTCAATGAGACACATTTGTTTCTTGGCCTTGCCATCTTTGTGTGGGGCTGGACCCCTACCTTCTAGCGTAGGGTGGGGAACCTGTAGCCTGCAGGCCAGTTCTGGCTCTCGACGTCCTTTGATCCAGCCGGTGGATTCTGCTTGGCAGGGGGAAGGAACTGGCTCTGTGCACTGCAGGGAAGCGTTCCCTGCAGGCACTCTTGCTCCCTTGCCCCGTCATTCCCCTTGGCTGAAAAGCATGGCCAATGGGAGCAGCGGAGAGTAGTGCAACCCAATCCCCTGCCCTTATTTTCCCCTTCCCACCCCTACCCTGAGCCCACTCCTTCAGCCTCCCTCCCGCCCAGACCACACACCACCACCTTGCTCCTGCACCCTACCTCTTAACTTGTACCTTCACCCCCAGCTCAGTCCTGCTCCCCAGCACCCTCTCCCTCACACCTGAATGCCTAATTTTTGTCCCACTCCAGAGCATAGGGAGGCCCCACAAAGTCTCCTAGCTCTAGGCCCCCAGAAGAGTTAATCAGCTCTGGGGGTAAACTCGATTCTCCCCCCAACCCTCATTGGCTAGAGCTCGGGGGGAGTATTTTTTTTTTCTCTCAACCCACACAAAAAAGATTCCCCACGCTTGTTCTAGTGGAAAAGCATCAGGGAGGGTAAAAGAAACAAAATGGATGGTTCTCCCCAGCTGAATAATTTGTGGCGTAAGCACGTTCAGAAACCTGTCTCGACCGGGCTCAGAATTCACCACCAAACTATCAATAAAAATACACAAAAATGAAAGAGAAACTGAATGCAACTTCATGGAATTTCCCTTTCTGGATTTAATATCTGAAATATATGGTAGCTGTTGCTGTTTTGTCCAATCTTGAAAACTACTGACAGTCCTTTTCCATATTCAAGTAACATATTCACCTGTAACTCGCAATGACTTTGTGAAAGCTGTCAGAAGGGTTTTTTAGTCCAGTTGAAAGGCTTCATAACTTGTCAGTAGTTGAGAAGTAAATGTTCTCTTTCTAAAGTATCATTTCAGCTACCAAATTATGCAATAAAGGGAAGCATTTAGGGCTTGAGAAAATTCCTGTTGAACTCAATGGCAAAACTCTAGTGGAAGACTCAGTGGAAAAGTTCCAGTGATTTCCGTGTGACTTGGACTGAGCCAAAATAGTATGCTGTTGACTAATGCTTTTCTGCTGCAGGGAAGGCTGATTATACTATTGCTTTTAGTTAGCTAGTACTGAGTATGATTTTTGCCACCTCTTCTGCATTTGCAAGGACTCAATGACATTCATAAAACAAGCAAAGCCTATGTACATTGCTTGTGTATGTGAATTCAGGCTAGGATGTTTATACTATATTTCATGTGGCTTCACTGGGAATTTCATAGAAGTTGTCCTATTTTTTTCTGTTTTTCCTGACTCACAAGCGTACCCCACACAAGGGGCCTTAGAGAAGTCCTTTCTTTATAGATCGTAAGCTGTTTTCTTGGGTTTTGAAGTAGGTATTTAGTCATCAGAAAACTAGAATATAAAGGGATTCCTAAGGTAAAGCATTTCTTTAATGTGTAACTACTGAACTGTCTGTTGTGTGACTAGTTTCTTTATTAACTCTTTGCTCTCCTGTTTCTGTCTAATCTTTGTTCATTCTGCCTCTCTTTTTCTTTTAACCTGCTTGCTGACTGTACAGACCAGCTCTACCAGCAACTTGAGCAAAACAGTCGCCTAACTAATGAATTAAAGCTGGCATTGAATGAGGATTAAATTTTAGTGTGAATAAACTTAGTTGTGTCTAAACAAACTTAATTTGAAGTTCTTCAAGAATGAATGAGTCAAGGTAGAAATATGCAAGAAACCTGTAAATTGATTTCCAAGATATTGTAATGGCTGTAAATTTATGGATGAAATGATCAATTCACTTTTGGGGCAAAAGTGGAAGAAATAACCCATCTGATAAGGCTCCTGCAGTGTCTTGGAGCAGTCACAAATTCTTTGTTTGCCTGTGTTAAAGTTGATATTTTAAAAACCAACCCCCCTCTTTGTAGAAAGAACATAATCCTTTTTAGCTGATGTCACAAATTAAGAGTTTTATTGGTAACTAGGGAAGGAAAAATATTACCTTAAGATTCAGATTTCAAAACCAGAATAAAATATATTCCCAGCTGTTTTGTGTCTGGAAATGTAATGCATTGTTTTGAGTTACAATAAAATTGGATTGTAATTGACTAAAAAACGGCTTTGAAATAGGAACCCCTTTTGGAAATACCTGATCAGTTTAGAGGTATGCTTGCATTAGAATAAAGTTGTTTTTCCTGCTACCAGAACATTGTGCTCACATACTATATTAAGTAAGAGTGTTAAATGACTGTTCTATTAAAAAAAAAAGTGTGCATGCAACATAAAACTACTAACTGCCAATAAAATGCTGTTATAACATCTGATAAAACTTGTTAATTTCAGTTTTTTGGTTCTTTTGTTCTCATTCTCTGCAAGTTCTGAATTTATAATGCGACTTCAACAGTATAGAAATGCCAAAAATACAGATTAACAAATTCCGTCATTTATTGTTGCCCCATGTTCCTTAAAAAAGTTTAAATCATCTTATTCTCATAGCACATGGCTTCTGGAACTTACATAAATCTAGTATCTTTTTGGCAATGTGTGGTTTTTTTTAACACATATAGCTGCAGAACAGTTCAAAACTTGCATCACTTGCAATTCATTTGTTAGTTTGGACTTTTTCCTAGTTGTCTTGGTTGGGAATATTGGTATTAATGAGCATGCACATATCTTATCATAATAAACTCCTTCATTACATGTGGTGATTGCATGTCTTCCTGTATAGATAATTGATGTGTCCAAAGAGCAGCTATTCACATTTTGATTTTCTAATCCCGTAACAGAGAAAGTGGCGCATGCCAAAGAAGAAAACCTTAGTATGCATCAGATGTTGGATCAAACTTTACTGGAGTTAAACAACATGTGAAAACCTCCTTAGCTGCGACCACATATCTGTTTTTGTTTTTTTTACACCTGCTTGCCATGAAACCCCTTAAACATGTTTTCATTTTCGTTTCATCACAGTCACAGAAACATCTGCTGAATACAGGCAGGGGTCAGGGAAACACCAAAGTGGGCAAGCCATAAGCAGGTTGAACTATTCTATTATGGTTTCAATGTGCCATTTTCCAATGTAATGTTGCCTACACTTTGTAGAGAGTTCAGCAACACCAGCATGCTTAGTTTGTCCAGGAATCCTTGATGTGTCAGAGTATCCCACCTCAAGTGCCAGCTATATATTTAACAAGACAGTTAACGCTGAAGAGACAAATCAGGTGTGTACTGGTGCTACTTTGAACAAAAGGTCGGGCTGTAGCCTTTTGTTTGATATTGTACAATTCACAAGTTTATCCAGCATGGTAATTTATTTTATCTGGGTTTTATTGAGCTGTGCTAATTCAATAACACCAAGGATTTGTGAGCCACATAAAATATTTAAGACTTTTTTGGTTTTTATTTTGTGTATTTGCAGCTCATTACAAATGTGTAGGTCAGCATTTCAACTTGAGTATCCATTCCATTGTATTTTTCATGTTGAAATGAAAGATTCAGTAAATTCAGGAGAAAACATAAATTTGGGAGACTATTTTAAAATGTATTTTATTTGTGTGGGAGTTGGGGGGAATTTATAAATTGGTATTTGTCTCACTTTATTTTACACACACGTTGAGCAGTTTTAAAAGTATACCTGTATGTAAACATTGTATAATGATATGGAATAAAACGCACATTTTAGGACATTTTTTAAAATGTTGCTGTCCTGTGATTTATATTTTTAATCTTTTAGTCTTTTTGTTTATGTGGAGCATGCTTGTGGCTCATTGGTACAAACAATATGAACAAGTTGGCTTTCCACTTTCTCTAACAGTAAAGTGAAAACAATGCCAAAATGAATAACATTATGGTTTGTTTGCACTATTGCTAGAGGGTCACAATAGTTACACTTCAAAAAAAAATTGTGCTATAAAAATGCTCTGAATTTTTAATGATTGTTGTGTGTGTATATTCTTAGAGATTGGTCAGAACCAAATCTCCCAGGCCAAGCACAGTCAGGACTTGTCTTCACTGTAAAATTAAATCAAATAATAACCCAAGTATAGCCCGTAACACAAGTCGGTTCAAACCCAAGTATGGTAGTGTTTTTAAGTTGAATTGTCTGACTTCTTGGGATATAGGTTACAACTCAAATTAGCATGTCTTACCAACTGCTAATACACCATTCTGGGTAGGTTAAACGTTACTTCACAGTCAGTTTACTGGGCAGTAAAGATGTGTATCCTCATACTCTGAGCCAGTTGTACAGCTCAGGCCTGTCTCTCCACTGGTGGACAGACTTTTCAAAGGCCTTGATCTTGGCTTAACTCTGTTTTCAGTGAAGTCAGTGGCACAACTCCCATTGACCTCTGGTGGGGACCAACAATGAACACATCTGAAAATTGTGCCTTAGCATATTTGTATATCATAGATGTTAATGTACTTGGTATGGTAACACTTTGAAAGTTTTCTTGTCAAGGCCACTCTAAGTGAACTACAGGCAGTCCCCAGGTTACATGGATCCGACTTACATCAGATCCCTACTTACAAACGGGGTGAGGCAACCCCGCACTAGCTGCTTCCCCCCAGCAGACCAGGGAGATGCAAAGCTAGCGCCCCCCCCCCCCCCCCAGCAGACCAGGGAGACGCGGAGCGGCTTTTCTCAGCAGACACCTCAGCTTGAGAATAAAGGACTGAGGGAAGTGAGGTGTGGGAGAATAAAACTGAGCTCTGGAGAAATGTTTGGCTAGAGTTTCCCCTACAATATGTACCAATTCCGACTTACATACAAATTCAACTTAAGAACAAACCTACAGTCCCTATCTTGTACGTAACCCAGGGACGGCCTGTATTCTTTCCCTCCCTCCTTGCAGTTTCAGCAGCTAGATTCTAAATGTGTATTTTCTTTATTTTAATCACCTGCTCTGTCACTGGAAAACTTGCAAAAGTGGGAATGGGTCTGGCTTGATGACTATTATGTCTCATTCATTCCCATATTTTTTTGCATGCACATACACAATTGGAAAAATGAGAGGCTACGATAGATCTACTGGAGCTGTTTCTCCATTGCCCTGGCCTCTGCTCATCATTGTAGAGAGGGGATGGACATAACATGGCAGGGAATAATCTCAGTGTCACAGGCCTCTGAATGGTGCAGAGCTGCTATAATGGCGCTATAACAGCATGATACCTGCTTCCCACCAACCCCTCAGTGCAGCGGCGGATTTAGGGCAGGGCGAGGGGGCAACTACCCCGGGCCCCACGCTTCCCGAGGCCCCACGCATGCGCCGTGTCAAAGGAGGGGTCCCACGGCACTGCCCTGGGCCCCGTGGCGCTCTCATCTGCCCCTGCCTGAGTGTAAAGACAGGTTAGAACATTGCCAGAGCACTTCAGCTGTTCTCTGCTTCCCGTGACCCACATGGTTATGAGAAACAAGAATGTATTAGAGAAGCTCTAGATCTGATCTAACTTGGATGGAACTGTCCCTGAAAATACCAGAGGTGCAAAAGTAGGTTAATAATAATCCCCCTTCCTTAGTGCAAGGTTGGAGTACCAGATAATGAGGCAGTAAAAGTCCGATCCTGCTCTTGTTCACTGAAGTTGATGGGACTGCTGACAGTAAGTGCTATGTTAGTTACTAGTAGTAAAGGTTTATAGAGTTGGGCCCTAGGCCAGGTAATGAGTCATTGGCTGGTCTGGAAGGTGAATGGAGGCATTCCCGGTTCTCAGCTCTGAGTTAAATGCAACCAGTACACTGCCTCTCCAAATGGCTGTTTTTATAGTCCTATAAACTCTGCCTGTGTATTTAGTTCTAAACTGATATATGCTTGAGTAAGGATACACCTTGTATGTATGCACATTAAAATCTCTCACCCTCAAGAAAGTGCTCCTAGTTTGTGAGTATAATTCCCCTTCTTGTGTGACTTATGTTTTCAGTATTTCTTAACGAGGTTTTCTGAAATATTAAAATGGCAATTATCTGCTAGGGATGTAAAAGATTAGCCAGTTACCTGGTGAGCATTAGTCTTACTGGCATGCTTATCCAGTAACTGGTTATCCAGTAGGGAACGCAGCCCCCTTCCCACTGCAGCCAGCTGGAGCAGCGGGATCTGGCCAACTGGAGCAGCCCCACGACCCGTGGAGGACTGTCTGGATCCCGGCTAGGCTATTAAAATTGTCTTGTTTAACTGGTTAACTTTTTTAAGGGGTATTTATTTACATCCCTAGAATCTGCAGAAGAGGTGTGAGTTCAGTTGAAAATCACATTTTTCTCTCAACTCCTGTAGTAACGTTCCTCAAATGAAGTGTATTGCTTGTTATAAGCCTTCACGATAGACAAGTAAGTACCTCCCTTCTCCGTGGAGAAATGAAGGTAAATGTGAGCTCTGAAGAGTAAGCCGCCCCAAGTTGCTTTTATTTGCTGACTAGCTACAGATAATACATACAAATGTACATTAGTATTGGCACAATAAAATCTGTTTAAATCAGTCTTACCAAATATTTCATGCCCCTGAGCCACTAGCCATTGTGGACCCACTCTTGTAGTCCTTTAGCAGGCGGGCAAGACACAACAATGTCTGAAAGTGACTGTTTGCATGCAGCAGGAGTTCCACCCTTTTAGACCCAAATATAACGCCTTAACAAACATGCTTTCTCTCCCTGCTGTTGCCTGATACTAACAGTAGAAATGCTAGCTCAGGAAATTAAGTTCAAAGATAAAATCAGTGAACCCCACATCATTTCAGTTTCCTGCAGTGTATGTTCTCACGTGGCATTCCAATTCATTTCTTCTTTGAATGCCAGAACATATTTGGCGGATTGAAATCTACCATTATGTATTACTTGTCTAGCATTTTAGACCTGCTGTAGTGCTTGGCAGACTTAATGTCTATTAAGTACTTTTCATAATTGTCTGTGATCTGTCCTTGGTCAGTAAGGGTAGGTCTACACTACAGGGCTATAGTCTTAACAAGCCACCCGTTATTTCAAAATATTTTTCAAAATAATGGATGTGCTATTTCAGCATGCCTGTAACTCTCGTTCCACAAGGGTTAAGGGATATCTCGAAATACAAAATTTGGCACTGTGTAGATGTGCCAAAAAGATACACAATTTGCATAGAACAATTATATATATAATTTTGAGTTTAGGGTGCTGTGTAGACACACCCTAAAATATTGTCTCTGTGCATCAATGCAGTAGGACCCTTTAGAGCCGTGGTTTCCAACCAGTAGATCGCAATCTACCGGTAGATCTCGGAGGCTCTAAGAGTAGCTCTTGAGCCCTCTCTGAACTGCGCACCTGCGCAGTACATTTACATTAGATTTCCTCATTTGAGGAGCAGCTACTCACCGAGCAACAGCACAGGTGAGTAACTGCGAGAAATGGTGGGAATTTTTTTTTTTAAGTAGCAGTATAAGGATTGGGGATAGCAAGTGATGGAGAGGAGGAGAATAGAGAGGGCGGGGCTTCAAGGAAGTGGTGGGGCGGTAGATCTCGGCTTGGTCTGTCATTTAAAAAGTGATCTTGGGTGTAAAAAGGTTGGAGACCACTGCTTTAGAGAATTAGTTCAGAGGAATTTAACGGGACAGTTTCTGCTCTCATTTGCACTAATTGAAGGCTGGGTTGAGATCATAGCTTCATGGGAATTATTCTCAATTTCTAAAGGTGAAAGTGAAAGTAGAAATTGGTGCAAAGTAATTAGCAAATGAAGAAATGCAAAGAATCAAAAGAGAAAATGAGAAAATATCACCAGTCCATTGTGAAATGGAATATCTTTCCTCAGACATTTTCTTTTGGACTGAGATTTATATTTTGAGGGTTTTTTTATTTTATAAAATAGGAACATCAATGAAAGAATGATTGAGTATTAAGGCAAAAGGGCCTGATGAAAAGTTAAATATATAGGAAAAATAAGTGGATATTTTCCATTCTAACATGTTCTCTTGAAAAACATTCAAAACCTTTTTTTAATGGAGGAAAGCGGTGTAATTTTCCTTCAGTATGTTTTGTGCTCTTTCCAAGAGCTATGCCATGGAAAATCAGTCCGCAGCTGCAAACCTCTCATTGTCTCTAAGCCAGGGCCCTGCCAATTTGTAAGCTATTCCTGAGTATTGCATAAGCATAGGATACCCCTAATATATATGAAGCTTAGTGAGCAATGCAAATGTCTGTTAGTAGATTTATGTAGGGGAGAGCAATGAAGAGTTCGCAAAAAACTTTTTTTGTGCAGAAAATGCAAATACAGGCAGTCCCCGAGTTACGCAGATCCCACTTACGTCGGATCCACACTTACGAACGGGGCTTTCTCGCCCTGGAGCTCGCAGGCAGCAGGACCGCCCAGAGCGCAGCGGTCCCGCCACCTCGACCTTCGGGGCAAGAAAAGCTGCTCCGGGTGCCCCTGGTCTGCTGGGGACCGTCTCCAGCAGACCAGGGACACCCGGAGGAAAGCCGGGGAGGCGGAGGGGTCCCGCAGCTCTGAGGCTTTGCCAGAGCAAAGCCTCAGAGGTGCGGGACCCCTCTGCCTCCCCGGCTTTGCTCCCCGTGTCCCTGGTCTGCTGGGGGGGGGGGCGCAGTTAGTGCGTCCCCCCTCCCCCCAGCAGACCAGGCTTTTGTTGTGGACCCTGGGGTAGAGCAGCTGGGGTTCTGCCGGGTTGGTCCTGCAGGGACCTACCTGGCAGCCCAGCTGTTCTGTCCCAGGCTCGAGATTCAGCTGCTGTTGAAACTGATCAGTGTCTGATTCCAGGAAGCTGGGGGCAGAGCAATTCTGCCTCCGGCTTCCTGTAGTCAGCCCCTGGTCAGTTTCAGCAGCAGCGGCTGAATCTGGAGCGAGTTCCGACTTACATACAAATTCAACTTAAGAACAAACCTATAGTCCCTATCTTGTACGGAACCCAGGGACTGCCTGTACTATGTTAATAATTAATAAAGATGCTGACCTGGTCTCTATTTCCCACAACCTCATAATCTTGATTTCTGTAACTCACTGAAATTCTATCTCCCTTGTAATCTAGGAAGCTATCCAGTTCAAAGGGCCTGATTCTTCATGCATACAAAGGCCAAATTCCCTTTGACTAAGTGGAAGATTTGTCTCTATAAGATCTTATTTTGTCAATTCTTCACTCATAAGTTATCAAATGCCAGGAATTTTTACTGAAGCATTACTATTTATTGGTCTCTTCTTCCTACTATGCTGGGTTTTTTTAAACAGCAGCTTCCTCCTGAACAGTCTTAGTCCGCTGTTTAAAAATGTCACAGCTATAATTGACAAGTATAAGATGAGATGCAAATTTCATGCTGTGGCTTGGAAAGTCATGAAAATCAGTTTCATTTGTACACAGCATTTCACAACAAAGTATCAGGGGAACATAAAACTAATCCCAATCCTGCCAAAGGATTGTAAAGCATGAGCCCTTATTCACATGCAGAGCCCTGCTTGGAAACTGCATTTGTAGAGGAGCGGCAATTTTAATAGTGTTCTCCAGTTTCCACACTAAAATGCCACTAACAATAATTTAATTACACGCTCTTTAGCAGCAAAGACTTGTCCATTTTTCACTTGCAAAGTGTGAACGCTATGGGCCTGATGAGTACAATGAAGTCAGTAAGTTTTTCTTTCAACTGCAGTGGTTCTTTGAATAGCAAATGGTTATCAGAAAGTCAACAAGCTTGTCGAGTAGTCACTTAAAGAGACAGCAATGAGGGGGAAAAGGGAGGGGTACTTCAAAGCGGCAGCACTGCTTGGGGTCTGGGATTAGCTGGAGACTTCCCCGCTGATCCTGGGCTTCATGCGGCGTTACCACTTTGAAACTCCACATGGAGCCTGAGGTCAGCAGGGGAGTGATCCTGGGCTCCACGTGGCGCTGCCGCTTTGAAATGCCACAAGGAACTTGACACTGGGCTCCCCACGGCATTTCAAAGTGGCCGCACAGCACAGAGCCCAGGGACAGCGGGCGAGTCCCCAGCTGACCCTGGGCTCCACGTGGCACTTCCACCTTTAAAGTGTAGCAACAGCTGGAGGGCTATTTCTACATTTCGAAGGCAGAGGTGCCCTATTGATATTCGATTAGTCAGTTAATCACAATTTAACATCCCTAGATCAGGCAATAAGGTCTAATAAAAATTAACAGTGGCAAGTGAGAGCTCTGATAGCACCTGTAGTATTTCTGAAAAGAAATTTGTGGGAAAATGACCATAATGGGGCAATTGACCTTGAACATCCTCTTGGAATATGTGCTAACTACTTATGCTCAGGGCTCAACAATTAGAGCAATCTACTCGGGCAAGTAGATTTTAGCCTGGCACGGCGCCGCAGCGCAATCAGCACATGCGCCGTGTGGTCTGCACATACACAGCATGCCAAACGGCGTGGCTGGCGAGCAGGGCTCGCCGCTGCTTGTCAAGCCCTGCTTCTGCTAAACAGTCTGTTTCTATTTGCATGTAACTGTGATGCTTGAAATACCTTTCCCAGCCCTGAAGAAGAGCCTTCATGGTTCAGAAGCTTGTCTCTCTTTCACCAACAGAAGTTGGGGCAGTGAGGGTACATCTCCACAGCAGCGTTATTTCAGAATAACTGCCATTATTCCAAAATAACATAGTGCACATTTACATTACAAGCCTTTATTTTGAAATAATGATGAGCTGAAGGACTTCTTACTCCAACTCCTGGTAACCCTAATTGCAGGAGGAGTAAGGGAAGTCAAAGAAAGAGTATTCTTCCTTCTACTTCCTACTGTGTAGACAGCACCAAAAGCCAAGGTAAGCAATTGATGTAGCTGAAGTTGTGTAGTTTAATTCGACTTTAGCCCTGCTGTGTAGACATACCCTAAGATACTACTTTACCAAGTTTAGCTCTTAATAGCCTGGCACCAACATGGCTACAGCTATGCTGCATACAAGCTAACTATAGCTGTCTACACCAGCACATATGTCACTGAGAGGTGTGAATAAACCACGCCCACCTCCGAGTGACAAAAGTTATACTGACTTAAGTGTCGGTGTGGCCAGCACTAGGTCACCCACCATCACTCATTATGTCAACAGGATTAATGAAGACAATAAGAGAGGTCTCATCAGCTTAGAACATTACACTACACTGACTACACTGTCAGCTCTCTAGTGTAGCCATGGCCTCAGTCTAAGTTTATCAGAACTTATATGGCGACTTAGCAAATATATTTCCATTTGTAAAATAACATTTGTAAAAATTGCCAAGCAGCTGATTTGTATTTTTAAAATTAGCATCACTAATGTTCTAGCTTCTTTTGAGGGGGAAAAAAAAAGGAAACCACAGCTTATTGACATGCTAAAAAGAAAAAGTATTATACACTTTCCCGTGTGTGAAGCAGACAGGAGAGAAGAATGATTTATGCAGATAGTTCTGTTGTTCAGAAAAACAAACTAACCCAGGAAAAGAGATGAGCTACAGAGAAAGCAGCTAAACAAGAGAAACAATAGGTCACAGCTATTACTATACCCCCAAGAGTAAACTAACCTGGCTTCACTAATGGTCACTAATTGTTGAAGCCAGGTTAGTTTCCTCTTGGGGGTGTAGAAATAGCTGTGCCCTATTGTTTCCTTTGCTTTCTCTGTAGCTCATCTTTTTTCCTGGGTTTGATTTTTTCTGAATAGCAGAACTATCTATACAAATCATCCTTCTCTCCTGTCTGATGTACATGCAGTGGACAGTAAGGTGCTGCTGTCTGCTGAAGCCAGTATTGCTTGAAGGGCCTCAGGTTTCAAAAGCATTTTTGAGGGGGTAAGGGGCGTTAAATTAGCCAAAGTGCTGTAAATAAATCTTCAGTGTTCCCAAGCCACACAGGGCCTTGCTTTAGGCCCCCAATTACCTTTGTTGTTTTTGGCTGCATTGACAAGATCAAATCATGTCCCAGAACAGAGTTACAGCCTGATTCCAGCACATATCAGCAATAACGATCTTAACACAGTTGATAAAGTCCTTAGCCTGAGCCCTCTGCCAAGCAGGGACTGTGCTAAAACCCTTAGGAAGCACCTACCATGTAGGTTAGGGGTCAGGGTGGGGTACTGTAAATTAATACTTCTTTCTCAGGGTTGTTTTGGCTGCCTCAGTGAAATCTCAATGGGCTGAGATCATAACCCAGGATGTTTCTGGGCAATGTAAAAAAGGTCAAAGCCCTCACCATTGTTCCTCATTGCTCTTTTCAGTTGTCAGCAACCTGGTACCAAATGAGGGAGTGTATTTTGTATGTAAATGTGACCCCAGAGCAAGGCATTTCTTGGGGCTTAACAACCAAAAGCAGTGGTTCCCAAACTTTTTGGGATAAGCGCCCTTTTTGATTTTTGAGAAACCCTCACTCCCAACAAAAAATAGCAGCAAAACTTGAGCAAAAAAAAAAAAAGAAAGAAACCGACCGGGGCCAAAAAACAGTCATGGCCCCTTTAATTCCCAGGACCAGTGTAAAAAAAAGATGCTGGTACTCCAGAGGAAAAGTTGTTAACCAAAAACTGTTGGGGGGAGATTGATGGGGCGGGGGACTGGGTTGCCTCATGCCCCCCCTGGAACTTCTTCATGCCCCTCGGGGGAGCAGCCCCCCCCAGTTTGGGAACCTATGAACCAAATGTTCTCTGCAGAAGTTGTTATTGCTGTGAGGTGAAAATGAGCATCACACAAGCATTTGGAGGTCTTGTTTCTCAGGGGTGGTGCCGTTTTTGTGGGTATGAAAGCTCTGTCGATTCGCAACTGAAATTCTTGAATCCTCTCCTGATCCATGAGTTTGGGCTGTGGAGAAGCAGTACATTCCAAGCACAAACCACACAGACAGTTGGATCCATTGGTCCCTTCCACTCATCCTTGCATTAGTTCCAGGTCGTCACTGCCATCGTCCAGGGAATCTTCAATTCCATAACAGGCCTCCACTCCAGCTCCCATTTCAGGTCCAGATGCAACTGAGGAGCATGTACCACTGAGGTTGGAGAGACTTAGGCCAGCCCCTGAGCCTCATGAACTGTGGGCCTTAGCTCATCCTCTTGTGCTGCCATCTCCCCAGCAAAGGCCCTTCCCCGCACTGGACTTGCCTTCTTCACACTGTGTGCTCCTCATGCCCTGGAGGCTCCTGCACTTCCCTTGGTGGCACAATTTGGTATCAGAAGAGTCTGACGGGGGATCTTCTCTTCCCGTGCCGCCAGCGTGACTACTAGTATCCCAAGGTGTGTCAGCTCAATGGAAGTATATTCCATTGGTATGACTGGTACCCTCCTCTTTGGGGCCCTCCTCCTATCATGCCATTGGATCCTTCCAACTTTAACCAGCATCCAGCAGGCATTCGGAGCGGCCATTAGATGATACACCACTGAGTCCAACTCTCATGATATGGCCAGAACCAGAACACTTCCTCCTTCGCCCCTAAATGTGGCAGTGTCTTTGACTCCTCCTTCGCACCGAGTGACTACTGACCGTTCCAGGAATTGCTTCATAAAGTGTCTGGGGCCCTCAGCTTCCCCCCGGAGAAAGAGCAAGATAAACATCAACTTGCACACTTTGGTACCAGTGAAAGTGGTTCTGCCAATCAACAAGGCCATGCCTCAACTGGCCTGGATGTTCTGCCACATTCTAGCCACCTACACAGCCACCCAAAATGGGACAGAGAAATGATGCTATGTGCATCGAAAGGGATCTGTGTTTCTCTGTTCTCTACCCCCACCAACTTTCTCATCATTCAGGCAGCAAAGGAACAAGCCAACAAATGGGATCTGTGTTCCACCCTGACAGAAAAGAGAGCAAACGTCTGGACCTGCTGGACCACAAGGTCTTTTCCTCTTCCAGTCTGCAGTTCTAACTATTTGCTTTGTTACCAAAATACAATTTCTTTACCTACAGTAAGCTAATGGATTCAGTGACAAGTTGCCTCAACACAATCAAGCCTGATACCAGACTTTCCTAGATGAAGAGAAACTGGTGGTAAGGATGATGCTGCGGGTCGCAATGGAGACATCACACACCTCTTTGCATGCCATGGTTATGGTGATCGTCATGCACAGAGAGTGCTGGTTGGACTCGTCCAGGTTCCCGAAGGAGATCCAGACCACCATTGAGGGCCTTCCTTTTGATGAGTTTCACCTTCTTAAAAGGAAGACTCTGATGATGATTCATTCCCTCAAGCCAGTGGTCTCCAACCGTTTTAAGCACAAGATGACTTTTTCAATTTAAGTGCAACGTAAGATCTACCTCAAACCCAAATACCCTCGACTGGCTTCCTTCCCCCCTGTCTCTGAGGCCTCACCCTGCTCACTCCATCCCCCTTCCTCCCCAAATCTTATTCACTGTCACCAGGCTGAGATAGGAGTTTGGGGTGCAGACTTAAGCGTAAGAGAGAAATGAAAGTTATGAAATGCACAGACAAGTCACAAACCAAAACTAACCTACTTTGCAAGCAGTAAAAGTAGTAATAACCCCTCATTCCCCTCATGGAGGAATAAGAGATCCTCCGGAAAAGGGCTTTTTTCTGGAGGATCGGGCCGGATCAGGGCCAGTATAGACGCTCTTTTCCGGCTTTTCTAAAAGCCGGAAAAAAGTGGCGGACATTTTTATTTAAATGCCGCGGGGGTTATTTAAATCCCCTGCGGATTTCCCTATTACGATCTGTAAAATTAGCATGCCCCTTCCGGAAAAGGGGCCAATGTAGACGTAGCCACAGTGTGTGAGAGTGACAGACGCTCCCTCCATTCCCTTCTCTCTGCGTGGAGACAGGGTACAGGAGTGGGGGAAGGAAGGACACCCTGACATCATCACCCTCCTCTTCTCTCTCCCACACCCTGCACAGCAAGGAGGAGGCTCCCAAGGGACAGCTTCAAGGCAGAGGGCAGGGGCAGCATGACAGTGGGTGGAGGGGCAACTGAAGTGCCAGCTTTCCTGCCAAACCAGTCAGGATCACCGGTCAGAGGCTCCAGGATCTACTGGTAGATCCCGATCTTCTGGTTGGTGACCACTGCTTTAAGGATTCTAGAGCCACACCCTGGTTGTGGGACATCTACTCAGGCACACAACAGCACATTTTTCCATCTACCTTCATCCCAGCCAGCAATTCAAAGCTCCCCAAGTCTTCCAATAATAGTGCTATGAGCCTCCTTGCAAATGGCAAAGGACTAGTGACCCTGTCCTACGAGTCCCCCTCATCACCACAGTCTTCTGCATCTCATACTCAGAGAGCTGCCAACCACTGTGCCATTCACTGTGAACCTATCCCACCCCCTTCCACCATATCCTAGCACTCTTCTTACCTGCTTAGAGGGCAATAACAATGGACAAGAGGCCTCTCTGGCACCAGTGTCAGTAAAATTGCAGTATTCCAACTGCAGAATTGCTGTTGGTGACAATGGAATGACCCTGCCAGCTTGACGGACAGAGCCCAAGGTGAATGCGCAAGAATAGCGGTTAAGAAAAATAGATTTTTTGGGGGTGAGTTGAACAGTCTGTTTTGAAGAATCGCAGCACTTCAACTGTTCAGTCTTGACCACAGGAACAGTGACTGGAGAGTGGTGAGAGCTCAAGGTTAAAGAACTGAGTTATTTTGGATAATTATTTCCAACTCAAGCAGCTGAAAATTTAGCCCTGGCGACTGTGGGGATAAACTGTCACCTTTTTAGGTGCCGAGTGCGGATGTCAATCATCTCAAACAGCTGGGTTCCCCTCTGCAGTGATGGCTTCCAAAGCTTCTTTAGCGTTTTCTGATTACATGGCATGTGTGGGCATAAATGAAATTCCTCATCTGATTGTCTCTTGTATGGAGCCAGCATGTATTCATGATTCTCCCTTCATGATGCTTTTACACCTCTGTATAGCCATTAATTCGAATCACTCCTGGTTTACCAGGAAAAACTTAAAAAACAACAAAAAGTCTAGCAGCACTTTACAGACTAACAAAACATGTAGATTCGCGCTTTTGTGGGCAAAACCCACTTCTTGTTAGTCTTGAAGGTGCTATCAGACTATTGGGCTATGTCTACACTGGTGGGTTGTTGCGCCAGAAGTATGCAAATGAGGCTAAGTGTGGAATATCGCTGAGCCTCATTTGCATACCTAATGAGCTGCCATTTTTGAGGAAGAGGCTCTTGCGCCAGAAGGAGCATCTACACTGCCCCTTCTTGCGCAAGAAAAACCCTGTTGCACAATGCCGTTATTCCTGAAAATAATCGGCGTAGCGGCATTGCGCAAGATGGTTTTTCTTGTGCAAGAAGGGGCCGTGTAGACAGCTCCTTCAGGCGCAAGAGCCTCTTCCACAAAAATGGTGGCTCGTTAGGTATGCAAATGAGGCTCGGCGATATTCCACGCTTAGCCTCATTTGCATACTTTTGGCGCAACAACCCGCCAGTGTAGACATAGCCTTGTTGTTTTTAAAGTTTTTCCTAGTACAGACTAACTCGGCTACCCTTCTGAAGCTCCTGATTTACCAGTCAGAGAGGAAGACCAGGCTCCTTAGCAATCAGTACACTCAGACACCCAAATAGAGAGGTTCCTTTTCCAAATGTGTCTATTTGAGAGCAATAACACACCAGGAGAGAAGCCGTTCCTGCAGACTGCAACACAGGCTAGAATGATCATGGGTGCATGGGGCTCAAAGCTAAATGCCTCCACCCAGCATCCAGAGACATTTCTGATTTTATGCAAGGCTTTTTTTGTTTTGTTTTTGTTTCCTACTGCTGGTGCCACATAGTGCTTGATGAGTCTCTTGTTCTGATTGTCATAAACAACACTGCTGATGATTCAGGTTTCAAGGCTCAAGCACAGTACCTTAAAGGCAAATAAAATGAAAAGGGCCTGATTGAAAAATTGTTGAAATCAGTGGAAATCTTTCAGTTGACCTTACATGGAGAAGCAGCACTTTATTTCAGGCACAATGAGGAGCTCTGGATTGGAACATCTCAGACTGCGTGATTGTTTAGTTCTGGGATTTTGATTTAAGACCAGGTCTAAGCGTGCAATAAATACGACAACTGTTACAGGGCAGGTTAAAGGGCTGGATGGAAGGGGAGAGAAGCAGGTCTTAAAAAAAAAAAAGATCAGCAACAGCCCTCGCTAATCAGGGGCAGCTGAGACAGAGCTGCTATAAATCAATTAAGGGCCAGGTGAGCTGATGGGGGGGGGGGGGGGGTAGAGGAGAGTGGAGAAGGAGTTTGGAGAATGGAGGTAGAAAGTACAAATGAACAGGAGACTCAGAGGAGCTGAGCAAAACATCAGCACTGCTAAAGGCTGCAGGGGGAGCTGAGGGGCTCCTACAGGGAGTGTTTGGAGGCTCCCCTCCACCTAGGTGGTCAGAAACTACAGCTGGCCTGAGGAGGACTGTTTTACTCAGCCCAGACTGGCTGGGGCATCAGCCCCAATACCCCTTAGTTTTGCCAGGGGCAGAAGGCCAAATGCCAAGAAAAGGCGAGTGGGACTTGTACCATGGCCCCTAAACTGCGGGATAGTGAACAGAACAGGGGTCTGGGAACCAGGAGGAGGACTGACCCTGCCACACAACATATTACGTGACGCGAATGAGTGAGTTGAGCATGAGCACTGAAATTGGAGCCAAAAGTACAGGAGCCCAAATAAGGCAGATCACTTTGCTGAAGGAAGAGTTGATTCATTGCTTTGTCTACATGTGTATTTTGTCTGAACTAATGAGAATAATACAAAGAAATGCTGTAGCCTGGAAAGCAAGGAGAGATTTTGGAAGACTTTGTCACTTCCTAACTGAGACATCCTGTTTTGTGTCCTGATTGTAGAAGAAGAATAAATGTGAACATGAGTATGTGCTATACGTTTCTCCAATAAGCTCAGGTGTAGCGATTTCCATACAAACACACCCAGCAGAGAGTTTGAATACATGTTTGACATCACTAGATATAATCTGTATTAGATCTGTTGTGCCTTATATTTTACTTTTATCCATCTGCTGTGGATGTGGTACGTGAGCATGTTACTTCAGGATGCGGTTGGCAGGAATGTGCAGCTGCTGGATAAGTGATGCTGTGGCAGGAGCTGGAGCAGTTGTCACCATGCTTCTGGTTTACAGTAATTAAATGGGTTGTTTTTCAGGGGAAATGGGTTGTTTAATCACCGAGCTGCTAGAAGCCAGTTCATCTCCTGTAGCTTCTCCTGTGCTGCATTTCTGGAGGCAGAGGGCTTTTTAAGGGGCATTCCAGACATACTTACTTTATAAATGGCATCTTTGGGATTTAAGCTTGAGAGTGAGAATTCCAGCCTAATTGCTTATGGAATGTATTAGTTGAGTGGAAAGGGAGATACAATTTAGTATCTCTGTTTATCTCTCACTTTGAAGCTTTTAGTGCTCATCTGATGAAGTGGGTTTTACCCACAAAAGCTCATACTTGTTAGTCTCTAAGGTGCCACAGGACTACGTGTTGTTTTTAAACTTTTAGGCTTTTATACATGAAGTTTAAGGCGTCTATACTTGTGTGCTGGAGACTGATTTTTTTTTGGGGGGGGGGAGGCATTCGATTTAGCGGATCGAGTCCAAAGCTAGTTTGGGACAGCACCGTGGAAGAGATGCTTATAGTGTGAGCTGCATATCTTTGTGTGTACACATTTGAAAATACACAACTGCAGTTTCCTGGGTGATCAGTGCAGCTCTTTTGATGAAAACTAAAATAGAGTAGGTGAATAATGAGGAGAAAAGTTTGAAACTAGCAAAGAGATCAGAACACATTTAACTGACTTGACTTCTAGTTATAACTCCACTTTTAAGGACCAAATTCTGTACATTTTACAGAGCCCAAGTACCAGCTGACTACAAAAGGGGGGAGAAATTCAGGCAAATCAGAAGATAAACCTATTGTTGTTGTTTAGTAAAAAAAACACAACATTTTTCAACTTACTTGAATGAGAGTAGGACTAAGCCCACAGTATCTTATTCCCAGAATCTTGAAATTAAATAAGTATTGGTGAGAAACAGCTGGCTAGTCTCTCTACTGGGCTGTTTAAAGTCTGTCATGCATTTGATATAGGGATGGACAGAGGACTGTGTCACCAAACATACCCATAAATTCTGTTTATTCCAATGGGACTGCTTTTCTGAGGGAAACATGAAAAAGGACAGATCATGTGTTTTTTAAAAAGCCATTTGGTTGTGCATATTAGAGCTGGTCAAATAATTATAAAGCAAACTCTGATTTGTAAATATTTTTATGAATCAAAGCAGTGAGTTCAATTTCTTGTCACATTATTCATTACTGGTGATCATTCAGACAACCTCTGCGAATTGCTGAAAATGTTTACAAATCCTGAAAGTTTCAGAAATGTTTATACACCTGTAAATTCATGCTGGAAGGGCACAGTGCCTTATTCTCCTATTTTAAAAGATTCAGTGATCCAACCAGGATGCAGAAACAAGACCATGTGACTCAAGGTTTGTCTAAACACAGAATTGTTCCTAATTAACAACATGTGTGGACACTATTATTCAGGAAAACATATGTCCTCACATGGACTTAATCGGGAACAATAAGTAGACAGCCGTACATACTCATCAAGAGTGAACAGTTAGGAAACAACACATAGATTGAGAATTATTTGGGGGCAATTATTTGGCAAATTATTCTTACACAAATTTCAAAGAAAATCAGGACCTGTTTCCAAATGATTTACAAATGGGAGAAAGGAGATGAAATATGTCTTGCATATAATTCACAACAGATGGCTTACATCCACGTCCATATAATGAATGATGCAAGGCAGATTTTTCCTCTCACCATAACAGCTGTAACTATATAGCCACTTACATACCTTTGCTGAAGGAGTGTCTGGATTTCAGCCAGGCCTAGGCATCCTTGTGTAGAATTTTGTTGTTCCTACAGCACAGCTGTAATATCATGCATTCAACAATAATACTTAGCTTGGAGATTGAAAAAGCTGAAAATAGCAGTTGTTGTCCATAGGAAAAATTAACAGGACAAAATAGCAATGTGTTTGGATGGTCAATCTGTTTTAGTCAGTGTGAGTCAGTATAGAGTCCCACGAATGCAGCTTTCTTTTTTCTGTTAACAGCTGATTACATCAATAAGGTTTCTTACTGCCACCTACTGTATGAATATTCCAAGTCAAAAATAATTTAAAATTCCATCCTGTGTTATTTTTTAAAAAGTCTTTCTGAAGAAAAGATGATTTCCAGTTACATTTAACAGCTTCTTCTTTTTTACTTCCATTCAGAAAGACTGTCTTGTTTTGAAACGGCTCTTTCATAGTTTGAATGAAGAAGCATTAGATGTGGTCAAATAAATCACTAACTACATGCTGGCTGAATCTTCTACTAACATGTCTGTCTTCCTCCCCAGAAAATAACCATGTACTGATCTCCTGAAAATGCCTTAATCTCTCACGTCTTAATCTTTCTTTTTTATTATATGATGAAAGTTTCATCCTCCCCACCTCATTATTTTCCTTCTGCCGTTTTCTCCCTCACAAATAATACATTTAATTTCTAGTAATTTTCTATTTGCACATATTTATAGGGATCTTTCCATTTGATTTAACTTGCTGACATATAGAAAGGAAGTTGAGGATCTAATTTTAATTTGTTTTACAACTTTTATATCCTCATGTTAATGGAAGAATAGAATGTATTGATCATTTCAGTTTTAAATGAACTTTTTTTGTATTTAAAAATTCTTTTTACAACAATGTCTCTTAAACTCTTCAGTCTTCCCTCTTTGGGAAAATTGAATCAATTGTGCTCCAATTTCAGACTCATTGTATGGTTTTAAAGTTAAAATGAGTATCCGCACAAAGTACATATATGTGGAACATCTTAAATATTGGCTATGTCTACACTGGAAAGATTTGGCAAAGAAAGTGCTGTCAACATGCAAAAGTTGCCAAAAGTAAAAAATGGTCAAACCAGTTTTTCTGCTTCCAATTGTCAATATTTCATGGCCATAGTGTTAGTACCCCTGTCTGCAGAAAGAGCAAAGCAATGTGGGTATGCATCCCACAGTGCCTGGCATCACCCTCAGCTGCTAATCACTGTGGGATTGTGCAGTGTAGGGCTGTGCATTTGGGAACATGAGAAAACGTCCAACAGCTACCTCTTTGCTTCCCAGTGTGTTGTAGGAGAGATTGCATTCACTCTTGAGTCACTGTATTCACTCTGTTTGCTTGCTTTGTTGTGTTATGTGCTTCTACTGTCCCATGGTGTGCTGTAGTAACTGTGTATGTGCTTCAGTTTCCCTGTAGAATAGTGATAGAAATGTGGCCGTGTTAGTCTGGGGTAGTTGAAGCAAAATGCAGGACAATGTAGCACTTTAAAGACTAACAAGATGGTTTATTAGATGATGAGCTTTCGTGGGCCAGACCCACTTCCTCAGATCAAAACCTGATCTGAGGAAGTGGGTCTGGCCCACGAAAGCTCATCATCTAATAAACCATCTTGTTAGTCTTTAAAGTGCTACATTGTCCTGCATTTTGCTTCAGTTTCCCTGGGCACTGCAACACTATCTGGATGAGAAGGAGAAGGCCAGGCATGACTCACTGTCAGTCTCTCACCTCTCACCATGTGACAGCAGATAGCACTTTGCTCAGGAAGCTGAACAAAGGAGGGGGTGGGGCTGTCTAGAGGGCTGGGACCAGTTGCTGGGTGTGTAAGTTAGTTTTCTCAGCTGACTTGAGGGGCTGGGTGGGGGCCCAGAGCTCTGGCTCCGAATCCTCCTATCCCCAAGATGGATTGTACTGAATGCCCCTAGGTCCTCTAACAACAAGTCTGTGCTACGCGGTGTCCCTGTCAGTGAATAAACCTTCTGTTCTACTTGCTGGCTGTTGATCACTGGCAGGGCCTGGGGATTCCCCCACACTCTGTGCCACCCGGCACCCCCGGGCTTCTAGCTCACTTTCACACCACTCCCATTGCAGTCCTTGCTGCAAAATCCAGCATCTGCTGTGAGAAATCATAGATCCCACAATTCCTTCCCGTGTTGTGGCCAATGTCCTTAGACATGGCACCTTGCAGCACAGCTACTTATTTGACGACGACTTGGATAAGGAGGAGACTGACATGGACGTATTGACAGTGCATTGGGCTATCACAGATCACCTGTAAACCACAGACCATTACTTTTGGGCTAGGGAAACCAGCTCTGAGTGGTGGGATCACATTGACATGCAGGTGTGGGATGAAGCCCAGAGGCTACAGAACTTTAGGATGCCTCAAGCAACCTTCCTGGAGCTGTGTGCTGAGCTGGCCCCTGAACTGTGGCACAAGGACACCCTAATGAGAGCTGCTCTCTCCGCAGAGAAACGTGTGGCCATTGCTTTGTGGAAGCTGGCAACTCCGGTTCAGCTGCGACTCGGTTTGGAGAGGGGAAGTCTACTGTTGGGGCATCCCTTCTGCAAGCGTGCCGGACAATAAATTGCATTCTGATGATGTGTAGGACTGTGACTCTAGAGAATGTGGATGACACGGTGACTGGCTTTGGTAACATGGGCTTTCCAAAGGTCTAAGGCGGGGCAATCAAAGGCACTCATACTCCCATTGTAGCACCACCCCACTTTGCCTCAGAGTACATCAGTTGTAAGGGGTACTTCTCCCTCTTGTGGCTCACTGGAGTGTTTCACAGACATAAATGCTGGGTGCTCTAGAACTATTTAGGTAGTACTGTAAATAAAATGGGAGGTACTGACAAAGATATTAAGACCAGAATACAGACGGCAAGAAGTTCTTTTATTATTTTGAGGAACATATGGAATTCAAGAGAGATCAAGCTACAGACCAAAATAAGGATCTTCAGCTCAAATGTAAAATCGGTACTTCTATATGGCTCAGAATCATGGTGAACAACAAGGACAAACATCAAAAGATTGCAAACTTTTATTCATAAATGTTTGCGTAAGGTCATTGGCCTGAAGTGGTCTGACAAGGTTACAAACATTAGCTTATGGGAAAGAGCAGGGCAATGCCCAGGAGAGCAAGAGATATTGAGAAGAAGATGGTGCTGAATTGGCCATACACTGAGGAAGCCACCAACTAGCATTACCAGACAGTCCCTATCCTGGAACCCACAGGGAAAAAGGGGAAGAGGAAGGCCAAAGAATAGTTGGAGAAGAGACCTGGATGTGAATGTGAGGAAAATGGGCAAAACCTGGAGAGAATTAGAAAAGGTGGCACACGACAGAGAGGCTTGGAAAGAAATTGTTGATGGCCTATGTTCCTATAGGAGCTAAGGGCAAAGAAGAAGAAGCTCTAGAACTATGGTTCCCATCCTTTTTTATACCGCAGACCAGCAAACTCCTTCAAAAACTTTTGGTGGACTAGCACTGAAACATTTACATATTCATTATAATTTATTTGCATATTTGTTACTATACAGGCAGTCCCCGGGTTACATGGATCCGACTTACATCAGATCCCTACTTACAAACGGGGTGAGGCAACCCCGCACTAGCTGCTTCCCCCCAGCAGACCAGGGAGACACGAAGCTAGTGCCCCTCCCCCCCCCCCCCCAGCAGACCAGGGAGACGCGAAGCTAGCGCCCCCCCCTCCCCCACCCCAGCAGACCAGGGAGACGCGGAGCGGCTTTTCGCAGCAGACACCTCAGCTTGAGAATAAAGGACTGAGGGAAGTGAGGTGTGGGAGAATAAAACTGAGCTCTGGAGAAATGTTTGGCTAGAGTTTCCCCTACAATATGTACCAGTTCCGACTTACATACAAATTCAACTTAAGAACAAACCTACAGTCCCTATCTTGTACGTAACCCAGGGACTGCCTGTAATTAATTTTAAGCAGTCATGTGTTATTTTACATTGCCTCTGTATGCACACAATACATGTAATTCATTGGCCTTAACCTGTGTGCTGATTCCTATGTACTTAATAATGTAGGTTAGTTTTTAATAATCAGTATTAGCTTAGATTTTATTTTTCCTATAGTTTTATCAATGAGTTATACAGTGGGAAAGCTGTGCCAAACCACTAGTGAAGTATCCCTTCCCCAAATAATGTGATGTCTAAAGACGTAAAACATACAGTATCAAAGATCAAAATCATACATTGTGAAACAGATGGCATGCTTTTTTTTGCAAAATAGTTCTGGTTTTCAGTAATTTTTGGAGAAGCCTAATTTTTATAAGAGTAAAGATCCAAACATTTCTGCTAGAATAGAAATATTCCTCCAGCTAGAACACTAATCAATTCACACTTTAGTGAAGATCCTCGGAGCGTCTAAGAGCTGCAGATGACGGTAATGCAAGATAACAGTGCTTTGGAGTGTGGTAAATCTTGGTTTCTCTTTCACTGGGTGGTTAAGAGTTAATGATTTCTAAGTAATCCAGTTTGAGTAAAAGTTGTTCATGGTGATTCATATTAAGCAGCTTAAACCAGCACATTTGCTTCAATTTAACTTATTCATCCATGAATGTAAGTGTGACGTAGTGAGGGAACCTGGCTGGTTTCTATGCTGCTGGCTCTGGGGTAACCCCCACTGTTGCCGTGGGTACCATGACCCAGCAAAACAGGATGAGTCACTATGCAAAGGGATCTCTCAACCGGTATGGCCAGACACCCCCCATGGAGAGGAACAAAGGAAGGTGGATGCTGCCCTGGCTGGGGGGCAGGGCTGGAAGAGTGTTGGTTAGTTGCTGTCTGGGAGCATGGAGGAGACAGCCTAGGGAAAGGGGCTGGAGTTTAGGGGCCCAGTCTCCCCCATCTCAAGGGGGCCTGAGGCATCCTAGCCCAGCTCTGTGACCAGATTCCATCTGTGCTGTGCTGTATCCTGGAGAGGCAATAAACTTCCTCTATTCCACCGGCTGGTGCAGTCTGTTTGTGCCATTTTGGGGTGCAGGAGACGGGGGACCCCCAACGCACCGTCACAGTAAGTTTCAGGATATTTCGGTATTTTTAAAGGTATCAAGCCCATGGTATATCAGGCAAATCAAAGGAGGGGAAACATGATGGTTAACAAGAATTTGAAAAACTGCTGTGCACACACATTTTAAACCAATAAAATAGTTGCTAATACGTTTTATTAAAGAGTATTCTCCAGTCCAAATCTTTTGCCTCACTTGCACCAGAATTGAAGAGGCAGAACTAAACCGGTCTGACAGGGCTGACACATTCTGCACATTCATATTTTCCAACTTTAGCATTAAGGTCAAGAAGCACTGCAAACACTTTTGCCACAAGAAAATGATTGAGTCACTCTGCAAAAGAGAAGGAGGGATGAAAGGAAAATTTCCTCCTGTGCTGGGAGCTAACCATGGCTTTGGCCACGGGATTGTTTTAAAAAAGGAAAGGGAAAGGAAAACTTTAAAACAACCCTTTTTTGTTAATGGGAGCACAGTTGGAGCCTGCCCCAGCCTGAGGAGAGAGGCAAAGGGGTACAATGGACAGGGCAGGAGACAGGGGGGCTGTGGCCAAAAGGAAGAAGGCAGGGAAAGAAAAGAAAAGGGGGAGCAAGCCAGGGAGAGGCTGGGCTGAAAGTGGCGGGGTGCTGACTCCTGCCTTGTTCCCTCACCCCACCCCGGCAGCCTAGGTAGTGGCAGCCCCTGCTCAGCCCTGGCCAACGCACCAGAAGTGTCCAAGCCAGCTCCCAGGGCTCAAAGCAGCCAGGTTGCCCTGCTCTACCATGCAGCCCAGCTGCCCCGGAGCAGCCACTGGCCACGTGGCTGGCGCTGGCCATGTGGCTGCCACAGAGCAGAAACGGGGGCTGGTAAGGCTGTCCCAGCAGAACCAGCCTCAGACAGCACAGCTCCAGCTGCAGCACACCCAGCTGCCCGCAGTGCCACTCACCAAGGGTGGAAGGAGAATGTTTTGTGCACACGCAGGCACCTTATAAAGAACGGTGCTCCCCCGTGGGTGGAGCTCTTTAGCAGCTGTGGGCATGGCCTTTCAGTGTGCTGCAGCCCGGCAGGCAGGGGTTCGCAGCCCGCCACTGGTCCAAGGACTGGCAGTTGGGCACCGCTCCTCTAGAAAGATACATGATGCACACACCTCCAGGAACACTGTCCTTTTCAGAAAGCTGCAGCCTGGGACTTTCTTTCAAGAATAGAAAATTACAGTGGGGAATGTGAAAATGTCCATAGTGCTCGTAGGTGACATAGCCTACCCCTTGCAGCCCTGGTTCATGCAGCCTTTCACAGGGCACTTAGAAGTGGCTCAATATCAGGCTACGGTGATGCTGCGTGGTTGTTGCATGTGCCTTTGGCAGACTGAAAGCTAGATACAGGTGTCTCTATGGCAGGCTGGACCTTTCGGAGGATCAAATCCCCAAGATGGTGGCTGCATGTTGTTGCTTAGATAATTTGTGTGAAACTGAGGGAGGAACAGTGAGATACAGCGCCTGGACACACAGCCTGAGCAGCCAGAGTACCCGATTGTGTGGCCATCAATATCATATTGGATACATGAGTCAAGACAGCTAGTCTGGAAACACTGTGATTTCTCCAGAAGGAACTTAGAGACCTGTCTGGAGGTCAAAGCCACAAACTGGAGTCAGAGAGGCTGCAGAATGAGAAGAGACAACAGGCAGAGACCACTGAGGAGGGCACCACACTCAGCAGAGCTAATCCCCAGGATGTGCCATGAGAGGTGAGGGGATCCCACCACAAGCCCCTCAGAGGTAAGGGCCAGGTGGAGTGTAGTTCATCACACTGCACTCCTGCGGCTCATGGCAAAAGTGCTCTTTGAAAGTTTCCCTCGGTTGCTTAGCTCTTCTAATAGCCCTTGTGTCAGCCTGTTCAAACTTGGAAGCCAGCCACCCCCCTTTTACCTCTTGGCAACCTTTAACTCACAGATATCATGCAGAACACAATGGGCAGTTATGTGTGTGTGTTGTGGGGGGAAGTAACTAAGCTCCAATATTGTGAGGAAAGAGTGTTGCTTCAATCTCCATTCAGCATCTACCACCAAGTGGATTTGAACTTGGGCTTTCTGGAGTTTAGTGTAGGAGCCTCTACCCTCGAACTAAAAGCCAGCTGACTCTCAGCTTAGGCTGTAGAGCTCCCTTGTTCTTATCTCTCACTGTAAGTGGTCTAAGTACCACTGCATGAGACAGTGAACCACACTAGGGCTACGTCTACATTGCATCCCTCTTGCACAAAAGCCTATGCAAATGAAGCGTGGATTAGCATATTGCTGCACTTCATTGGCATAATTAATTAGGGGTCCATTTTTGCACAAAAGACTTTTGTGCAAAAAGGAGCCCTGTACACAGCTCCTTTTTGCGCAAGCCCCCCTCTTGCACAAGAGCCATTCTTCCTGAAAAAATGAGGAAGAACGGCTCTTGCACAAGAGTGGGGGGTTTGCACAAAAAGGAGCCATCTACACAGCTCCTTTTTGCGCAAAATCCTCTTGCGCAAATATGGCCTCTAATTAATTATGCAAATGAAGTGCAGCAATATGCTAATCCACGCTTCATTTGCATAGGCTTTTGTGCAAGAGGGATGCAATGTAGATGTAGCCTAGGTGTGTGGGTTCTACATCTGATGGACAGGTTTCCTTGGTGCTGTTGAGGTGGCCGATGTATGGCTTCACAAGCCCCAGAGATCAAGGGCTGGGTCACTACCAGTAATCTACCAGCTTGGAAAGAATGTCCCTGCTTGCAGCTTGTGTTCTTAAACAGTCCAGTGTTCTTAAAGATGTGTCAGGCATCTTCTGTGACCAACTAACGCTGACGTCAGTGAAGTGTCCTCAACGAGCCACCAGTTCTTGCATAACCATAGAAAGTAGCCCTTTCTGCTGAGGTCCTGTGTAGCTAGGTGGGCTGGTGCCAGACTAGGTCATCTACTGCTCCACTGCAGTTCAGAAACGTCATTGCTGCAAATCCAGTGTGTCCTGCACATTGCCAAGAGCTATGTTCTGGGGAGCAGACAATAATTAATGACTCTGCACACTTGGGAGACAGCGGCCACCCACTGTGAATTTGCCAACTCCAAAATGATTTCCCACTGATGGGTGTCAATCTGGCACTGTGTGTTTCCACAATATGATCACCAGTCACTTCCCCACTGTCAATGAAGCTCTCATTCAGGTGTCCCTGCACTCGATGGGTGGGGTGAGCTCAGCACACAAATCCAAGAACATGACCTTCCTCATCTGAAAGTTCATCGCCCACTCTTCCTAGTCCCAAACGTGCATGACCATGCAATCCCACCAATCAGCATCTGTCTTTAAAGGCCCAGAATTGGAGCTTCACCACCTGCAGCTGTTCTATGAACCTGGAATTGGTTTGTGGTGTGTTGCACAGCATTCTATCCTCCATGAAATCATCCTGTTCTCATCATCAGTGCTGCAGATCCCAGAAGATCATGAATCCTGTGTTTGCACTGTTTGTGCCAATAGTGAAGCGTTGTGCGGGCTCCATGATTCCATGAGAGACGGTGGGCAGTCCTGCATCAGTGAATGAAAAGCAAAATGTGAACAAGTGGCATCAATAGTGAAAACTAAACTCCGTTAATAAAAACATGCCCTGCTTTAATGAGCTAAGGAATTGTCAGTAACACATGTAAGAAAATAATTGTAAGTATGTGATCAGTATGAAGGCAAATTCTGTACTCTCTTCTATCCTGTGCCATTCACTGACATACGTGGGGTTGAATGGGATATAAATCAGGGTAGAATGAGACATGTTTTTGAGCCAATATTGCCCCATTGGAGGAATATCAATATCTGTTGATGACATTGGTTTTTTACAACCCTGTCATAACAAAACATTACACTGCACACATAGTTGATTGGGAGAAAGAATGAGCGAATGAACCATATGTGACAGAAATTAGTCATATTGCTTAACGCACTTCTAGAAAGAAATTGGATCATATGATGATGAGGTTGGTACAAGAATCAATAGAGACTAACAGAATGGCATCAGTGTCAATGCAGAAAATTCAGGATCCATTAAGATTGTATCAAACCAGGAGGAAAGTCACTAGAAATCATGGAAATGCTTGTGAGACTCCCGTTCATCATACTGCATCTGGAAAAAAAGACTGATTAACTTCTGCTGAAACTTGGCTCCTTGTAATCCTTTCCAGACCCTGCAGCCTGTGACTCTGAAGCTGGCCAGACAATGAAGGAATTAGCACATAATCATGTTTTGAGGGCTAGGCAGCAGTGCAGTACAAAGTAACAACTGGTGCTTGGGTGCATTTGTCATTTCCCAACTCACACACTAAGATTATTAGGAACGGGCCGATGAACACAATTATCTTCATATAGTAGAGCAGGATAATTGGTTGGCCACATGAGCACTTTTTTTTTCAAAGACTCATCTTGTTGAATCTTTTTCATTACCCTCAAGTTGAGCCCGAGCTGAAATTAGTGTTAAAATGTGAGCACATGGCTGGCTTGCTGCTTGTCCTGCAAATGTGGAAGGAATAGACAAGAGTTTTATGACACGTCTCTTAACAAAAGCCATCATTCCATGCAGGCTTTTTCAAGATCCCTGAGAAGTACAGAGTGTGTGAAGGGGAGGGAGGTAAGAAGGGGAGTAAGATGGTGTAAGATCCAACGACGCTTGGTTTAAACCATCTACTGTCTTGCCCTTGCTAGAAAGATCCCCAGTTCGGGCTTTCTAGCTGGTTTCCACCCCTTTGAGTAGCACAAAGAAACTAGATCATAGCTGAGAATCTGGCCTGACATTTTTGAGTGCCATGTGAAACCAGAAGAGGTATAATACACTGCTACTCACCACTAACTCTTGCAAAAATTGAAAGTAAGTGTTCAATCCTGCATAGTGCTGAATGATTTTGCAAAGCCAACAGACCCTGGTTGTTGGCAGGAGGGATTGAACCTGTGACCTGAGGGGCTAAAGTCATGTGCCTCCATGCATGACACAAAGGTAAATGGGCTCAGCTAAGACTCTGGAGCTGACTTCACTCTTCCTGTCTCAGTGTCTCTGGGTTACATATTTCCCTCAGCTGAGGAAGCAAGTTCTGAGCTTCAGAGATCTCCCAGCAGTTCATCCCAGACAAGCCCCAACTTGTAAAGCCCATGGCAGCAGGAAAGGTTGAGCATGGGACCTTAAGCACTAAAGCCACGTGCCTCTACCGCATGAGCTAAAAGCAAAATGGCTCTCATCTAAGGCTGGAGAGCAGACTTCACTGTCCCGGGCTCAAGTGCCTCCAGGTTACACTTTCAACCTCTATGGAAGTCAAAGAGCGCAGAGGGTGCTTAGCAGCTTGCAGGATTGAAGCCTACACTGAAGCATAAAACACAAATAATTCAATGCAAAGAACAGTTTGAGAAGGAGTCTCCTGTTTACCATAGAACTATCGGGGCTGGGTTTTATGCAAAGCTCCCCCTGAAGTGCCTTAGAAAACAAAGACAAGTTCTAGTCTGGGAAGAAGAATATTTAAAAGTATGATGCTAAAGAGTCACCCTGCAGAATGGATTAATTTAAGATTGCAGAAAGTCCTTTAAGATTCCATGTCCTCGTGTATGGAATATGATGAAATTAAATGCTACACTCCCCAAAAAGGGGTTCGGGCCTTGTGCATGTTAGATATGAATTTGCAGTTTGATAAATGACCAAGTTATATTGAGAAAATAGTAAGAGAAATCAAATCCTGCCCACTGAAATGTGTATCATCTGTTCTGCATTTGACTTTGCACATGAAAGCTATTTGGTCTGGCTTACTGCCAAATCCTGTAGTTTGAAAGATCATCAGATGTGGGGAAGGATGTCAAAATTCCTTAGGCTGCATTCCTAGAAATTTCTCCCACTTTATTGTATGAGTTCTAATAGCTCAACCCCCTCCCTGCAGATACAAACACCTTTTGTGGCTCCATTTTGTTGCAGTTTTTAAGCGGTTGTGTCCCCAGTCAATAGGAATAAGATTGATGGAGGGGACATTGTTAACACTCAGCAGCCATTGTGCTGGATTACTTAAACTTGCATATATTTTGTAAAGTTGTTATTTACATGCCCCAAAATTCACCAGAAAAGGAAGTACAAAGCCCTGGACTATCCATTTATTATGGCACTGTAGGTGTCCTCCATACCACAATCAAATGTCATTGAAACAATTTGGAGTGAAGCTTCCAGCGTTCCTGACTATGCTTGTTTATTTTGGGTTCCCAATCTCCATTGCACCACAATCCTGTTTTGCCAACAAAATTACCACAAGTCCCCAGGGGGCGGGGAGGGGAGAAAATGAAACCTGAGCCCACTCAACCCCTGATGTCACGGGGGGAGTGGGAGGGAGGAGCAAAGCCACCCTGGGCAGGTGGGGTCAAAGCCGAAGGCCTTAGGCCTCAGGGCCCTGTAACCTGAGCTCTGCCACCCAGGGCTGAAGCCCTCGGATTTTGGCTTCATCCTGGATTGTGATGCTAGGGCTTTGGCTTCAGCCTCAGGTCCCAGCAAGTCTAAATCAACCCTGACAATCCCATTAAAATCAAATGTCCCACTTTTGGGCTCCGACTCACACTGCGAGACTCACGGGTGTATTCTATAGATCATTGGACAAGTTCAGTCTCCAGCTCACCACCATTAAAATAACTAAATTAAAAACGTTAACAAAGATACTGTGATAATTTTGCAACCTTACTAAGCACTTCGCTTTTTCACCCCTAGCCCTATGTCTTCCAAAAAGAACCTCGAGGCCTCTCTTTTCCTACGTTACATCATGAGAGAATGATTGACCTGCAGAGCTGAAAACCAGTGGCTTGTGTGTATCTTTGACCTTTGTCTCTTGGCTAGCTGACTAACTCCTCCTCTTGCTAACTTGGCCATTTAACTAGTTACTGCTTATTGTCTTTATCAGCTGTGGTGAAAATGTCTTTGAATATAATCCTGGCTATCAAAGGTTATAATCAGTGGTCACATACTTCTTCAAGAGAGCGCTGTGGCACTCATTATGAGCACTGGCTCTTAGGAAACTAATTCCCAGCCAGCCTCCAAAAGACTATTCACTAGCAGCAAGGGGGCTGGTTAGATGAATTTATTTTTTGCTCAAAATTAATTTTAATCTTTGTAAATGTGGATTGAATTGTTCCATTGGATGACTGAAATTTACACCTGTTCAATCATTGTGTGCAGTTAACGTCAATATTTTTTAGTCTGATTGATGTGGGAGAATAATAGGGGCTTAAAAAGCAGCCTGCTTCATGTATAGAAAGCAGAGCTTCTTGGGATTTAGCTGTGTGGCAACTAGGGTGAAGAGGTAAATGGAACAAAATAGGGTGTGGGCTGCTGGATTTCAGTCATTTTTGTTCTGTGTTTTCCCCTTTCAGGGTCTTCTACAGCAGTGGTTTTCAACCAGGGGTTCACATACCCTGGAGGTACACGCCATCTTCCTGGGCATACTCAGTTACATTAGATCAATGTTTCTCTAGCTGGAGATTGACCTCGAGTCTTGGGATGGGTTGCAGGGTCACAAGTGCAGGATCTAGGGGGTAGGAAGCAGAGCAATTGCCTGTGGCCCCATATCATAAAGTGCCCCACAAAGCGAAGTTCCATAGTTTAGCCCTGGCTAGTGGGCTCAGCCCTTAGACAAGGTTCACAAATGAAAAAGAAGTTGGAGTATCACACTGAAATATAAGTACATTCTATTCCTATATTCCTAGAAGATTTACCCAGTATTGCTCAGGTCCTTAAATCAATTATTTGTTGTGGGTTTTTTTTTAAATAAAATAAAAATGTGCATGCTTAATTTGAATCATTGCTCTGGGCTGGGTTGGGGATGAGGGGTTCAATATACAGGCAGCCCTAGGGAGAGAGGACTACCTCAGCCCTCTCTCACAGCAGCAGGTCGGGGCAGGTGAGAAGTGCCACTCCAGGTGCATCTTCCTCATCTGAAGCAGGTCCAAGTTCAAATACTGCCTGCATTCTGCAGCCAGAGTGAGGAATGCAGCAAACTGTGCACTTTCTCCTCTCTGCCTGACGAAGGGGAACAGCTAGCAATGTACCTGTATTAATGTTTCCGTACGAATTGGGGAGAGGGTAGCTTCAGGTCCTCCAACCTGCTCTCCCTAAAGGGCACCTGGGGAGTGAAAGGTTGGGAGTTGAGGCAGTCCTGGATGGCGGGGGGAGGGAGGCACACTCTCAGCAGCTCCTTTCACCTGCCTGGTGATTCTGTTTTTTTGAGAAACAATATCATTCCAGGCCCATCCCATTTTCCTGACACACCCAAACACTTACCATGCTTTAAATCACAGGTGCATCATAATCAGGGGTGCAAAGACGCAATAAGTAAAAACAATAAGCTTCAAAAATAAAGAATGCAATTCATGCTAACCAGAGAGGGGATGCATAAGTAATATTTTGCCCTGGGCACAAAAATACCTAGTTACGACATTGTCAATGAAGGAATATATAATAAGACAACAAATATCATATTGCCTATATTTAAATCCATGGTACGCCTACACAGAATCACACAGCTGGAAGAGACCTCAGGAGGTCAAGTCCAGACCTCCGCCCAAGGCAGGAACAATACCAACTAAATCAACCTGGTCAGGGCTTTGTCAAGCGGAGACTTAAAAACCTCTAGTACATCTTGAGGACTGTGTGTAGATCAGGGGCAGATGACCATTTTGCGAGCCCAGGGCAGCTCAATTTTGTGGGCCCCCCTCCTTTGCCACAGCGCATGCGTGGGGCTTCTTGAAGCGCGGGGCCCAGGGCAGCCGCCCCGCTCGCCCTATATCTGCCCCTGGCGTAGATCTGGTGACAAAAATGATTAGGGGCATGGAATAGCTTCCATATGAGGCAAGAGATTAATAAGGCTGGGGCTTTTTAATTCGGAAAAGAGAAGACAAAGGGAGGATATGATAGAGGTCTATAAAATAATTACTGTTGTGGAGAAAGTAAATAAGGAAAAGTTATTTACTCATTCCCATAATACAAGAACTAGGTGTCACCAAATGAAAATTAATAGGCAGTAGATTTTAAACAAAAGGAAGCACTTCTTCAAAGACTGCATATGCTACCTGTGGAACTCCTTAGAATCATAGGGTTGGACAAGACCTCAGGAGGTATTGTGGATGAAGAGACCTCAGGAGGATGTCAGAGGATGTGGAGAAGAGAGGGGAACTTTAACAGGGTTCAGAAAAGAACTAGATAAATTCATGGAGGTTAGGTCCATCAATGGCTATTAGCCAGAATAGGTAGGAATGGTGTCCCTAGCCTGTGGTTGCCTGAAGCTGGGAATGGATGATGGGAGAGGGATCACTTGATGATTCCCTATTTTGCTCACTCCCTCTGGGGCACTGGCCACTGCCGGCGGCAGACAGGGCACGGGGCTAGATGGACCTTTGGTCTGAGCCAGTGTGGCCGTTCTTAGGAGTTTTCACTAACAGAGAAGTAGCCGTGTTAGTCTGATCTTGGTAAAACAAACACAACACCGCAGCCATGTAGCACTTGAAAGACTAACCGGTAGTCTGGGCTACATTTCTATCACTATCCGGTAGTTTGGGCTACATTTCTATCACTAACCGGTAGTCTGGGCTACATTTCTATCACTAACCGGTAGTCTGGGCTACATTTCTATCACTAACCGGTAGTTTGGGCTACATTTCTATCACTAACCGGTAGTTTGGGCTACATTTCTATCACTAACCGGTAGTTTGGGCTACATTTTATCACTAACCGGTAGTTTGGGCTACATTTCTATCACTAACCGGTAGTTTGGGCTACATTTCTATCACTCACCGGTAGTCTGGGCTACATTTCTATCACTAACCGGCAGTCTGGGCTACATTTCTATCACTAAGCGGCAGTCTGGGCTACATTTCTATCACTAACCGGTAGTCTGGGCTACATTTCTATCACTAAGCGGTAGTTTGGGCTACATTTCTATCACTAACCGGTAGTTTGGGCTACATCTCTATCACTAACCGGTAGTCTGGGCTACATCTCTATCACTAACCGGTAGTCTGGGCTACATTTCTATCACTAACCGGTAGTCGGGGCTACATTTCTATCACTAACCGGTAGTCTGGGCTACATTTCTATCACTAACCGGTAGTCTGGGCTACATCTCTATCACTAACCGGTAGTCTGGGCTACATTTCTATCACTAACCGGTAGTTTGGGCTACATTTCTATCACTCACCGGTAGTCTGGGCTACATTTCTATCACTAACCGGTAGTCTGGGCTACATTTCTATCACTAAGCGGTAGTTTGGGCTACATTTCTATCACTAACCGGCAGTCTGGGCTACATTTCTATCACTAACCGGTAGTTTGGGCTACATTTCTATCACTCACCGGTAGTCTGGGCTACATTTCTATCACTAACCGGTAGTTTGGGCTACATTTCTATCACTCACCGGTAGTCTGGGCTACATTTCTATCACTAACCGGTAGTCTGGGCTACATTTCTATCACTAAGCGGTAGTCTGGGCTACATTTCTATCACTCACCGGTAGTCTGGGCTACATTTCTATCACTAACCGGTAGTTTGGGCTACATTTCTATCACTCACCGGTAGTCTGGGCTACATTTCTATCACTAACCGGCAGTCTGGGCTACATTTCTATCACTAACCGGCAGTCTGGGCTACATTTCTATCACTAACCGGTAGTTTGGGCTACATCTCTATCACTAACCGGTAGTCTGGGCTACATTTCTATCACTAACCGGTAGTCTGGGCTACATTTCTATCACTAACCGGTAGTCTGGGCTACATTTCTATCACTAACCGGTAGTCGGGGCTACATTTCTATCACTAACCGGCAGTCCGGGCGACATTTCTATCACTAACCGGCAGTCTGGGCTACATTTCTATCACTAACCGGTAGTCTGGGCTACATTTCTATCACTAAGCGGTAGTCTGGGCTACATTTCTATCACTCACCGGTAGTCTGGGCTACATTTCTATCACTAACCGGTAGTTTGGGCTACATTTCTATCACTCACCGGTAGTCTGGGCTACATTTCTATCACTAACCGGCAGTCTGGGCTACATTTCTATCACTAACCGGCAGTCTGGGCTACATTTCTATCACTAACCGGTAGTTTGGGCTACATCTCTATCACTAACCGGTAGTCTGGGCTACATTTCTATCACTAACCGCTAGTCTGGGCTACATTTCTATCACTAACCGGTAGTCTGGGCTACATTTCTATCACTAACCGGTAGTCTGGGCTACATTTCTATCACTAACCGGTAGTCGGGGCTACATTTCTATCACTAACCGGCAGTCCGGGCGACATTTCTATCACTAACCGCTAGTCTGGGCTACATTTCTATCACTAACCGGTAGTCTGGGCTACATTTCTATCACTAACCGGCAGTCTGGGCTACATTTCTATCACTAACCGGTAGTCGGGGCTACATTTCTATCACTAACCGGTAGTCGGGGCTACATTTCTATCACTAACCGGTAGTTTGTTTGGGGATGAGCGTAGCGGGGCAGATGCCTGTCTGCGATGGGGGGAAGTGGGTCTGCCCCACACAGCTCAGCCCCTAAGAAACTATCTGCTTCGTCTTTCACGTGCTGCACGACTGCGTGTTCACTGCCGTGGTGACACTGTCGGTGAAACCCGGGGTCTGCACGAGGACGCGGCTCCCCGGCGCCCGCCCCGCGGCCCCGCCCGCAGCAGGGGGGGGGAGCCGCGGGCCAGTGGAGCGAGGGGGGCCGGCACTGACGAGCTCCGCGTGTGCGCCTGCGCGGGATGCGCCGAGCTCTCGGCAGCGGCTGCTCCTGGCTGGCGCGGCCCGGCCCGAGCCATGCACTGCTGGGCGCGGGCCTCGCGCCGCCTCTGGCGGGCCTGGGGGGGGCCGCAGCGGCGCCTGGGCAACGGCCCGCCCCCGCCGCGGGCAGCCGGCGCCTGGGGCTGGGCGGTCGGGCTGGGCCTGGCGCTGGCGGCGGGGGGCTGCGAGCCGGAGGCGGGGCCGCGCTTCTCCCGGGCCATCGAGAGCAGCAGGGACCTGCTGCAGAGGATCAAGGTGCCGGCTGGGTGCCAGGGGCCCTGTGGGGAAGGGGGGGGGGGTCTCCCAGCCTCGCGCCTGGCTCCAGCCCGGACAGGGCCCGAGGGGCCGCCGGCCACAGGCCCCCCCCCAGCCGTGCCGGGATGCGCGTGGGCGCTGCGCGATGCCGGGACCCTCCTTCCCGTGGGGGCGCCGGTGTCGCTTGCACAGACATGTGAGAGCGCTGTTGGCTGGGACCCCTAACCGCTCCTCTGCGGCGGCGCCTGCCTAGCGCCCTGGGCTGCACCCCGGCTAGTCTACCCCGGCAGCTTCTTGGGAAAGAGCTCTGTAGTAAAATTTAGTAAAGACTCTGTGTGCTTCTTCCCCCTTCCATTACTTAAGCTTGAAACAGCACATATCATTTAGCTAATTGCACATGTTTTAGAAGCTGTAGTAAAAGGGGAACTAGCCGTTTAGACCCATTTCTCAAGGACTGGCGTACACGTATCACTTGAGTTAGGGAAATTTGCTAATAAGCTATACTGGTGGTTGTTACTGAATGGAATAGAGTTGAAATATGCTAACCAAGAAGGCGGCGACACGAAGCTAAGGTAACAAATCAAGATGTGCCAAGTTAGATAAGAAAGTTAAAGAAAGTATAAAAAAGGATGCTTAGCCAACGCTCAGGGTCAGCTTTGCTTTGAGCAATAGCTCCTTGGCTGACCATTGCTTGCAACCAATAAACTTGAGTTGGACCCAGCCTGAAAGTGTGACTCTCTTCTTGGGGTAAATCAGACTAGCCTCCAAGGGGACGAAACCAGCAATTTATGCAACAGCTCTTCTGCAAAAACTCTTCCCCAAGAGAGCGCCCACTCCGGCATGTGCTTTTGCGCAAGAGCATCCGTGCCAGTGTAGACGCTCTCTTGCGCAAGACAGCTCTGCTGGCCATTTTAGCCATCGGGCTTTCTTGCTCGAGAAATTCATGTTGCCTGTCTACACTGGCCTCTGCACACATTATCAGTGGGAAATAGGCCAATGGAGGGATGATAGGAGATACTATAGAGAACTTCCTGGGTGTCTGGCTGGTGAGTCTTGCCCACAGGCTCAGGGTTTAGCTGATCGCCATATTTGGGGTCGGGAAGGAATTTTCCTCCAGGGTAGATTGGCAGAGGCCCTGTTGCATAAATTGCTGGTTTTGTCCCCTTGGAGGCTAGTCTGATTTACCCCAAGAAGAGAGTCACACTTTCAGGCCCTAGAGGTTTTTCGCCTTCCTCTGTAGCATGGGGTACAGATCACAGCTGGAGGATTCTCTGCATCTTGGGGGTCTTCAAAGTATTTGAAGGCTTCAATATCTGAGAGATAGATGAGAGGATTATTCTAGGAGGGATGGGTGAGATTTTGTGGCCTGCACTGTGCAGGGGGTCAGACTAGATGATTATAATGGTCCCTTCTGACCTTATGGTCTATGAGTCTAAGAACAGTTGCGCAAGAGGGCTTATTCCTGAGTTCTGGTGCAAGAAGCCCTGATTTCATACATTAGAACGTCAGTTTATTTGCGCAAGAGCACGCGGCCAGTGTAGACAGGCAGCAAGTTTTTGTGCAAGAGTGGCCGCTTTTGCGCAAGCTCGCGCCAGTGTAGACACAGCCAATTAGTATCTACATGTGCAAAAGTGAGCCGCAGCTGTCTGTGGCTTTGCAGGGCTCTACGGGTATGTCTCTAAACTCTTTGGAAATGGGAAGCAGGTAGCCTTCCTCTGTGTAGCCTACTCTCTTATGGCTCAGTTACTGGAGAGGCAGGTGATTAGCTCCAGCCAGTCCACCCCTAACATGTCTGGCTATGACTAGTGCAATATTCCCCCATCCAGGGAATGTATCTGTACTTTTCCTTTTTGCATCTTCTCGTGTTATTTGGTTTGTTCACATCAGGCTCTCCCTGTATATCATCACTGCACTATGTAAGAGTTTGTCAGAAGGATTTGAAAGTGCCTTTGAATTACTGACTTCTTCCTTACTTTTTGTCATTTACTGTCACAAAGGACTACTCTTAAAAGGGCTTAAAGCAGTCCAGGACTGACATATGCTAGTGGTAAAAGTATCTTCAGTACTGAGTACACTATTTGAAGGACTGGAGGTGTGTACAGAGCTATGTGAACTATATAAATAGACTGCCATTCTGAAAATTTGGAACTGAAGCTTCAGTGTTTATAATTTTAAATGAGGACATCCCAGACACGCTAAAATGATCAGTCTCAGAGGAATAGCCATGTTAGTCTGTAACTTTAAAAACAAGTATTCCTGTGCACTTTAGAGACTAACAAAAATATATAGTATTATGAGCTTTGGTGGGTAAGACCCACTTCATCAGAAGAAACCTCATGATAGAGACTAAGGTCCACAACTCATCTGATGAAGTGGGTCTTACCCACCAAAGCTCATAATACTATGTTTTTGTTAGTCTCTAAGGTGCTACAAGACTACTTGTTTTTAAAATGTGTTGACTCTCATACGATAGTCACATCGTAGTTTGAAAGAAGTTATGTTCCCTGTCTGCAGTAGGTGTCATTTATATTAAATTAGTCTTTAAGCTCATTGGACTTTCATTGTAGTTGTCCATCACCTCAACAGAGATCTGCAGCTTTTGAAAGGGGATTGTACGAATTCAGCCCAACTGATATTAAAACAAAATAATTTCAAAGATTATGTACTTATTTGGGATGTAAATCCCAATTAATCATAGAACCATAGAGCTGGAAGAGACCTCAGAAGGTCATCAAGTCAGTTGACTGATTAAGTAGGATCCCATTTGGGGCCGGTGTCAACAGCAGGAACTGGCAGCCCTAAGTGCAGGTGAGCTGCCTTCTGTTTGTTGCTCTCCCTGTGCTTAGGGCTGCTATTGCCACTGCTTCCCCCTCATGGGGTGGGGGGTATAGCTCCTGATCACTCCCCGTGACTGGAGTAGCCCCCTGCCCATGGTAAGCTGCTCCTGGGTACCTGATAACTAGTAAATATCACATGTTAAGGGTGATGCTTACCAGGTATCCAGGTAACCAGTTACCTGTTCACATCCCTAGTACTGACTAGGAACACAGTTTCTGCTTTTATGGGGTTTAGCGTTATGTTTGATTTCTGAGCAAACAGAGCCTTTTAATAAATGGAAGTTTGTTTGTGACAGGATGAAGTCGGAGTTCCAGGCATAGTAATTGGAGTTTCTGTAGATGGAAAAGAAGTATGGTCAGAAGGTTGGTATACAGGAATATAACTCAGTTGTTCTGCATGTTCTTCAAAATTAACATTCATTTGAGTTACAAATCTTAAGTAATTATTGTTCTTCAATTTGGGGTAAGTGCTTCCATTAACCTCATAATTATAAAAGTTTTATAAAATCTGCCCTCAAAACAAAAGACAAAACCAAATAGCAGTGGTCACTCTGGCATTAAAATGTATAAAATGGGGGAGGGTCCAAGTAAAGGGAAGAAAGTATCTCTGTAGGTGATAGTAGTGGTTGTAAATGAAATACCCTTTTGGACAGTTTTTTATAAAGCATGTTGGCAAGTGTGGAGGAAAAGGCTAAGACAGCTCCTGGGAGGGGAATGAGTTCTGTGCTCTAACAACATCAGAGTATGTGCACAATGGAATGGTGACCTAAAATAGGACAAGGAAATTCCTAAACGGTGGGTGGAGTCAAACGTGCCTCAATATGAAGCTTAAAAAGAAGGCCTTGCTGTACCCTGGGTCAAAATGCCTGAATTTAATGAGAGACTTACAAAAGGGAGATGATGTATTTTCATCTTGTTTGCATAGGTCTAATTTGCATTGTAACTTAATTACCAGGAAATGTAATGTTGTCAGTCATGCTAAATGAGTTTAGTTGAAATAAGTGATAATTAGCAATCCACATTTAGCTTGGCCCTCACCCTGTTGATTTAGGCTAAATGAGGCTTAAATTGAGTTTGCGTAATAAAGTCTTTCCCAAACTTTCTGCAAATATTTTACAGAGAACTTCCCCCCCAGTAGGCAGTAAGCCAAACCCTTGAAAGAGGGTGAATATTGTAATTAAAAAAGAGAATGAATTCCTTGGACCTGTTTCTGTTCTACATCTAAGTGGATACTTGCTGTTCATAATCATTGTGCAATACATCCCCCTTAAAATTCTCCTCACTGTGCTGTGTGTTATATGGTACTCTTTCTGACACAACTGTCCACCCATCATCTTTGTGCAGCTACTGGTGGAAATAAAATAGTTGATAACTATAGATGTAAAATTGGTTATGTTTGGCTTTTCATGAGAAACAGCTGTTATTTTATTGTTATGTATTGGACATCATCTTTCTCTGGGAATCTACATAATAGTCAGAATAAACTTGAATGGTTCCAGTTCACTTATTTCATAAACTAGTGGACTGGTGCTTAGGTTGCCACTGGGAACACGTTGAGATTTGGCAGCTGTAATCCTTTCAATAAACATACATTATTTTGCAGGTTATGTAGGACTCCCTGGAGGACTCCCCGTTTGCTTGGTTCAAATAGGTCTGAACAGAACTCTTATTTATAGATTTTGGTTAACTCTACTTAGTTGTCTTTCTTGAACCTTGTTGATCATTGTTTAAGGCAAAGACTATCACAGAAAGAAATAGTAATGTGCTTTGCTAAAAATTCAGTACAGGCAGTCCCCGGGTTACGTACAAGATAGGGACTGTAGGTTTGTTCTTAAGTTGAATTTGTATGTAAGTCAGAACTGGTACATATTGTAGGGGAAACTCTAGCCAAACATTTCTCCAGAGCTCAGTTTTATTCTCCCACACCTCACTTCCCTCAGTCCTTTATTCTCAAGATGAGGTGTCTGCTGAGAAAAGCCGCTCCGCGTCTCTCTGGTCTGCTGGGGGGGAGCAGCTAGTGCGGGGTTGCCTCACCCCGTTTGTAAGTAGGGATCCGATGTAAGTCGTATCCATGTAACCCGGGGACTGCCTGTAGTAGATTCCCTGAGTGGTGCTTCATTAGCAAGGCTGTATAACAGATTTTGCATTGTAAGCATGACTGTGTGTGGCATATCCTCCAAAATTTTCATGTGTCTCACTGCCACGGGAGGGAGGGAGGGAGGAAGAGAGAGAGAGAGTGTGTGTGTGTGAGAGCATGTGAAAATTTTGTCACAAAAAATTCTTCAGATTATGCTTTTGAATTCAAACGGTTTTGCAGAAGTGTTGTTAAGAGAAACTGTTAAGAGTTGCTAGCTGACCTAAGAAGGAGTGGATGCTGCTGTACTGCTTCAGCAGAATTTTCCTCCTGAAGATGTTGCAGAATATTGCGTAGTGGCATAACTCTCAGTACCTAACACAAATGAGTACTGGTCTATGATTGGTGCTCCTAGGTACTGTGGCAGTAAAAATAATAAATAGTAACAATAATATCATAAAAGGGTGCATGTTGTGGTAGACTCTTGCCATGTCTTCACTCTCAGGGCCTGGGAGGGTTATCTTAAAATAAAGTAGTATCTTAAAATAATGAGATTGAAGGGAAGAACTTGGAAAATAACGAAATCTTTCTTCTGTAAAAATTCTTCCTAATTTACTTTCTTGCAGTCTGATTTAAGGATGTTAAGAAGTAGGTAAATGGCTAATCGTGTAGTTAGTACAATTTGTATCAACTACACGATTAGTTGGTAAGGGAAAGTGCTCAGTCCTATTTCGTGTCGAGTCCAGGAGCTACCCCCACTAAACTACCTCTGCAGTTTAAATGTAGTTGGAGTCTGGTGTGCAGGGCACGAGCTGGGGCTAAGCACCTTCCCTTATCAACTAATCATGTATTTGACATAATTTGTAGAACAAATATACTGAATTTAGACTACTTCATTTCTGATGTAATCTCTCTCTAAGTCTGTATCTAAAGAGATTAAAATAATTTATTAAACCACTGCATAGTTAAGCCTTTTAAATTGAGTTAAATGCTGTAAGTTTGTCAATTTCCTGTTTTTAACTGATCTTATTTTCTCTCTCTGGAAGTTATATTGAATTTTGAAAAGAGTAATGTATAGTAGCTCTTTGAAAGACTTAATATGTGGATTTATGAATGGGGGTCAGCTAACCTGATTGACAGTTTTAATAGCTGCCCATAGCTGTATTGGTCTGAGGATATTAGAGAGACCCGGTCTATTATTGGACCAACTTGTGTGGTCAGAGAAACAAGCTTGTATGCCCTTAGGATATAGTTTTGACTTAATTTTTCACTAAACTAAATTAGCGTTAAGTTTTATGTTATTGCTGGTCGGTAATATAGGGATAATATAGGGTGGTATTTTCAGAAACACTCCTCAATGACCTCACTCTGCTCCCATTGAAATCACTGTCATTGATGTCCGTGGGAGCAGAGAGAGGCCACTGAGTACTTTTGAAAATAGAACCTAGAACCTATCATGTCTCTCATGCGGAGTATTCTACAGAATTTATGTTTGTGAACATTGCAAAATCTCAAAGAATTCTTTCTATATGTAAACCTGCTTTTTATCTTCTTAAAGGTTTGGGTTATGCTGATGTAGAGAACCGTGTAATCTGTAAACCTGAAACAGTCATGCGAATTGCTAGTATTAGCAAATGTCTTACCATGGTCGCTGTTGCTAAATTGTGGGAAGAAGGAAAACTGGATTTAGATGCTCCAGTGCAAAAATACGTTCCGGAGTTTCCAGAAAAAGAATATGAAGGTGAAAAGGTAAAGGGTTAGTTTGTTCTGTAACCATTTTTGGTTGTCTCGATTTCACATTTGTTCCATATCTTCCCTACTGAACTAATTGCTACGGGTGCTCACAGCTTTGTGTATATGATACACTACAAATAATTTAAAAAGTAGGGGCAGGAAGCAATACATGCTGATGGAAAAAGGAATGTTGGGAATTTAAAAATTTTTAGACTAATAGTTAAATATTTTTTTCTAACTGACTTTACAATTAAAAAAATGGCTAGGAATTTTTTTTTCTTGACATAGCAATTATATAAATTACAGAAATAAAAGTTCAGTTTGCATAATATCTTTAAGCAGGCATACACAATAATATTTTTCTTTTAAACTAGGTCACCATTACTACAAGATTGTTAGTTTCACATTTAAGTGGAATTCGTCACTATGAGAAAGATATTACTAAAGTAAAGGAACAGAAGGAAAAGGCTAACAAAGCCCTTAAACTAGCGCAAGATGTAAAAAAATCTAACCGAGATAAGGAACTGAAAGAGAAAGAAGATAAAGGAACTGAAAAAAATGACTTTCCTAAAACCAAGTCAGAACAGGATGATGAAGCTAAAGGCCAAAAATTAAAACCTGTCAAGAAAACAAAGGAATTTGAACACGAAGAGTATTATTTGAAAGAAAAATTTGAAAATGTGATTGATTCACTGAAAATATTTAAAAATGATCCTTTATTCTTTAAGCCCGGTGAGTTTCTATTGATCAAAAATTAATTTTTTTTCTTTAAGTGTTACATTCTTAAGATTTGTTGTTTGTCTGATACATTACGTGAAATTGGGACTTTACTGTGACTAAACCAAGAGATGGATTTTTTTTCCTGTTGCTCAATGAGAGCTTCACAAGGAAGCGTTTAAGCCATGTTCTAACTATCTGGTCACTTTAAATATGCCCTGCAATGGATTAAAAAAGAGAAAACTAACTGAATATAGTTACGTTGATGCAATCATCTATTATGGATGCAGTTATATTGCCATAAAGGATCTTATCTCTTTGTAGCTTATTTTTCATAGTTTCAAAAATAAACTATAGTCAATATAAGCATACCTTCTATTAGTGTAACTGCCTCCACACTAGGAGCTGCATAGACTTAACTATCAGTTTGTAAATTGATATAAATAGATAGGAAAAACTGTGTATACAAAAAAGAGTTCTACAGAGTAGGTAGCAATAAATTCAAGCGTGTTCTTTCAAAATAGTTCCATGTAATGCAACATGTGCTGCAAAATTTGCCTGTCAGATTACAAAAGTTAAGGTATATCATAAATGGATTAACTGTATCACTGTAACACGCACGTGGCCTTTTATTGAATTTTACCATGAAGACCTTGTAAAATCATCTTTATTTAACTGAAGTTTTCTTTGAGACTCTTGCCTATTTTTTCCCCCTGCAACAGCATAAATTTGTTACGGTACTTAAGGACTCAAACAAGCTGTGTAAATCATTGGACCAAGAACTGGTTAGGAAACAGAAAACAAGGTGTGCTTCACAAATTTCTACTAGATTTTTTTTGTGGATAAATAAGCTAGGTGAACAGGCAACATGAGGGCAACTAAAATTCAGTGCTGTTAAATGCATGGTAATGCCCATTGGAGTGAGAAAATTAAACTACTCCTACAATCTATATGGTTCTGAATTAACTTTCAATTTAAGAAAGGGACCTGGCATCATTATAGATTGCAGTCAGTGGCATGGTAAGGTACTGTGAGTATCTGAGTATTGTGTGCAGAGGTGGTTATTCCTCACCCCCCAAAAAAAGGATATTGCAGAAATAGAAGAGTTCAGGGAAGAGCACTAAGAATGATTAAGGGTGTGGTAAAACTCTTAATATTAAAGCAAACGTGAAAAGATTCGGATTGTTTATTTTTGTAAGGAGATAAATAGGGAACATAAGTATACACAATAGAAAACAAAATAGGGAGGGTAGATCGAGAATATTTTCCCGTTTCATAACATAAGAAAAGGGGTCATTGAATTTATACTGAAATAGTGGGAAATTGTAAACGGATGGAAGGAAATATTTTTTCACACAGTGTATTAGAGATGTTAATGGATAACCAGTTAACCAAAGAGCATCACCCTTAATGAGTGGTGCATACTGGTTAACAGTTAACTGGAACCTGGGGAGCAGCCCCCTGCCTGTGGCCTGCCACAAGTTCCAGCTCCCATGCATCAGTCCCGCACAAGGCCCGAAGCAGGCTGGAGCAGCGCCCCCTCGTACTGCCCTCGCCCCGCCCACCCCAGTTAATCAGATAAACTTAACGTTTAACCGGTTAACTAATTAAATGGAATTTTACATCCCTACAACATGTAACTAAATTGTGGAATTCATTTCTACAGTTCTTGAGGCCAAGAACATTTCTAGTTATTTTTTAATTTTGCTTTTTATATGAATAATAAAACTATCCAGAGCTGTTATTAATCTTGTGGAAAAGTTATTAAACCTCATGCTTTCAGGATTCAGTCAATCTCTAATAGGGATGTAAAATCCCATTTAATTTGTTAACCAGTTGGACATTATATTTGGCTGGTTAACCATTTGAAGCGGGGTTGGCAGGGGTGGGGGCGGAGCATCCCCTGCCTGTGATGGGCCCCGTGAGGCTGGAGTAGCCCCTTGCCTGTGGCAGGTGGGGAGCTGTTCCAGCCCCTACCAGTTAACCATTCACAGCACGGAGCACGCTGTGTGGTGCCCCTACCTGTCCAGGCAGCACTAAGAGCCCTCTGGAGCAGCTCTGTCTGATCCACTGTACAATTCTTATGGTTATATTCTGGGTTGTTGTTTTTTTTTTAATTTTAATATGCAGTAAATTCTCTTCCTTGCTGGGCATGGATTTTAGTTGCATTTACTTTCTTTTCACCCTTAAAATTTTATCCATCATATTTACATATTTAAATCTTATTTATTAATTTGTCTTTTGGTGACAATGAATAGTAACTATGAAAAAGAACAAAATAAAACCAAGTCTTCCTAATCACATGAGTAGAGTTTGGCTGATGCTCTATTTCTATGTACAGATAATATAGAAAAGAGCATCATAATCTTTAACCCTTTATGTGTCTGATTACACTGTGAAGAATAAATGTATTCTGACACAGTTACACACTGATCCCTGTGTAAAACTGTATTTGTTGAATAGTAAACTTCATAGGAAAAGATTGCAGAAGGAAACATTAAACTTTTAATTCAAGCACTATGCAAATAAACTCTTTTTCTCCCCTTCCTTTCCCCCCCCTCTCTTCCCCAAGGAAGCCAGTTTTTGTATTCAACTTATGGCTTTACCCTTCTGAGTGCTGTGGTGGAGAGAGCGTCAGGATGTAAATTTACAGACTACATGCTGAAAATGTTTCGTGACTTGGATATGTTGGCAACTGTCTTGGATGACAATGAATCGATGATATACAATAGAGCAAGGTAAATGAGAATGAAATTATGCACTAAAATCTTATATTGACTGCTGCTTGCTTAAATTCTTCACTGTACAGGTAAGCATTAGTTGATTTTTGTTTTAAAAGCTAATTTAAAGATTAAATGATTTGTAAAAATATTCTTTATCAAATGGCTGGAATAACGGTATTACATTGATTCCTTGAGTTCACATTTATTTTTAATCCCTAATGTTTAAGGATTGATAACAATAGGAAACAAGTGTGAGAACACATATTTTAAGAAGGGAGAGATTTGTTTAGGTCAGTTGCATATAAAAGAGTAAGGAAATGAAGGAAAAGTAAGGATATAATGACCCCCAAAATTGCTACAACTATTTCTATAAGAGTAGAAATAATACAACTTTGTTATAGTGAAGACATTTGCATCAGTTTATTTAATTGTTAATTTTAATTGCTCTCCAAAATTGTGCATTAGCAGATGACTTGAATCTCTTCTTTTTTCATTTATTTGTAGTCTTCTTTAATCTGTATACATTCTATGTATATTAAAGAATGATTTCAAGTTCTTTATCTGACTTCAGTTGTATGCGTTGATGAGAAAGTGTTCATAGCAACTGAACAGCAGTTAGAGTGAAAATAACTTGAAATTTCCTTCTATTCTCAACTCCAATATAGTTCATAAAATACTATGGATTTACAGTATAGCGTTTGAGTTTCCAAATTATTCGATTGCATATTGCTTAAACTTGAAAAAAGGGGACGAGGGGATTGTAAAGTATGTAGACACTACAATTACCACAATTGTAAAATTACCTCCAAATTGTTTCATGGAACAGTAATAATGTAATCTTTCTATAGTGTTCCACAGTTATTTATAAATTAGATTATTTAAATGCCAGTGACAGCACAAGGACACTTAAATGGTTCTTTTAGACATAGATATTATTAATACAGTGGTTCTCAAACTTAGGGCATTTGCCTGAGGAGCGCTGGGTTGTGGGTTCCAGTCCTCCACCCCCCTGACCCCCCCCCCCCCCCCCCCCCCCCGCCTATCCTGGGAGCGGCTGGACAGCCAACACAGGCTTCCCCAGGAACCTTTCCACAGACCACCAGCCAACCACCTATGGTGATAATATGGGTGCAGGATGGGGTGGAGGTGTGAGATCTGACTGGAAGGTATGGTGAAGGAGCAGGCTGAGGGTAGGGTGGGGGGTCTGGGTGGCAGGTTGCTTGGGTGTAGGAGTGTGCAGCGGGTGGGGTCTGGCCAGGAAGTTGGTTGCAGGAGTGTGCTGAGGATGGGCTGGACTGGGAAGGAGGGTGCAGGAGTCAGGTGGGGTCTTGGTAGGAGGTGGTGTGTGTGAGGGAGATGGGGGTGCAGGGTGTTTACCTGTCTCTATGCCTCCTGCTGCTCCCAGGCACTGCCGGCCAATGGGAGCAGGGGGAAAAGCCTTCAGGCGAGTGGTTTCCTGCACTGCTGTTCCCCCAGCTGGGGGGAGTGGCAGTGAGCGGAGCCATTTCCTTCCCCCTGCAAGCTAAATCTGGCCCACAATGCTCACCCTCTTCCCCAGAGTAGGAAGTGGTTCTGCCTGCTAGTGCTCCAATTTCACAGAGGGTGGGGGCCTGGAGCACCAATGCAAGCTCCCCACTATAGGGGAGTGAGCCCCAAACCCACAGCCCACCTGCAAGATAGTCGCAGACCACACTTTGAGAAACACTAATTTAATAGCTTGCCATTTGGCAGCTTTTAAGAACTTGAAGGAGTAATTTGTGTCTGAGTTTGTGTTTAATGGTTTAGTCGTTCTTGCTGTTTCCCTCACCAGTTGTCTTTTACTGAGTTACATAGCCAAAAAATCACCTCCAACCACTGAACTTAAAGTTTGTTGACTCAGCTGTTAAGTTTTGGCACAGGGACAGGATTCTCAATGAATCGCATAAGCAGATTATGGAAAAATCTCAAGGGGATCTGAGTTTGATATGCAGCTTTCAGATTTCCTGTGTTGGAAAAAAAAATTTGTGTTCTTAATGAAGAATGGTTTTCTATGTTAAGTTTTTTGTTAACTCTAAAGCAATGGAAATAGTATTCTGGGAAAAGGTAAGTAATTCAGGTTGAAGATATAGGAAAGCTTGTTACATCCTTAATTCAAATGTGTATGAGCAGACTGGCATGTTGGTGTTACTGCTTCAGACATCCATTTTAAAAAAATGTAAAACATTGCTATCATGAATGTAGTCAGAATGGGCTGATTTTGCCAGTTGCTGAGCATGCTGCAGCTCCATCTGAGCACTTTGAGGACAATGGTTTGGTTAGCATCTGGCAAGATGAGGCCCTTGCTTTTAATATATTTTTGGGCTGCCAGTGATGAGACTTTAGTATGAGCTGACAAAACATAAGGTAAGTGTGTGCATATGTGTACGGTGGGGAATAGTGAATGCAAGCCAACCATCTTTTCTTTTCCAGCCCTGGTAATTTCACTGCTATGTAAATTTTACATCTTACCAGTACCAGTCTGACTATAGTCTAAAGCAGGGGTTCCCAAACTTTTTGACATGGAGACCAGTAAATCCATTCACGAGCTTTCGGAGGACCGGTAACATACATTTGCATATTCATTAAGCAAATGACAAATATACAAATATGTTGGTTTTGGTCCTCCCAAAGCCCCTAGGGCCAGCTTTAGCGAAGCTTTTGATACGGCCACCCACACCATTCTTACCAGCTAGTTAAGGGAATCTGGATTGGAAAAATGGACTGTAATCCAATAAAACCCTGCACCGCCACATTGTGTATTGAAAAGGGGCTCATTTATTTTCAGAAAGCCAACACCATCTTTGGAATCTTTTATCCATATTCTCATTCCGGATGGTGAATGCACCAGGTTCTCTCCATTCTGACACATTGTAGTGCCTTTACACCTCACTATCAGCAGTGGGGATATTTAAAAGGCACTGCTTTTACATTTTTATTAAGGACCTGCGTATGCCCTGAACTGTCCCGCTCCCCGCTGGCCAATTCTCTCCCACCTCCCCCCTCACCTTCCCTCTCCCTCCCGCCTGCGCATCCAGAAATATAATTTATGCTATCATGTGCCGAAAGTGTCCGTCTGCTATGTACATTGGACAAACGTCTCAGACACTTCGCCAAAGGATCAATGCCCACAAAACGGATATTAGACAGGGTCACAAAGAAAAAACAGTTTCTTGCCATTTCAACCAGAAAGGACATTGTCTCAAGGACTTGATTACCTGCATACTACTTCAAAGGCCTTTTAAGAATACACTTGAAAGAGGATCCTCTGAACTGTCATTCATGCTCAAATTTGACACTTTACACTTAAGTTTGAATAAAGATTCTAATTACCTTACCCATTACAAAGATAGCTTCCCCAGTTATCACGTCTAATATCATTAGCTCACAGACATTTACCTCCTCCCCCTATCCCGCTTCTGTTCTGAAATTTGATTTGCCCTTTTCATATGTGTTCATTTTCTTTAATTGTATCCTTTGGTATATATGGTTGTGACAATTTTCTTCCACTATTTGATCTGAGGAAGTGGGTCTGGCCCACGAAAGCTCATCACCTAATAAACCATCTTGTTAGTCTTTAAAGTGCTACATAGTCCTGTTTTTCATTTCAGCTATGCCAGACTAACACGGCAACATTTCTATCACCCTAATTATGTCAGCTGAAAAGCAGCTACTCCTGCAGAGGAGGAGCTATTGAGTTGGCATAGCAGGCGAGATACAGCGGTCAGAGCAATATTCTAGTGTAGACACTTCAGTCAGTGTAAGCTGCCTTGTATTGACCTAACTCTGTAGTGTAGACCAGGCCTGAGTGTCCTTCACAGACCTGATAAAAAGCTCTGTGTCAAAAATAATTTGGGGAAATTTTCTTTTTTAAATGGTCTAGTTGAATAGTTCTGCTGCTGTAACATCCAAATCTGGGGAGGACTCATCTGAATTCCAGGGAACTGTTAAAAATGATTTTTTAGAGTCTGGAGAGAAAAATTCCCCCTCTAACATTTTTTAAAGATGCAGTATCCTGGGATGTAATACAAATCGTCTAACTGGTTAACTATTTTACATGTTTTTTACATCTCTACTTTACATGGAGTTGAATTGTTACGCTGTTGTGGAATTAGCAGCTAATTAATGTTTTTGTAAACTGTATCATGAGTGCCCAGAGTTTTAAACTCCTTTTCACTTTATGAAAAGTTAAAAAAAAAAAATACCATCGCGGAGAGGAGAAATTTAATTGTAAATTTGGTTTGTCTCGGGATATTTTGATGCTAGACAAAATTCAAGTTTCCATGTTGAAATCATGGTTGAAAGCAAAACTATGAAGTAGGGTGATATCTCTCAGGCTAAAAGACACTGCCACCCTGTGGCTTAATTCATTATATTTATGATCTAATTCAATAGCATGGAAGTAAATCTTGCAAAACGTCCTGATAGACAAGTATTATCACCATTGTAGAGAAGAGTCTGAGGGGTAGCCCTGTTAGGCTGTAACTTCAAAAACAACGAGTAGTCCTGTGGCCCCTTGGAGCGTGGAGACTAACACAAATATATGGCATCATAATCTTTTGTGGGCCAAACCTACTTCTTCAGATGAGCTTGAGTGTAAAAAAAAAATAAAAAAAATAAAAGTGAACTTTCTGATTTTGCTTTTTTTATCCAACTTAATACTCCTGGATGATAACAAATACCCCCCCCCCCTTTTTTTTTTTACACTAGAGCTCATCTGGATTGGATTCTATGCATGCCTCTCACTCCTGGCTGGTGAAGGGAGGGGGCAGAGGTATAAATCACAGAATCCAAGTGCTTTCCCCTCTCTCCCTTATTGTCAGGGGAACGGGAAGAAAAGCAAGCCATGTCTTGGTGCATACGGCTGCTGTTTCCCCTGCTCTCTTGAAACTCTGCCCTTGCCCGCTGTACAGCTCTGCTGGGCCACATGGCGGCCACCGGAGCTGGAACTGGGGCCGCAATGCAGCTGTCCCAGTAGGGATATTCACACCATGGCCCGGCTCCGGCTCCAGCACAGAAGGCAGCAGGGATGGTGCTATCCTGAGCCATATTTGACTCGCAAGCCATAGATTTGCCGACCCCTATTCTAAACCTACTGTTATGTCTGTGTGTGCTTAAACCTAACAAATTATAGTTTTAGATAAGAGCATGCTTGCTTCTGTTAGTGTTTAATCAGCCAGAAGCACTGTGTTCCCAATGATTTATTTTGGACGCCACCTGGAGTGAAACAGTTAAGTTGCCACTGCTTTGAGTTCTGAAAACTATGGGTAACAGAGTAACATTTAGTCACAAGGCTTATTTCCAAGATCTCTTGTTGCTTGCATGATATCTTGGCTTTTACAGTATGTACTAAACTTTGTTTTAAGTTCTAGGTTTGAATGTGTTTGTACTGAAGTAGGACTTAGAGGCTAACTGAGAACAGTTTTGCTAGGCACTCATTCCACATGCCTAGAGAGAGGATTCCTGTGCGTTATAGACAAGACTGAAAAAAGCATTAGAGAGATAAAGTACTGGTGAACAGGGATGGTTTTCATATATCGTATTATTAGTTCCATGTTTGTTGAGGGGAAGGGCACTAAAGGAATCGGGTTTCTTTAAATGTTTAATTAGGGGTTTGTTAGGACATGCAGTAAATGGAAATTAAAAAAGGAAGGGGAAGATTGATAGAAAGGGTAAGAGGAGCATAGAAGGCAGGTGGAAGGTGTCAAATCTAGAAATTGTGAGGGAAGAATGGGGGCAGAGGGTGGATGCAGGAAAGAACATGTCTAGAGTAAAAACTGCATCAAGGAGTCTCGTCCTCCTCTGGGGCTGACTACCTGCTGCAACTTCTTTTGTTTGCTGCTGACTAACTCGCACTGATGCTGTTCAGGAGATTCTTTAAATCTATAAGGGTATGTCTACACTACCACCCTAGTTCGAACTAGGGTGGTAATGTAGGCAACCGGAGTTGCAAATGAAGCCCGGGATTTGAATTTCCCGGGCTTCATTTGCATAAAGCCGGGCGCCGCCATTTTTAAATGTCCACTAGTGCGGACTCCGTGCCGCGCGGCTACACGCGGCACGGACTAGGTAGTTCGGACTAGGCTTCCTAGTCCAAACTACCGTTACTCCTACTCCTCCTACTCCTTCACTACAGTAGGAGTATCAGGCATTTGCTGCGAGAGTCCTCACTGCCTTGGTACAAGCTGCACGAAGACGTGGCCCTTTATGAAAAGGACAAGGAGTTGGGGTTGCCAATTGTTCAGAAGGGTCTCCAAGATACTGGAGAACCAATAAGATGATGTCCTAGAGGGCTGGGAGCAAGCAAAGGCCAATCAGGAATCAGCAGGCCAGATGGTAAAGGCCCCCTGCTAAGAGATGGCAATTCTGGGTGGAGCAGGAAGGCTCTTCACTCTGTGTTAGTGCACAAAGCCAGCCTTTGTCAGGGCTAATTGTGACCACTTTTGTCTTTTAAGTCAGTATGGGGCTTTTGATTTGAATTTGTGGCATGAGAGGCTCAGGCCATCATGACTCCAATATTAACTGGACTATTGAAATTATGCGTGCTCACTTTGTAGGACAGCCCAGGTTCAGGCAGGTCCATGACACATTTCTACCTGTTACATTTGGTCAGAAGAAAGGAGTCGGCCATATTCGGTGTAACTTGCTTTTGTGGATTTCAGAGCCTGAAGATGATTGGAACTCAGGTTTTAGTCATTTTTTAAAGTGCATTGCTAACGTGAGTGTGCAGTGTATGGAGCATGCTGGTGTCGAACAAAGTTTAGTAGTTAACAGAAATGGGCGGTATGAAACACATGCTCTTGGGGACAAATAGCACCCACTGGGTCAGGTTATCAGAACAAGAATCTTGAGATCCATTTTTAGCAGTATTTACCATGGCTGCATGTTTACTGCCTTTGTGTACATAAATATCTATTTTGCCATCTAGTGGCCATGGAATTCCAAACCAAATCCTTTATCCCTCCCATAACCAATCTCCTACAGAATTGTACTGCGTAACTCCTCTATTGCTTTCTGTTGCGGCTGCAGAACTATGGTCTCCTGCCTTTAGGGTTTTCTGTGCTTGTGAAAGATGAGTAAGCTTTGGCATATTTTTTGTATCCTGAATTCTCAAGCTGTTTTTAATCGCTGTAAATTCCACAGCACCAGAAATCCAGTGTTAAACTAGTACCTAGAACATGGCATTTATAACTCCTGGTATTAGTATTGGACTAAATTGCAGAGTGTGTTGAGTGTGTCTTGTCACTAGTTTGCTTTTATTTTAACCTATCAATTAAAAGGATGAATATTTCCATTAAATGTATGAGTGACAACTAAAACTTTCTTATTTTGATTCTAGATGTTATGTTTGCAACAAAAAAGGACGGCTAATAAATGCACCCTACGTGGACAATTCCTACAAATGGGCTGGTGGCGGCTTGCTTTCTTCAGTAGGTGACCTCCTGAAATTTGGAAATGCCTTGCTGTACAGTTATCAAGTTGGACAATTTAAACATAGTGCCAACAAACTTCTTCCAGGCTATCTCAAACCAGACACGATTACAATGATGTGGACCCCAGTGCCAAACACTGAAGTATCATGGAACAAGGATGGCAAATATGCAATGGGTTGGGTTGTTGTGGAGAAGCAACAAGAATATGGCTTTTGCAGACAGCAGCGACATTACATCTCCCATACTGGTGGAGCAGTGGGTGCAAGCAGTGTTCTGCTTATTCTTCCTGAAGAGTTGAACTCTGAGGTTATATACAGTGGGTTAGTGACACTACCCAGAGGAGTAGTTGTTAATATTATTTGTAATATGCAGTCCGTTTCCCTCAACAGCACTGCCTTAATGATTGCAAAGGAATTTGATAAAGACAAATTGGTTTGATACTTTGATTAAAATATTGCAGTGTAAGTCTGAATAAGTGTACTATAGTATTGAAATAAGAACAGAGTTTTAAAAAAATCAGGGGTACATGTGAGCTCCAAGATTGCTAGGAATCCTCACATTTCTGAGAGAATGTATCAGATTGTAAAGAAATTAAGCTAAATTACTCTTGGTGGTGGTGCTACATTTTTTGCATTTAGAAGTCTTCACTCAGAAGAGGAGCTATATAGTTGCTAACTTATGGAAAAAGGAAAAAGGCATTCTAGGAGAACAGTTATGCTGAATATCACCCACATAACTCAACAAGGGCTCATAATTAAGGAAAACTTGGATAGAATCAAATAATCAGAACATGCAAGACTCTGTTTATTACCATGTTATATTTTTCACACACGTGCTGGCCAAAGATGTGTTCGCCAGTATTTTTGAACAGTCACTTTAAAAATAGAGATTTCATTTTTTAAAAACACCGAATACAAAGTGGTGAACTTCTGTCTAATTACAAACCCCACTGAAATGAAACTGAAACTGCTCCCATGCTAAGGTTGACTGTACACTAGATTTAATCAGAAGCATGTTTTTAGAAGAGTTGTAAATGTCAAGTTCCTGTTCAAAATTAGAAAAGGATGAAACTTAGCATGGTGACTTACGTTGGTCTTTCAGAGGGCTGCTTTTCTGTTCTGATTGAACACAAAACAAATGAGGATCAGAATTAAAATATTCTAGATAATGAGCAAAGTCAAAAAAGAGTACTCTTGAGGTCAGTATCAGAATTCCCATTGACTTCAAGAGGAGCAAGGTCACACCCCAAATGTGTCTCGCTGTCCAATTCACAAAAAATATTGAACCATGGATCAATACCTAAGGGTGCTCCATTATATCTGTGACAGTTCTTGTCTCTCCTTTCCAGATGGACATTAAAGAAAATGATCTACATAGGCTCTTAGTATTTAGTCAACTTTCACTTAAAAATGTACATTCTTTCAGAGTCCTCAATCTAATTTTGCCTTGAATATCTTCAGTATAGGCAATTTTGTTCTTGTTTTGGGAGGTTTAGGGATATTAAATTTAGATTAATCGAATAGTCGATGTGATTTCCATCAACTATTCGATTAGTCTATAAGGGCACCTGTGCCTTTGAACTGTAGCAAGAGCCTTACTGGAAGTAGGTTAAAAAAAGGAAGCCCTGCAGGAAGCACTAGACCAGCAAGGGACTCCCACTGGCCCTGCGCTCCCTGCAGCGCCTCAGCCTTTGAAATGTACAAGAAACCTGCTGGGGCTCTTGTACATTTCAAAAGGAAGTCCCACAGAGAACACTGGGCTAGCAGGGGAGTCCCCCACTGGCCCCAGCTCCCTGCAGGGCTTTCTGCTTTTGAAATGTAACAAGAGCCTATTTCAAAAGCAGAATAGCAGCAGAAGCGGCGCAAGTGGCGACTGCTTGGGTCCCTGCTTGCATCGTGTCCTGCTGTGCCTCTATCTCCCCTGCCTTCCACGGAGATGGGCTTTTAAGCCCCTGCTCCCTCCCCCTTGCTGCCTCTCTCTGATAGAGGTATCAAGGGGGAAGTGAGTAGTCGCATCACTAGTTTACTGTCTGATAGACTTAGTTTATCAGTTAGTCGACTAGTCGCTTGCATCCTTAGGCAGATTATTCAATTATCTAATTAAAACTGTTACAAAAGGCTTTCTATTAATTTTTTTCTTAATTTTAAACAATTTTGGTTATGCTCCCAACAGAAAAACATATTTAAACTTCCCTTAGAAGGTTGCAGACTTGGATATATTTTGTCTCCTTACCACTTTTCTGTTGTTTTGTACATGATCACTATTTTGTAATCCAATCTATTTTTTTTACTGTAGATGTATCAATTCTTTGTTGTTTCCCCTATACATTTAACATATTTAGCCCAAATTGAGTTTTCCTGTAGGAGTGCAAGAACTACTTACATAATTTGACTTTATTTCATGTGCATCTTTTGGTTAAATTTGTCGCCAGGAAAACAATTTTTTATATTGGCTTTGTGAGAGTCACCATGTCCTCCTTTTTCAGTGATAAGGCTTTTGTGTTCTCTCTCTCGTAAAATTTCTGATTTTTTTTTTTTTTAAATAAACTGAAATGTGTTATCACCAGGGCTCGACAAATTGCTATATCTACTTGCCCTTGGCGAGAAGATTTCAGCCGGTTGCCCTGTTCACCGGCACTGTGCGCATGTGCAGTACTGGTTTGGCGCATGCGCGGTGTGGGGCTGGCAAGTAGATCTTGCCACAGTTCGTTGAGCCCTGTTTATCACACTTACTAAAGTTTGAGAAAACAGAAAGGTGGTACAACATGCACATGATTTAAATACATATGAATGCATGGATAATGCAGAATACAGGAATCACCCATGTTCTTTTTATTCTAATGTAATATTATTTATTTAGCGATGTCAGTGTCCATAGGTTCAAAAACAAACTACAGAACGTGATCACGAAGTATATAATAATAGTAAATCTTTTCTATTCTCATTTTATAAGTTCGATTATAATGTAACGATCCATTTGGATTTTAAAGTGTACAGAGTGGAAAATGAAAGTTTAGTCCATTAATCAATTCATAAAGTTTGTGGGTTATTTAACATTTACAGTATGATCTTAATTCATTTATTGTACAAACATTTTGCTTAATGTTAATGGATTTTAGGTAAGCTGTACTTGTTATTAACCCTAGAATACACGTCAGTGCTGTTTTCACAGTTCTCCTATGTTACGGTGTGAGATGACAAACCAAGAAAGCCATTGAAATATCTGATATTTAGCAAACTTGTCAGGGGTTTACTTTACACAGATTCCAAATTAAATGTAAATGTTTTCTAGTGCTTTCATGTTTATAGTTATTTTATGCCTAAACAATAACTCATTTTATTAAACTATTTGTTTTGTGCTGTGAGAGTTTGCTTCTTGGCTGAGCAAAACTGCATTTTTATGTCAGTACTAGAAAATGTACATGGCATTGCTCAGGCCCGTAACTCAGTTTTTTGGGTTTTTAGAAAATAAAATGAAAAAGTATGTGCTTCATTTGAATCATTGCACTGGGCTGGAGCTGCGACTGAGAGGTTCAGTATGAAGGCTACCCCAGTCTTCTCTCACCACATGCAGCTTTGGGGGTCAGGTGAGGTGCACCTCCCTGTAGCCACTGCAGTTCTAGCAGGCAAGCTGGGGGAGGGATGCATGTCGCTTGGCTGGTTCATGTGCATACTTTGCTTTAACTTGTAAGAGGAAACTCTATAGTAAATGTGTTGGCTGTAGCTCTTACTGTTTAGGAGTTCTTGGACAGACACGCACTGATAGCACATATATAGCACAAGTTAGCAACCCCTGGCTCGTGGGCTGAGCCAATTTTCACTGGCATGTAGGGTGGGAGCTCAGCCCTACTCCTACCTCTCCCCCCCCAACTGCAGAGTGGAGCAACAGCTCCGGCTTCCTGCTGGGATGCGGGGGGGGGGGGGGGCGGATGTGTGTCCCTGGGGCTGTCCTTGTTCAGCTTGGGTGCATGCAGCTCCTGGGAGCTAAGGGGGTAACACCCCCTCCCCCACTACAGGCTTTGCTTCAGGAGGGGGTGGCCAGTTACACATGACCTGCCAGGATGTTGGGTGTGCCTTGCTGTTCCCCAGTGCCCCACTGTGTCCCGGCTGACTGGAGACAGCCCTGGGCACCCCTAGATCCGGAGCTGCAGGCAAATGACTGGGCCTGGCAGGAAGGAGACTGCCCCCACCCCTGCTTCTCCCCACCCCAGGACTGCTGGCATGCCAGTGAGTGCACTGGGGGCACAGGGATGTGTGTGGGGGGGAGGGCAGAGAGAGGAAGCAGTGAAGCAGGATGTGGGGGTAGGGGTTGCACTCAGGGATCAGGCTGGGGAGGAGCAATGCTGGAGCAGAGGGCAGATGCCGGGGGGGGCGGGGTTGGTTCTACTTTGCAGAAGCTGCACTTTCCTTTACTCCCCACTTCTTTTCCTCCCTCGCCAATTAGCTATTCGGCTGCATTTTCACCCTCTTGCCTTTTTTGTGTTACTCCCCCAATTCCCTCATGCCCCCAAACTCCCTCTTGTACCCCCACCCACTCCCTGCTGCCAAACTCCCTTCCAGACCCTAACTCTCCTTACCCCATCCTGCACCCCACCTCCTGCCCAGATCCTTCATCCCTATCCCATTCACTGGCAGCCCTGTCCCGCACATTAAACCCCTCATTTTTATTCCCACCCCAGAGCCTAAGAAAGGGGTCCTCAAAATCCACTAACTCGGGAATCCCAGTAAAGTAAATCCAGACTATGGGAAGCCCTGAACCTCAGTCCTCCCTGCCTCTTCCCCTTGCCTCGTGGGGCTGGGGTGCCAGAAGAGTGAGGTATCTCAGTTGGGGGCCACATCAGTGAGGTTTGGAGGGGAATTTTTTGCTTCACTTGTGTGGTTTTTCTGTGGAGCAGTGGCTTCCAACCCAAAAAAGGTTCCCCACCCCTGCCATAAAACATTGAAACCTTCTGTATTGGACAATGTTTTCATAGAATCATAGAACTGGAAGAGACCTCAGAGAGTCATCAAGTCCAGCCCCCTGCTCTAGGCAGGATACAACTAAATCAACCCGGCCAGGGCTTTGTCAAGACGAGACTTAAACACCTCTAGGGATGGAGACTCCACTACTTCCCTAGGTAACCCATTCCAGTGCTTCACTACCCTCCTAGTGAAATAGTTTTTCCTAATATCCAACCTGGACCTCTCCCACCACAACTTGAGACCATTGCTCCTTGTTCTGCCATCTGTCACTACTGAGAACAGCCTCTCTCCATCCTCTTTGGAACCTCCCTTCAGGAAGTTGAAGGCTGCTATCAAATCGCCCCTCACTCTTCGCTTCTGCAGACTAAACAGACCTAAGTCCCTCAGCCTCTCCTCATCAGTCATATGCTCCAGCCCCCTAATCATTTTGGTTGCCCTCCGCTGGACCCTCTCCAATGCGTCCACATCCTTTTTGTAGCGGGGGGCCCAGAACTGGACACAATACTTCAGATGCGGCCTCACCAAAGCCGAATAAAGGGGAATGATGACATCTCTGGATCTGCTGGCAATGCTCCTCTTAATGCAATCTAATATGCCATTAGCCTTCTTGGCTACAAGGGCACACTGTTGACTCATATCCAGCTTCTCATCCACTGTAACCCCCAGGTCCTTTTCTGCAGAACTACTACTTAACCGGTTGGTCCCCAGCTTGTAACTATGCTTGGGATTCTTCCGTCCCAAGTGCAGGACTCTACATTTGTCCTTGTTGAACCTCATCAGATTTCTTGTGGCCCAATCCTCCAATTTGTCTAAGTCATTCTGTACCCTATCTCTGTCCTTAAGCGTATCTACCTCTCCCCCCAGCTTAGTGTTATCCGCAAACTTGCTGAGGGTGCAATCCATCCCCTCATCCAGATCATTAATAAAGATATTGAACAAAACTGGTCCTAGAACCGAACCTTGGGGCACTCCGCTAGAAACCGACCGCCATCCTGACATCGAGCCATTGATCACTACCCGCTGGGCCCGGCCTTCTAGCCATCTTTCTATCCATCTTACTGTCCATTTATCCAATCCACAATCCCTTAACTTGCTGGCAAGAATATTGTGGGAAACCGTATCAAAAGCCTTGCTAAAGTCAAGGTATATCACATCCACTGACTTCCCCATGTCCACTGAGCCAGTTACCTCATCATAAAAGCTAATCAGATTGGTCAGGCATGACTTTCCCTTTGTGAATCCATGCTGACTATTCCTAATCACTTTCCTCTCATCCAAGTGCCTCAATATGGATTCCTTAAGGATCCCTTCCATGATTTTTCCAGGAACCGAGGTAAGACTGACCGGCCTATAGTTCTCTGGATCGTCCTTCTTCCCTTTTTTGAAGATGGCCACTACATTTGCCTTTTTCCAGTCATCCGGGATTTCTCCCGATCTCCACGACTTTTCAAAGATAATAGCCAAAGGCTCCACAATGACATTTGCCAACTCCCTCAGCACCCTCGGATGCACTAAGTCCGGACCCATGGATTTGTGTACGTTTAAGCTTTTCTAAATAGTTCCTAACCTGTTCTTTACCCACCAAGGGCTGTCCATCTTCATCCCATCCTGCGTCACTTAGTGCAGAAGTCCAGGAGCCGACCTTGTCCGTGAATACAGAGGCAAAGAAAGCATTGAGTACTTCAGCTTTCCCCACATCATCTGTCACTAGGTTACCTCCTTCATCCAGTAGGGGCCCCACACCCTCTCTGATCACCTTCTTCTTGTTAACATGCCTGTAGAAACCTTTCTTGTTATCCTTCACATCCTTAGCCAGTCGCAATTCCATTTGCGCTTTTGCCTTCCTGATAACCCCCTGGCATTCTCGAGCTATACCTTTAAACTCCTCCCTGGTCATTTGCCCAAGTTTCCACTCTTTGTAAGCTTCCTTTTTGTGCTTAAGTTCACCAAGGATTTCCCCTGTAAGCCAGTCCAGTCTCCTACCATGTTTGCCTCTCTTGTTACGCGTCGGGATGGTTTCTTTCTGTGCCTACAATAAGGCTTCTTTAAAATACTGCCAGCTGTCCTGGACTCCTTTCCCCTTCATGTTAACATCCCAGGGGATTCTGCTCATCAGATCTCGCAGGGAGTCAAAATCTGCTTTTTTGAAGTCCAAGGTGTGTACTTTATTACTCTCTTTTCTTCCTTGGGTCAGGATCCTGAAATCTACCATCTCATGATCACTGCTTCCCAGGTTGTCACCCACCTCCACTTCCCCTATTAGTTCCTCCCTGTTTGTGAGCAGAAGGTCAAGCTGCGCAAGGCCTCTGGTCGGATCCTTCAGCACCTGTGTCAAGAAGTTATCCCAACATTCTCCAAAAACTTCCTGGATTGCCTGTGTACTGCCGTATAGGTTTCCCAGCAGATGTCAGGGTGATTAAAGTCCCCCACGAGAACCAGAGCCTGCAATCTGGAAACTTTGCTCAGTTGTCCAAAGAAAGCCTCATCTACCTCATCCATCTGATTCGGTGGCCTGTAGCAAACACCAACCACAACATCACTGCTGTTGTTTGCTCCTTTAAACTTAACCCATAGACTCTCAACAGGGTTTTCTCCCTCTTTATACTGGAGTTCAGAGCAATCATAGTGCTCTCTTACATATAGTGCAACTCCTCCTCCTTTTCTCCCCTGCCTGTTGTTCCTGAACAGTCTATTCCCTTCCATGACAGCGCTCCAGTCATGCGAGTCATCCCACCAAGTCTCTGTTATCCCAAGTAAATCATATTTCTTGGTCTGGGCCAGGGCCTCCAGTTCTTCCTGTTTGTTGCCCAGGCTTCTCGCATTAGTGTACAAACACCTCAGGTAACCAGTTGATCATCCTATCTTCTCCATTCGAAACATGGGTCCTCCTTTCTTGCCCCTTCCTCTCTGCATTTCTTCCCGGTATCCGACTTTCCCACTCCCCTCAGGGTTTTGGTCACCGTCCCCCGACGAACCTAGTTTAAAGCCCTCCTCACTAGGTTTGCAAGCCTGCCTGCGAAGATGCTCCTTCCTCTCTTCGTTAGGTGGATCCCATCTCTTCCTAACAATCCTTGCGCCTGGAACAGAGTCCCGTGGTCGAAGAAACCAAAGCCCTCTCTGCGACACTATCTGCGCAACCACGCATTTACGTCCTCAATTCGACGATCCCTGCCCAGTCCTTTCCCTTCAACAGGGACGATGAGCGAACAGGTGAGTGCTAACAGGGAGTTTTGAGAGGGAGTTGGGAAGGGCGGGAGGTTCTCTTGCCTTTCTTTTTAAATCCCTTTTCCAGGACAGCAGTGATGGGTCTGCTGTTGTTACCTGCACAGCGTGTGCCATGTTTGTCTTCCTCCCGGAAGAAAGAACGGATTTCATCTGCACCACGTGCAAGCTGGTCGACATTTTGGAAGAAAAAATTAGAGGACTGGAGGCCCAAGTGTCGACCCTACGCTTGATCAGAGGATGAAGACTTCCTCGATAGAAGGCAGCATTTAATCCTTCAAGCTCGGCAGGCAGAAGAGCCAGAGAGGGCAGTACGTGACTGTGACGGGGCTAACCTGCCCCGCACTGAGCAGGAGGGAGAGGAGCCCATTTATTGGGTAGAGCACGCCCCTCCCCCACAGCCCTACTGGGCGTGCTCGAAGTGCAGCCTCACTATAAAAGACTGCCGGGCTGCTCAGTTGGAGCAGACCGCTGGGGAGGAAGGAGCTCTGGCCCAAGCTGCAGGCCCGCTGCCAGATTCAGAGCCGGAGGGACCGTCGCTATTGCTACTACCATCCCCGGGGCAAGCACGCCGCCAACACCGGGGGGCCGCCCGCCCGCCCTGCTGCAGGAGACACCCCCTGCGCTGCTGCCCCAGAGACGGGACCAGCTGACGTTGCCGCTGCCGCCAACCCAGCTTTGCCAGGTGGGAACTAATGATACGGCCAAGAATGATCTCGAGCATGTTACTGCGGATTATGTAGCACTAGGAAGAAGGATCCAAGAATTTGGAGCGCAACTGGTATTCTCCTCCATCCTACGTTTTACTTTATTTAAAATGAAGTTTGATAAACTAACATGAGAGTTAAAATGCTTAATCTGTTTAATTTAAAATAAACTTCTCCCCGCTGCAACATTAGCAAACTGGCTCAGGTGTAATTATGTAATTAATGGCAAGTTTCCATTAGCAACTGGTAGTCCGTGGAAAGGTTAGCATTGATTAAGGTGGTTCACGAGGGATATGGTGAAGGATCTCTCCCTGCTCCCCGCTTCCCCTCCCCCCACAGAAAGGTTAAGTCTCAGAAAGGTTTCTGACTCCTGATATAGTAGGTAACTGTCCTTTTCTCCATCCCTGCCCCTTGCTGCCTCAATGGTGTTACAGCTGCCTGCCTGTGGTCATTGTGCTGTATAAATGCTCCCTGCTTTCTGGGAGCTTCTTTGGCATTTCCTAATTGTCACAATCAGTGCATGTAATTTTTAACCTAAATCTGGAACACTGATAGAAAGATAGTCAGTAAAAACCGTGGAGATAAAGGTTGTAAACTTGTAAAATTATACACTGCAACACTATCTCATAGACTTGTTTACCTAGTGATGATAAATGTTGTGCAACAGCAGAAATCAGTACTATTTCTTGAACAGGAGTTGTTTGCACTCAATGGCTTAGTTCTTGAAGGGTTTATGCACAAATGGCACAATACAAGCTATGAAATGCAGAAACTCTAAAATGTAAATTTCTACTCTAACATACTGTTTTGGTTTTTTGGTTATATAAATTATTCTGGAAATAGCAGTCTTTGTTTAATGGGTCTTAAAAGTAAGGGGTTTTTTGGTTGGTTTTAGGGGAAAAACTCACTGAACATTGCATTGGATCACAGTGTAACATTAGATATCTATATCTTTATCTCCAGGCATGTTGCTAAGACTACCACAGAACATACAGTACTACTTACAGGAAATACTACAATGTAGATATTTAAATGAATATGAATGCAAGATTATGGCAAGAAGTAAATTTAAAAACACTTAGCAATCAAATCTACTAGTGAGAAGATTTTACCAGTGCGCCCCTCATCATTGCAGACTTTTTCTGTATCTAAAAAGGACACAGAATCATAGAATACTAGGACTGGAAGGGACCTCAAGAAGTCATCAAATCCAGTCCCCTACCCTCATAGCATGCTTTCAGATGCTTTACTTCACTGGTGAGGAGACTGTGTTTGCTTCTTTTTATCCAATCATTCCTGCTTCTTAACAGTAAATCAGGATCACTGGTTGGTGTAATTTAGAAGCATTACATGATTTTGCATCTCATTTAAGCTACTGCCAATGGCCAGGATTAGACAGAATGTGACAAGATGGGTTAAGTTACTCTGGTTTAGCAAAACTTATTTCATGTTTTCTTAAAATCTCTTGTGGAAGGGATATCAAACACTAGTTGCAATTTATGCTCCTATCTAGCAAGAATTGAGTATCCTAAGCATGCTAAGCTTTACTAATCACATGTATTCCTCACTTTACAGGTTTTGTAAACATCTTATTTGATTTGTTGGCATTTCTAAATCTGGGGGCAGTGTTTAGCCAACCCAGGGCAATTTGAGTGATGCATTAAAAGTTACCTGAGTTACTTTGCTCTTAAGTTGTAATAATCTCAATATGATTTAAAGTTAGTTGATCCCCGAATAACTATTACATATTCTACCCATTAACACAAGCCACTTTTCACCTTTAAGAAAGCCATGCAAAAGTGGTGGTTTTTTTAATGAAGATGGATATTAAGAATTCGTTGTTGGTTTTTTTTTTTAATATAAAATCTCTCATGAGCTGATGGTATTAAGCATTATTGTTTATTGATTTGAAGTTGAATTGCTCTTACTGCAAAAGAACAGAGTTTAAATTGAGACAGTATTTCCAATGCCCACCAAATGATGAGACATACTTAACTTAGGCAATGTTTACATATAAATCAAGACATTGCTATAAAATAGATTTAAGAATGCACTGTCTACATGGCTTACCATATAAAGAAATAACGTCAATTCTGTTAGAATTCCATGGCAATTTAGAAAAGGAAGCAGTCCTTTAAAAAAAAAAAAACACCAATTTTTTTTCTTACAGGCAAGCTGGTTAATTGATATGAATAATATCTTTTCAGAACCTAAAATGTTGAATCATGGTCTTGTTTTAGGATAAAACCTACTTAATAGCAATTTACTAGATTTAGCAAGCATTATACCAAGATACTTTATTTTCTAATTAATCCTGCCATTGAGTGGAACTAATTTTCTGAACTGAATGTTATTCTTTTCCTTGTGACTTGATACCATTCTTAGCTCTCTAAGGGCACGTCTACACTGCAGGGCAAAAGTCAAATTAAGCAATTGTCAATTGTGTAGCTGAAGTCAAAATAGCTTAATTCAGCTCTTAGTGTTGTCTAAGCAGTAGGAAGCTGAAGAACACTTGTCTTTCGACTTCCCCTGCTCCTCATGAAATTATGGGTTACAAGAGTTGGAGTAAGAAGTCCTCCATTTCAAAATTATTTTGAAATAATGGCTTGCTCTGTAGACATGTACTTTATTTTGAAATGTCAGTTATTCTGAAATAACTCTATGTAGACATACCCCAATAGGTATTTGTTCATATGCCATATCCCCTATGCACAGAGAATATTTTCTCATTTTCCTGTGGAAAGCTATTTGTTTTGTATACCCAGCTAGCAGTTTCAACCCCATGTATCACAACAGTGGCAGAAACACTCTCAAAAACCTCAATGCTTAAATATAGGAAATGTATTCCTACAGCAGTCTCCATTTGCAAATGCACGGGCACTTGCCTTTCATTTCCATGGCTGATACGGCAGTGATGATTAGTCAGTTTATAATTAACAAAAGGTGCAACAAGTCTTTAATTCTCATTCTTGTGTAGAATGGCATCACCCATTCAAAATACAGTAATAAAAAGCTATAAAAATAGAGCTTAATTACCCATAGACTTTCTGGAAAAATCTGCACATTATTAAGACATTTTATGGGGAAAAAACCCCACCAGATAACTGTTCGATTTTGTAAAACACTAGCAATCAACTTGTTAGATTAACCGACATTTTTGAACAGATAAGGCTTCCAGGAGCATATACTCTGAGTCATGATGGTAAAGGGAGCATTCAATGTTGTTTTCTTCTAAAGGAGCAACCTGTAAATAAATCACAAAAGGATATCAAATTGGGATAATGCTGAAGTCGTTAAAGGAGACAACCCTGAGACCACCCTACTGGTCTGGCCATTTCTCTAGCTGAGTTTACATAAATAAAGGGTTTGATTTACTTTTGTTCTTCTTGACATTCAAGTGAAAAATCAGCATTTCAAATCAGGCTTAAAATGATAATGCCACAGCTTCACTTTTTACATCTCAACTTGCAGTGAGGAAACTTTATATCAATGCCATTAAAAGCTTAATTTTGCATCTTTTTTTAAAGGCACATCTCTCCCATCCTCCAAAGGGGAAAACACCCTTAATTGCAGTGATTTCACTGGTATGGCTGGGTGGTTCAGTAGCTTGGTCAGCCAGTATCCTTAATTTAGGCATCTTGCCCACCTTTATACTGTGTGAAGATTATATGGATTCTCTACTGTTTAATGCCTATATACCCATAAGTGATGACCTGTTTACCAATGAAAAATACAGTCTAGGAATCAAACTGGAATGAATACTTTTTTCTGAAGAGACTAAATAGCACCTCATTTTTTTAAACCACCTTATATATCTTAAACATTTTGGGGCACTTAAACACTGGTTCTACCCCAGCTCTCTATGCAAACAGAGCAGCCATCATTTACTCCAGTGTTTTCCAAACAATGGGCTGCGGCCTGCTACCGGGCTGCGGGAAAAAAATACCGGGCCTCAGTGTGGCTGCCAGTGTGTTCCGGGCTCCCAGACTGCCTGTGCAGCGCTGGGTTCCCCAAGCCCTCAGCCGGGCACGGCGGATGCAGCCGTATGTTTCAGGCTCCCAGCAGAGGCATAGTGAGGGTTACCAGGTGAGCTCTTATTGCTGGCTATGGAGGGGGGAGAGGATGATTGAAGGCCACAGGGAAGCAGGGTTGGGGCAGTGGAGCTGCCCGGGGAAGTAGGGAGGGGAACCAGCTGGCGGAAGCAGGGCTGGCTGGGGGGAGAAGAAGGGGGGAAAGAGAACTGGCTGGCAGAAGCAGGGCTGGCCGGGGGGGGGGGGGGGGGGGATGGGACCATCTAGCAGAGGCTTTGAGGATGGCTGGGGGAGAGAGCAGGGCTGGCTGGGGAATCGGCCAGCAGAAGCAGGGCTGTCGGGGGCAGGAGGACTTGCCAGGAGCAAATTGGGAGAGAATCGTCTGGCAGGGACAGCGGGGCTGGCCCAGGGCAGGAGGTGGAAAGGGAGGGGGGAATTGGCCAGCGGGGAGCGGGACAGTTCAGGGCATACGCAGGTCCTGAATAAAAATGTAAAAGCAGTGCCTTTTAAATATCCCCACTGCTGATAGTGAGGTTTAAAGACACTACAATGGGTCGGAATGGAGAGAACCTGGTGCATTCACCATCTGGAATGAGAATATGGATAAAAGATTCCAAAGATGGTGTTGGCTTTCTGAAAATAAATGAGCCCCTTTTCAATACACGATGTGGCGGTTCAGGGTTTTATTGGATTACCGTCCATTTTTCCAATCCATATTCCCTTAACTTGCTGGTAAGAATGTTGTGGGTGGCCGTATCAAAAGCTTTGCTAAAGCTGGCCCTGGGGGCTTTGGGAGGACCAAAAACAGTGTATTTGCATATTTGTCATTTGCTTAATGAATATGCAAATGAATGTTACCGGTCCTCCAAAAGCTCGTGAATGGATTTACTGGTCTCCATGTCAAAGTTTGGGAACCCCTGATTTACTCCACTATAGTTTGACAAAAACAAATTTTAATTACAGGGAATGTTATTCAAGGAATCTTGCTAATACTATGGTGGTAGAGAGGGCACACAGAGACTATTTTAATCTGACAGCAGTACCCTGGAGCATAAAAGTGAACCTGTGACTTAAACCTCATATCTTTTAGGCTCAGAAGTAAATGAACCACACTATAAGCTTTGGCTATATGCTTTACATTACTGTTAATCTAGAAGGAATTACAACTCAAAGCATAGGGAATAATTAAAGCCTGTTCAGGATGTTTATACTTGATGAATACTGGTTTAGTTACACAGCCCTTATATAATAAAAAAAGCATCATTCATACAGCTGTAATCCAGTTCCTAACTACAAAAAAAAACAAAATTTTTCAAATACACGCTCACTTCTGAGGGATTTGAAAAATGTTGTTCGTTTTTATTCTTCGGTTTTTAAGCCACAGAGAAAATGAAACCTTTAGCACTTTGCAAGCATATTAATGAACAAATCTGGATTATCTATCAAAAAAACCTCGTACCTTCTGTAAGCCTAGCCTTTCCTCCAGTAGGCTGGCACAACACAGTTGAGCACCCAACGCACAGAACCACTGTCTGAGCATGGCTGAACACTGTGGTAATCTTGTAGCAGCCTAAAAGAGAATGTTGGTAGATTTTATTAGAGACACAGCAAAGTCTACAATCTTCCTTAAAAAGAAAAAAAAGCGGGCACCTGCAAGGTTCCAAAAATTACCTTTCAAAGTGCCAGACAGCAGCAGTTAGGCACTGCCTACAACAGGGCTACTCAACACGCGGCCATGTTTGTTTGCAGACCGCAGCGTGGTTTGGGTTTACATGGGGCTCAACATGCAACCTGTGGGTGGGATCCTTTGAACATGGCCTCCACTGGGGACACGCTGCACAACAGCGAGTCAATATAATGGTCTTCTTTTGATACAAGTTTTAGTAGTTAAATTCCCGGATTGTCATTGCTCATTAAAAGTGCTGTCACATGGATGGAAATCGGGTAAATATTGCATTTTATTAATACTGGCAGAACTGACTTAAATGGGGCCTGCGTGTTGCGTAGTCTTACCTTAATATTTGTATTCATGTCTGTCAGTGTGAAAAGCTATTTGCATATATTTGCAACCACACTTAAGTTGCAGCCCTCGGCATGTGCTGTGAGTATCACTGTGGTCCTCGGGGCTTCCAAACTGAGTAGCCCTGGCCTACAACAATATCAGTGGCCTTGACTGCACTATGTAGTTAATCTCTCACTAGTATGACTCCATCTGGCAGTATTAGCTATGACTGATTAAAAGGCCAAGAACAAATTTACATTAATACTCCCATTATTGGTACCATCAGTGCATTTGGAATAATGAGATAAAAGAACAACTAGGAGCATTGACTACTGTGTGCCACCTGAACAGGTTTAGATTTTTGTTGCCAAAACTGGTTTTACTTGAATTTTTTTTTCATAGCCATCAGAGATCAAAGAAACAGGCTAATTAATATGTTCAGTAACTTAAGTCTCTTCAGCTGCTAAGCTTTTTTTTAGAAAAATAAACTAAACTAATAAACTAAACTTAATAATAAACTAAATAAAAATTGAAAAAATAAATTATTTCTGAAGAATACAGTATAGTGTTCTAATACTTGATTCAGTCCTGTTATTTCCAGTATAACTGAATGTTAGTGGCAAGAATGGTCTAATTTCACTGTACATAGTCAAGTCAAAAATAAGCATGTTAGTATATTCTGATGTATTTATTCATGTTAGATAACTTTTAACGTGTGTGTGTGTGTGTGTGTGTGTGTGTGTGTGTGTGTGTGTGTGTGTGTAATACCTGACCGCCAACCTGACATTGAGCCGTTGATCACTACCCATTGGGCCTGACACTCTAGCCAGCTTTCTATCCATTTTACAGTCTATTTATCCAATCCATATTCCCTAAACTTGCTTGCGAGAATACTGTAGGGGACCATATCAAAACTTTGCTAAAGTCCAGGTATATCACATCCACTGACTTTCCCATGTCCACAGAGCCAGGTACCTCATTATAGAAGCTAATTAGATTGGTCAGGCACGACTTGCCCTTTGTGAATCCAGGCTGATTATTCCTGATCACTTTCCCCTCTTCTAAGTGCTTCAAAATGAATTCCTTGAGGATCCCCTCCATGATTTTTCCAGGGACTGAGGTAAGGCTGATGGGTCTGTAGTTCCCTGGATTGTCTTTCTTCCCTTTTTTAAAGATAGATACTACATTTACCTTTTTCCAATCATCCGGGATCTTTCCCAATCTCCAAGAGTTTTCAAAGATAATGAAAAAAGGTTCTGCAATGATGTTTGCCAACTCCCTCAGTTTCCTCAGATGCATTAAAACCATGGATTTGTGTTTGCCTAGCTTTTCTAAATAGTTCCTAACCTGTTCTTTCCCCCCCAAGGGCTGTCCACCTCCTTCCCATACTGTGTTGCCTAGTGCATTTGTCTGGGAGCTGACCTTGTCCGTGAAGACAGAGGCAAAGAAAGCATTGAGTACTTCAGCTTTTCCCACATCCCTTACTGGATGTGGGAAAAGCTGAAGTACTCAATGCTTTCTTTGCCTCTGTCTTCACAGTTTAAATAAATATTGCAGCGACTGCAACGTAACTAAGATTTTTAACAGTTACACTGTTACCTTTTTACATCCCTAATCTCTATGGCTGTGTCGAAACTACACCCCTCTGTCAGCAGAGGGATGTAAATGAAGCACTTCGAAAGTGCAAATGAAGCAGGGATTGAAATATCCCTTCATTTGCATAACCGCATCATGGCACTGTTTCAAACAAGCGCCATTTCGAAACTGAAACCGCGGTTTAAACGTGGTTTTTCCGACAACGAGGTGCTTTTTTGAAAGATCTTGTGCTGCAATATGGAACTTTCTTCCCAGACCAGAAAACTACCATCAGAAGCATTCAAATGCCAAAAGTGATCCATGGAGACCCAGGCTACTCCTTGGTGCAGTGGCTCATGCAGCTGTACACAAGCAGCCTGGACCGCAGTAAGAAGCAGTTCAACTATAGGCTGAAGCAAGTGCAGAATGTGCTTTCTGGTCATTTAAAGGGAAGGTTTCACAGTCTACTGACTAGGTTAGATCTCAGCAAAAGCAACATTCCCATTGCTGTGGAGCCTGCTGTGTAAATGTGAATGAGCAGACAACCGTACGATTAACTGATAAACCTAGTTAATCTAGTTCAGTGGTGTGCAACCCCCACGGGGGGGGGGGAGGGGGAGGAGGTGGTGTCACCAATGGCCAGGACTAGCCCCTGGCTGGCTGGCTGGATCTAAGCGCCGCATTGCAGGGCCGCCAACAGCCAGGTCCAGCCCCTGGCCGCCCGGATCTAAGCGCCGCGCTGCTCAACTTATCTTGGGGGTCGCGACATGATTATAAGGGGGCCGTGGTTGAAAAAAAGATGCACACCACTGATCTAGTTCACTACTTGCATCCCTTCCTTGCTGCCTCTGTATCAGAGGCAGCAGGGGAAAAGGAGCAGGAGCTGGCTTAAAAACTGGTTCCCCTGCTCTGTCTCTCTGGTGTTGCCTGCTCTTTCCCCCCGCCCCGTCCAAGGCTGCAGAGCTTGTCCACAGGGAGCCCAAGCTCCCCGTGGACAGGGGCTGCTGCTACCCCATGCTGCTGCCTCTGACACAGTCAGACCTCCCAAGTCACTTCTCTGGCAAAAATGAAGTAAAACCCTGATAGTTCTAACGTAAAAAGCAAAGAGAAGTGTTCTGAAAAAAACCCCAAAAGGTATGACCATTTTCTCTTTTATAACACATTTATACCATAATTAGGTGTGATTAGATTTCATGGAACATCCACTATCAGTCTTCACTGCACATAAGTTTCACTACCATTATGCATAACAAATATATAAAGCAATATTTACCTGGACACTTTACATCCATAAAGTAGGAATTTGGACTTTGCACCAGACGTTTCTTTTTGTGCTTTCTCTTTTCCTCCTCTAGAGATGGATGCACTAGGTCTCTATCCAACTAGATTTAATAACAAAAAAGATAAGTCATGGTGTAGATGAAAGATTTCCTGTTGACATTATGTTTTGTTCCTAGTTAGTGTATGCATATTAATACACAAATTCCAGTGTATTAAAACTACATTACAACATACGCAAACATTTGTATGTTAGCAATACCACCACTTCCTTTGGAGATGCTTCTTACTGTGATGTTATAAAACATGTACTATTCTGGGACACACACGATTACATAATTCTTGCCAGTGCAATGTCTCATAATATAGAATTAGCTGCATGAATAAATTCATTATTCTTAATTAAAAATGAGATTGATTTCCAGTTCTACCATCTCTTACTTCCTAAAATTTCGCTACCATTAAGACACCCTGATGTCTTTGAAAGCTATTATGTTCCCTCTCAGACTCCTCTTTTCCAGACTAAACAAACCCAATTCTTTCAATCTTTTTTGCAACAGTGTCATATTGTTGACTCATATTTTAGTTTGTGATCTATGACCTCTACCTCCCTCTCTGCAGTACTCCTTCCTAGAGTCACTTCCAATTTTGTCTTGTGAAACGGACTGTTCCCCGCTAAGTGGAGTACTTTGCATTTCACCCTATTGAACTTTACCATATTTACCTCAGATCATTTCTCCAGTTTCTCTACATCCGTGGTCACCAACCAGTAGATCGCGATCTACCGGTAGATCTCAGGGGCTCTAAGAGTAGCTCTTGAGCCCTCTCTGAACTGCACGCCTACACAGTGCATTTACATTAGATTTCCTCATTTGAGGAGCAGCTACTCACCGAGCAACAACACAGGTGAGTAGCTGCGAGGAATGGTGGGAGGTTGGGAGGGCTGAAACACCCCAGCCAGCTGACTGTGGCTTTCAGCTGAAAGCGGCTGCCCCGCACTCCAGCTGATCGGGCGGCTTCTCCTCTGCGCTTGCCCACGTGGAGCTTGGTGCACCCTGGCTGAGCGCCATGGCCAGCTGGCCGGGCAGCCACTTCTCTTCCCTCCAGCCCGGCTGCCCTGCGCTCAGCCTAGGGAGGCTGCGTCTAGCTCCAGATGTGCTGGAGCAAGCTTCCCAGGCTGAGCGCAGGATCACAGATGCCCATCTGATGGACTGTATACGACTAGCAATCTCAGACTACAACCCAGACTTCAAGACACTGGCAGGTACTGTTCAGTCACAAGTGTCACACTGAGACTTTATTATTGGAAGAAAAAATATAGAATGATCAATACGTGATTTTAGAGTTACACAATAGCAGAGAACAAAATGTCTAATTGTAAATGCTTCATTTGACATTTAAATAGCACGAATTAAAAACAGACCATTTATTTCATAACTATAAACACGTGATTTTAATTTTATATATTGCATAATTTAAAAATAAACTGTTTAACAGAGTGTATAAGGGCTGGGGATAGCAAGTGATGGACAGGAGAAGAGAGAGGGCGGGGCTTCCAGGAAGGGGCGGGGCGCTAGATCTTCGCCTGTCCTGAGGCTTAAAAAGTGCTCTTGGGTGTGCGCAGGTTGGAGACTCCGCCCGCCACGTGACACCTACCCCGGGCGCGAGGCGCCTCCTTCCCAAGTTTCCCGGGGGCAGGTCACTCCCTCCCGCGGGGCCGTTACCGTCACGTGGCCCAGCCCCCAGGAGAACGCGCCTCTGCCGCCCGGCTCCCCTACCGAGAGAGGGGGGGCTCGTGCCCCGGGTCCCCCTCGGGGGCTGCCCAGGGGATTCGCGCTGGGGCCCGCGGCTGTAAACAACTCACAGGCATGGTGTCTCCCGGCCGGAAGTGCCCGAGCGCCAACGAACACTTGGGGCCGGGGCAGCGCGTCGAGGGTCACAGCTCGACTTCCGCTTCCGAGAGGCGGCCAGCAAGCCGCGTGGCGGGTTGGCTCTATGGTGCGCGTGGCGCCGGAACCCCCGCAACAGGAGTCCCCCCGGGGCGCGCCCTGCACAGCTGCGGCGTTAACGCGGGGGCGCTGCTCCTCGGGGCACGCGAGCCGAGGAACGACAACGCGTTAAGGCCGCGGGGACTCCTAGGGCTGCAGCGTGTGGCTGGTAGGAGCCTCTCCACTCCTGTCTGATGTTCACAGTCCAGCGCCTGCACACGTGGCTCGGCTCTGACCAGACGCCTCGCCACTTGGCTCCGTTTACTGTCCTCGTCCTTATCAGCCCGGAGCAGCTGGCTCCGATTCCTGCTTTGTCACCCGGCCAGGCTTTTGCTTTCAAACGTCGCCTGGTTATCAGCAGGTTGCAAATAACAATGTACTAACCGGTTGGCTCTGTTCTTGGAGGAGGATTATAACCCCCTTCTAGCAGAATAGTGATAGAAATGTAGCCGTGTTAGTCTGGTGCAGCTGTAGCAAAATGCAGGACAATGTAGCACTTTAAAGACTAACAAGATGGTTTATTAGATGATGAGCTTTCGTGGGCCAGACCCACTTCCTCAGATCAAGTCTTTAAAGACGAGTCTTTAAAGTGCTAAATTGTCCTGCATTTTGCTTCAGCTACCCCAGACTAACACGGCTACATTTCTATCACTGTTCGTTATACAGAACAGTCCAAAGAAATGACAAAAGGGTTTGAAATATCCTCCCTTTCTTCCCCAACGCTGCTATTCCCTTCTTCTAATTTTTCACTTGCAAGGATACTCTAGTTCCTTACGAAGCTTTTTGAGGTAGGCTACGTCTACACTGGCATGATTTTCTGAAAATGCGTTTAACGGAAAAGTTTTCCGTTCAACGCATTTTCGGAAAAGCACGTCTAGATTGGCAGGATGCTTTTCCGCAAAAACACTTTTTGTGAAAAAGCGTCCGTGGCCAATCTAGACATGCTTTTCCGCAAGAAAGCCCCGATCGCCATTGTCGCGATCGGGGCTTTTTTGCAGAAAACAGTACTGTGCTGTTTACACTGGCCCTCTTGCGCAAATGATTTGCGCAAGAGGGCTTTTGCCCGAATGGGAGCAATACAGTATTTCCGCAAGAGCACTGACAATCTTACATGAGATTGTCAGTGTTCTTGCGGAAATTCAAGCGGCCAGTGTAGACAGCTGGCAAGTTTTTTGCGGAAAAACTTGCCAGTCTAGACACAGCCTTAGAGTTTACATTAAAAATAGTCACATTCATCTGACGAAGTGGGTCTTTGCCCACAAAAGCTTATGGTCCAATAAATCTGTTAGTCTATAAGGTGCCACAGGACTCCTTGTCACTTTTGCAGATCCAGACTAACATGGCTACCCCTCTGATATTAAAAATAGAGGCTTTTAGGAAAAGAGGCATTGCTGCATGATCCAAAACAGGATACCACCACTATGGCTGACCTGGTTCTCAGTATTGAATTTATTTTGAGCTTTATTTTGTAGTGTTTGTTGCTTACTGTATGAAAATGTGAGAGTGCCTGCCACTGTCAGGTTGGTCCTAAATGTCTCCATGAATCCCTCTATGCACCCCATTAAAAGCAAAGATTACAGCTTCAATTCAAGTGTTAATAAAAATACAAGTTTATTTTGTTACAGAAAGAGAGAACAGGAAATTAAAGATATTGAACATCAACTTTTGACGTAGTGGGGGCGTGCTGTCTGCTCTATAACCCAGTGTGGTATGGTGGTGCCTTGCTGGTTGCTGGGCTTGGGTAGTGGGTGACCTCCACTGGTGGCTATTTGTAGCACGGCCCAACAGGACAGCAGATGAGTCACTAGGCAAGGGTCTCACAACCTGTCCAACAGGTTGCCTCCCAGGGAGAAAGACAAAGGGAGGAAGGCGGAGACCAACCCCTGTCTGGGGGCAGGGCTGGAAGAGAGTCCGTTTCTGTCTGGTATGGAGGAAGCAGCCTAAGCAAGGGGCTGGGATTTAGGGGCCCAGTCTCCCCCATCTCAAGGGGGGGCTGAGGAGTCCTAGGGCCTGCCCTGTAACCAGATTACATCTATGCTGTGCTGTATCCTGGAGAAGCAATAAACTCCCTCTATTCTACTGGCTGGTGGAGTCTGTTTGTGTTATTACGGGGGTGCAGGAGTTGGGGGAACCGCGACGTGCCGTCACACAACTATGTAAAGAAATAACTATTGAATGATTCCTGAAGATGGACTGGAAACATCAAGACCCAGTATAGTAGCAGTTATGTTTAGAAAAAGGTGATTGGAAACTTTTGTTGTCTAACAGATGAAGCTGAACTTCTCCAGTCATACGCATCATGGTGTCCTTTTGTTGCACTATCCCTTTTTGCACTGAATCTTTCTCTGTTGCAGGTTGCAAGGCAGAACTTGAGTATCCTGATTACCCCGTGTTCACACTCATTTCTGCTCTATTAGCTGCTGGCTGGACCTAGGATGTTTTTCTGGGTTTTGATTCCTGATATTAGACGAGATGGATTTGTATTAGACAATACCTTGATGTTACACCGATTACAATATCATTTTCCTGGGCTTGGTCTGCACCAATAGCTTTTCAACATTTATGGATCACTAAAAGTGTCTGTGTATATAGTGTGTTACTTAGATCTGCTGTTGGCTGTATTTTTTTATCAGTTTCAGGGTTACCTCAGGCATAGAGCAGCATGGGGCTCTTAGATTGAATTGTGAAACTGACAAGAATGTCAGTGTCACAGCTGCTGCTCAGTTTCACAGCATGGAAGCCTACTAACTATACAAATTGACATTCTTGTCCCTTTCAGGGCTCTAGCTGTGAGTAGAATTGCTAATCCTTCCAATTTCACCAGGGCTGTGTCTACACTGGCATGATTTTGCGCAAAAGCATGCTGCCTGTCTACACTGGTGGGGAGTTCTTGCACAAGAACACTGATGTTCTAATGTGTGAAATCAGTGCTTCTTGCGCAAGAACTATGATGCTCCCGCTCAGGAAAAAGACCTCTTTTGCAACTGTTCTTGCGCAAGAGGCCAGTGTAGACAGGCAACATGAATTTCTTGCTCAAGAAAGCCCGATGGCTAAAATGGCCATTAGAGCTTTCTTGCGCAAGAGAGCGTCTACACTGGCTATGAGACTAATGCAAGAGAAGCATTAGACTATGCATTGCTTAATTAGTTTAGACTAATTAAGACTATGCATTAGACTATGCATTAGTGTTCTTGGCTACAAGGGGACACCAGTGACTCACATCCAGCTTCCCATTTACTGTGATCCTGAGGTCCTTTTCTGCTGAACTGCTGCCAGTTGGTCCCCAGCTTGTACCAGTGCTTGGGATTCTTCTGACTCTCAGCGAGCAAGGGAAAGTACAGAGCCTGCTGAATTCTTCTGTCTGTGAGCTAATGGTATTAGAGGTGATAATTGGGGAAGCTATCTTGGTAATCGGTAAGATAGTTTGAGCATTTGTTCATTCCTTCCCGGAGAGTGTCGAATTTTAACATGAATGACACTCTCCAGGAAGGAATGAACAAATGCTCAAACTGTTTATCTTACCCATTACCAAGATAGCTTCCCCAATTCACCTCTAATACCATTAGCTCACAGACATCCCTCTCTCCCCACCTGTAATATCATCAATTCACAGACACTTACCTTCCTTCCTCCCCCCCCCCCCCCCGCATCCCCCTGCTGTTCTGAAATGTGATTTGTCCTTTTCATATGTGTTCATTTTTTTAATTGTATCCTTTGGTATATATGGTTGTGTCTATTTTCTTCCACTATTTGATCTGAGGAAGTGGGTCTGGCCCACGAAAGCTCATCATCTAATAAACCATCTTGTTAGTCTTTAAAGTGCTACATTGTCCTGCATTTTGCTTCAGCTACCCCAGCCTAACACGGCTACATTTCTATCACTATTCTCCCTTCCTGGTGTGACTGCCCCAAGTGGTCACTCCACAGTACAGCTGTCCCCAGTCGTGACTGCAGTATCTTGTCCTGCAGTATCTTGTCCAATCAGCCCCTTCCCTTTCCATGTTATGGAAAACAATCAAATTCTGGGAACATCCCATTTTCCTGTCACAACCAAATCCTGGCCTTGCTTTAAGTTAGGATGAGAGAAAGCTGCATACCGAATGTGCTGGTCCTAGCTGTTACCTTTTAGGAGGAGTTCTTGAACAAATGGGCTTGCAGACAGATAGATGCCTCTAAAATAGATAGCTAGATTTGTGAACATAAAGGGACTATTTAACTATGCACTTCTTTCATGCCTTTCATTGTTGCCATCTCCTGGGTGGGATTTAGCAGCTGTTTAACAATACATAGCAATGCTGGTGGGTTAACTTAAAACTATTACAATCCGACGATATGGCCGGGGGATTTAGCACAAAGTTGAAACTGACTGGCCACGTCTAGACTGGCATGATTTTCCGCAAATGCTTTTAACGGAAAAGTATTCTGTTAAAAGCATTTGCGGAAAAGCGCGTCTAGATTGGCACGGACGCTTTTCCGCAAAAGCACTTTTTGCGGAAAAGTGTCCGTGCCAATCTAGACGCGCTTTTGCGCAAAATGAATCTGAGCTGTCTACACTCGCCCTCTTGTGCAAAAGCTTTTGCGCAAAAGGACTTTTGCCTGAACGGGAGCAGCATAGTATTTCCGCAAGAAGCACTGATTTCTTACATGAGAGCAGGAAAAGTTTTGCGGAAAAACTTGCCATTTTAGACACAGCCACTATGTTAGCTATGTGATTTGGGGTTTAAGAAAGGCTCTAGGCTGCCTGAATTGGTACTGCAGCAGTGGTGACAGCCAGAGCCCTGAGCCTTTTAAATTACCACTGGAACTCTGGGCTGTGCGCGTTGGGCAGTGCTAAGGGCTGGTAGGGGGGCACAGCGTGGACAGCATTTCTGCCCAAGGCCTCACTTCCTCTGGGATAGCAGAGCCAGACTCTCTTCCCACACCTTCCCAAGAGCCTGGCAATTCTGTCAGGCTCCCTGAGTGTAACCATTTAGATGGTAACACAAATATGGCCCATAATATTAACTTTCTTCTGCCTCCCACCCTTGCTAAAAAAAAAATTCACCCCCCTTTCGTAGATAAAAATATTTCTGTCAAACAGAAATAACATTATATCATTTCTCATATTTGTCTAGCACATGATGCATAGAAATTATTTTGTATTTTTTAATTTAGTGCTATAGCAAAGATCGGATTTGAGAGTAGAATTTTTTAGGATCCCCGTCATGGTAATTGTTAAGGTCCAACAGCCTTCTCAATGTCCTTTCAAAAACAGTGAAAGAGCTGTGTGAAGTATACAGATTCTTTAATTTTTACATATTAAACAGAGGCAGGAAAAATGCAAACATCAGTGAATTTCAGAGTGGATTTGATTGAAATCAAATTGATTTAATCATGGTTTTCTACATAAAAGTGCATTCTTGTTGGTTGTCATAACCTTAATACATATTCTTCACAACTCAGAGATAGATGTAGGTTTTATTTTTAGGAGGTTCACACTATACATTTTAAACAATTATTTATTTTGAAAACTTTTCAGATTAGTTTTACAGATATAACAGAAAATTAATGATTGTTTGGTTATTTCTTTTACCAAAGGTAATTGAAGCAGATATTTATGAAGTCATTAGGACGTGAACTAACTCCAATATAACAGGTTAATCATTAATATTTGGAGGATTTTCTTGCCGCCATGCTGTATTAGGAGGAGAACATCACCAGACAGATGTTTAAATAGTTTTATTTAACTAAAACAACAACGTTATGTATTCTGGGTTTTTTTCTTCAACAGCAACATATAATATTTTAAAAAAGCAAGCATATGAATTTAAAATCATGTTTGTTTTTGTTAAAATTTATTTGAAATAAAATAGTTAAATGAAATACATTTTTTAAAACAAAAATTAAATTGACTGTCAGCCAGGTCAACATGAGAAACTTAAAATATTGGCTTCTATTCAATGAACTTTTTGAAACTTTGCACTTTTAGAGAGAGTTAAAGGATTGACTCTGTGTATACAAATTTGCAGAGGGACAGAAGTGCTGAGGTCTGCTATTTCTCACATCTGTATATTAGTTATTTTAAAACATTTTACTGTTATAAGCATATTAGCTCAGGAGGCATAAATCCACAATTTGAGAACTGCAAAACTAAGAATCTCTCTGATGGTATCTTCTAGACTGAGCACTGAATCCCATTGGAGAGATAGAAAGGTTAACCTATATAATCTACATAGAAGCCTCTGAAACCCTATAACATTGGGTCCCTAATCCATGAAACTTCTGGAACTCATTTACAATTTTTTTCTTAAACATTACATGAATTACAATGATAATTTATAACCTCTATTCCATGATGAGATATCTTTGAGCTATGATGTATCTTTATTAAAACTATTTTTACATAGGTTTTTCCCTCAAAAAGCATTTTATCAAAAAATCTAATTTAAATTAAAAAATCCAATTTTAAAAAAATCATTGATTTTTATCCAGCCTGGTGAGTTTTCATGTCTTGTTTTTAAGGTAATTTTTAAATTAGTGGTTAAATATCTGTATTTCAACTTGCAAGTCTAGCAAACTGGCACTTTTCCCATTCAGAACTTGAGTACAATATTGCAATCCACCACAATAATTAAAGAGTGAAGTGATTTGCATTATTTTTCTATAAAAGTACTCTTGAGTAGCAGATGGTAAACATAAACATGTTGCTCCAGAGACCTGTGAAATTCTATCTATTCCATGAAAGCCTCACTGAGACTCTTAAACTGAAGCAATAATCTTTAAAAAGGCCCTAATTAGCCTATGTAGCAACTCAGGCCTCAGAAAATAAAATAAATGGAAAATGTTTCAGAGATAACTTTTTCATTAGTAGTTCCCCCTAATCTGATGGTTCATGCTTGTCTAAATTAATTAACCTATTCAGTTTTATTGCTTCAGTGCCGCATAAGATTGTCATCGTCAAGGGGCATTCCATAAGCTTTAGGAAAATAGGCTGATGAATATGACATAACTGGAATATGCTTCACGTGAGAAATTATTGAAAAGTTTGTGAACTACTGAATATGATTATCCCATTTAAATACACAAATCATTTTATATTTGAAGTTAAAAATAAGTATAAATCTGTGTTACTACTGTAGTCATACTAACAGACACCATTAGTAGTACTCAAGGAACTTAATGGTCTGATACTCAGAACAATGATCTGTGAATAAACTTGTTTTTCCTGGAAGCTTTGCAGGAGGAGCTGTGGTTGATCCTACCAAGACATGTGGCCATGTCGCCTGATGCTAGGGCCCATTTTGGATGCTGTATTTTTCCACTGAAAGTGAGAAAAAAGGTGAATACAAAGGATTCCCACCTTATCAAAAATCTGTGTAAGGGTGAGAAGTGAGGCAATCTAGGTCATCAGTTCTCCCTGGCTGTCCCACCCAAGATGACTGCTGGAAACATCTGAAGACTGAATGAGACTGGGCAGTGGAGGTGGGGAGAAGGACTGAGCCCAGATGGAAGGTTTTCCAGTCTGTCAAAGAAGCTTATTAGAACAATTTCAAGGGTGAACTATTGCATGTAACCAGTTTCTTAGTGATTAAGTTTAGCTTACTTGTTCTATTTTGTTTATTAATCTACTTTGTGCTGTCTGCTATCCAGTAAAGGTCCTAGGGGAAAGCGAGGCCCGAAACACACCCCCTTATGCTCCAGGCCCCACCTATTCCCACCCTTGCTCTGCCCCTTCCCCCCAAACAATGGGGCCTAGAGAGCTGGGAGGGAGGGGAGGCTGGTGCTGACAGCAGGGGCCAGCCCCGCTGTACTCACTATGGCAGTGGGAAGTGGAGCAACCTGGCTTCAGCCTGCTCCACTCCCATGGCTCTCAGCTGCGTCTGTGAAAGAGGACAAACATGAGCTTCCCTTGTATAAAATTTTATCCACAGTAAGATGGATTTTTCTGGGATTCAAGCTCCATTGGGGCTATGCATTTGGGTGCTGAGGCAAGTCCCTATAGCTGAGTCTTCCCAGAACTGAGCTGATTTCAGTGTATTACACTGCAGAGGGTCTGGCCCTGCTGGACAGAGGGGAGGGGCACATCAGGTGACAGTCCCAAGGAGGTCCTAAGGACTAAAACTGAGCCCCACTACCATTGATGTAAAAAGAAAAAGAACCCTAGGCAACAATATTACAAAATTTAAGTTTGAACAATGTGGTACTTTACAAATGTGAATTTTCTGACATGTTCATCAGTTGAACAGAATAAGCTTTCTGTTCAGCCCGTGGACGTCACAGGGACAGTGTCTAGACTGGCCAGGTTTTCCGGAAAATCAGCCGCTTTTCCGGAAAAACTTGCCAGCTGTCTACACTGGCCGCTTGAATTTCCGGAAAAGCGCTGACTTTCTACTATAAGAAATCAGTGCTTCTTGCAGAAATACTATTCTGCTCCCGTTCAGGCAAAAGTCCCTTTTGCGCACAGCTTTTGCGCAAAAGGGCCAGTGTAGACAGCTCAAATTTGTTTTCCGCAAAAAAGCCCCAATTGCGAAAATGGCGATCGGGGCTTTTTTGCACAAAAGTGCGTCTAGATTGGCATGGACGCTTTTCCACAAAAAGTGCTTTTGCGTAAAACCGTCCATGCCAATCTAGATGCTCTGTTCCAAAAATGCTTTTAACGGAAAACTTTTCCGTTAAAAGCATTTCCGGAAAATCATGCCAATCTAGACGCAGCCATAACGTTAAAGCCTAATATCATAAACCAAAAGTTAGTTCCCAGTTCTTGTTAAAACAGACTTCCAATTTGTAAAGAAGAATTTTACACCAGATTTGTCATAGGATTTGTGTTCATAGTTTGTAACCAGTACATCTTGGGCCTACATCACAAAACTTACCATTCTGAGATCTTTATTTAACAAGAAAGGTTTGGAATCATGTACGTGTTTCTTTCAAGACTTATTAAAGCGATTGGTTGGAGCCGGCCCTGATTATATTTTCTCCAAAAGCCGCAGTCTATATTCTAGTAGATGGTGCGTTCATAGAAGACCCCATCAAATTATGGTTTAATTTCCAAAATTATATGTGATGCACCTGCCGTATGTTGGCTATCTATGTATGACTGGGTTCCATGCATCTCAAGTTCTTTACTAAGTTCAGTCAGATGTTTTCACATAGCTTGTCCTAATGTATATCTGTAAGAGAGGACCTTTAGCAGCGATGGACCAGGTCCTAGCAGGGAGGGTTAGCCCCACCCTCTTCCCCACATTTCTGGATTCCCCAGGGATCTTTAAGGCCAGACTCGGTCAGAAGAGGGGAAATTGGCAATTCTTAAGCAAACTGCTCCAAAACCATTTCCAGTAGGCTCTGTGGGAGAGCACAGTCTGTCCCAGTGATTTAGTTGTACAGCTCCCTATCTCTGTTCACAGGGCTCACTTTGTTACAGCTTTTAAAACTAAATTAAAGCAGTATCTGTTTCCTATTGCTGTCAGTTGTTTCGATAATTGTGTTTATTTTAACAGAACTTTGTGACATCCTGTGAAGGACACGGTACAAATGCATAATGATGGTAACTCACTCCAGAACATTACAGGTACCAAATGAAAGAAGAAAATGCTAACGTTAAAACAAAACTTTGGGGAAAAATCTGTAAAGTTACAATCTTATCTCACTTACACAAATATATCACCATAAAGGGCTAAATGAAACATTTGGTGCCAAAATTAAATAAGTTTTCACCAGATCTTTTTTGCACCTGCAATTCTGTGGGCAAAATTTTGTGGGCAAACTTAAGTATTATGTTCTCATTTATTTGTGAGTGTAGCTTCTATGATTTGAAAATATAAATACCTGATTATGCTCACAAATTTCATTTAGATATTTAGATTTCCAAGTGGAAGCAAAATTCACCCCAGTACTTCACAGGATGAAACCATATGATCCCAAGTGGCAGCCAATTATCTGAGAGTCATTAAACCTTGAGTTCACGTGGTTTCACATACAAACCTCATATCCCTGAGAAATGTAATGAGATCACTTACATAAAAAGAACAAAGATTAGTAAGTACTGTATGGTAAAAAGTTATCATGCTTACCAGTAGTATCAGACTCAGCTGAGAAATGCATTTCCTGGGTTTCTATTTTTTTTAACTTTAATATTTATGAAAAGTAATACACACGCAAAATACTGATAAGTCTGAAACCTTAGCATCACTTTAAAAACCATTTTTGTGGAGGACTGATATGTACATATAAAAACAATATTTTAAAAAAAACTTTAAAAAGTTGTTTTTTAAAGAGGTAGTTAGGGAAACACCGCAACACAGAAGTATATCCACAGCTACTTAATAAAGTGTTGTGCAATGTACGATTTACAAGCAGCCAGTGTAATGTTTGTATACTTAGGAACTGTAGGCACACAATATTCAGGTGCTTGGATACCAGAGTGATAAGTGTGTTACAAAAGTAAATTTAGATAATTGATTCAGAATTATTTCGAGAGTGGGTATGGATGTAATTTTTCATGCCCAAACCAAATATGCTTTATAAGAAAGGAAGCCATGGATTCTATAAATAAGTGTTGGTATCTAAATGTATTAACCCAAACCACAAAGTCTGCAGCTGGCTCACTTCTGTCACTTGATGCAAAGAAAACCTTTCATAAGATGAAATGGACACATCTATTTGCACTGCTCTGAACGTCACTATCAACTCACAGATGTTTTGTGTTGATGTTCAATGTAGTGCTCATCTCTGTCCTAAAGGATCCATATTACTGGGAAAACCTTAGTTATAAATCTGAGTAGGGAAATTGAGGTTTGAACGATCATGGAAACTGAACATTTTCCATTGTAGCTGGTTCCCCCCAATCACGTGCAGCAGATTGTGGTTGTGTCCAGCTATGCTATCCCTATTCCAAGAATAGATGAATAACTTATGTCTTCACAGCTCTCAAACCATCAAGGTTCACTACCCAGGCTAATGCCGCCGACAAACATGACAAACCAGGCCCTTATGCAGGAATTTCTATAGGGAGTGCTTTTTTGTAAATGTGGACTACAAGGGTGTGAATGCAACCCACATGATTCCCCAAGTACCTTTTTCTTCACTCAGTGCACAGTCAACCTCTAGAACTCCTTGCCAGAGGATGTGGGGAAGACTGGGACTTTAACAGGCTTCGAAAAAGAGCTAGATAGGTTCATGGAGGTTAGGTCCATCAATAGCTATTAGCTAGGATTGATAGGAATCTGTTTGTCTGGAAATGGGTGACAGGAGGGATCACGTGAGGATTGCCTGTTGTGTTCCTTCCCTCTAGGGCAGGCATGTCCAAAGTCCAGCCCGCAGGCCAATTGCGGCCTGTGTTCCGGTTTAATACGGCCCCCCAGGTAATTTGGCAATATCTATCTTTTATGGCCCCCAACGAATCCATATGTATTGAGATGAATACATTGTAAAATCTCAGTTAAAGTCAGTTGGTCTAAATCAGTTATAAATATATTTGGACACAACATGTATACTTGGTGTTATGTTCCTGTTCATATTTTTTGAACTTAAAAGTTGACAGACAACCTTTATTACCAATAATATGTAATGTACTTTACAATGTTCCTGACATATATTTCAGCTTCCTGGATTTTTTTTTTCATCTGGCCTTCAGATATGAAAGGCAGAGTGATTTAACACCTGTTTAGATTGGTCATCCATGTGACGAAATGAAAAGTATGCCGTTTGCAATCAACTTTGCATAAAATAGTTAATTTGCGTTTAATTTTAATGGTTCAAAGAATGTCAGGCAAAAATGGTCGGCCCTCACGCATGTACACTTCATCAAATCGGGCCCTCTTTGAAAAAAGTTTGGACACCCCTGCTCTAGGGCATCTGGTATTGGCCACTGTCGGCAGCCAGGACACTGGGCGAGACAGACCCAGTATAGCCATTCTTATGTTCTAAGTAAGTGGGGAAATCAGCTCCAGCCTTTCCCTGCCCAGCTGGTGCAGCGCAGTGGGGGGCTCGTGGAGAGGAGAGCTGTGCTTTCGCCACGTGGCCCGTAACACTGCGCTGGACCAGCCAAGGGCCAGGCAGATGCGTCTGCAAGAGGGCAGAAATCCGCGTGGTCTCCATCTCCGCCCTGTCCCCCCGCCAGCGGCCCTGGGGGGGGGATCCTCGGGGAGCGACCTTGGCGAGGAGGCAACACGCGGCCCCAGCGATCCAGTGAAGGAGCCACGCGACAGGGGTCCCAGGCGCCGGTTTCTCCTCCAGCCGCAAGCGTCTTGCTTCGCCGGAGCCCGCGCCCCTCCCCGACTCGCCGCCTCCGCCTCTCCGGCCCTCGATGGAGTTCTCGCCCCGGGCCGCCCGCAGCCTCTGCCCTGCGCTCGGGGGCGGGGCTTGCTCGGAAGACTACAACCCCCCTCAGTCCCGGGCGCACTTCCGGCGCGGAGTGATGCGCTACAGGCGTTGGCGATGCTGATTGGACGCCGGGTCCGGCACGTCAGTGGTGTGGGCGGGGAGTGGCGGCGGAGTCCCCCCCCTCCCCAGGCTCCCGGTAAAAGCCTCAGCCTGGGCCGCGCGAAGATGGCGAAGACCTACGACTATCTGTTCAAGCTGCTGCTGATCGGCGACTCGGGCGTGGGCAAGACCTGCCTGCTGTTCCGCTTCAGCGAGGACGCCTTCAACACCACCTTCATCTCCACCATCGGTGAGGGCGGGAGCCGGGGCGCGGGCTGCCCGCCTCGCTTCCCCGGGCGCGGCGGGGGAAGGGCGCCTCAGCCGCGCTGCCGGATCCCGCGGGGTGGGGGCGGCCCTGGCTGCCTGCGCCCGTTCCCCTGCGGGGGCGGGGCACGGCGAGCCGCGGGGGCGGGGAAGCGGCCTGGGGCTTTCCGGCGGGTCGTGAGGCGAGCGAGCGTGCGGGGTGGGGTCTCCGCCAGCCCCGGCCCGAGCCGCCTGCGGCTCCTGTCCCGGCATCCCGCCTGGCCGCGGGGGCTGCGCGCGCCGGCCGTAGGCTAGAGGGAGTGAAACTTCCCCGGCCCCATGTCCGTCGCGCCCCGCTTAGCAGCGTCTCGGCCGCCTCCCCGGCGCTGGCTCCGGGCTGCCGGTCTCGCTTGTTCCCGGGGAAGCGCCTTACCGCGCGCTGCTTTACCCCCCCCCCCCGTCTGCGGCTTCGCGATCGCAGCGCGCGTTTCCTCTTCTTTAGCAACTTGACAAGTCATGAGGGAGGTGCCCCGTGCTGCGCGTTGGCCCACACCTCGCCGCCGTGTCAGTGTCTGCTCCGAGCAGCGGACCTTGTCCCCTTCACTGGCAGAGGGTGTCGAGAATGATTTCATTTGTTCTGCTGGAGCCTGGGATCCACAGTCATTGTCCAGGAGTCCTAAGGGCCTTGTGCGCACACCTGGAACAAAAAGACTCCCTACCTCTAGGGAGTTCAATTCTGGCCTCTTTAAGAGGGATACTGACGCTGGAGATGATAGTGGATAAATATTCATCTATTATAGGCCAGCCTTGCAGGAAAATAAATAGCTCCCAAATGTATCAGTACACCTTTTTCCCCCCTCCCAAAGCAATTTCTCTGACACTTAGCTCTTTTTTTCAATCCGATCATTCAGTTTTGAATGTAAAATGTTTTCATTTGACTTGAAAAAATGGCCTGTTGTTGACAATTTCAGTTATACAAACTTCCTGAACCCTCTTGTTTTCCCAATAATGGATGTTTAAGAAATGCTTTTTCTTGAGTCAATATTTTAATGAACCTGAAAACAAAATCCAGAACTTGACACTATGGAGGCTCTTTCTCAGCTGTTCAAGAGCTGTTGTCATAACTGTTGCCAAATTCTCTGTGATGTGCATCAAATTATCAGGAAATGGAAGGAGACTCAAACAGCTTAAACTGGATATTGCTCAAGTTGTGTGTTTTAGCAGTCCTAGTTGTCAGGCTAGTTGATATCATTGGCAGTGGGTAATACTAATAATCATCCGTAGACTTTCATTCCATATGAATGCGTATAGTGAATGTCTGCAGTTTGGGGCTACTTTTCTTATGATTAAAGTTAGTGGGTTTTTTATATATAATTAAGGAAACTTATTCTCAAGGCATACTTTTCTTTTTTTTAAGCATAGATACTCTTGCAACAGTAGTAGTATCCCCAAAATTAGAGAGATGAATTGTTTAACATAATAGTCTCTTGTAGTATTTTCATGTTTACTGCTTCTTTAAAGTGAGCAAAGAATTTTTACAAGGCCTTTACTTTTAGGTGTAAACATGTTTTTACTGAAATAGTAGGCTTATGTCCCAATCTTCCAAAGAGTTAATATCATGTTTAATGTAATTCATATAAGTAGTACGCTGATTATACTTGCATGATGAAAGCAAATATATGTGTAATATCGTTGCAACTGAAGACTATCTCTTCATCATGCACATTGCTAGTGCTTGTCATGAAGTTCAGGCTTACCTGAAAGAGAACTTTTTTCTAGAAACCTAAGTAAAGGTGATCTGGAATGGAGAATTGAGGTCTGTGCATCTTGTGTTTTGTGAGTAAAGAAGGTCGGAGATGTTTTCTGATTTAATGATTTGTGTTGTTACCCCGGGAACTTGATGGACTGCTGGTGTTAGGAGTTGCTGGTTGCAGAGGAAGTGAAGTCTGACTAAGAAAGGAAGTATCTAGTTCAGGAGTGGGCAATAATTTTCCACATAGGAAGCTACTTCATGAGTTTTGGAAACTGGTCATGGGCCGGCTCTGGGCCCCCTGGAACGGGTAGTGTCTTGGGTGGAGGAGTGGGTCTGCGAACTACACAGAGAGAGAGACACACACACAAAGGGTAAGAGTGAAAGAGAAGTGTGTGTAAAAGACAGTCTTTGTGACACCGATTCTTAGAAACTGTACCTCTTAAGATAGGCACTCCTCTGAGACACTTATCATCCATACTTCAGATTGGAGCAGCTCTGCTGTGTGTCTTCCTCTCCCCAATCCCTGCTGTGCAAAGATGGAGTGCAAGGGCAGAAGGACACAATGACTTCAGCACTCCGCTCTCCCCTTCCTTCTGCACAGTTTGCAGGAGAATCCTGGGAGTAGCTTGGCTGCAGGACAGAACAAGGCAGGGGTATGGGGGGAGGAGGAAGGAACAGCTGAACACACACTGCTGTGCTGTAAGTAGGTGAGCTCTGCTAATCAGTTGGGGGGGGGAGAGAAATGCTCGTCTAGTTTTAAATAGCCTGAGTGATATTTTTTTTTTTTGGTTGGGGCTAATTAGCTACCTACATATGGTGGGGAAACGATGGTTCTATCAAAGCTTAAAGTTCCAATCTTTCAGTTAAGAATTGAGAGCAGATAGTCCCAAGAATTCTCCAAGGAAGACAAGCCTTGACATTATATGCCTAAGCATTTTTCTTTAATTTTAACGTGTGTGTGGGTTGGGGGGAGGAGAGGTAACTCCCCACAAAAGTTAGATTTTTAAAATCCTTTGCAAGGAAAAGAAGAAATTCCTTGTTTATGTTCTGAAGATGGCTGCAGAGGAATTTCAACAAATAATGCTGTTTACTAACAAGAGTTTGATTAGTGGCTTTTTCTAAAACTGTTTTTCATTGTGTATTTAGATAAATAAGAAGTTTTGGTCATAGAGATGTTATCAACAGGTAGCATACCCATCCCCAAAAGCCCATGTGCAGGTTAGGCTCTTAACATATATTTCTGTGTTTATAATTATAGAAAGAAACTGGATAAAATAAATGGAGGTGCATTCCGATTCTCTCTCTCTCTCTCTCTCTCTCTCTCTCTCAGCCTTTCGTGGTTATGATACTTCATGGCCATCTGCTAAGTTCCTTAAAGCTTAGGTATAACTTAATTGGTCTGCTTTGGATTTTGAAGGTACTTTTGTATACGTGACACTATTTTTCTCTGTCTTGCCAAAATGTGATTTACTATTTTGTTCTCACTTTCTCCCCTTTCCTCCATTTCTTTTAATTTAAGTTTTAAAAGGATGACAACTTTAAGTCTCATCAATATAACAAAGTTACTTGTAGTTTTAAGACCTGCCCCTGACTCTCTTGGTACTTGGGTTTTTTGGCAGGATTTGCAGTCATATGTTCCTATTTTTGTAATTGCGTTTAATCTTCTTTTTGGTATATGGAAGACTTCAGAGGGAAACCAAGTAACAATAGGGAAAACTGTCTGTATGCAAAGTGCTGACAAATGCCCAAAGAGGGGACAAAATCGGACATTCTCTGAACACTGGCCTGCAACTGAGATTAAAGACCTGTATGTATGCCTATGTGGGTTCTGTTTGTTTGTTTGCTTATTTCTTTGAAACAACTTCTAAACCTCACCTCAATTTAAGTAGAAGTCATCCTCTTAAAAAACTGCTGTGTAATCTAACTAGATCAGTTTCACAATGCTAAGTGAAACATCATGTACATGCTGTCCATCCGGAAGGAAGACAGACTGCTGTGTATAATGGAATTATTTCTCCTATAGTTAAGATGCAGCTGTTGTTCCACCCTTGCAACACAATGCTGTATCCAAATAGAGTAAATTGAGAATTTAGCTATAGAAACTGATGTTTCCTTAGGACACCAGGACTTACATCCTGACTTAGTTTATGGGTCAAATAGATCTACTACACCAGTGGTCTCCAACCTTTTTACACCCAAGATCGCTTTTTAAATGACTGAACAAGCCAAGATCCACTGCCCTGCCTCTTCCTTGAAGCCCCGCCCTCTCTATTCTCCTCCTCTCCATCATTTGCTATCCCCAACCCTTATACTGCTGCTTTTTTTCCCCAATTGTTCTGTAGGAAGATGTTTTTCCAACATTTGGCCTGTCTAGACTTCTTTTGGAAGCCCCCTTGTTCTTCGTGGAAAGAAGAATATAGGTGTGGCCAAAAATCATGTTTGTTCTTTCACTAAAAGAAGCGGAAGAACAGATGCAGAAGTGTTTTTCTGGGCTCTCTCCAGAATCCTGAAAAACTCCTGCAGTCTAGTGAGACCCTCGCTGGGTTGAGACAGGATGTGTAGGCTCTGGGGTGGGAATGAGGGATTTGGGTGTGGGAAGGGGCAAGAGGTGCAAGCTCTGGGAGGAAATCTGAATGCAGGAGAAGGTGGATAAGGGAACACTGGCTTGGGAAGGGGGTGCCAGGCTAGGCAGTGTTGGGGTCAGATGTAGGGTTAGGGTGCTAAGCAAGCCACAGAATTCTGGATGTGAAGGTTCAGGAATTTGGGTTGGGGTATGTAAAGGGCTCAGGGCAGGGGGGGTTCCGGTGTATACCAGGACAACTTGTAGTGGGGACACCCTGTATCTCTAACGATGGAGATTCCACAACTTCTCTAAGCAATTTATTCCAGTGCTTAACCACTCTGACAGTTAGGAAGCTTTTCCTAATGTCCAACCTAAATCTCCCTTGCTGCAATTTAAACCTATTGTTTCTTGGCATATCATATGAGGTTAAGAACACTTTTTCTCCCAGTTCCTTGTAAAACCCTTTTAGGTACTTGAAAACTGCTATCATATCCCCTCTCTGTCTTCTCTTTTCTAAACTAAACAAACCCAGTTCTTTCAGTCTTCCCTCATAGGTCATGTTTTCTAGACCTTTAATCATTGTTGCTCTTCTCTGGATCCTCTCCAATTTTACCACATCTTTCCTGAAATGTGGTGCCCAGAATTGGACACAATATTCCAACTGAAGCTAATAAGCACATATTAGAGCTTCTTTTCTTGTTGTCATTGTATGGGCCTTTTAAGGCTAAAAGTATTCTGTTGATATTCCCAACCTTTATGGATCTCACTTTTTTTTTTCTCCCTTTTGCCCACACTGGGGGTCAATGAGGGCAAGGAAAATATACCTCTTACTATGAATACAGGTGGTTGCCTTGATGCTTGCAAGTTGTCCCCCAGACTTCTACCCCTGCCTTTTTTTAAACCTCCCTCTGACTACTAGGGTGTTCATGTGGTCTTTTTGCTTAACTTTTTGTCTTCTGTTCAGGAAGAGGTCCCTTCTCCTTAGTTACTCTAATTGTTAGTAGGACTCCATTCTTTTGCTTTTACATATTAATTTTTTATTTATTTATTTTATTTTTTTGCACAAACTAACTGCTAACGTATAGACTTGTCGCTACTGCTGCTTTTAGTGGAAACTCTTGCTTTCACACACAACTAAAACGGAAGTAAAACTTAAGTCAGTTTGCTCAACATAGCAACTCACTATATAATAACTTAAATTCCAGTGCAAGCTGATCAGATAACTTGTCCAAAATATAGGATATATACTTTGCTGATCCTCTAAGTTACTGATACTAAAGTCTGGGCCTTAACGTGCACACAGTCCTATTACATAATTTATTTGTGCACAGTATTGAATGACAGGAATAGTCTGCAGTTATCTAGCTTACTGTTTGAATAATGCTGGCTATTAGAACTGGGTCCATTTTATTTAGAGTTCTTTAGATTTATTGGGTTCCTTTCACTCTTTATTTCCATGAGAATAGTAGATCATCTTTCTCTTGTTTAATTGTGAATGGTGATTGCAAAATAAAGGTTTGAGGTTTTTACACGATGATATCAACATGTGGCAAAAATCATTCAGAGTGTATTCTATCTGATGATTAGGATAAATTGCTTCACTTTAGAGGTAATTTTTACAAGGGCTTCATTCTTGCAAAACAGAGCTACCAAGAAAAAATAAAGCACATGTATACTGACTGTTATATACTATGAATTTAAATAGTTTGACAAGCAAAATTATTCACTCTCCCTTGAATGAAACCTCTTTTCTATCAGTCTTCAATAAAAACTATCTCAACAATAACACTATGCCAATGACAACTTTATTGTTAAATTATACAAAACTGAATAGTCTAGTACAAGTTAGTGAAGGACAGTTATGTATAGGGAGTGAGTTGTCATAAGCCAAAAAGAGAGTTGTAAGGCTTTCATGAAGAGAAAAATTTCAGTTAGGATGTTTTAGCTATTGATGGAAAGTTCACTATTTCTTTCCACCATCTGACCAGCATGAAGACCAATAGTGGATGAACAGGGAAACCATATTCAGGAGTTGGTTGGTGTAAAAACCTTGTAGCTTTTCTTTAAAATTAGGGTACTTGAAATGAAGGATCCAGAGGAACTGTCTGGAGGGGCTTACATGGTGGGGCTGCTTTGCATTATTGGGCTGTATATGCAGGAATCTTGAGGAGTGGGACTTGAAGACTGGTCCAGGTATGAAGAGATAAAGGCTTACTTGAGAGAAAACAGACAGTATTAAAGAGGTGGTGATAGACAAATGTGCAGCAAGAGGAAGTGTTTTGGGAAGAAGGGACAGAAATATGGAACTGTGTTAAGGAGATTTCTCTTGGTAAAAAGAACATTATAAGTGAATAAATGTATTGAGGTGCATAGAGTATTCTTGCAACATCTTTGAATGTTCCATAGTGTATGTTAATACAGGGAACATCTTAGATTTCAACCCTTTTTATTTTTACTATAACCTTAAGTTACCCTTTCTTTGCTATACAGCAAGAGCAAATCAGTATTGAGTGAAACTGCTTGGTTTGTATAAAAAAGGATGATTCTGCTTTGTGTCTGCCTGTTATCCTGAACCAATGTGACAGTTAGACATATGTTTCTTCCCCACTTTTAACTGGCAGATGGAGCTGTCTTGGTTATGTTTACCTGATTATTTGACCGACAGCGGTGTTGGTCGCTTGCTCTGAATAAACAATTTTTGTTTAAAAATAAATTAACACTTAATTTAGGAACAAATGTGAAATTTGTAGCTTGCTAACATGTTATCAGGAGTGTATTGCCGGAAATTTTAAAAAATGACTATCTCGGTTTCTTAACAATCTTGTTTCTGTTTTTAATAAGAGTTAAATTGTCTTTTTACTGGTGGTATGTGTCTTGACCTGACTTTCTTTTTAAAAAGTTGGCTGAACTTCATACTACAATACAGTTCACATGGTGAAGAATCCATGCTGTGTTCAAAGTGATGTATTGCTTGAGTTTAATGTTGAAGATTGCAGTACAAATTAAATTTTGGGCAAATATCTACAATCTCCTGTTGAAGCTTCCAAGGACAAACTGTCACTTTTATCTTCAAATCTTTTCGGTGTTATAAGAGATGAGCTCTCATTTTGGAGTAAACTGGGAGCAACATTATTACTTCTAAATAGTTAAATCAGTGTAGAGCTCATGTGTGAACCAAGGATGTTAAATATCCGTTAATTTACTAGTCGAGTAGTCGACGGAATTTCCATCGGCTAGTCGATAAGCACTTCCACATTCCTCTTTTGAAATGTACACGATCCCCTGACTCTGGGCTGCAGGCAGGTGCCTGTTTTGAAATGTACGAGAGTCCCTAGAGGGGACTCGTGCATTTCAAAGTGGAAGCGCCATCATGGAGTCCCCCACTGACCCTGGGCTCTGTTGTGCTGCTGATCCTGGGCTCAGCTGTTGGTGCTGCAGCTTTGAAGTACCCCTTCTTCCCCCCCCCCCCATTTTGCTGCCTCTATCTAGTTGACTAGTCCTTAACATCCTTAGTATGAATATCAAGTTGAGTCTCATTCATTTTAGCTGCTTGGCTTTTTGAATTCAAAAAGAAAATCCTTACAGTGAAAAGAATTCTTGTCTTGTCCTTGGAGGATGTAGTAAGGGACTCTTTGAGCAGGAGTGGGGAACCTTTTTTGGGTCAGGGGCCACTGACCCACAGAGAATCAGTTGGGGGGGGGGCGCACACAAGTGAGAAGCTCCCCCCAAAAAAACAGAACCCCTCATTGACATGGCCCCTGTCTGAGAAGGAGAAAGACATTCCCTTAAAATACCAGAGCCAAGGGGGGATGGTCCAAGTTAATAGATTTTGTGCTCCAGCCCTATGCTGGGACAGTGAGGGCTAGAGCACCTACATGGGCTCCCCAGTGCTGGGGGGAGCCCTGAGTCTTGGAGTCTGGATCTAAGCAAGCCGGGAGTTCCCCACTCCTGCCCTAGAGATTTCTCATAGATAACCATGTAGGAAGCTTTCATGAATAGCTGTCAAATCCTATTCAATCAGATCTCAAGTTTAAAGCTCCCCTACACACACTTTCCTCTCTCCCAAGTTGCAAAAGTAGAGTATAAAATGGATGATATTAGTTGCTCAATGTACATCAGCATGCAAAAAAGCTACCAGGATTAGGAATCTTTAGACCAGGTATAGATAAGGCATAAAATACCATATAACATCAGTGGTTTTCAAACTGCATTGATCCGCAGCTACCTCCCAGGTGGTCCGCAGCTCAAGCTCAGCTCCCCTATTTCCGCCTGCAGTGGGGAGCCTTTGCTGGTGCTCCAGCCTCACCCTCCCTCCCCTACGAGTTTGGAGCACCAGCGCCAGTTTCCCCGGGGGAGAGGGGAGGAGGAAGCCCGGAGCCTCACTGCGCAATCCAGCTCACTGGGAAGAAGTGCTCCTCCTCCCCCGGCTGGGGGAACAGCAGTGTGTGGCCAGTGGGAGTCCATGTGGAGTGGTGCAGGGCGCAAAGGCTAGTAAGTGACTCCCCCCCCCCCCACACACACACACTCCACTCCACTCATGCCCCGAGCCTGTATCCCCAGTCCTCTCGTGTGCACACCCTCCCCTGCTGAGACCCCATACCCTCCCCTGCACTTGCACTCTTTCCTGGCCAGGCACCCTACTCTCAGCATGCTTCTGCACCTTACCTCCCACCCAGACCTCACCCCTCAACCCCTCCTGCACCCCACCTCCCGCCCAGATCCTGCACTCCCATCCTTTTCCCTGGGAGTACTGCACACAACCTCCCCAATTTTGTCCCAACCCTAGAGTGGGGAGGGGGGGATGTCCACAAAATCCACTAAGCCTGGAACCCCAGAAGAGTAAATCTGACCTCTAGGAGGCCAGACCCAAAAATAATTCCTCACCCTTGCCAAAAATAAAAAAAACATGAACTCTTTCTGTTGGACACAAATGTAATATTTACTTTATTTCAAATCAAGTTTGATAAGCTAACATGAGAAAGTTAAAGTGATTAATCTGTTTAATACTTTAATGTTTCCTTTTTTTTACTGGGTAAATGAAACTGTTCTCCCTAGCTGCAGAACTAGCAAAATGGCTCAGATGTAATTATGTAATTAATGACGAGTTTCCATTAGCGACTGGTGGTCCACAGAAAGGTTTGCATTGAGCCAGATGGGCCATGGTCCAAAAAGTTTGATTACTACTGTAATAAATGATATGCCCAAATCTTGAACACTGTATGCAGCTCTGGTCATCCCATCTGAAAAAAGGTTTATTAGAACTGGAAAAAGTACAGAGAATGGCAACAAAAATGAGTAGGGGTATGGAACAGCTGCCATATGAGGCAAAATTAAAAAGATTAGCACTGTTTAGCAGAAAAAATAGATGACTAATGGGGGCATATAGTAGAGGTCTATAACTTCATGAATGGTGTGCAGAAAGTGACTAAAGAAGTGTTTGTTTACTATTCACATAACACCGCTACCAGGAGGCGCCCAATGAAATTAGTAGGCAGCAGATTTAAAACAAACCTGGGGAAGTACTCCTCCTCACAAGACATAGTCAATGTGTGTAACTTATTGTCAGGGGATGTTGTGAAGGCTAAAGAGTATTACTGTGTGTGACAGGATGAATTGAGCCCCTCCCGAGAAGAAGGCAGTGGAGAGGTCTTCCAAGTAGGCTAGACTGGCTGCAGGGGAAACATACAATCAAGAACCAGGAAGGCCATAAAAAGGAGCTGCAGAACAGCAGCTAGTTGCTGTGTAGAGTTCAAGGAGTGAAGGCTGGTTAGCTTGAAGAGTATCAGTGCCATGGGAAAGATCATGGTAAAGAAGACAGAGCCCTGAGGTAAGGCCAAAGATGGTGCAGGGCCATGGGGAAGTAGCATAGGGAATTAGAGCAGCAGTGGAGCAGATGTAGCAGTCAATTGCTATCTACAGGGTCTATGGGCTTGGACCCAGAGTAGAGGGCAGGACTGGGTGCCCCCAACCCACCATTAGCCACTGGGGGAAGCAGCCTGAATCTTGAGAGAGAGTGTGTGTGAGTGTGTGTGTGTGTGTGGAATTGAATTGAATTCAATTGAATTGAATTGTAGTAACTCAGCCAAAGGTAACTCGTACCTTTGAAAGGGAGCAAATATTACCTCCTGAAAGGAAGCCTTTGGAGCACTGCTTTATTCCAGAGTGGGATCTGTAAGATTCAGATGCAGCCAGTTGGTTAGCAAAGTGCCCACATTCAGCAGCATGCATTGCTACGGGTGGTGCTCATCTGCCCATGCTTTGGTGCACGACTGTTTATTCCGCACATGATTGGAAAAAAATATTTTTATTTTGCATACAGACTGCGTATGATTTGGCTGGAGGACTGAATTGCTGAAGAGCCTCCATGACCAAAGAGAGAGGGCAGGCACTTGTCCAGGTTGTTATAAGAAGCACACTGGAGCTTTTTTGGGGGAAAAGGCAGTATGCCATGTTTATTACAAATGCAGCATGTGCATTCATTCTCTCTCACACAAGTCCTGCAGCTGATGTTATAGTTATCAGTCTTGATGGTGCTTATGCTGGCCTAGTGGCCAGTTAGGCTGAGCACAAAGAAGGAGACAGGTTCTGTTGGCTGCAGTCCAATGCTTTGAAGTTGTCTTCGTGGGACAACTTAAAAACAAAATTAAACCCAAAGCTTCCTGGCTACAGAGCCCACTTTTATAAGTGTAACGCCCGACTTTAGTCTATGGATTTTTGCAGTGTCATACTGGAGTCTACTAATTGTTGCTTGGTGTTTACTTCAAGGCCGGTTTTCCTTGTCATGTTCTATTTGATTGTGCTATGGGAGCGACTAGAGCTGGTTTATCTCATCCACAGATCTTGCTCACAGAGTATATGCCTTTTGCTGTAAAGCTGTGGTATCCAACCAGTTCTGAAGCAGAGCAGCAAACTAGCCACACTCAACCAGCCAAATAGCCACTAGCAGCTAGTGTGTTGGTCACCGCAGCTTTAGAATTCTCAATTCTGCCCCTTTTCTGCCATCCTGAATTTGACTGACCTCTGAGTTCACAACTCCTTGTTAACCATTCTGACTATCTGGTGCTGAAGTCTTCTGTCTCGTCTTCACACATTCCTTGCTTACACCAAGGACAGTTCATTTCAGAGAGCAATTTCTCTTACGAAGGAACAAGCAGGATTTCTTATGGACTTAAAAAAATAGTTAAAAGTAAACAATTTCTTACTAACTTAATACCTAATGTTTTGTATTGGGTATTAATGCCTCGCAGCTGCTATGAAACAAAGCTTATGAAACTATGTAATTACATAAAACAAAGCTGTAAAATTAAGCCTATAACTACTTCAGTGTGTCAGGCCTGCAAGGGGGTGCTTTTGAGAGGTGATACACTGGGTTAAAAAAATTGGCTATTTGCCAAAATGGTCAGGGATTCAGCCTGGTACCTTGAGTGTTTCTAAATCTGACTACTAAAAGCTGGGATTGGGTGACAAGGGATAAATGGATAATTTAATAAAATCTCCTATTCCGTTAATTCCCTCTGAAGCATCTGGCACTTGCAACCCTTAGACAGGACACTGGACTGGATGGACCAATGTTCCTGACAACAGTGAATTTAAGTGATAAGAGTGAAGTCAGTTTCACTCTGTTGTGGCTTTGGCAGGATCTAAGGAAGGTAAAGAAACAAGATTCCATGTCCATTGGGGTCAATACCAAACGGTGAAAGCCATGGAGTGGTAAAGTACAAATGCATCTTGCACAAACCTTTGCCAAGAACTGTTTCCAGTGTTACCAAGGATTAGAAAAATGCCTTCTTCCTTCCAGGTGCAAAAGAGGTTGGGAGGCTGTAAAATTCTCATACTGATTAGGCTAAAGGCTACATAAGATAAGGGGTGAAATCCCGGCTCCACAACTTAACATCCCATCCTTGGAGAGGCTGTAAAAAAATGAACCAATCCTATAAAGGGCTGCTGGAGTTAATGTGTTACAATTAAATACAGTTGTCAAAGTTTTCAAGTCCTACTGATGGTCATTCTCATTTTGTGAAGATAAATCAGAGTAATGGATTGTTCCTTGTAATCCTGAAACATAAAAGGGATGATGTTTCCTCTGAACATCTTCACATGTTGAGTGGCTCCAAATTGTGGATCTCTCTCTTACCCTTGTAACTTCATATCTGTTCCTTTTTTTAGAGCAATTTATTTCTTTCATTTATTTAAGCACTTTGTGCCACCTGTGATGTTCCAGGATCACTTTAATATCACAAGCCTGGTTCCTATGTTTAATGGCCCTTTGGCCTCTTTCAAAGTGGTGTTTTGTCTGAGGCTTCTAATTTTATTTGAGCCTTTTAAAAAGCCCTTGTAAAGCTTTTTGTTGGTGTGTGCTAATCATGGCTATGTCCCGAACACTGTAAGTCTCTAAATTCTTCTTATCAGGAATTTAATTTACCAGTATGCCTCCATATATATATATATATTTATTTATTTATTTAACACAAGAGCTTGACCAATTCTAGTTTTACAAATGTGGGCTATAAACCCTCTGAAGGGAAAAATCAGGTCCTCAATTTGACAAACTTTATTATATCAGCTAAACCTATAGAGATGGTTTGGATGGTTCTTCTCTTTATATTGCCCTGATCTACTGCTTCAGTGAGTTATTTTAAAAAACAAAAAACAAACAAATCAAAGCCAGATAGACACAGGATTACAGTATTATAATCAAACTTAAGTTCCCATGGAAACATCTCTAAACATTCCCTTGCAGTGTTTGCAAACACTGCAACTTGGTAGGAGAGTGAGAGACCCAGAAGTAAAATGGATTGGATAAAAATGAAATATTATGCAGTTTTCATCCTCCCAATTTAGTAAAAATATACATGTTGAAGAATTAATTTTAGATTTTAATAGAAACTGTGGGTAACACAGGCAAGGCAAACAGATTTTCAAAAGGACTTTTATTCTGTACTTTTTAAACATGAGTCACTTTACTGCTGGGGGAGGAAGCAGAAGGAGGAATAGGAAGAGTAGATTGGGCTTTCAAGTAGTTCTGTTACCAGAAGGTGCTTCAAAGTAATTCTGCTTGGGGTTTTTTGTTTTTGTTTTGTTTTTTTTTAAGTTGTTTTCTCTGCAGTGATCCTGATTTCATCTGGCTTAGAGGGAAGAGTCTCCAATGAACTGGTAACTTGGGATGCAATATGTGCTATTCTGATGCAGGAGGCTAGTTCTTGTCATGCTCACTAAAGGATGTGGTTAAATCCATGATTCAGAAAGCTTGAATTCTCTAAAGCAAAAGTTACTTTCAACAGAACAGAACTTCAAGGCCAGTGTCCTAGGTTTAACACAGAAAATTTCACATGCTGAATGCCATCCTGCTTACGCAATGGGCTTTTCTCACAGTGGGATCTTCATACATTTTAATGAGGAGGTCACTTGCATGAATGACTCTATTGGAACAATACATTAACTGTTTGAAGCAAGCTGATTTTGGAGTGTCTTATGAAAATTGCATGTTGAGTTTGTTGGGGACTATTTCAATCAGATTGAGCTCAAAAGAATACAACCCAAACAAGCAAATACTTATTTTATTATGAATGCTTTTTAAAATTATTACATCATAAAAAAACTTCAGACTGTGCTGACTTCGCCAGTTGCTGTTTGATTACTCTTTTGCTTATGAAAATGACGAAAGCAGACTAGCTGCTCAACCTTTCATAATGCACTAGACTAGCATAATGTCTCAGCATCTCGGTTGCAGACACTGGGGGAAATTGTTCAGAGGCCAGAAATCCTGGTTTTTCATATGAAACTTCTATTCTGTACGTGTTAAGACGCCCTTACTATAAAACATGTTTTTAAAAATGCTGCTGAACAGGGACAGTAAACTTTGACTCATGTCAAACAGTGTTACCTCCAAATCCTTCTGCCATTGTGGCTCGCAATTTAAAACCTGGGCTCACCTTACCTTCAGTGTCTCAAATGATTTAGTGCAAAGGTCACTCCATGGTATCGTATGTGAGCTCTGCTTTCTTCAAAAAGATCTTTTGATGAGGCTTCACTGGCTGGGCTCCTGGCTTGGAAACTGAATTTGGTTCTGGATGGGCCTCTCCTGTTCCTCAGTAGAACACTTGGTACATGCACTCCCGGGGCCAGTCTTAGGATTTGCACAGGGTTATAAAATGGTGCACCACTGACCCAGTCTATCAAGGGGGCTGGATTGCTCCAAGCCTGCCTGCTCGCTCACCCCCCAAGCAAACCCCCTTGGTTGCTGACCATAGGAACCTTCCCTCTCCCTCCCACAGCCTAGGCGGGGAGGGAGAGCGAGACCAGGTGAGCAGGGCAAACCTGCCCTGGCTCGCGGCCATGCTTCCCTCCATCCCCAGCCCTGCCTCCCTCAGATAGTAGTAGCAAAAGGCATGCTGCATGGGGTACCCAAAAATTTGGTACCCCAAATTTTCAGGTGTCCTATGCAGCTGCATATTCACATGCTTACAGATGGTCCTGTGCACTGTGATCTCGACAGGATCTCTGAAGCTGAACCATGAAACAGTCAACTGAACACTAGATCCTGGTACGCTGTAGGTCACTAACAGAAGACTAAGATAGCATACTTGCTCTAGGGGGAAAACCCTAGCTCTGTGCTGATGGTTATAGACTTAGCATAGAAAGTATGTCACTTCTCTTCACTGAAGATGGATTCTTTCCTTCCTACCATAATAGAATAGCTTCTCTTAGTCAAGAAAACAAGTGCTGGAAGAAGCTACAGCTAGCTTTACTCCCTTGTGAGGTCTGGTCTGGTCTACATGTCGGAAATGTTTAGGCATAGGGATGTAAAATAGTGTTTAAAATGATTAACCCCATGGCACATTGGGTCTAGCTGAGCTGGAGTGGGCACAGGGCTGCTCCAGCCAAGGTGGGTGCCACGTACTCGGTTACTGGTAAGCATCATGATAAGGGTGATGCTTACCCTCCCTATTTAGGAGCAAGAAATATTTCCATATTATACATACACATACTTGCATTCTTTGTTACCTAATCTAAACTGAGTGCTACCTTTAACCTTTTTTGCTATGAACCTGTGGGTTTTATAGTATCTTGCAATATTAGATAAATGTGCCCTCATTGGGGGAGGGGGAGAACCCATTTCACTGAGGAATTGAAGGCATTGAACTGTGTTTGTGATCAGGGCTAGTAAAATATCAGCTTCATCAGACCTCTTTTGGACTATCTAGAATAGCAGCTGTTCCACATACCATCATCATGTGTGAAAGCAGAGTTCTTGTCCTGACTTTCTTGCTGCCCAAGCTAGAAGTGAGATGGAGTGCCTAGATTTGCTCTTGGCTGAATAGTAGTAATTGCCATATAAAGAGCATTTTGCTGAGTCCTCCAGAGTCTGGAAGTAACAACTGATATTTTTAAAACAAAAGCTGGGAGGGAACCCCGCCCCCCAAAAAAACCCAAAAACCCATGAGTCTTGAACTTATAAATGCAACCAATTATTCAGCCTTTTGCATCAAATGTTCTGCAGATGTTTGGGAGGAAACCCAAATGTTAAAGTTCAAAATAATTAGACTTTGCTCTTTTGCATTTGGCAGTGAGACACTAAGATGTTGCAAGTGTACTCCACCCTCACTGTTAGATTCTGGCCAGGCCTCACACAGTAACTTTCTTACATGCCACTTCATTACTGCTAACCATGTTAGGAGGATCTAATACAATTTTTGTGAGGTGCCATTTTTTTATTTTATTTTATAGGCCCAGTATATCTTGTCTGTTTCCTAAACTTTCATTTTAATACATCTTAGCTGGTGGTCCTAGGAATTAATCAGGTAATAAAACTAGGGGTAATACATATCTGCTTCATTGAATATAAATTGGGATAGGAATGAATTCTTTGACTCTAAACTTCCCCTGTAAGGTAGTGGTTCTCAAACTTTTTGGCGTACAGTCCACCCCGCTCAATGCAGAACTGTCCATGGACCACCAGCCGACCACCTGGGATGACAAAATAGGTGCAGGAGGGGGATGAGGGTATGGATGGATGGGAAGGGGCAGGAGCAGGTTGGGGGCGTGTGTGTGTGTGCGCATGCACGGGAGGGTCTTAGTGGACGAGGGTGCAAGAGTGAGGTGGAGATGTGATGTCTGAGCATGAGGGGATGGGGAAGGTGCTTTTTTGACTGCATGCCTCCTGCCACTTCAAGGCACTGCTGCTCCCATTGGCTGTGATGCTGGCCTGCAAGGCTGCCCAATTCTCCCCTCTTCTTCTCTCCCTCCCCCCCCTCCCCCGCGCCAGCACAGACTCCTTGCTTTGGGAGGGGACAAGCCCCAAGCTTGTGGTCTCATGGACCATGCTTTAAAAACCACGGCCTTAAGGGAATGAAGCAGACATCCACAAATCCTAGAAGTTGTGTGAGGAAGTGCATGCATCAAATAATGAATATCTTGTTCAGAGAGCAACACAGCTGGCTGTGTGGGGCTTGGAATCTGGTTGGAAGATACCAAACTTTTCAACTCGCTCCCAAAAGCCTGTATGTACAGATACATCTGCACATTATTAATATGCATGCACTGATCAAGGCATGTAAATTAGAATGTGCTTAGGGTTTAGCATTGCTTACTTGCAACTCTTCAAAATACAATGAAAAGCAAATGTCACTGGCAGCAGTTTGTTCTGAGATAAATGCTTTAATGTCTTGAAGTGTGCTATAGGCTTTTGTAGTCTTGCAGAATTCAAACATCTCAATTAGAATCAGCAAAAATATATTAACTATATTGTTAATACAGGTGACCCTGGCACTTACAACCTAACTGGTTCCTGGAGAACCGTTGTAAGTCAAGTTGTCATAAGTCGAACCCTTATTTCCCATAGATGCAATGTTATAAATGGCAGTTTCGTTCCTGGAAACCCGTTTCATACCCTAAAAATACCAAAATTGTCTACAGAAATGGAGGAAAACTAAATAGTTCAAATAATGTACAAAAATAACTAAAGTGAAGACTGATGTGGCAGCGACTTGAGCAGTTCAAGCAGCAGCTGCGGAATAGCGAGTCTGTCTGACCTTGTGCATTTCCTGTTTTGGGATGATATGTGGAGTCTGCGTCATATGCCATCGTAAATGCGAGCTGCACATGTAAATTGGGGGTTTTAGTAGCTATCTCGCATGAAAAAAATGGTTATAAATGCGGGGGGTTGTAAGTCGGGGGTTGCCTGTATTGAACTTCAGAAAAAGTTAAACAGAGTATCACTAGTATTATTGCTGAATAGCATTCCTTTATGTGAGTGTCTAACAATTGTTTGCTGTCCCTCAAATGTAGAACCTATAGTGGGCATATAGCCCACAAATATTTCTGCATCAGGAATTTTACAGCAGTATTCTGTCTCCATCTATTAGAAGCTCAAAAGTTAGGAATGGAAAGAGAATGTAATTGATTCTCTTTGAACAAGTGATTTAGAAACCCGATTGTGCTTTTTTGTGTCTCTGCCATGTTAGTGGGACTTTATGATTTATGCATTTTCTTACCTGGTCCTTAGAGGTCTAGATTGGTAGATTTAAGGTGTTCACATGCTAAGGTAATGTGTAGGTTAGGCTGGATGGGTTTTTTTTTCCTCCTTAAAGTAGGTCCATAGCATAGATCTACCTTTTAAAAAGTTGTTTAGTTTATTGCCAATATTGTACAACAGGTGTCAGTGTGAATCCTTTGAGTCTTTCATCTGTAACCTGGTGCGATACAAAAGCTGGGTATAGAAACCTTCCAGGTGTTGTTTGTCTGCATGTAGCTTTTCTTATACAGTGCTCTGGTTCTGACCAGGCCCATAAAACAAGCTAATGATCTTGCTCCCCATAAGACCTCTCAGCCTTTTTTTTTTTTTCTTCTAATTTTCACTGTCTTTACAAGAGCTATAGGAACACAAGACAGCTATGCCACTTACAGCCTGTTTTTCCCTCAGCTAAAATATGCTGACAAACTGCAAATATAGGCTGCCCCCAACTTGCGATGCAATCAGTTCCAAGGATAGCGTCGCAAGTTGGGGGCGTTGTAACTTGAGCCTGCATTTATGACAGGCATCGTACGCCGTCCTAAATGCAGGGCCGAGGACATAAGTTGGGGGATTTCAGTCCCTTCCGCACTTACAGAAAAGGTCGTAAGTGCGGAGGGTTGTAAATCAGACTGTCATAAAGTGGGGGCCTCCTGTACTTTAAATTTAAAATGAAGTGAAAACTTCCAGTGTTGAATGGAAGTGCAGTTCACTCGAGCTCAAATTCTGTTTGAGGCCTTGATTTTTATCCTGCATAAATAAGATGGGACAGTTTGGCAATACCCAAGTGGTAAAGAAGTCTTACATGTTCAGGAGATCCTACAGCTTCTTAAAGTGACTCCAGGTTTGAAGTCTTCCAGTCAAACAGCAGTGGATATTTCTCTTCTTGTTAATAGTTCTGATTTCCCATTTAGTCTTACACTCTTGCTAGTGTAAGTAAACACTATTAATAGTCCTTATTTGCTGTTGCAGTCTCTCCAATATGTCTGTTCCTCTGGGTAGCCAAAAGACTTCTTGGCCTGTTTCCTAACTGGAGACAGAAAGCCTTTCTGCCCTCTCACCGTTGTCCTAAAAAACCAAGACACACACTTGAGGATGGTACAAAGACTAGAGACGCCCTAACCAGAGGTTAACTTGTTAACAATGTTAACTTGGAGGCTGCTGTGGACTTGCATCTTAGTGCTATCAACATCCCTTAAGTGGGAAAGGAAGATTTCAATTTTGAGACTCCCTTTCCCTCTGGTCACTTCTAATTTATTGCAGCCCATATTTTTCTAGTAATGAGCATGACATTGCTGCCCTTCATACTGGGGAACGCCCGCTGAAAAATCCTCTTGTTTCTCCTGGTCTGATGTCTCCTTTTCATTAATACTCTCAGAAAAATAGAGGTTGTTACTGACCAGAATCCTAACAGAAGTGTAAAACTGCCTATCTAAAAGGCCACAGTTGCATTTCTGTGTATGTACCATACACAAAGAGCTAATCCATTTTACCTGGAGAAGCAATGACACATTAGTGCATTACCAACTTCTAATGTTGCTGTGCATGGGATGTAGCATACTTTAATTCAGCATTAAACTTACACAAAGTAAATCCTAAGGGGAAGTTCTTGATGGAGTTTCTAGCCATGATATCCATCCTAAACATGCTATGGTACTCTGATTATGTAGCTGCTGCATTACACTGAGTAGAACTCCTTTTGCTGCTGCTAGAGTTCACAGGAGCATTCCATAAAAACTGGACCCAGACCCACTAGTTCATCGCTAATAACTGGACTTGGTAGATATTTAACTTCCTTTTCCTTTCCACAGCAGTGACTCTGTATGTTCATGCAGTTGAGTCTCATCCAAAAACAAATAAAATGCCATCTCCTCACATGCTGTAGCTCTAGATATGCTATTGGTTGTCACTAGGAAGGCTTTTATTTCTCTTAAATGAAAGGTGCTTTCCTGGTCTTTTCTGACCAGGCAGCTTGTCAGTCACTCTGTCAATAGCTGTCATAACCCTTTACAGTCTTGCTGTATACTAGGATTCTGACTCGGCAAACACCATTTAGTTATTTAATCAGTGACTCAAAACCTGTTTCCTCACTGCAGATGCTTGGCACACTTGTTTTTGCTGCCTCAACTTGCCAAAAAGTACCATATATACTCAATCAGAACCTGTTTGTTCATAAGCCACCTCCCACCCCCAGCCTTAGTGAAGTTAAAGGGGTGAAAAAATTAAAACACAATGACGTGTTCATAAACTGATTCTATATTTGGTTGTTGACAAACGTCTGGTCCAAGCTCATCAGTGAAGTCACTGGCACATGGGGGCATGGAGTCCTGGGCACTGCTTACCTCAGGTGGCTCCTGGATGGTGGTGCAGTGGGGCTAAGGCAGGCTCATCCCTGCCCTGTCCCTGCACCACTCCCAAAAGTAGCCAGCAAACTCCATCCCAATTCCTGTTGTGCCCCCCTGCTTTGTGGAGAAAGGATGCAGAGTGGGAGGGGGCACCTTCCCACTTTCCCTTCTTGCCCTGCCCAGAAAGCAGGAGGCTCCCCTGGCAAAGGTTAGGAGATGAGCAGCAGTGGGGAGAGAGGAAGCTGAAGTGCTGGCACTTGATACCCTTTTGGCCAAACCAGTCAAGATCACCTGTCAGAGGCTCCAAGATCTACCAGTAGATCCCAATCTACTGGTTGCTGACCACTGTGCTAAAACATGGGCTGTAATTTTGAAAGTATTTAAATACATATTCAGTTATGTATTCAGGAGGCTCCCATTGGCTGCTGTTCACCCTGCTCAGCCAAGGGGAGCTGTAGGAAGCATCGCAGCCCAAGGGACATGCTGGCTGCCACTTCCCACCACTGCCATTGACCTGGAATGGCAAACAGCCACTAGCAGCTGAGGGGCTCTGTGCTTGCAGCCCTCCAAGTACACAAACGTTCCAGCATGCCAGCAGTTTGATATGCTGGGCTGGGCACTGAAATTTCCTGCCCTCACCTTCTCCCCGACCCCCCAGTTTAAAAGTAAAGGGCAATGATCCATTCATAAGCCAACACCTGCTCTTTATAGCATGTCTTGTTTGTTTGTTTAACCAAAAAAAATCAAGTTTTGATAGAGATTTAAAGAACCAAGACTTCCCATAAATACTCAAACATGTTAGGTGCTAGGAGCTGACTGGGCATGTATCCCACTCCTACAACTGGGAAGTATTGTGACTGTTTACACTGGGTAGAGTGGAAGTCAGCATATACCACCATAGATGGGGTAAAGTTTTCCTGTGTCATTGATTGTTTAATTGTCTCACAATACTGACTCCCTATAAAAACTGCATCAAATAGTCAACATGTGATTGTTAAATATGGATGCTCTGAGGAAAGATTGCATTGATTTTAAATTAAGTTTCTCACTGATACTGGTTAACCATTAACATGAAGTAGTAAGTTTCACCCTTAATGAGTGAGGCTAACCGGTTACGGTTAATTAGAGTGGGGGAGAGAGCACTCACTCTAGGCCATCTGCAGTGGCTGGAGGCGGGGGATGCCAGCCTTCCTTCTTGCCCCTGTTTAATTGGTTAACTAATTAAATGGGATTTTGCATCCCTATTTACAATATCTCAGGTTATACTTTGTGTAATTTAAGAACTTAGGAAATAGTACATCATTTTCATTACCTGTTTCACGCTGCAGATGCAGCAGCAATACATTAGGAATAGTAAGAACTAAATCACACACACAAATCCAATAGCTCTTACAGTTCATTAACCTAAATCTTAAATCTGGCATAAATGTTTTGCACTTGCAATTGCAGCAGTCTCCTGAATTGCTGCTTGACAGCTGTCCTGAAACTCATTGATTGGCTACCAAAATAAAGAACTCTATAATAATGGGGGATTTTAATTACCCCCATATTGACTGGATACATGTCGCCTCAGGAAGAGAAGCGGAGATAAAATTTCTCAATGGCTTAAATGACTGCTGCTTAGAGCAGCTGGTGCAGGAACCCACAAGGGGAGAGGCAATTCTAGATTTAGTCCTGAGTGGAGTGCAGGATCAGGTCCAGGAGATAACTGTTACAGGATCACTTGGGACTAGTAACCATAATATAATAACATTCAACATTCCTGTGGTGGGAAGAACATCTCAGCAGTCCCTGGCATTTAATTTCAAAAAGGGGAATTACACAAAAATGAGGAGGTTAGTTAAACAGAAATTAAAAGGCACCATGACTAGAGCCAAATCCCTGAAAGCTGCATGGAAACTTTTTAAAGACACCATAATAGAGGCCCAACTTAAATGTATACCCCAAATTAAAAAACATAGCAAGAGATCTAAAAAAGAGTCACCGTGGCTCAACCGCCATGTAAAAGAAGCAGTGAGGGACAAAAAGGTATCTTTTAAGAAGTGGAAGTCCACTCCTAGTGAGATAAATAGAAAGGAACATAAACACTGTCAAATCAAGTGTAAAAATGTAATAAGAAAAGTAAAAAATTTTGAGGAACAGCTAGCCAAAAACTCAAAAAGAAATAACAAAATGTTTTTTAAGTACATTAGAAGCAGGAAGCCTGCTAAAAAACCTGTGGGTCCCCTAGATGATAGAGCTATAAAGGGAGCAATCAAGGACGATAAAGCCATTGCGGAGAAACTAAATGACTACTTTGCTTCAGTCTTCACGGCTGAGGACGTTGGGGAGATTCCCGAATCTGCACCGTCCTTTGTGGGTGATGAATCTGAGGAACTGTCCCGGATTGAAGTGTCATTAGAGGAGGTTTTGGAACAAATAGAAAAACTTACTGTTAATAAATCTCCGGGACCGGATGGCATTCATCCAAGGGTTCTAAAAGAACTCATATGGGAAATTGCTGAGCTATTATCTGTGGTTTGTAACCTATCCTTTAAATCGGCTTCCGTACTTAATGACTGGCAAGTAGCCAACGTGACACCAATATTTAAAAAGGGCTCTAGAGGCGATCCTGGCAATTACAGACCGGTAAGTCTAACTTCAGTACCGGGCAAATTAGTTGAAACAATAGTGAAGAATAAAATTGTGAAGCATGTAGGAAAAACATAATTTGTTGGACAAAAGTCAACATGGTTTCTGTAAAGGGAAATCCTGTCTTACTAATCTGTTACAGTTCTTTGAAGGGGTTAACAAACATGCAGACAAGGGGGATCCAGTAGATATAGTATACTTGGATTTTCAGAAAGCCTTTGACAAGGTCCCTCACCAAAGGCTCTTGTGTAAATTACATGGCCATGGGATAAGAGGGAAGGTCCTTTCTTGGATTGAGAACGGTTAAAAGACAGGAAACAGAGTAGGAATAAATGGTAAATTTTCAGATTGGAGAGGGATAACTAGTGGTGTACCCCAAGGGTCAGTCCTGGGACCAATCCTTTTCAACTTACCCCCTTTCTCCAGATCATTTATGAGTAAGCAGTGAGGTAGTAAAGTTTGCGGATAATACAAAACTGTTTAGGATAGTCAAGACAGAAGCAGACTGTGAGGGACTCCAAGAAGATCTCACCAAACTGAGTGATTGGGCAACAAAATGGTAAATGAAATTTAATGTGGATAAGTGTAAAGTAATGCACATCGGGAAAAATAACCCCAACTATACATACAGTATGATGGGGGCTAATTTGGCTACGACAAATCAGGAAAGAGATCTTGGAGTTATCGTGGACAGTTCTCTGAAAACTTCCACGCAGTGTGCAGCAACGGTCAAAAAGGCAAATAGGATGCTAGGAATTATTAGGAAAGGGCTAGAAAATAAGACCCAGAATATCTTTCTGCCCCTGTATAAAACTATGGTACGCCCATATCTTGAATACTGTGTACAGATGTGGTCTCCTCTCCTCAAAAAAGATATTTTGGCCTTGGAAAGGGTTCAGAAAAGGGCAACTAAAATGATTAGGGGTTTGGAACGGGTCCCATATGAGGGAGGGGTTAAAGCAACTGGGACTTTTCAGGTTAGAAAAGAGGAGACTGAGGGGGGATATGATAGAGGTCTATCAAATCATGAGTGGTATGGAGAGGGCCGATAAAGAAAAGTTATTTATTAGTTCCCTAAATAGAAGAACTAGAGGACAGCAAATGAAATTAATGGGTAGCAGGTTTAAAACTAATAAAAGGAAGTTCTTCTTTACACAGCGTGTAGTCAACCTGTGGAACTCCTTGCCAGAGGAGGCTGTGAAGGCTAGGACTATAATAGAGTTTAAAGAGAAGCTAGATAATTTCATGGAGGTTAGGTCCATAAAATGCTATTAGCCAGGGGATAAAATGGTGTTCTTGGCCTCTGTTTGTCAGAGGCTGGAGAGTTTTTTCCGGAAAAACTATGCTGCTCCCATTCGGGCAAAAGTCCTTTTCTGGAAAAGTGTTCCGGAAAAGGGCCAGTGTAGACAGCACAGATTTCTTTTCTGCAAAAAAGCCCCGATCGCGAAAATGACGATCGGGGCTTTTTTGCGGAAAAGCGCATCTACATTGGCACGGATGCTTTTCCGGAAAAAGTGCTTTTCCGGAGAAGCATCCTGCCAATGTAGATGCGCTTTTTCTGGAAATACTTATAACGGAAAACTGTTCCATTTTAAGCATTTCCAGAAAATCATGCCAGTGTAGACGTAGCCACTGTGTTACTGTGCTGTTGCAGTATTACTTTCTCTGGGTTTAAAGTGTAGGGAATTCTCCAAATAGGTCTTTATTTCCGGTGGTTACATTTGTGGTTAAATTTATGTGTGAAGAGGAATTTTATTTTACTGAATTCAAAATGGCATTTTTCAATTTGGCATGTCAACCCTGTGAGATGTTAGTTTCAGTTATTTGTTATGCCGTAACCTGACTTCAGTAACTGAAGTGCTGCACATGCTTAGCCATGCAGTGTATACAGCAGGAAGTGGTAGCACATGTCACTAGATCTGCACTAACTGGGTGCAGCTCACCACTTCCTGTTACTGTAGTGAAAAACAAAGGAAATGTCAGTGTCTAGTTTACTTAAACCTCTCAGAACTTATTAGATTTTTTTAAAAATTTTCATTGTAACGGTGAGGCTCATGGGTTTTCTCACTACCTTCTGTTTACTGTTTTATAATGTTAACTTTTTCACTTTCAGTGAAGATGCATTTAATATGACTTTCTTCCCATTTGTTACCTTGGATTTTATAGAGTTGTTTTGTGCCAAGAAATCCTGAATTTTAGAGTAGGTCAGATTATGATTGTGTAACTCTTTTTTGTTGTTGTGCACGTGGGGTGGGGGAACAGGAGGAGAGAAATATTGACCATAAACCAGTGTTCATCAGAGTGGATTAGGACACACAGTGTGTCCTGAGTGTTGTCCATTCTCTTTTTGAGGCCTTATTTGAAAGGTCTTAAACTGCATCTCTTCTTGGTATGGCCTTGATTTTTTTCTGAACTGATTAATTTGAACCACATTAGTTTCGGAACCTTTTTTTTTTTTTTAACATGATATAACTAGCATTTAAACCTTCAGGCCTAGGGATGAATTGAACTTGAAAACCCTCTGAGTTAAATTGCTGTTTCTAATATTATTTTTTAGAAAAGAAGTGGATATTGCTTTATCTTCGGTTTTAGGGGAGGGGAAAATTAAACTTATTTTCCAGCATAAAATCACAGAATACTACAACAGGAAGAAACCTCAAGAGGTCATGGAGTCCAGTCCCCTACACTTATGGCAGAATCAAGCACCATCTAGATTATGGGTGGGCAATAATTTTTTGATGGAGGGGCATTGCAAGAATATGGAAAGTAGTCAATGGTTGTACTCTTCCACAATATTAATGGAGGAGGTGTGGGGTCTCAGATGGAGGTTAGATGCAGAAAGGAGCTTGTGGTAAGGGATTGAGGAGCAGGAGAGGGTGTGGAGTCTAGAAGGGAATTTGGATGAAGGAGGCAGTTGTGACCAGGGTTAAGGGTTTGGGTTGTGACCATGAGCTGGGGCAAGGGACTGGGGTGCAGGGTCTGGTAGGGGATAGCGGTGCGGGGGGGGGGGGGGGTAGAAGGTTGGATTATGTGGGGTGTGGGGGCAGAGGGGTGAGATGCCTGAGGCAGACTCTGGCTGGAAGTCTCTTGCTTGACTCCCAGCCAGCAACCTTCTCAAGCAGACTCCCTGCCCTGCCCCCACACTAGTTTCAGGGGCTTTGTGGTCTTTGAATAGCTAGCTGCCTAAGGGAATGGGGAAGGGTGCTTCACAAGTAGCCTATTAATAACAGGCTCTTCCTGTTGGCTGGTTTCCAGCCAATGGGATTGTGCTAGGAACAGGGATAGCTCATGAAGCCTCTTCCCCACTCCACTGGGCTTGCAGCTGTTCAGTTTTTCAAACCCGCACCAGCTGCTTTTCTCAGCAGCATGTGGAGAGCAGACAAGAAACCTTCCTGAGGCTCCCTGCTGCACCCACAGGCTGAAACCGGCAGCTTGGCGGACTGAATTTTGCCCAGCCCTCATCTAGACCATCCCTGACCGGTGTCTGTCTGTGAAAGGCTTTGCAATGGCAGCCAAGCTTTTTCAGAATGTTTCCAAATACAGAATCTTTTTGGATTTTATTTTTAACATTCTTTTCTCCCCTGTTGCTTTAAATCCACACCTCTCCAATAAACAGGAGAATCTGATTGTATCTAGCACTCTGTTTCTCTAAAGTGTGATTGAATATGAAAATTCATAGTAATCTTCATATGTAAGCACCTGAACATCAGTAACAGGAGTGTCTTACTACATTGACAGAAATGTGAAGTTTGTGAAGTCATCTAATTTTTCTAATAACTTTGAAACTTTTTAATGAATCGTGAATAAAAAAACCTAAGAGTTGACCATAGCTATACTCATTACATTAAGTTAGAACAATGTCATCAAACTTGAAACTATCAAAATATTATTAATGTGGTTTTTGTAGTGACAATATGCATTCTTACTAATGTTACTTTAAATTTTGTATCCTCACTTTATTCAGCAGCTGAAAGTATGTGGCATCTTCACTAAATCAAAATGTCCCCACCTCCCAAGTGTGAAAGACAGTCAAAGTGATTCATGCGTTTCTATGCTGATGTGTCATCTTCAAACTCAATTGCAATATAAAAAAACCTTTAACTTCCAGTTTCTAGCTTGTATAGAAGTCCTTGACGCTAGAAACAATTTTCTTCACTAAATGTAATTGTCCATTAAATGGCTATTGACAGAGGAAAATCCATGTGGATCACTGACCATGATTAGATGTTGAGTAATATTTATTTAGGAAAAAAATTGGGCCATGATTTTCAAAATGGATTGATAATTTAGGGCTGTAACAGATGTAAGTGTTCTGACTTAGCACCAAGCAAACGTTATTTGTATCAGAAAAATCGAGCTCTCTTAAACGATTACCTAAAAACCCAGATGCCCTAATAATAGTCCATTTGGAAATCATGGCTTTAACTCCTAGATCCATTGTTTTCATGATCACATTCTCAGATTCGAATAAGTGATCTTCAAAATTCTACCCATAAGTCATGTGAGTTACGGATGTGAAAAGGTACCTATTTACATGGTCCACCAATGAGCCTGGGCTCATTGGTTAATATGCATGGTTACACAGAGCTTCCTCCCAACCCCATTGCCTCTGACAGAGAGAGCAGTGTGGGGGAGGGGGAGATGAGAGCTGGTGCACGCGAAGAGCTGGGTTTTTTTTTGTTTTGTTTTTTCAGATGGCTTTCCGTAAGCACTGGCACTTGGGGAGCTGCCCACCTGCTCATGCCTGTGCTGCTTCCTCTGTGGGTCCTTGTGGGGAGCTGCCTGCCCTCCCCTCTTTCCCCTATGTAATTTCAGCAGTTAGACGTTTCCCTGAATAAGCAAACTTTAACATCCCTAGTAGGAGTTACTGCCACTTTTTTTTTTCCTACATAGTGCACACAACTTCTTTTCAGAACTATGGAACTAACATGTAGCCTTTCCTTACTACATTTGTGACTTAAGCTAGAAAACAACACTTGGGATAAAAATTTGAAACGTGCTTTTGGATTAAAAAAATACATCATTTACTACAGCAGGCCTACTTTATTGATCAGCCTATACATCTGGTCTTCAGATAACCAAAGTAGTAACTTTCTTTTGTTTACAAAGTGCCTCCCCCCTTATTGCAGCTTCTGATTGCAAAGTTTGGGCTTATTTCATTCTGAAGTAGCCACTAAAATACGAAGGTAGGTATTTGTAAAACTTAATTTTTCAGAGGTGTTGAACAACCAGTACTTCTGTGGACTTTGGTTAAACTTGAGGGCTGTCAGAACTTCTGACAGTTGGGGATCTCTCTAATGAGGATCCCAGAATTGGTGGCTACTTTTTGAAAGCTTAGTCTTACAGTACAGCTAAGAAGGATCTTTTAGGTGAGATCTTCAACTGGTATACACTAGGGATGTGAAAAATGTAACTGTGTAACCACTGAAAATCCTAGCAGCTACATGCACGGCAGGCTTTGCTGTATAAAGAGTATATACTTTATTTTAGAACAATTAATAGAAAAATTTTACTTCCTTTTGTCACTAAACTTAATATATGTTTCTCTCTGCCAGGAATTGATTTTAAAATCCGAACAATAGAATTAGATGGAAAGAAAATTAAACTTCAGATATGGTAAGTATTACAAAGCAATTAAAATAAAAGTAAGTTTTTCAGTAAGGCTAAATTACTCATGGGCAGCACAGTGTGATAGCATAAGTAGAGCAGATTTAGTGAAGGAGAAGCTGTAAAACTTGTGGTAAGCTCTAGCATGAAAGCCATCTGCCACCTTGTTCTTGAAGCAAAGATTCTCATAGCATTTGTGGGGGAGGGGGAGGTGACCACCCAGAGTCCGTTACCTTTAGTTACGTTTGACATCTACTGTTAAAATGGGAAGTTGTTCAAGCTGCCTTTAAATGGCTTGAATATTCCAGAGGCAAGAGAGATCTTGATTGCACAATTGTAGGCTGGGCAGAGAGAGCTTCTAGCTTTTTTAAAACAAAATCTGATTTGTGTTGATGGATGTTTAATGTAATGGTCATGGAGTCAGAGTGCATCACGGGAAATGGGGATTGTCAAAACTTCTTGGATCATGAGGGAAGGACCGATGTCCACCAAAGTTGGCCTTTTGCCATTGCAAGTAATTGTCTGGCTGCCGCCATCTAACTTCTAACAGATTCCTCCTAAATGCCACAACATTTTTAATAATAAAAAAAAAACCACCTGCTTAGGTGCTTGCTGATATGTTGAGGTGGAGGTTGGAATGAGTCCTGTCTGATACTTTTGTACTCAGACTGAGGCTCATAGTTGCAAGTGGCTTTTTCACATGTTGCCTGTGGCCCTTTTGGCAGCATGTAAAACGCCATGTAATTTTAATTTTTTCACCAATCAGCATGCTTTTACTATTTCACTTAACTTATTTTCTATGAGAAGAACACATATAGAACTATAATAAATGAAAATGTACACTGCTGTAATTTGGATAATGTTGATGGCTAACTTGGCTCCTGAAATACTGAGGTCTGAGAATTAGGGATGTCTGTGTATAGTTGTTTAAATGGTCATTTGGATTTAACCATGTGCACACACACTCCCTTGCTGCCTCTGAATCAGAGACAACAAGTAGGGGGAAGGTGGGAGGCAATGCCCATGGAGAGGCAGCTTTTAAACCAGCTCCCCACGAGCATTGGATCCCATGGTGCCACTTGCCCCCACTCACCACTGCACCGCTGTTTCTGATAGAGAGGCAGCAATGCAGAGGATGAGGGGAGCAGGCAGGAGCCAGTACAAGTGGGAAGCCAGCTTTTAAACTGGATCTCTGCATGTGTGGGCGCCACAGAGCCTCCTTGCTGCCTCCCTGCTCGGGGAGGTGGGGGTAGGCGGGATGCCACAGCAACTTCTGTCTGCAGGGGGCTTGGGCCCCACACAGACAAGGGCTGCTGCCGACCCGCAGTGCTGCCTCTGTATCAGAGGCAGCAGCAAGGGACAACAGAGGGGAGCTGGCCTGATTGCCATCCCAGTGTGAGTTGGTGGGGGCTCCCCGGAAGTGTGGCTGGGAATGAACTGGCTGTTGGCATTTTAGTATCAGTGGAACAGCTAAAAATTGTTGCATCTACATGGTAACTAAAATAACTGATATTGAACATCCCTACTGAGCATCACTGGCATGTAAGAAAAATCATCACTAAGTACCTTAAACCTCCTTGTATGTTTTGGTGTTCAGCTCTTACCCATATATATATATGATGCTGTGGAATCAGCTAGCAGACTTCCAAAGGCATTTTGACTTCAGCTGCTTTTGGATGCAGTTGACCTTCATTACACTTCCTGATCTCACTAGTCAAATCTCAGGCTTATTGGGGAATCAAGTACTCAGTTACTCTCCCCTTCCCCCTTGCTGTCCTTGAATCAGGAACAGGAGTCTGGTCCCCCCCCCCAGCACCGTCTCTGTGGTGCTGCTTCCACGCCCCCCCCCCCTTGCTGTTGTCTCTGATAGTGGTGTGGGGGGTAGGTAGGGGCAGCTGCTACAAAGCAGCCTCGGCCCATGGTGGGCCGAGGCTGCTCTAGCAGCAGCCATTGTCCGTAGGAGCATCCTAGGATCTGGGGCAACTGTGGCTCCGCCTTTTAAATGTAATAAGAGCTGCCCAGCTCTTACTACATCTAAAAGGCAGAGCCCCAGCAGTCCTGGAGCAGGCACAAGCTGGGACTACTCAGTCCCAGCTCGCGCCGGATTCAGAAGCTACCCCCGCTATGGCTCTGCAGAGCGCCTTCCCTTATCGACTAATTGTGTAGACCGATTGTATCAACTACACAATTAGCCAAATCCCCGCTTAACATCTTTACTTCTCATGTGGCCAGATTCCTTGAAGCAGCATCTCTAAGATGATTTTTACTGACTGCTGTCATATTGTGGTTGGTCCTAATACTTAAATGTGCGTGAAATTGTGACATGCTATAAGGTCATGTCTATGCTAAGCTGAAGATCTTTCAGGGTTTGAATTGGCAGGTCTAGAGAAGAGTAACTAATTCAAATTGAGAGGGTTCTCCCCCTCCCCTGTTACTGGTACGCTTGATCCTCACTGGAGAATAAGGGAAGCTGATGCGTGTGTTTGCTCCTGTCATCCTCCCGCTGTATGAACCGCATGAAAACCTGATTTAAGATGCCTCAATTCCAGCTATGGAATTAAGGTAGCTGGGTTTGGATATCTTAGTCGACTTTCCCCTTTAGTATAGATCAGACCTACCCGTTTTTGATGATTCTTGGGGCATGCTCTTTTTGTTTAGAGGGCTAAAATGTATGCCATGCTTCTGGGACCATTTCTATACACTTACTACTGTAAGCAGGGCCATGCACTACTGAGTCTGAGTTGACTGATGATGTGTCAGTTTCTTAATTGAAAATGTGATTTCTCCTTTTACCGTTCCCCTCATGAATATCAGTCTAAGAATAGCAGCTAGTTGGTACTTGTTTGAGCACAAAGGAGAAGGGTATACTTATTTAGTTTCTTCTAAAGGGTACTTTTCTTAATCTGTAGGAGTATCAAAACTTTTTTTTGGTGAACTTTGAAAGTGAAAATGAGGTTTTAAAAACAATAAACAAGTGTTTGTTTTCACCAAATTCTAGGGATACAGCAGGGCAAGAGAGATTCCGCACAATCACAACAGCTTACTACAGAGGAGCCATGGTGAGTGAGTTTTCAGAGTATTCTGGTGTGACTAAAATCATAATTAGTTTGCTCCTTTATGTTTAAAGGGCTCAAGCTGTTTCACTAGAGAGAAATTATAGCACAGAGGTGGGAAGTTAACAGATTACTTCAGAACCATTGTGGTTTTGTAGTCTTGTTCTCCAGATCTAATCTTTCTGCCCCTCCATCTTTTATATAGTTACTATCTTTGTGGACATAAGCTGCTTAATTCACCAGGTTTTGTTTGAGAAACTTGTGATTTGCATAAAACACTTTTTCCTCTCATTTCAGGTGCTAGTAGGATAGGTGATATGTCTGCTAATATTAAAAGTGAATTTGACTGAGTTGGTTTTCCTGCTGTGTACACTTTTCAGATCAAGAATGCAGCAATTAGATTCAGATATAATCAGCTGTATAATCTGTTTTTAGAGCAGCTGCTACTGATTGTAGTTAATCAACTATTTAATTTCTATATTATTCCTTACATTTTGACACATGACAGCTATTCACAGCATATCAAGACTCTGAGACATGCTAGGTCGACATTAATGTAGTTGTAGTTTGGTTTTACTTATTTTACTGCCATCACATTACAGGGAGATTCATGTGCATACACAACTACAGAAGAGCCGAAATTACCTTGACGCCATTAAGACTTGCTGTAAAAAAAATCTGCTTATCTGTCAAGTATGGCTGCTTGCTCCAGGCAAGCAGAATCTTACAAAAGTGATTGGGGGGGGGTAGGATGATGCATAGTAAACACTGAAGTACTGTATATATAAACATGGCCTACTTTATGATCACAACCTTTTTCCTATAAAGCAGACTGCTGGCTGCCTTTATTTGTAAAATTCTTGCTGATCATAGCTTAATTTGTTTAGTTTAATTTTAAGAGCATAATTATTCTATTTTTAAAAACAATAGGTGACAATGGGTCAAGACCATTCAAAATTTATTCCAAGTGAGATCATATAAAGTTTTCAGAAAGGGCTGTTAATTACAAAGGTGTATGTGGCTTTTGCGAAGTTGTAACCGTGAACAAACAATATGTGCATCAAATATAAACTAATCTTAATATTATAAGATTAGATCTTTTTTTTATTTCCCCCACAGGGAATAATGCTGGTGTATGACATCACAAATGAGAAGTCATTTGACAACATTAAAAACTGGATAAGGAACATAGAAGAGGTAGGTGGTTGGGGATTACTAAACTGCATCTGGTAGTAATCTCTAATTTCTCCAGAGCAATGATCAATGTTTTAGCAAGTTTTTTTTTTCTTTCAGTGGAGGTAAATGTGTAACACAGTTAAAATGGATGTAAATCAGAGCAGTAGTCTTTGTGTACAGGATGACTTTCTTCTTTCCAGCCCATGGTAACCAGAAAGTTAGTGATCATGAAAAACAAAGATTTCACAACTGCTTGCTTCCAGTGGGTGTCCTGAGTTTAACCTTGGCTTTATAATGTGGCTAAGTGGTGAGAAGGAGACTTACTTTCAGTATCTCTTGGTGAAGCTGACAATAATACTCTGGGGCTGTCTCTAGACTGGCCAGTTTTTCTGGAAAATCAGCCACTTTTCCGGAAAAACTTGCCAGCTGTCTACACTGGCCTGCTTGAATTTCTGCAAAAGCACTGACTTCCTACTGTAAGAAATTAGTGCTTTTTGCGAAAATCCTATTCTGCTCCCGTTCAGGCAAAAGTCCCTTTTATGCAAAAGGGCCAGTGTAGACAGCTCAGATTTGTTTTCCGCAAAAAAGCCCTGATTGCGAAAATGGCGGTCGGGACTTTTTTGTGGAAAAGCATGTCTAGATTGGCACGGACGCTTTTCCGCAAAAAGTGCTTTTGCGGAAAAGCGTCCATGCCAATCTAGACGCTCTGTTCTGAAAATGCTTTTAACGGAAAACTTTTCCGTTAAAAGCATTTCCGGAAAATCATGCCAATCTAGACACAGCCTGGCAGTATAAGTGTAGATATACCTGCTTGAGTGTGCTGAATATTCCTTTGTCCAAATTTTGCCATTGGTTAAACTTCAGTTGTGTGTGAGTTTTCCCTCACTTTGTAAGTTATTTGAATAGCAAATACATTGACCATACTTGAATCTGAAGGCAGTGCTTTGGGAATTGGGAATAGGAATCATTGAGCTTTATACCTAAGCAAAATAAGGCTTAATCTGGTGGGATAGAAATTCTATTCTACTTGCTCTCCCCAAAAAACCTGCCATCATTTTCTGGCTACATTTTGCTATTGACTCTTGCAAAGAAGGCACAGTCCCAAGGAGATTGCTGATAACATTGCATCAGGCTGGTCATTGGTGCCAAGGGTTAAAACTGAAATTGAGCGAGGCAGCTACATTCCAAATTAAGAAATACTTTATTAAGCCTTTCAAAAAACATATTCTTCTCTATTCCCCATTCATGCCTTTGTATTAAGGGTTTATTGAGAGAGAATTCTCATTGTCTAATGTGGGGATCTGTTTGTGAAGGGAAGGGGGAAGAATTTATCTTTAACTCTATGCTGCTTTTTTTAAGAGCTTATTTTCCCTTCAGCATGCCTCTTCAGACGTGGAAAGAATGATCCTGGGTAATAAATGTGATATGAACGAAAAGAGACAAGTCTCAAAAGAAAAAGGAGAGAAGGTAAATTTTTGCACTACTAAATTCTTTCAATAAAGACCTAATACTTTTTTCTGATCTGCTATCCCTAAAGACACTTATTACTCTGCTTTTACCAACACCAAACAAAATAATTGGTTTTTATACTTTAGTTGTGCGTGAGTTTTCCCTCACTTTAGTTTAGAACCTTCTACATATCATAGAATGTTTGCCTGTTTTACTTAATATACAGAATCCAATTGGACTTGAATATTCTTGTTTCAGGTGAGATGCTCTAAAAGTTGGCTTTCCCTGTGCTAATACAATTCCTCCCTTCGAGGGGAACCTCAAATGGATAATAAACAGAATTGTAGTTGAGCAGTTTCTGAATCACTCTTAATTGCAGTGGATGAATATAAATATTTTAAAGCAAGGGACATTTTCTAAGGATCCTTAAGTAAGGCTGCACACATTAAATTATAATTTACACAATACAGTTATTATAATACGGGCTAGAGGATAGTTGGTAGGATTATCTACACCTGCATATGAATATCTGATTACTATTAAGACTCTCTTCTTTAGTTGAACTTTTTGTATCCATAGAAAAAGTCCTATAGAACTTAAGTGATTTCTATTTAATAATTTAAAAAGCTATAAAATGATAAGACTTATACCAGGATCTGCCCAATAGTAGTATTCTGTCATAGGGCTGTAGTTCATTGCAACTGCCTCAGTTTTATATCAGCAGAGGGTCTGGTCTACCATCCCACATCACCTTAAGCTAGTCTCTTAATTACTGTAGAAATCATTCAAACTTCTGTCGCAACTGTTGATTTGGTTTTTGTTAAATATTTTACAGGTCCTCAGTAAAAAAGTAATGTATGCATTTTTTTCAGGAGAAAGAAAGTACGTTTGTGGCTAAGGGTGTAACCAAGTTTCTGGAGCCACTGCTCCATTATTAGCTGACCTAAAAATGTCTTGTCACTTTGCAAACTTAAGTTTATAAATATCATAACTTCTTTAAAATCTGTCTTCCAGTTAGCAATAGATTATGGAATCAAATTTCTGGAGACAAGTGCTAAATCCAGTATAAATGTGGAAGAGGTAAGATTGGAATTATATTTTTTTCTTTGTCTGAACTTATATACTGTTATATAGAGATCACGTTGCAAGCAACCCTATTGGCTTTTCTGACCTGATGCATAATGTGTTTTTGACCATTTTGCTCCTAGGTTTTCACGTATTGCCAATTTTGCTTTATTTGAATATGTGCTGTAGAATCTAGCTTTAGTCTTGGGGGAATTCTGCATCTGTTGCATTTGGAGCCATAGTAAAACGGCCTAATTCCCACAGGACTGGAAATGCCAGATGTTTTCTGGTAATATTAGTACTTGTAGATATGTGCTGTTAAAGTCACTGTTAATGTTGCAGTGAGATTAGTTGTATGTTTGCTAGTAACCAAAAGGTGTCTAGATACTTAAATTGTGCATATTTTGGAACATTTACAGTGTCTAGTGCAGTAAGGTCCTGAACTCTAGGTTCTATCACAGGACACTTCCATTTTCTATTTCATAGATTTCAGTTTACTGCTGGATACATGCTGTACATGTGCAGCTTCTCTCTAACACTTGCCAAGAGGACCAAATATACCTTGGTTAGCAGATGGTCTGCTAGGTAACATTTGGAAGAGTAGCTCAGAGTAGGCCAGACAGTCATATAGCTTCACTTGCTATAACTTTTTTTCCTATTTTAAATTGATAGTTGTCTTGTAGAGGGGAGGGATAGCTCAGTGGTTTGAGCATTGGTCTGCTAAACCCAGGGTTGTGAGTTTAATCCTTGGGGAGGCTATTTAGGGATCTGGGGCAAAATTTGTTGGTCCTGCTGTGAAGGGAGGGGACTGAAAGGTCATTGAGTCCAAGGTCCCTTCCAGTTCTAGGAGATAGGTATCTCCATTCATTTTTTTTTCCAGGATAGCAATGTATTTTGCTGCAAGTATTATGAACTGAACTGACTAAATAGACCCCACGGCTACTGATTGCTCAGGGCTTTCCTGGAAGAGGATAAGGAAATGAAACTTGCGTCTGTTAGTGCAGAATTGCCAGAGAATCCCACACAACAGTACTCATATATACTCACACAATGAGTTCTTTTAAAATGACTATAAGAAGAAAATAGTAAGGACTCCAAGAGCAGTTACTTTAGGGGGAGTATGCTATCCGTCCATTCAAGATGGCTTAAATGTATAGATCTACTGAAGACACAGCTTGCTTAGTGTTTTTAAAATCTAGTACTGGTTGAAAGTCAAAAATAGTAGAAGAGGCAGGCCAGCTAGTAAATACTTTCTTCTGGAGGCCACTGTGTGATGTACTTAAGAAAGCTTTTGGAAAGAACACTTCTTGGAGGGGCACTTCAATAAGCATTGAGTTAACAATTGTGTTTATGTAGTAATTTGCAATTGTGGAAATGAACATATGCATTAAAAATAGCTCAACAGGTTTAGGATATCATTACAATAATTGTAAATGGAGAAATCTATGCGGCACAGTATACAGTTGATAGCTAGACTGGATTTATGTTTTCATTGTTCTGTATCAGGGACAGAGTTCAAGCTTTTTGAGGTTATCACTATATCAGTATGTTTCTGTTTGTAAGACATTATTTTGGATTTTGTAGTATTAATAGTGAATAATGATTGGACTTCAGAATAAGGGATGAGATTTTTATCTAGTTCACCCATTGTGGAATTTTGTTTTGTTTTGCTGCTTAATTGTCAGGAGCATCCCGCAATTTGATCATCATTCATACTATGCATAAATAAATTCAAGGAATACATTGGCACCTACAGCCAGAGCTCTAAGCCAGCTGCCTAGCTAACTTTTTAGAATGTTCATGTTTTCCTCTCATCCCGATTACATAGCTGACCTAGACTTGTCAGACACCAGTGTCATGTATATATCTAGATAGCATCTTAGTTCTACCAACTATAGGTTGGACTTCTGGTCCAGCACCCTCAGGACCTGACCAGTCCCAAATAAGGGATTTTGCCAGACCTAGGGAGGTCCTATCTAGCTCCCCTGCTACCAGCTCCCCCCTCAGCCATAGACCAGCCACTGGCCTCCTGGCTGATTCCCCCTTGCCACCTTCCTTACTGCCCTGCCAGTCCCCTACCTCCTTCCCTGCTATGCTTGGCAGCCCAGCTCTAGCCCTGCTGTGGCATGCTGGACTCCTGGCCCCACCAGGCATCCCTACCACCAGCTCTCCACCAGAGCTCTTTAGTCCTGGAATATCTGGGGTCCTGCCAGACAACAGGTGTTGCCAGACCAGAGTTTCAAATTAGAGGTTCAACCTATACTTAACTTCTAGAAGTTAATTCTGTTAAGAAGTGAATCATGTATAGATCGTCCTGAGTGGATACAGAATTTTGTATCCACAAAAATGAGCAGCGGTTATCCACATCCACAGATGCTGATACCCACGGATAGAAAGCGGATATCTGTGGATTTTCTGGACTTCATTTATAGAACTAAGCTTGTGCCATTGACATTTTTCTCCTTTATAAATGCATGCTCTCCCCCTCACTCCCTCTCCCTGAGACACACTCATTCCCTAGAGAACCTTGACTTTAGTTGTAAGACTGCCCCTTAAATTCCACTTTTCTTTTGTTCCCTGAGAATTCTAGTGTTCTCAGTAAAGGATTTCTGTTGCCTTAACAAAATAAACTCTGGCCATCACTCCGCCTGTGTGTCTGATTATCCCAGCTGTCAAATGCAGCGTGTCACAAAGAAGCCAAAGTGGGTTTTGGCTGTGGCAGCAGGAGGTAGGTTGGCTGGGAATCCATGTACAAGGCGTTGACAGGGACAAAAGGAAATGGAACTTTGAATTTTCTGTTACAAGTTCTTTTGAAATTTTCCCCTTTGGTGCTCTAGAAAGGCTAGATTGCTGCCACAGCACACAACTTGATACAATGTGACACATGCTGCATGTTTGAATTTGGGCTCTGTCCCCAAGTCTTTAAAAAGTAGTCTAATGTGCAGCAGTGATCTGCCAAAGCAGAAGGGCTGCACAACCATAGCAGATGGGATGAAGGATGTTGACCTAAATAACGGATTATAAAATGACTTTTGCCATATGAGAGAGTATCCATTGCACACTTCGTGCCTTTAATGTAATTTTTAATATTGCATATTTCATAGGCCATTGTTACTAAATGTGTTAAATCATTCAGTCTAGTTTGTCTCTAATGTTCCCTTCTCCTTTGTTTCAGGCATTCTTCACACTTGCTCGGGATATAATGACAAAACTCAACAGAAAAATGGTTTGTACTTTGTACTTTGCAATACATTAGCTTCTGTGCATGGTGCAGGCCGTTACAAAATGGTCTGTGCGTAGACTTGAGATTAGAAGAGAAGGCAGGCAATGGATGCTCTTACTGTTGAATGTTTGAGTGACGTTCTCTACCTCATTTAGTAGAACTGAAAGCTGCAAGCTAACTTTCTGTAAATGAGAAACACCAGAGTTAAGGTTCCACCCTGCCTCCTTGTGTTCATTCATTATGTCAGTCTTACAATAGTATGATGACACATTATCAAATACAACTTTCCCTTTTTTCTGCTAAGATGAGGGGACTATGCAAAGTACAGCTTGTGTGCAAAATCCATTTGTATTTTGTCAGAGCATTAATTCTCAAATCCAAACAAACTTTCCACAGAACATTCAAAGATACTTTGCTTCAGTGAGGGCTATTTCATACCAAATCTCAACCTTCTAGAAGTTATTACTATGGCAGTATTCTTACAAATTGAACACTTTGACCCAACATTTATGTATCCATAAGAAGTAGCCCTCTCTGTGAGAGGGGCAGGATATCTAGAACAGTAGTTGATCGCCATTATCTTTTTCCAAGAAAGATTATGGGTAAACTGCTTGATCTCAATTTTCATTAATTTGTCACTTATCCATAGATAAGAATTTATCTATGCAAATCCTATTAATATTACGCAAACCATTTTGGTATACTTTGTTCCTGAGATCTTCCTTTGTGAAGCAAAACTTCAAAAGAACAAAAAATGTTGTAGTGTGGAACTGTGGATCCCAGGACAGTCTATCTCTTGTGTACAGATTATGTATGGGATCTTTTTACCCACTGTTAAACAATCATCTCTTGCTAAAAGATGTGCAGGATAGTTGTTGGAGTTTATATCTATAACCTTAGAACACTAAGTGAAGACTATTAGATTTTAAAAGTCCTAAAACTGTGCTTCAGACTTCACATAAATTATATAGGTGGTCCTTGCCCCACTAAACTGTCTTAGCAATTGAGTTGGCTGTTCTTTCAGAGTTGGAATTCATTATGGATGAATTAAAATGGGGTAATTTTGAGTTTTTATAAGTTATTGAGCTCCTTAAGAGATCATTAATTACGCCTAAAAAACTTGCCCCTCTTAAAGTTGATACTAATATTTCACTTGTACTTTGGAGGCTGGGGAGTGAAGGAGAAGGGGAAATGCTGGGACTGCTTTTCTCCATTCATAACTTAATTGGGGTGTGTGTGTATGTGTGTGTGCTTTTTTTATCCCCTCTCCTAGAATGACAACAGTTCACCAGGGGCTGGTGGACCAGTGAAAATAACAGAAAATCGATCGAAGAAGAGCAGCTTCTTTCGATGCACGCTACTTTGATGAACTCCTAATGATAGACTGCAGCACATTTAGAAGAACCTTTTCTGCTTCTTTGAAAGCACAGGGTCACAAAGCCTCAGAAATAATACCACCAAGCTGCTGCTGAGAGCTTCAATGAACGTTGACTGCGTTAAACAAAATACCAGGTGGATTTTGCTCACTAAGCCCATTGACCTGTCAGGCTCCTTTTCTCAAATGTGGAAGCAATGAAGTGGAGATACACAAATGCAGGAGTTAATTTTCTTCATTACTTTCTGTTTTGATGTCTGTTGCAAATGCTGCTACATTTCTTTTAACTTTGCACATCCATATTAGCCTTTTATTGCCTGTTACAGCACAATCTAACACTTCAGTTTGCACATCTTATTGTCCTGTAAGTAAATTCTTTAACCGATTTGTGCATTCTTTTACAAATTTATTTTTAAATGCAAGAAGGAAAAGATTAAATCACACCTCCTGTAGTTTTTGTTCTTCACATGTGATCATGTCTGCAGTATGGATATATTCAAGGTGTTGGGGTTTATTAAAACAAATTGCCATTTAAGAACTTGAGAAACTGAATTAAAAATCTGTACAAGTGCACAAATCCATTCATACAAAGGCTACTGCTGCTTCTAGTCTGAATGTAGGATGTTTCTTTACTATTTGATTTTAGCAACCTAAAAAAATCTATTTTAGAGTAGATTTGTTTTCTAAGCATACATGGTTCTTGTCTCAGTCCAGTGCACTCTTTAAAGCATGTGAATAAACCCCAGTGATCATTCTTCATCTAGCTTCTCCTATTAGCCCAGCTCACTTGATCCTTTGCCTTTGTTCTTGTTTCTGATAATTCTTAAGTTGAAATCTTCAGCATAGCATAGGTGGACATCTTAGATATCACTTACATTATTTGTCTTGGCTAAATTGAAAGAGGATATTCATACTATGGAGAACAGAATCCAGAGGAGTTTTTTAAGAGTAACTGCAGCTCCTAAGGGTGAATTAGTGATGCTGAGGGTGTTCCCATCACTCCTGTAAACCATGATGGCAAAAGCATGCCCAAACAAATTTCCTGTGTGATTGCCCAATCAGTAAAGAAAATGATGCACCCCAGCTTATAACACACATTATGTAGCTGACACTGAATGCGGAAAGCTTTCCGTCTGCACAGGCAACGGTAGAAGTTAACCATCAGAAAGTGGCGCAGTGCTAGAAGCCAAGTTGAAGTTGCCTTTTTTACTCTTCTGAATACCTGCATCCTAGTTTGTGTGTTATCACTTGCTTGTTTTTTCAAAGCTCTCTCTCCATGAATGATTACAATTGGTGCTTTAGTTTGTTGTGCCAAACTTGGACCATTGTTAGCTTTAACTACCAGTTTGACAGTGTTCAGCACTTTTGTTATGAGGGGCAGGTGGGTTGTCTTGTTGACAAATTGCTAACTTTTCTCATGTGTCTGCTTGTTTCACAACAGTCACTTAACTTTGTGGTAACCACCAATCCATTGTGTAATAGATCACTCTGTCAGCTTGGGATGTCACATATTGAATTTATTATCTTGCCATCTGTCAAATATTTTGAAACTAAGAATAAGTTCTTGGGCCATCAGCAGTGAATCCAAAAAGTACTTTGATTAGTGAGTGTCCTGAACAGACTTGAGAAACTTCATCTGGTTCATCAAAGTTTAAGTGGCTTTCTACCATTCTTCCCACACTGCCACTTACTTGCAATCAAAGCGATCCTTATAAGTTGATGTGATTTACAGTCTCCTATTCTTACAAAACTAAAAGGTGCAGCAGAATTCTTGAGGTAGCAAGATTGTTCAAATAAAAACCACCATAGCTGCTCTGGTGTACATTTAGCATTTTTCTGGGAGAGGCTAATGCAGTTATGTTTTCTGTATGGTAATAAAATGCTTGCTATACAGCAACTGTTATGACTCCAATTATGAATGTTGTGAATTTTTAATAATTTACCTCTGACTGACTTGGTGTTGTACCACTTGGATTTTTTCTCAGGGGTTGTCTGCAAACCAAAACTGACATGTTCTGTGGTTGGCAATTTTTACAGAATGCTTTGCTTATGGTATATTTTCTCTGTCTTCTGTTTGATTCTGTGTCCAAACAAGATTTAGTCTCCATAAACTTCCTTTTTGAAAGAGCCTGTACGTGAGAGTTTATCAAGTGCTTCTTGACGCAGCAGCAAATTGGGGTATCTGCTCTGTTGTATTAAAAAGAAAAAAAAAATCCTTGCTATTTTCTTACATTTAGCTGTGCTAAACTGTACATAAATTTGAGGTAAGACCATAGGAAATTCACTTTATGCATGATAAAATGATGCAGTAAATATATCACTTTGCTTAATGTTCATATAATGCTCATCTTTTTCAATTTTTATAGAAGGATTTAGTGACAGATTATTTTTGTCTGCTCCCTCCTGAAACTGAAAAACTCCAGTTTCATGTGAAAACATTATGGTCTTATGGGTAAGGTAAAACAGTTTTGGGGTTTTTTTTGGTTTTTGTTTGTTTTTTTTTTTTTTTTTTTGGCAGCAGTATTAACTAGTTGAGGGGCCGCACTTTATCAGTGTGTTAACTTTTGATAACGGTCAGCATAGACCTTTCCTCATACAGTCTGTTGTCAGACATAGAAAAATGTGCTGTATTATAGCATGTAAATCAGCTGATTGTTTCACTGGGAAATTTTTCTAGATATATTTTGCTTTAGGCAAGCAGACAAATAATAACTGTTATGTCTGAGCATCAGTTGTTGGGTGCTGCAGGTTTTTCTAGTACCTGTATGATTGTTGTAACTATAATAATTTTTGAAGGACTCTTTAACTATACCTCAGCTAACTAATGTTCTAATATCCATTAAAACAAGTTGATCCAACCACCATTCTTTATACAAAGCAGCAAATGTGCAACATGCCTTGCTCTAGAGACCTCCATTAGCCTTTAAGGAAAGGCGGGCATTGTTAGGAATAGAACCTATTGGCTTAGTTGTTTGAGGGTTTAGTCCTCCACAGCTCTCTTCTTCCTTCCCAGTTCATGTAGTTTGTTCTGTTTTTTCTCAATGGTAAGAAAACAAAATCTGAAAATATATGGTCTCAATGCTGCTTTCGTTTTCAATCCTGTGATCAGCAAGCCATGCACATAAAAGTGCTTAGGTCTTGTTGAGTAGACATAGAATACTTGATTTAGATTTGGTTATTAAAATCTCTTGAAGTGAATGTTAAAACTTCAAAACCACATATTTAAATGTGATGCAATTTACCATTGTTGGCTTTGGGGGTTTCTACTGTAGTTTTAGTCTACAGGTTTTTCAAAAGTGCAGTTCTATAAATGGGATCTTTTCCTGTCACAAGTGCATTTCCTCTTTTTGTGAGATCGCATCCATTATTTTCACAAGCCAAAAGTGGAGGAAGGGTATATTTTTAAAATATATTTTTTTCTGCAAAGAACTCTTGATGTCTAGCAACTTTGAAAAGACACCAATAGCATGTAAAATGCATAAATGTGTTGCTAACTTGTTGAAATGCATCGGTCATCTGATTATGTAATCAAGTGAAATTCACAAGGTTGAAGTTTATGGATAAGCTGTTTGCAGATATTGGCTCCTTCCCTCTGCTGTCCTCGACCTGCTTGTGCCACATTACTCTTATTAATATACCTTGTATTTCAACATGCCATGTAAAGGCAGGGCTGACCACTTTTTTCTTTGTTTCCAGTGAATTTAAATATGTAGTGCATTCCTATGGCCTTATAAACATATTTTGCAAATGACACTTTTACTTGGGATTGCAATTATTTTAATGCAATATACGATTACTAAATTCAGATTAAAAAGCATGACCCTAAAGAAAATGCTTAACTTTCAAATATAATTGTTCTACCATGTGTGTTTAAGCACATTTTATCTCTGCTCCAAAGGTGTAATGTGAAACTCCTGCAGATAAAGTGGACTTGTCATGTTAACCTGTAAACCTAATCATTGTGTACTGATACTGTGTTTAAAAAATGGTTTTATTATTCCATGTGAACCTTTTTTACAACAATGTGCATCTCAAATAAAATTACATAATGAAAAGTACTCAGCTTCTTCTATAAAGTAACGCTATGTAACCAGACTTGGAATAGAGTGAGAATGCAACTTGCATAACACATGATTACACATTGGAGACTGTCCAATTTAACTCATGTCTCAGGTTTTGTTTAATGTCAATAAACTTCCTGAATAGCCTGCTTGCTTCTGAAATTGACTGACTGTTTTGGGAGTATCTTCTTCAAGAACTTCTATCCCTAAGCTAATTCCTTCTGCATCTGAACAAGGGGACATTAAGGTGGTTACTGGAAGGGAACACTGGGTATCTTATGAAAACTGTTTGTTTAGGGAGTGGGAATACTCTCCCGAAGCAAGACTAGACAAATGTTAGTAAATGTAAAATGGGTGCAATCCTGCATTACCAGAGTGGGGTGCGGAAGAAGTGGGAAGTATTGGATTATCTGTCTACTATTGGACATCTGTGATTAAATAAGTGTGAAGGGGGGGAAGAGGTGTTTCATTGTCCAATAGTCTTTGGCAGTCTCAGACTCATGTTATTGATTGACCCGGTAATTACCAGGATTGGCCAGTCTCCTTCAAGTGCTGAATAAGTATTGAGGTGTCTGTCAAAAGTAAGTCCTAACAATTCTATTACCATACATTAGCAAGTATAAACCGCGGGTTATGCTAAGTTTTATATACCCTGTCTTTCTCTCCCCCCCCCCCCCCCCCCCTTCCCAGCAGGCTATACTCGTCCACATGTAATACAGGTGGGTTTTTTTTTAACTGAAAGGAAGACCAGACTGACTGACTTGAGAAAAGCAGCAAATTTTAATTTAATAATAGAGGCAGTTATATTAAAATATATTAAAATTCATTAGTTTACTGTGCAACTAGTAAAAGAATAAAAACAATTTAAAAAAGCCGTCTTCGCATTCGCATTCCCTCTGATCTCTAGAATCAGCGCCAGCAGCATCCTCCTCAGTGTATGAGTTATCGAAATTCTCGTCATAGTCATTGTCTTTAAAAACATCCATAAAATCCATAGCCAAGGCTAGATCGGCTTCGGTGACAGTTGAGGTCTGTGGTGCAGAATCAGAATCGCTGTTGTACTCTGAATCAGAGCTTGAAGATTCAATGTTGGGAAGAATTTCACATTTGCCTCGACACACAATTTAAAATCAGCTGTGTAGGATTTGTACTTAGGCATGTTTAAAAGGCTTAAAATACAAGTTTAAAACCACTGAAGGAATAAATGAATGGAAAAGTGGTGTGGTTCAAAGGGGTTATATACCAGTGATAAGGGTTGTAGCCTACTTAGTGCTTGGCATTATCAGCTGCGGCTCATTAACACTTGATTACAGGTGCTTTGCATTAACATTACCCGTGGTTCATCTCCTGTGGGCTATACACGGGCGCGGGGTATACAAGATTTTTTTTTACTCAATCAGGGAAAACCATGGGTTATACACAGATGCGGGTAATACTGGTGCACCGGTTATATGCGCTAATTTACAGTACTAGCAGTACTGATCTTGGCAATTGATAGTTAACTTTGACACTTAGCAATGCCCTTGTAATTTTAAACAGGGACTGGTTGAGAGAGGATTGAATCCATTGCATCAAAATGGGAAAATTAAAAAATAAAAAGACATCTAGTCTTAATACTTTTCTAGAATATCTTTTATTTTAAAAATATCTTCCTGAGACCTTCTCATCCTTACTTCTGGTCTATAAACTTTAAAACTTCAATTGAATTCAGATTCTGCTGATGGCATAATTTACCTAATTTTTTGCCTCCTAGTTCGATTCTCACTTTGGCACAGTGCCAATACGTAATCACTACTACATCTTTGCCATTGATTGCACGAGTGCCTAAACAGTTGCTAAAATCTTGCTTACATATTTTCTTGGATATCTTGCATTTAAGTTATTTCAAACTTCTTCATTCTGAGAACTTCATAAGAACTCCTGTCGTGGACCACACCTTCTTGGTATGTCTTGTACATCACCTAAAGACCTGTAAGAGACCTGCAGACTTCTGGACTGGGTTTTCAGATGTGCAGATAGCTTGCTGCTCCTGATTTCAATGGTTTTTTTTTATGATCGGCACATCTAATAATGGAACCCTTTGTCTTAAGTCTTGGAGATCTAACAGTAAGATGCTATTGTGGGCAGGAGGAAAATGTAATTTGTGTATATTCAGTTATTCTAGTCTCTTCCCTCCACCTCCCATTTAAATTTTACTCATTTAAAGATAATGGTTTTTCATTAAAACTTGTGTAAGTTCTCATCTTTATTTGGGTAAAATTAATTTCACTTCAGTGCTTTATCTGTCCCCAAAAAGATCACTTCTTTCAGTAGTGTCCCTCTAGGTCCTCCACTGTAGGGCTACGTCTACACTGGCCCCTTTTCCGGAAGGGGCGTGTAAATTTCACTAGTCGTCGTAGGGAAATCCGCGGGGGATTTAAATATCCCCCGCGGCATTTAAATAAAAATGTCCGCCGCTTTTTTCCGGCTTTTAAAAAAGCCGGAAAAGAGCGTCTAGACTGGCCCCGATCCTCCGGAAAAAGTGCCCTTTTCCGGAGGATCTTATTCCTACTTCAAATAAAGTGGTAATTATTACAAAGCAAAAGACAAAGTGTACTTGGTTGCTAGATATTACAGAGTAACTAGGGAAAACATAAAGATAATCTCTGGAAAAAATGCTTACATGGTAAATGGGGAGGAAAGGTGTCATGGCTGTTCCCCACTCTGGCAATGGGAGCCTCCAAAAGCGTCCCAAAAACCTGATTTCTACAGGCTTTGGTACAAAAACTCCCCCCTCCCCCAAAATCCTAATACCTGGATTTTGGGGAATATCCTCTTTCTGCAGCCAGTTTCTTTCCTGACCAGAACCCCAGCAGACAGACCTTCCAGAACCAACATGCATTGGCTCCTTCTGCAAACCATATGCCTGTGTAGGTGTATGAGTGCCTGAGGGCAGGAATGAATGTGTGTGTGTGAATGAATGAAGGGGTGTGTGTGTGTGAGAGAGAGAGAGCTGGTTCCCCTTTATTTTAAACCTTTAGTGACAGCTCTGTCCTCTTTAGTTTAACCTTGTAGTGCACATGGTAGAGTGTTAATTTCTCAATCCATAAACCCATAGTAGTGTAACCCTGGGTGGTCTCCAGTGGGAATTTTTTGGGTAACGACTATATGAAACTTTGTTCCTTTTATTGAGCAAATTCCTGATTGTCCCAAGAACCAATTTTAAGGCCATGGTCAACGAGGGCCAACTGTTGGCTAACACATTCCTCCAATCCATGCTGGATTATGATGAAAGACCTTTCTTTTTGAAGGGACAAAGTTATTTTCAGAGAAAGCTGACACGTCCTTTCATATGTTGAAGAATCAAAAGGCAACTCTCTGATCCCTTGGGATCTATGGCCCTGCCTCTGCCACCATTCCAGCCCCACTCATCACAATGCACATCTCAGTACTTGTAACAGAGATCTTATGAGTCACAGAGTAAGAAGCCTAGGTTCTCCATGTGAAAGCAGTCAGATCTCAGCCACCTTCCTCTCAGCCCTTCACCTCAGAGTGGTAGTTTTGACGGTTTTTGATCAAGGTGCCTGTAGAACGACATTGCTTCCAGCTCCTGGGGCATAGGGCCCTCCCGAAGGTGGTGCGAGGCCTGGGACCATCTGCCCCTGCCTCTGGCCCCAAACTGAGTGAAGTGGCTTGGGGCATTAGTGGCAGAAGGAGCCAGCCCCCCTCTACTCTCCAGTGGCCCCAGCTCACTCCACTCCATTTTCTGCCACTGGGGAGTGCAGGGGGAGATCCCACCCCTTTTCCCAAACTTTCCCCCCCTCCTGCCCCCACCCAGGCGACATGGCTGCAGGAGCAGAGTGGCCTAGGCCAGGTTGCTGTGCTTCCTACTGTTGCCAGTGAATGCAGGGGTGGGTCTGACCCCTGTTGCCAGTGCCAGGCCTCCCTCTTGCTCCCCAGACTGCCCTGGGCCCCGCAGTCTGGGGCAGTTGCCACAGGCATATCAGTCATAGCTCATGCCGGGCTACACAAGGTGCTGTCACCAGGCCTGGTTCAGTTTGTTTAATAGACCAGAGACAGCTCATCCTAGTTATTATTGGTGCCCACCATGGACAAACCATCCTTGGACTGGTGCGCAGACGCAGTGAATGCAAGTACTGGAATCCCATTTGTTCAGCCTCCCCATCGTTACTCCCGACCATTGATGCATCTTTCACTGGATGGGGAGCACAGTGCAAAGCAAATGGTTGCTATCCGAAATGATGTGCCTTCATGTTAACCTGCTCTAACTTAGAGCAGTCAAATGTGCATGCTCATTTTCTCTGATCAGACATGCACTAAAAAGTCGTGATTGGCAATGTGGCCTGCATGTATTTCATTAACCATTAGGGGGGCATCAGATCGCATTTCCTGTGCATGGAAGCACTACAACCATGGAACTGGTGCATTTCCCACATATGAAACTAGAAAGAATTATACTGTAAGAGAAAGATGAATTGTGCTGTAATAATTGAACAAGTTGAAGGAATACTGTTTGTCTTTTAAGAGGAAGAAGAAAAGTATGTTAATGTTGTTTGTAGGTAAGCAGATCAGAGTGCTAGCCAGGTGGGCCTGAGCTAATAGGAAAAGGAACATTAGGTGTTAGGCAGAAAGCAATTGAGATAACTAGGGAGATATGGACAGGAGATTGCTGTGTGCTTGATGTGGAAATGAAGATACTTGACTAGCCTCACACTAATCATGTGAAGTTTTGCCCCTCTTTTTAATCCTGTTAACTTGGCTTTCTTTTGACTGTATAAATCAAGAAGTTTGAATCTTGTGGGGTACTCACATTTTTCTGGGTGAATTAGCAGAGTGGCTTCGCTAATAAACAGAGCGGTCTGACAAATCTGAGTGAGTCCCGTCTGACTTTGACACACAGTATATTAATATCTGCTCTGAGTACACAACATGACAACAGACAATCTCACCCCCAAGTTCCCACTTTATGACAAATGGGATACAAAGCTGATCTACATGATGTATTCCCGCAATGGAAGATAACAACAGCAGACCTGTTGTGTACTTCTCAAAACAAGAAATGCTCTAAGACTTAAGATTGAACAACACTCCATGGGGTACACTCTCCTCCCATGGAATGAGTTGTTTGGTTTTTCTATACCATTTTCCCCATTCTCTCTCATTCTGAAAGTCCTGCTGAAAGTGAAAAGAGAGAGGAAACATCATGCTGATTGCTCCCACCTGGCCCACACAGTCATGGTACCCTTACTCATCATGATTAACACTGTCCAATGACTCAGTCACTCTGTACTGACTATCACACAAGGGACTTCCCCTTTGCCCTCCCCCTCATGGAGTGTGTGCTGTGATTGGTAGGTGAAAGCTGTTGGCTTCTAATTAAAGTTTGAATTCTAGAAGCCTCTGCTGATTGGCTGAGCCTTGCTAGGGGGAGGGACTTTCAGGCACTCCAGGGCTTTATAAGGCAGTGGGCAAGCAACCAAGGAGCTTGCCAACAGGTGAGTGCTAACAGGGAGTTTAGAGAGGGAGTTGGGAAGGGGAGAGGGTAGGGGGCGAGGTTCTCTTGCCTTTCTTTTTAATTCCCTTCTCCAGGACAGCAGCAATGGATGGTGATAGGTCTGCTGTTGTTCCCTGAATGGCGTGTGCCGTGTCTGTCTTCCTCCCAGAAGAAAGAACAGATTTCATCTGCATGAAGTGCAAGCTGGTCGACATTTTGGATGAAAAAATTAGAGGACTGGAGGCCCAAGTGTTGATCCTACGCTCGATCAGAGAGGATGAAGACTTCCTTGATAGAAGGCAGCGTTTAATCCTTCAAGCATGGCAGGCAGAAGAGCCAGAGAGGGCAGTACGTGACCAGGAAGAGAACGTTTGGCTTAGGTTTTCTTGGGACTGCGTACCAGAACTAAAATATTATAGGTGTGGCTGTTAGCACTGTCTAGTATGAAGGCTGCCCAATACTTCTTATAATAATATCCTATTTTCAATTGTGTACATCTTTGCCTGTCTTCAGCCATATGATCTGAAATTTTCCATGCTGGATGTCTATCACAGGCTGATTTTTTTTTTTTTAGAATTTCAACCAAAATATTTCAGACGTTTCTGAGAATGAGATGAGGTAAGTTATTTTGCCCATGTTGAAAAATTCTGGAGACCTTTTTTTTTGAAAAGCCTTCCCCCGTCTCTTGGAGTGGAGGTGGCCTTAGCATATAATTTATTTAAGTGACTTTCTTGTTTCATTTACATGTTTTAAGAATAAGATCTGACTAGTTTGAAGTAGCAAGTTGAAAATAGAATGTATGGCCATTAAATGTGAATTTAAAAAAAAAAATTGTTGCTATTTCAAAAAGCTAAAACGGTCTTAATGACTGTAAGCCCGGAGGAAACCACACCCATCTGTGTCAGACAGTTGTCCTACGGTAAGATGAAATGCAGTCAGAACTATTTAACATAGGGATGTAAAAAACCATCCAAAAGAGATAACCAGTTAAATGATTTGTTTAACCAGTTAACCACTGCTCGCGGTAGTTATTCTGCCCATGGGTGGTAGGGGCTGCTATGGCCCCATCTGTGAGCAGTGGGCTGTGGGTCCTTCTATCTAGGACATGGAGGGTGGGGCTGCTCCTGCCAGTGGAGCCCTCCAGTTAACTGGTTATCCAGTAAGCATGCTGGTTACCTTTTACCCTTTAACACCCCTAGCTTAACATGTGCCCAAAAAGTCATGTTCGAAAAAATCGTTTGTAAAATGTTGTAGCCATGCAAAATGTGAACTATAGCAACCATGCTGTGTGTTTATTTACTTCTGTTTTACAAAGTCTTGTAGACTCTACTAGGCATGCAAGAACTTACTTTATAGATGTTCAGTTTATGTAATCACAAGGTATCCAAGTAATTTTAGCATTAATATCAAAAGGAAGTTAATGAAAAGCACTATACTGGCTAAGAGTTACTTTCTTGAATTTTGAGAGCCATTTTACAGCCATTGACTAATACTTATAAACACCCCAGGAGACAGGAAATTATAATTTAGATTCCTACTTCATAAATGGGGAAATTTACTTTAAAAAAAAAAAAAAACTTGCCTAAGATCATACAGTGATACTGTGAAATGGAGATAGCAATTGGACTGCCTGAAAGTATTCAATTTCTTATGCCTGAAAATTGAGATTTCAATTAAATGATTTATATAGCAACAAATGTCTGCTGCCACAGGGCAAAATTTTGTTTTTTAAACAAAATAATCCTACGATACCCAAAAACTGAAAAAAAATTGGCCAATAGACGGTTTTCAATAAAAATAGAATATAAGAATGAAATTGAGAGATTCCTTAGAATTCTTCGGTCTTTGAATATGACTTCACTTGGCATGTTAAGTTTTCACCTTCCTTGTTGCATAAGAGGTGTTCCCAAATTTCCTGTTGTTAAAACTCAAATCAAACTGTTAAGATGTGTTATGAAGAAACTGAAATGTTCTTAACCAACCTTCTCAATGGAATTGGTAGTATTCAGTCACTAGATGGTGCTGTTTCACATCATTGTGACTTCAAAAGTTTGAGTTCATGTAATTTAAATATGATGCTAATTTTGTTTTAAGAGAAGATCTAAGAAATAAACTTCCTCATCAACAATGTCCTCCTCATCAACAATGTCCTCTCTGTTGTTGCCTGAAGAGTCTGTTGGGTGGTATCTATAGGCTGTCTTGGGACACTGTTGGGTCCCCCCCTAGAATCCCATGCAGCCGCTCATAGAAGTGGTATGTTTGCAGCGCTGACCCAAACTCTCTGTTTGCCTTCTTTGCCTTCTGGTATGCCTGCCTGAGCACCTGTATCTTCATGCAGCACACCCTGGCGCATCCTTTCTCCACCATGCCCTCTGTGAATTTTGGCACAGGTATCAGTGTTTCTGCTGCTTCCGAGTTCTGCCTGCACAGATTCCTCTCCCCACACAGCAATCAGATCCTGGATCTTGTCACTCTCCACGCTGGAGCTCGTTTGCAACCCTGGGCATGCATGGCCAGGTGTGCTGTCTGCTCTGCTCGCCATGCTGCTCAAGCAGAAAATGAAATTCAGATTCTCCAGGGGCTTTTCCTGTGCACCTGGAGAGCAGCGGAGTGGAAAGTGCTGTCACATTGGTGCACTGTAGGACGACACCTGGAGTTTAAGAACATCGATTTTCATAGTGCTGTGTCTGCATTACCTAAGTCGACCATGCAAGGTCAAAAGTACAGTCATACCTCTTGACAAGGGGTACTGAAACAGACTTGAAAACAGCCCTTAAAGCTGGCAGAATGGGCGTGGTGATGTGCACTCATTGTTATAAAATTGACATAATGTGGCTAAATTCCACCTAAACTTGTAATTTAAACCAGGCCCGAGGGAGGCTTTGTTCCTCTCTGGTTCAAATTTAAAACACACCTAACTCTACTTTTCTCTTCACTAGCTTATTGCCATTTGAGTTGCCTTTCCTCAAGAGAAACTGTAAGCATGATGTGCTTCTACAGGATCATCTGTGATGTTTCATGCTTTAGAAATCAGAACGGTCACCTTTATCCAGTTATATAACTGCCCAGTTGGCACCTTTGATTCTCTGAGGTTTTCAAGCCACCTCTTTCCTGCCTTATTGCTAATCAGAGAAAAACAGTGTTGTATGCGCTTAACAAACATTCCGGTTAGCAAGGGGAAATTGGAGTTTGGTGTGGTGTCTGGTATATCCTGTACCTGACTGCATTATTCTTGATATTTGAACATTGTCATCTGAAGTGGCACACACACACTACACATGACTGTCCATTTCATGACTGGTATTTTTGTGACATCTGGACAAAAACATGGGAAAACGATCTAGTTTGTGTACTATATTTGCTTTTATTTGTGTCTTCGTTTTTGGATACCCTGTGATTTAACTATCTTTTTATGTATACTGTACTGAGTTGGGAACTAACACTGATTCCAGATGCCTCGTTTGATTTTTTTTCCTTTAATGGTACCAATTATAGTACTTTTAGAAAGTCTTAAGTTTGGAAAACATTTAAAAATTGCTTCCTTTTAAAGGGGTGTTGCCAACTGGATTATACTTACAGTTTACATTTTCTAAATATATAGAGAAATGTATACTATGTGGTTTAAGCAAAAACAAACAAACCCTAAATATGATAAAGTAAAACATTTATTTGCATTTAAATAGTCCACTGCAGTTTGGCCAGGCCAACCTTGCAGCATTTGCCCCTTTATAATTATGGCTCAAGCTACATGAAACGCAGAAATAAACAGCAATAATCGGAAGAAGTGTGTTAGATCTTTAAAAATAGCCATTGGAGCAGAGAGTCTGGGAGCATGTAGAACCCCCTGGTTACAGGGCCCACCTAGAAACAAGGAGACCCGGGTTCCAGCCCCCTGCTCCATTGACTATATCTTTATTTATATGCAATGGGAGAGCTTCAGGGCACTAGAATGAGAGACTTCAGCCCCAGAATACCCCATACACCAGTGATCAGGAAACTCTCCTAAGAGGTGAGAGACGCCTCTTCAAATCCCTTCTCCAGATCAGGCAGAGGAGAGAACTGAATTTAAGTTGCCCACATCCTGGGCTAGTGCTCTAACTACTGAGATAAAAGTTATAAGTGGAGTGGGGGGGGGGGACTCCTCTTCTTCACCCACCCCCTCTTGTGTAGGATTTGGTGTGCTCTGAGCATGCCTACTGGAGCAGTCCCCTCAGGCAAGATAAACAGGGGAAAGTCTGTTTTGAGAATCCGCTGGGGCTTATAGTAGGGTCATTGATGCAGTAGCTCAGGATTTACTGGTGTGGTATGCTGACAGGTTTTCTGTTCCATCATTGATGATGACCAGAAGGCTGCATGCGTGTGTGCTCAGTGATGTGTGCTCAATTAATCAGCACAGCGGACTCCAAGAGAGCCCCCAAAGACCACAAACCAGCTAAGGGTTGAAGGCACCTGGCCAAGTTTATTGTTCAGTGAAGTACAGTCATCGTTGTCAGTAGACACCACTCATATGTCTCAGCTCAATCAGTGGGAGGTCCCACTGCCCCCCCTTTCAAGACACCACTTGATATACAGGTACAAACAAGTTACACATCACTCCTGATGTGTCAGGTTACCACCCTCTGGTGCTGCTTAAATACCACCCATCACCCTGTACCTCATGGTTTGATTAGATCAGCTCTATCCATCAGCTCTCAGTTTTTAGACCCTTTCCTGAACCTGGGTGTGTATCTCTGAGGAGTGAGAGTAGCAAGGTCTTTCTTAACAAGCTGGTGGTACTTTTGGAATGTGCTTTAGCTTATGACCAGTACCAATTGCTGTTCTGCACCTGGGCCTGTTACCAGTTAGTGCTTTGCACTCTCAGCCCTGTTTGGGCCAAGTTCTATGAGCAGGAGCCTGCCTCTTACTCACAGCTTAGCTTTGCTTTATATTAGCCAAGTTTTGTCCATTGTTAGCTGGGCCTCAGGCTTCAAACCAGGCCTGTGCTACATGGGTTTTGTTTCAGGCCCTCATCTTACTACAGGGCTGAAGTGTAAGAAAGTTGCACAAGTGCCTAGACTGAGGCAGCTGTGCTCACTGGCAGAAAACGTAGGCACTTGGGCTAATTAACAGTGAACATTTAGTGACCTACGGAGTCATGTAGCAACTGCGCATGCAGTTGGAGGATGACGATGGCACATAAATGATAGATTGTGCCTAAACTGTCAGTTAGGTGCCTACATTCTCCTGCCGATATGGCCATTAGTCACTTTCTTCATTCTGCTGTACAATACTAGTAAGCAGAGTTTTTCTTCCTGTCAAGAAATTTTGAAGTTTAAATCCCATTTATTGTTTTTCTTTGTCTTTTCCTCAGTAAATGAATTTGTTTCAGGTTATAAATGTGACTTTGGAAGAGGCAGGGATGGGACAAAAGTAAGGATTTGAAACCATCCACCGGAAGACAAGGAAAACAGTCCCTATTTCTTATTTATAATAAAGGAGGAGCAGTAGATCTGATCAGTTGTGTGAATAGCTTTGCTATGATGTGTAAGTCCTGGGATAATTATATCAGTACCAGTCATTGAGGGTGCATCTACACAGCACCTTTAGCTCGAAATAACTTTTTTCGTAATAATTTCAAAATAACTAGTTCTGAAATTTCCCTTAATCCTCATGGACCGAGGGTTATCGGCATGTTGGAATAAGCCACCTGTTATTTTGAAACCTATTTAAAAATAATGGACTGCTTCAATAGATGCAGAATAGCTATTTCGGGATACTCCTGGTATCCCGAAATAGCTCTGCAGTGTAGCCATACCCTTAGGTACAAATATATGGTTTTGGCTGCCTTGTTAATTGCATTTACAGCTGTTGCTAATGTGTCTGCAAAGTACATGGAGTTTTGTGTTCTCTTGTGTAGACTGTTGGAGGTGTTAATGGATACTCGTACTACAAGTCTGAGCCAGAGGTGGTGTGAACAAATGAAAACACTGTCTATGTCTGTACAGTTAGTGCTTTATCAGTAATGAGGGCTAGTACTGTCTTTCAGCATTCATTACTTTGGTCATTGTTCTGCTGCCCATCTTTTGGTGTTTGTGAAAATAAGTGGCAGGCATTGGTACTGGTCATCCTGAGCAAATCCTAATGAACACCAAAGAATTCTGGGAGAATTGCATATTTGGCCAAGGTGATCCTAGGTCTAACTCCATTCATTCTGTCATTCTAGTTTGTTGCATCATGAGGTTTATTAGAGTGATTAGTAAAAAATAATAGTGAGAATTTGGTTTTCAGAGTCAACTTTACAGAAAGCTTTCTGGATTTAATTTAACTTCCCTTTGTCCCTTTCTTTCTGCTTCTCATGAAAGCTTCCCAAACCTCTGAGCTCACAAAACTTATATGCTAGTAGAACTCTGGGTCTCCTAGGTGCTTTACAGACAAAATTCTTGTTTCAAGGAGTTTACACTCTAGCCTGACAATGCATAAACAAATAATTAGTAGGAAAAAGGGGAAGGATGAGGCTACCGAGTTAGACTGTTATCTGCATAACTTATATCAGTGTGCTCAATCTGAAAGTTCAAACATATTTTCTTGGTAATTATGATATTAGTAGCTACCCTATTTCTTAATGCTAATTTTTCAATAGTGTATGCCAAGGATATTCAGAATGGAAATGGATCCAAGCTACAAAATTCAGACTAGAACGTCCCCAATGTTGATTGGTGTTCAGATCTGGTATTCTGTTTCAGGTCCACTTCTGATGCAATTGATTTCCTGCCTGGCAAGTCATGAATGAGCCTATCAAATTGCTGAGATGTTATTCTAGTGCCACACCTAAAGTTTCAGCAATACAAGTTCCAGAGAGATTCTCTATATTGAAGATCATGATTAGTTTGATTTCGTTCCCATTGAAATCTATGGTAAATCTCCTATTGTCTTCTGAGGCCACAGAGTTACTCTACGCTGAACACTTGAAAATGCATAATGGAAATAATTCTGGAGCCAGCGAAAACTTTAAATGTACTCATGAGAAGATAATTCTATTTAAAATTTCTCTTCAAATAATTGAATTGTTAAATTCATACAACTAATTAATCAAAACCATCTATGGTGTAATCTCGTAACATGCCAAGTATTGCTGAATACTCATTTCATACAATCACTTAATGATTGTAATGGAAAGTTGACTGATAAAAAGTATTGCATTACCACCTCCATAATTCATACATAAAGTGTAAATAAAATTAGCACAATATAATGTGAGGAAGAATTTAGGTTATATATATGTGAATCATAGAAGAGGAGTATAGTTTTCATCACCTGTTGGCAACTGACACACACAGTCCTATACAGCAACTAATTCAGGAGTCTTTAGTTCAAGTAGTAGAGACACATGCTTCTAACACTGAGGCTGTAGGTTCATATCCCACTGACTATCTAAAGGACTGTGACTATATCTGTACTAGCCTCTTCTGCCTATATTTCCCACTCTTACAGCTCAACTAATAGTTGCTAGCGTACACTGTCCACTGTGATTAGCAGCTATCAAACCATATGCCATTGGATGATCTCTGCTAGCAAGACTAGGAGACACAATACACCTACATGCTCCCACTATTGGAGAAGTGCCCATACTAATTTTTAGCAGGGAAGTAGAAATAGATACACTAATACAGTTGTGATAAATTAATGAGTGTCTTTAGATGTTTGTGTTTTGTGGGAAATATGTGGCATGAATAGCCCATTAAGCTCAAGTTTATGATTAATAAATTAAAAAGGTTCTCAACATTTATTTAATTTATTTATTTAACTTAATTAAATATTTTTACTCTGCCTTTCTATTTAAAATATTCAAGGCAGCCAACATTAATTTCTTGAGGTCCCTTTCAGCCCTACATTTCTAAGATTTTATGAAACTAGCATAATGAGATATTTGGCCCTCATGTCTAGCTAGAATACTTGCTGTTTACATCTCCCCAAGTTCTTATGCATTTGACAAGCATTTGATTATTACTTGCTCCAGGTAATTTAGGACAAACTTGAACAGGTATGTAATTTTTGGTCCTTTCTTCTGGTCAATGTCATTTTGTCATATTTAACACACACAAAAGTTCTCAGTAATTGCTTTCCATGGTTAGGTGAGAACTGGTTTGGTTGAGAAGGGCAAGGAAAACCATCGAGTGTTTTGGCTGCTTTGTTTTAAGGGTGCTCCAGGGATGGAAACAAGAAGCATGTTGTCCGAGGCAAACTTCTCTCAGTACCATGAAGTAAAAGGGATTTCTGTGACCGAGTAGGAACTCATACTTTACAAGTGTTGTCATCCTCTTTGTCAGTGGCTGGCTTGTAGATGACTCTTCTGTTATCTTCTCGTTCCTTTTGGCAACTGTAAGAAAATAATTACATGAGCAAAGTGAAATTACAAATGAGAGAAAAGCATCAAGAATATTTTAAAGCATTTTATTTTACAGGGTATGCGATGAGTCTCTTAGTACTAATGCACCTGGCAACTGTCACTAGGGTCTGTATTTCAAAGTGTAACTGTTTATGCACCCTCAAGGCCGGTGTTCATAACAAGGGAAAGCTCTGAGTATTCAAAGGGGAAGTAAGCACCATTCTCCCACACAACGCTCCCAGAATGACTACTATCAAGGCCCAGTTCTCTTGTAAGTATCAGTATATACTCCTGCCCCACAGCACAATGCAGAGTTTTGCAGAAATTAACATTGCACGTGCAGACTTTCCTTTGCAGTGATGCTAGCCAGAATGGGGGGGCTGCTGGACCCAGCAGAGCCCAGCTTGCATATAGAAGACACTAGTGGCAGGGGGTGGGGGCAGAGGAAGAAAGCACTTCCCCACATGCCCTGAGGAAGGGGAGGATGGCACACAGAAATCTCTATGCAAGTCTGGCATCAGGCAGTTTCTCCCTCTGGATGCCTGGGCTCTGGGGGGAGGGGAACAGGTGCTTGGGCCACAGCTGGGTTCAGGGAGCAGGAAGGGAGTGCAGGTATCTGAGCTGGGGGACCCCTTATCTGCACTGCGGGGGGAAACTGTAGGCGTCTGGCCTGCTCAGCTGGGTTGGGGGGGGGAGGGGAGGCAGGGTGGAAGAGAAACAGGAGTTGAGTTGTCATTGGGGTTTCTTTAACTCTCTGCTCCTGAGAGAATTTGTGTGCGTGTCTGTATTGTTACAGACAGACCTGCTGACAGGTATTTTGAAATAAATTACAAAATAATTTTGCTTCTCCTAAAACTGGCATAATGATGTAGCGTTCTTTTGAGACTTCTCGTTCTGGTGGAGTACCAGAGTTGACAGGAGAGTGCTTGGCAGTCAGAGATGCACTAAATCCACCCCTGCTGGATCAGTCACTGCCTGTCGATCCAGCGGGTAGTGAAGACACGCCCTTTGGGAATGTAATGTGAGCCTCACTGAGGTATTTTGGCACCGCTATAGGGATTTATTCTAAACTCACCTTTCTTCGAGCTTGAGGTTGTGGGATAAGTACATTGGGACAAAACTCATCTCCAGAACGAGTCCATATTTATTCTCTATTGCATATGAAATGGGTTAAATCTGCTAAAATCCACTAATCATGGAGGAGAATTAGCATATTTACTGTGTTTAAACAAAGCAAAATCTCTTACCACTTCTTCCTAAGCAACCAAAAGGCTACTGCAAGCATGATGATAATGCCAAGAACACTGGCTACTGTAACTGAAAGGACAAAACCTAGGAGAAGGAGAAAATGCAGAGGTAATTCCGTCTCTGTCTGTCTGTCTCTTTTTTAAAATAGAGTGCTGGCCTCTGATCAATCATTGCAGATTATTTCCATCTATGCTCTATACAAAACCACTTAAAGGAAGTAAAATGGCAAGTGTATTCCTTTATTAGGTAAACTTCTCAAAAGAGGCAAACCTTACGGTCCCATTCCGCAACTGGCTCTACACAGGCATACGTCTGTGGGCCTGGGGAGCTCTGAATTAGCACAGCTTGCACAATTGGGACTCTTTGTGTCTGTTGTTAATTAACAGGCAAAGTTCAAGATGCAGGCCCATTTGAGAGCAGGGATTTCCCTATCTCCCCCCTCTGAATTTCCCCAACACCCCCCCAGTTTTGTGAACTATGGTGCCATACAGCCCACCTTCACCCTCACAGTCTCACCCCTCATCAGCCCTGACAGCCCCTGTAAATTTGAACCCCCCCTGCCCCCCCCAATTTCAATTCCTGGGGAGGCTACTGATTGAGAGAGAATGTCAAATGAGTACTTGCTCTCTTTCTATGCCCAAGGAACACACATGAATGCAGCCCCTGCTGCAGGTGGTGCGGTTTGTAATTGAGAATATTACTGTCTGGTGGTGCTATCAGAGTGAAAGTAGGTAGAGGATTGAAAACACAATCAGTTCATGTTTGCAAGTGCTTTTGAGATGATGTTTTGGATTAACACTCTCAAACTTGAGATTCTGCAGATCAGACACTTGTAAATAATTGGGTCAAGTTTAATCATCAGTGGCAGAGTGACAAAGATCAAACACTGGGTAGACATGCACATCTGCACTCCATGAAAGCAGCACAATGATCCCACCTTGCATCTTATATGTTTATGTTTATGTTCATGTTCTTTTATGTACCTTTTATGTACCTTCTGTATTAGGAACTAATAGGGGAAGCAGAGGTGGGTGACAACCTGGGAAGCAGTGATCATGAGATGGTACGTTTCCAGATCCTGACCGAAGGAAGAAAAGAGAGTAGTAAAAGACACACGTTGGACTTCAGAAAAGCAGATTTTGACTCCCTCAGAGACCCGATGGGCAGAATCCCCTGGGATGCTAACATGAAGGGGAAAGGAGTCCAGGACAGCTGGCAGTATTTTAAAGAAGCCTTATTGAAGACACAGAAAGAAATCATTCCAATGCGTAGCAAGAGAGGCAAACATGGTAGGAGACCGGATTGGCTTACAGGGGAAATCCTTGGTGAACTTAATCACAAAAAGGAAGCTTACAAAAAGTGGAAATTTAAACGAATGACCAGGGAGGGGTTTAAATGTATAGCTCGAGAATGCCGGGGGGGTTATCAGGAAGGCGAAAGCGCAGATGGAATTGCGACTGGCTAAGGATGTGAAGGATAACAAGAAAGGTTTCTACAGGCATGTTAACAAGAAGAAGGTGATCAGAGAGGGTGTGCGGCCCCTACTGGATGAAGGAGGTAACCCAGTGACAGATGATGTGGGGAAAGCTGAAGTACTCAATGCTTTCTTTTCCTCTGTATTCACGGACAAGGTGGGCTCCTGGACTAATGCACTAAGTGACGCAAGATGGGATGACGATGGACAGCCCTTGGTGGGTAAAGAACAGGTTAGGAACTATCCTTTGGCCATTATCTTTGAAAAGTCTTGGAGATTGGGAGAGATCCCAGATGATTGGAAAAGGGCAAATGTAGTGCCCATCTTCAAAAAGGGAATAAGGACAATCCAGGGAACTATAGGCCGGTCAGTCTTACCTCGGTTCCTCGAAAGATCATGGAAGGGATCCTTAAGGAATCTATTTTGAGGCACTTGGAAAAGAGGAAAGTGATCAGGAATAGTCAGCATGGATTCACAAAGGGCAAGTCATGCCTGACCAATCTGATTAGCTTCTATGATGAGGTAACTGGCTCTGTGGACATGGGAAAGTCAGTGGATGTGATATACCTTGACTTTAGCAAGGCTTTTGATACGGTCTCTCACAATATTCTTGCCAGCAAGTTAAGGGAATGTGGATTAGATAAATGGACAGTATGATGCATATAAAGCTGGCTAGAAGGCTGGGCCCAGCAGGTAGTGATCAATGGCTCGATGTCAGGATGGCGGTCGGTTTCTAGCGAAGTCCCCAAGATTCGCTTCTAGGACCGGTTTTGTTCAATATCTTTATTAATGACCTGGATGAGGGGATGGATTGCACCCTCAGCAAGTTTGAAGATGACACTAAGCTAGGGGGAGAGGTAGATATGCTGGAGGGCAGAGATAGGGTCCAGAGTGACTTAGACAAATTGGAGGATTGGGCCACAAGAAATGTGATGAGGTTCAACAAGGACAAATGTAGAGTCCTGCACTTGGGATGGAAGACTCCCAAGCATAGTTACAAGCGGGGGACCAACCAGCTAAGTAGTAGTTCTGCAGAAAAGGACCTGGGGGTTACAGTGGATGAGAAGCTGGATATGAGTCAACAGTGTGCCCTTGTAGCCAAGAAGGCTAATGACATATTAGGTTGCATTAAGAGGAGCATTGCCAGCAGATCCAGAGATGTCATTATTCCCCTTTATTCAGCTCTGGTGAGGCCACATCTGCAGTATTGTGTCCAGTTCTGTGGCCCCCCACTACAAAAAGGATGTGGATGCATTGGAGAGGGTCCAGCGGAGGGCAACCAAAATGATTAGGGAGCTGGAGCACATGACCTATGAGGAGAGGGTGAGGGAGTTGGGTTTGTTTAGTCTGCAGAAGAGAAGAGTGAGGGGGGATTTCATAGCAGCCTTCAACTTCCTGAAGGGAGGTTCCAAAGAGGATGGAGAGAGGCTGTTCTCAATAGTGACAGATGGCAGAACAAGGAGCAATGGTCTCAAGTTGTGGTGGGAGAGGTCCAGGTTGGATATTAGGAAAAACTATTTCACTAGGAGGGTGGTGATGCACTGGAATGGGTTACCTAGGGAAGTAGTGGAGTCTCCATCCCTAGAGGTGTTTAAGTCTCGGCTTGACAAAGCCCTGGCCAGGTTGATTTAGTTGGGATTGGTCCTGCCTAGAGCAGGGGGCTGGACTTGATGACCTTCTGAGGTCTTTTCCAGCTCTATGGTTCTGTGATTCTATGGGTGTGTCTAGACTACCTAGTTTTGTCGACAAAAGTGGACTTTTGTCGACAAAACAATACCAGCGTCTACACTACCGTGGAGTTCTGTCGACATAACGTCGACAGAACTCCGCGGTTTTGTCGACGCTGGTATACCTCATTTTACGAGGCATAACACTTTCTGTCGACAGAACTCTGTCGACAGAAGGTGTTATTGCCTGTAACACTGCGTCCAGACTACGGAGTTCTGTCGACAAAGCGGCTTGCTTTGTCGACAGAACTCCATGTGTCTGGACGCAAATTGTCGACGGAAGTTTTGTCGACAGTATCTGTCGACAAAACTTCCGTCGACAAAACGCGGTAGTCTAGACGTGCCCTATGATTCAACAAGAGATGCCCCTTATTCTTGTCCTTCTGGAAAGTCAGAAAGGTTTCTCTGTAAGCTGGCTGAGTTTGGAACAATTGATGTGCCCAATAATGTTTGCTTTATTGTGGATGCATGAATAGAAACACATCCTTAGACGCTTCCCCATCATCTCTACCACCTTCTAACATGTATTTTGTTCCTACTTTTGGCACAGCTGGTGCTACAAGGCTTTGTATCTTGCTGCTCTCAAGTGGCATAATGATGCACACATTAACAGTGCTCTTGCAGGGTTGTGGGACTGATTTGGTTTTGGTGCAGGGAGTGAAGTGGAGTGTTTTACACCTGTTAGGGATTATTAAAGCCACAGCGTCTCCCTAAAATTATTTGGGATCATTATTTATGCTACTAATAAATGGTCTTTTCATAGCATTAGAAATGTTTTCTTTGGTTTAGTGACCCAATTATGTTTATAATTACTGCAGCAAAAGACTGAATGGGTTTTCTATCAATGTGTGTCTACACCCGAACAATGGATTCTGTAACTCCAGAGACCATTCCTAATGTGAGAACAACAGGATGTGTTATGGGGTATGTATTTGGAATTTTGTTAAAGGAAATGGTGCTTACACACAGAGCTGAATTATACGGTTGTTTGGACAGACTGGGAAACAGGAAACCCAGACTCTATTCCTGGCTTTGACACTGACTGTGTGATTTTTGGCCAGATCACGTCTGTGCTTTGTGTTCCCTTTTAGATGGGAATAATAATACTTATACCATTTTGTAAAGTACTTAGATATCTGTGGGGAAAAGTATATTATTTAATTTGTACTAGGTTAGTTAAAACATGCATTGTCATTCAATATCATTTGCTGTTAACCAAAGGACAGAACTCCCGGCAAAGAGGCACGCAAGGTACTGAAAGTTCACATGAGGACAGAAATGGAAAATTGCACAGAATGAGAAGCTCAATCAGTGTGAATCATAAAGATCACTGTTGTCTACATCTGCTGTTAGCAATCCAACAACATACCCATGCTCAGTCCACCATGTACTGAATCTTGACAAAATGATGAGGAGGAGGGAAAAAGTAAAAAGTTAATCATTAAGATTACACTGGAAATGAATGTTAAACAAACATAGACCAACTATTTTTCCCCATAATTTTTTTTCTCCTTGGTGCTAGGTGGATGCTAGTGTTGCAGACATTTAAAATATGTATGTCTGTATTTATTTAAAATGTTTACCCGCCTCTCTATTTAAAATATTTGAGGCGGCTTACCAATTTTTTTAAAAGACTATATATAATATAAAGTAAAATACAGAACCCCAAAGGGGGGACATAAAACCTGCTAAAACACTCAAGACACTCACCTACACACCAATAAAAGCACGGGTAAAAAGGGTGGCTTTGGCCTGGTGCTGAAACAGTGCCAACATTGGTGCCAAGCAAATGTCCCAGGGAGAGAATTCCAGAGCCTAGAGGCAAAGGCTGAGAAGGCCCCGCTCCATGCAGATGTCAAATGTATCTCCATTAGTGATGGAACATGGAGCAGAGGCTTCCGAGCAGACCTTGCCTGTCACTCAAAGCACTCGGATCTGAGAAATGTTCCGGTCAGTGTTGCAACCGCTTCTTCGAAGACACCTTAAATCTTTGCACAGGGTTTGGAGTGGATCACACAGACAGACAATGGTGTGCGCCTATGGATCATCTGATCTTCTGAAACATGAGACAGTGGGGATGCATCGGTCTGACTTACAGTCCCTTTGTCTTATTATAAAGCACAGAATTGAATAGCCAAGGAGACAGAATGGCCTATGATGGCATTGGCAAGAATTACTATTGTGTTCACCAGATCATCTAAGAATCTAACTTGTCACAGGAAGATGAAACCTGAGCTAAACTCTCCCAGTCGTCTAGTTAGAGGAGGGTGAATATGGAGGATTGAGACTTAATGTTCCCTCATTGGGTGGCTGGCAGAGCTACATCTCATATTTCAGCATCCTGTGTAGTCATAAACTTCAAAATACACTCACACACCAATGTTCCCCTAACACTTTCCATCCATGTGGGGATTTTTCCATCTGTATGTGGAATAATGTCTGTGTGCACCGAGGCATGTGTGATGTGCACCACCAGTAGAAACAAAAAACCTAACAGTGGGCACTCTACTAATCAGCTGAGCAGCATACGAATCTGTCCTGAGTGGCTGCGAAAGTGTACAGCTGACAGGGAATACTGCCACACACCCCCAGAAAAGAAGCAAGTCAGTCAGGATTCCTAACACTGAAGTAGGGATGTGAACAGGTAAGGCAGCAGCAAAGTTCAATATTGTTGAGTAGATTGTTGAACTGTATGTCGGAACTTAGATAGGCTTACACATGGGTAGTGGGTGACACCATGGCTCGGGGAGGAAAGCCCCCAGCTCCGCCCCTTCTGGCCAAGGCCCCACCCTTCTATGTCCATCAGAGCCCAGCCCTCCCAGCTGCTGCTGGCCCCTGCCCAATCCCCTCCGATGTGGGTACTGGCCCTTGCCCTCTGCCCCAGAGCAGTTCAGGGCAGCCAGGCAACACAATCCCTGCTGCCCTGGCCAGCCCCAGCAATCTGGCAGCCAGGCAGCACAATCCCTGCCATTCCAGACAGCCCCAGAGATCTGGCAACTGGGCAGCTCGTTCTCTGCTGCCCTGGCCAGCCCCAGGGTTCCAGCAGCCAGGCAGCGCCACCCCAGCCAGCCATGGAGATCTGCTTCTCCAGTCAGCCAGCGTGGTGGCCATTTCCAGTCCCAAGCCACTTCCCCCTCCCCCCGCACTGAACCCTCCCCACACCTCAATCCCCTGTCCTGAAACTTTCTCACACCCAACCTCCTGCCCTGATTCCTGCACCCCCACCCCTGCTCTGAGCCCCCGACACACGTACTCCGCAATACCCTGCCCTGAGCCTGCAGCACTCCAGCCCACACTGAAATTTGTTACAAGTCCTGTCATGTCACAGCTCTCCCAACCTCCTACCTCGAGGGCCCCCTGGGGGTGCTGCAATAGGGCAGTACCTGTAAGAAATGTAAGTTACTTTGACCCTAAGGGCGACCCACCTGTGCTTTAAACTACTGTTTCTCCTCAAGGGCAAAATAATTGACTTCATATGAACAGAAATTTGGCTTAAGTGAACCCGAGCTGTGCTAAATCCTTGATCTAGTGTAAATGCGCCTTTGAACTTCCCCCGAATTGCTGTTTTTGTAGCACCAGAACACCAGTCTGACCTTTTCAAATGCATCTGCTCCATAAGAGCTTTCCCAGAGAGGCCACTATTTTGTAGTTGGCAGCAAGAGTGGTTACTGAAATTGAACTCAGGAGACGCAGCTGTGTCAGAAACAAAGCAGCATTTGCCACTGAGGGGCTGGAGAAGGCAAGGTGTGGTAATTTAATCTACTCTGGGAGGCGATCATGCAACTGGAAAGACAGACTTTGCTATTTCAGCATAATGCATCCAGCCTGCGCTGGATTGTAGATTTTTGTCTCTGATAGAAGTATAAAGGAATTCTTAGTTAAATGAATATTTGAAATGATCAGAAAAAGTGTGCTTAAAGAGCAAGGTCACTGATATATCTAATTAAAATATTCCTGTCTAGGCCAGGGGTTGGCAACCTTTCAGAGGTGGAGTGCAGAAATTTGATCTATTCACTTCGAAGTACGGGTCCGAGTGCCAATGATACTTTCTAAAGTCAATAACAGTTCTACTTACAACAGCTTCATTAATAAATAAATTAAGATGCAGATCTTGCCTTTTAGAGCAGGGGTCGGCAACCTTTCCGAACTTGCGTACCAAGATTTAACTTATTCACAGATCTGTGTGATGGGGGAAGGATGGGGTAGGGGTGGCCAGGGCAGGCTGCTGGGTATGGTGACTTTATTTTCTGAACCAGCTGCAGCTAGGGAGAATGGTTTAATTTAAATTATGAAACAGATTATGCGTTTTAACTTTCTCATGTTAGTTTATCAAACTTCATTTTAAATAAAGTAAAATATTATGTCTAACACTAAAGGTTTCAATGTTTTCTTCATTTATGGCAGGGGTGGGGAACCTTTTTTGGGTCAGTGGTCACTGACCCACAGAAAAAAAAATCAGTTGGGGACCACACAAGTGAGAAGCAAAAAACCTCCTCCATAAACCCCAACCCTCACTGATGTGGCCCCCTAACTGAGACACCTCACTCCTCTGGTGCTCCTGTCCCATGGGGTGAGGGGAAGAGACAGGGGGGACTGAGGTTTGGGGCTTCCCACAGGCCAGATTTACTTTTCTGGGGTTCCATTGGATTTTGTGGACCCCCTTAGGCTCTGGCGTGAGGACAAAAATGTGGGATTCAATGTGTGGGAAAGGATTGCCAGTGAGTGGAATGGAGATGGGGGTCCAGGATCTGGGCAGGAATGAGGTGTAGGAGGGGGTGAGGTTGCAAGGTCTGGGTGGGAGGTAGGGTGCAGAAATAGTCTGGGACTATGGTGTCTGGCTAGGGAGGGGGCAGAAGCAAGGGAGGGGGCAGGAGTGGGATGGGGGCAGGCTGTCTGGCCAGAAGCAGCCAGATTGTGTGGCTGGGAGTGGGGGGATGAGTGAGGGAGTGTGGGTCTGGCATGAAAAGGTGAGGGGGCACTCACTTGTTTTCACACTGTGTGGTAGGCAGGCATGGCGCAGCGGTGGCAGTGAGCATGGCCACAGTGCAGGGTCACCAGCTCGCACAGCAGCCACCGGCACAGAGGGCAGCTAAGCAGAGGTCGCCCAGCACCTCGCCTGGTCTCTCAGGGCTGCCAGTGGGCCAGGGCAGCAGGTGCCAGAGCCTTTTGGTGCAGGCTGAGCGCCAGGATCTTGGCCAGCTCCCGCAGCCCCTCGGGCCGCTGACGGTGGCATTGGAAGACATCCAGGGCCTTAGCCATGTGGCTAGTGCAGGCCAGAGTGTCACCCCGGTGCAGGCAGAAGCCCTTCTCAGGCTGTGGCAGCTCGGACAACCGCAAGCCATTCGGCTGTATCAGAGGCAGCAGTACAGGGTGACAGGCAGCCTGTCTGCAAAGGGGGCTGGTTTTAAAACTGGCTCCCCTCACGGACCAGCTCCTGCCTGGCACCCCACGCTGCTGCCTCTGAAATAGGGGCAGCAGTGCAGATTGGAAAGGAGGTCCTCGGGAGTGGGGCCAGAGAGCACTGGCTGCCGGCCTCGCTCCTGGGGACTATAGACTAGTCGAGTAACGGATAGGAATTCATGCGGTTAATCAAGTGTTCAATTAACTGATATTTAGCATCCCTAGTGCAGGCAGCCTGACCTGGGGAAGGGGAAGGGGAAGGGCACTGGCAGCAGGTTAGGCTGCATGTGCCGCTCGTGTCACGCATGCTGGGGGTTTCCAACCCTTGGCTTAGGCTATAAGGAATAGTTCAGAACAAGGCATTTCCTCATTTAATAGAAGGCCGCGTGATCATAATGCCACTTAAAACAGTGAATGCACCTAATCGATTCAAAATTAGGGAGAAAAACCATCTTGTGATACCAGAAAGTTCTTCCCCCACTGAACATGACAGGAAAGGCTGAGGCTCCCAGTACGCTTTCCCCTCCTCATCTTCCTCACGCTGCTGTCCAGGCTCAAAGGACAGTGACAAACAGAACTGCGCACACACCTTGCTCTCCTACAGTTGCTCAGGTAAGACAGCAATGTAAGGGGAAACATTAGGGAGTGAAAGCTTCTGCTGGTCGTGCTGTGCTTGAAGAAAGCAAAGCAAAGCTGTGGCTGTACGCCAGCGATGGGCAACCAAGCGTAGCTCATAGGCCACGCAAGGGGCCCTCCTTCAACTCGGTGAGCCGCAGTGGCGGGCTACCCGCAGCCAGCACTTTCAGAGTGCCATGAATCGGCTGATTTGCGCCCTGCCTCTTCCCAGAGCTTGAACAGCCACAAACAGCTGGGAGGAGGGGGAAGGGTTAGGAAGTGCAGGACTCGAGTATCGCAGTGCACGATCGGCGTGTGGGGAAAGGTGGCAGATGGGTTGTGCGAGCTGCAGGCGGGACCCCAGTGAGCCGTATGTAGCCCACAGACCACTGGTTGCACACCACTGCAGTAGCCCTTCGTAGTCCAAGTCCACATGCATAGTTATTCACCATTGCTTCGCACAGGGCGTTTATTTTACTCACTTTGGCGGAAGGATACCGAAACCAGCCTTTCATCAAACTCCTGAATGTGTCTGAAGTTATTAACCATTTCCAGAGGTGCCGGGTCATTAGGCTGTGTGCAGTACAGAGCTGTTTCCAGTGCCAGGAGCTAGGGACAAAGAACACAGTTCAGTATCCAGTGTCAGAGAAAGTAACGGTGTGTATGTTTACTTCTTATGCTTCAGTGACTGTGCAAATCAGCGTCGTCCCATGAGGGAATGCTTCAGCCCACACTGATGCATGAAGCTGGTAAGTTCACTTGTGCAGTAGCTACCGATTCAGCGCACAGCATGACCCCCAAATATCAGGGGTGCTCAAACACTTTGTATGGTGAGAGCACTAAAGAGCATTGAACCAAAGTGTAACCCCTGCATGAGATGGAAACCACTTCAAGTGAGAGGATATGGCAGAACCCTCGTTCCAGCACATAATATGATATGATGTGCAAACAGTGGGTACGTCTAGACTACATAGACTCATCGGGTACGTCTATACTACATGCCTCTGTCGGCAGAGGCATGTAGATTTGTTTATTCAGCAAAGGTAAATGAAGCCGCGATTTAAATGATCGTGGCTTCATTTACATTTACATGGCTGCCGCGCTGAACTGACAAACAGCTGATCAGCTGTTTGTCGGCTCGCCGCTAGTCTGGACGTTCCCCCTGTCGACATCAAAGCCCTTTGTCGACAGCCCCGGTAAACCTCATTCCACGAGGAATAACGGGGCTGCCGACAAAGGGCTTTGATGTCGACAGGGGGAACGTCCAGACTAGCGGCGAGCCGACAAACAGCTGATCAGCTGTTTGTCGGCTCAGCGCGGCAGCCATGTAAATGTAAATGAAGCCGCGATCATTTAAATCGCGGCTTCATTTACCTTTGCCTACAACCCTAATCTACATGCCTCTGCCGACAGAGGCATGTAGTTTAGACACAGCAATAGACTTTAAGGTCAGAAGGGACCATTATGATCATCTAGTCTGACCCCCTGCACAGTACATGCCTCTGCCGACCGAGTAAACCTTGTTTCACGATGCATAAGGGAGCGGTCGACAAAGGCATTCCCTGTCGACCGATCCGCGTCTTGACTGCCGCACTGTGCCAACCATCAGCTGAGCCAGCACAGCGCAGCAGCCATTTTTATTTTAACGATGCGGGGGATATTTAAATCCCTGCTTCATTGACTATGTCGAGTAGTCTAATTTACATGCCTCTGTCGGCAGAAGCATGTAGTCTAGACATACCCAGTGTGACTTCACCTGTCTAAAGGCTGTTTCTCAATGCCCATAGATGAATTTAATTTAATTCATGTTAGAGTAACCCTAATAATGTGTATTTAGCTGTTAAGAAACTGGGGTAGTGGAAGCCTTTATTTCCTGATGAGCATGTAGGCTTGTAGTGTTTGTAGAACCGCCCAAAGACCCCAGTCTGTTCCCTCCTGTTGCCTGACCTGGAGCAGAATAGGTAACAGATGAGTGGATCTGATTTTAAGTTAATAAAAGGAGCATCCAAAAAAATATCATGGAGAGAAAGTTTCCTTCCACAAAGGGTCATTGTCATATTAGCATAAACAGTCCAAGTCTGAAGCACTAGAAGCCATCTTAAAAAGCTGACTATTTGGGTAAGGTGAGGAATGCCCAGACGGTGAGATTCATGGAGGTTTATGTTCACAACAAGGAGTGCAACTGCTAACTTGGTCAGAGATTTCTGTGAAAGAGCTGTCTGCATTTCTTAACATTTGGAAATTACTAGTAAAGCCCATCCCCCCTGACGTGGGTCAGAAGCAGCGGGTCCTTGGGGGGGGGTATATAATTCAGAATATGTATCTATTCTTTTTCTGCTAGTTTATAGGTTGACGACATGAGGGGAAAAAAAATTAATTAGTTTCTAAAACATGCACATGAACGCTAGAGCTGGGTGAAAACTAGGGTCACTTTGCTTTTGTAAAATAACCTGTCACCAGTTAGGCTTTGGTTTTATGAAAACAAACAAAGCTGGAGGCTGTTCCTATCTGGATGATACTGTTAAATAGACTTGCATTAGGAATTTATGAAAGATACTTGCATGTAGAGGGTAAGTGCTGAAGCGAAGGCAGAATACAAATGGATTAAAAGTTTCAAATACAAATCTCTCTGTGGGTGCTTGTTTAACTGTAAGTGAAACTTTTCACCTATGAAGGTTAGCAGACACAAGTAAGGCATCCTGTTAAGGTGAGACTGAAAATGTGGACAATAATGTGTTTATTGTGAATTAAAGAGCCATCCAGTCTCCAGTCCCTTGGCCTTTACATATCAATTGCAAACAAAGTATGACAGATTAAATAACTTTCTATTTCCCACTCAAAGATTAATTTTACTGATCACACCTTTTATTTTATGGGGCCTAATAGGAAACTTCCTATTTGGAATCCAGAAAACGAGAATGCAAATTTAACATTCCTTAATAAACACAGGTTAATTTATTAGCATTTAGTTTAATATCACATTTTAGGCTACAATGACAGGCTAAATAAGAAAATACTTAAACTTGCCTGTTCTTGTGAAACTTTTACAGAGTGTCGGAAAACTGTCCAGAGAACACTAGGGTAACAAGGAGGAGTGGTCAGGGATCCTTCATAGCGATAATACTCATCCAATCTATCAGGAAGCAGTTCTTGGATGTCAAAACCTGGAACTAGAGCTACCTGGTCTGAAAGACAGACTACATGTAAGTTCTGTATTCTTATTATAAACGTCTCTCAGTGCTAATCTACACTAAACCATCAGGACTTTCTACTCGACTGCATTGGTTTGCTGTATGTCTTTGCACAGCTGAGTCCCAGTAAGGAAAATTTGTTTTTCAGAAAGCATTCTCATTGGAAAAGGAAAAAGTGTAATCTGACAGATGCTAGCCCCAATTTAAAACAGAAACCACTTCTAAATGTATTCTTTAGAAATGTGACATGTTGCACCTCGATACCAAGGGTTATGATTCATGAGCAAAGTTCCTCTTCACTATTCAGTGCAGTCTGCTCATGTGCACTACTGGATGAGTTCCTTTATAAGCAGTGCAGGTAACCACATACTATCAGGCACTTGGGTTTGTCTACACTGCAGTCAGAGAAATGTACTCTATTTGGAACTGTTCTTAAGCAGTTGAGAGAAAAGCATGGCATGCCCTCTTTGAGTGTTTCTTAAAACAAGCAGGTTGATTCCCCTCAACGATAAGGTTCTGATCTACTCAGACACTTTTGACCTTTTGCACAATATAGCCACTCACCTTTGTATTTCACGTTCTGGAAATGACTGAAGATCTTTTCATACGATGGATTGAATGTGCCTATCTGTAACAAACAGACTGTTAACAACTGTTCAGGTAACCAGGGTCTCTGTGCACATAATCTTAAATTCTTCAACTAACTGATAATGTTTGATTGACATTTTCATCTTGTAGTGAAATATTACATCACTATTGGTGGTGTTGGAACAATGTAGGCTGATGTAGGAATTAAGGCTGTGCCCTGGGATTGTTTTGTTTATCTCTTCCCTCTTTCCTCTCCATTTCAGTACACTGCTGCTATCTGAAATAATAAGTTATAACCTAGGGTACGTCTAGACTACCGCGTTTTGTCGACGGAAGTTTTGTCGACAGATACTGTCAACAAAACTTCCGTCGACAATTTGCGTCCAGACACATGGAGTTCTGTTGACAAAGCAAGCCGCTTTGTCGACAGAACTCCGTAGTCTGGACGCAGTGTTACAGGCAATAACACCTTCTGTCGACAGAGTTCTGTCGACAGAAAGTGTTATGCCTTGCAAAATGAGGTATACCAGCGTCGACAAAACCGCGGAGTTCTGTCGACGTTATGTCGACAGAACTCCGCGGTAGTGTAGACGCTGGTATTGTTTTGTCGACAAAAGTCCACTTTTGTCGACAAAACTAGGTAGTCTAGACACACCCCTAGACTATTGATTTCTTTGCCATTTTACCCAATATTAGATTGTCAGAATTAGGGCTTATATTGATTCAGTATAATGAACTGTAAAGTTAAGATTTTAAATAACAAAAGTGTTCAAGGAGAAATGTTTTGCAGCGAATCAGGTCAGCGATGATGGTATGTGTTAATTTAATTCAGCTACATAACGCTGCTTCCTGGATAACCGGATGAAATGTAAAGGCCTGTGACACACAGGAGGTCAGACTAGTATCTGATAAGACTGCTTTCTGACTGCTCCCAGTTGCTGCCATGGCTTTTAATCAGTGCTTGCTTTATTAATAATGTGGAGATGTTTCCAAAGAATCTCATCTGGCAACCAGAAAAAATTGTGTCCTGTCTCAGGGTCGACTCGCTGCCGCGGTGCCTCCTGCTGGTAGCACTGGGAATTAGCTCTGTCAGCAGGGTGCCTCCCTCTGGCTGTTGTCTCAACCGTCACTCCGCTCTGTCCACAGGCAGTTTGGACTGCCCTCTGGCAGTGCCTATTCCCACAGCGGTCTCTCACCCCCCTTCCGGGGGGTATCGGCAGTCCTTCATCTCTTATGCAACAGTGGCCTCCAAGCCCCTCTGTCTCAAGGGCAAGTCACAGTTTGTATGGGCCATGCCTTGGTGTCAGGGTGTGGTGCAAGGGGGAAAGACCCCGGCCCGCCTGCTACTCTGGGTCCTGACCCAGGACTCTCTGGCATCTGCCTTGTCCTACCCTCTTGTACTCCCTCTTCACAGCCTCTTATTCTCTGGGCCACTTCCTCTGTGACCCTTTGGGCCTTCCTGGCCCCAGTAGCAAGGCCAGCAGCCTGGCAGGTATCAGGCAGAAGCCCCCCTCTTTAACCTCCCCACGCCTGCCCAGCACTGTTCTACTGAAGATGCTTTCTCTGAGGGAACCAGGTCCTGCACCTTCCCTGGTCAGAGCCTACCTCACTCTTTCTGCTGGGCAGCCCCTTATATGCCGGGCTGCCCCAACAAGCCATACCCTAACTGGCTACTAAAAAGCCTCTCCCTAATTGGCCAGGGCTGTGCACAGGTTTCCTCCTGCCTGCATTAACCCCTTCTGGACAGTTTGGGGCAGTCGCCCCACCACGTGTCCTATGTTCAATTTTGAAAGTCACCATGTTTCTGAAGGTTTCTCAGATGAGACTAAGGGTGTGTCTAGACTGCAGAGTTTTGTCGACAAAAGTGGACTTTTGTCGACAAAACTATACCTGCGTCTACACTACCGCTGAGTTCTGTCGACATAACGTCGACAGAACTCAGCAGTTTTGTCGACGCTGGTAAACCTCATTTTACGAGGCATAACACCTTCTGTCGACAGAGGTTCTGTCGACAGAAGGTGTTATTGAATGTAAACTGTCCTTTGCGTCTACACTACCATGTCGACAAAGCAGCTTGCTTTGTCGACAGAACTCAATGTAGTCTAGACGCTCTTTGTCGACAGAAGTTTTGTCGACAGTATCTGTCTACAAAACTTCTGTCAACAGAAGCCTGTAGTCTAGACGTACCCTAAATCTTGCTAAATGTGGAGATGTCTTTGAGTTTTAAGCAGTATCATATAATAAGCATTTTGTAGAAAAATGAAAGCCCTTTCAATGGCTCATTGGATTTTCAACTAAACAAACGTTTTCTCAGAAAGTGTCTGCACTCCTTGAACATTTCCAGTTGGTTTAATGGAAAACTGAAAGTTTTGGGTGGGTTTTTTTCTTCAATTTTTTGACAAAGTCAAAATGTACTTCAAAGCTTACCGATGCTTTAATTATAGCATTATTCAATATGAAAAAGCACAGGGCAGATATCTTACCTCAATAAGAACTGCCAAAACTGCTAGCCCATCTGATTTGTCTATTGCTTCGGTTACATCAGAATATTTGTCCGAGTTATAATGTACAATATGGACCTTCAAAGAGTGAGAAGTAACAATATTATCAACCCTGGCTCATGGTAGCCTTCTGCTGTCATAAGAAAATCCAGGACCCTAAACACCACAACATGAGGCTTCTCAACACCTTCCCCTTTAGCAGTGGCATGAGGCCTCCTCCCTTTTCAGAGACACAAAGGCAGTGTTATTTTGCTGCTTTTGTTCACTCATGATGGGTAGGTATCCCCTCTACTTGCTACTGACCCCACCTCTCTGTGGAGGACTCTCCTGCCCCTCAACGCTTGCCTCAGTAATCAAGGTGCATCTTCTGGGGTGGGTATGATGGGCCCACTGCACTGTTCTGAGTCCTTTGCTGGGGTGATTTTGGTGGGAGCCAGAGCAGTGGCTTTATGGATTAGCCCCCATTTAAGAGCTATTATTTCAGACTGCCTGAAGACTCAAATAGATGCCATTGCATCACTTACCCTGAATTACATTTTCAAGCTTTTCTTTGTGACCACGCGTACTAGAAACTTTCTTTTATTTAAAGTGAAGATGAGACGGTGATCTAATCACACAGTGCCAGGAGCTACTGCCCTCGGCATGAGCATGTGATATCTATTCCTCGTTTAAATCCTGAAATTGGTCATGGAGTGGCCAACTCATTTTAAAATAATTTCAGCCCAAACTTGAAGTGGCCAATTGAACACACTTAGGGTACGTCTAGACTACCGCGTTTTGTCGACAAAACTTCTGTTGACAAAGAGTGTCCAGACACATTGAGTTCTGTCGACAAAGCAAGCTGCTTTGTCGACAGAACTCCGTAGTCTGGACGCAATGTTACAGGCAATAACACCTTCTGTCGACAGAGTTCTGTCGACAGAAGGTGTTATGCCTCGTAAAATGAGGTATACCAGCGTCGACAAAACTGCTGAGTTCTGTCGATGTTATGTCGACAGAACTCAGCGGTAGTGTAGACGCTGGTATAGTTTTGTCGACAAAAGTCCACTTTTGTTGACAAAACTAGGTAGTCTAGACACACCCTTATATGCACATTATTTGATCATATGCATAAAAATTCACTCTGATTTTTACTGTATTTTAATTAAAATATCTGGCCTATGATTCTTTGTCATCAGAAATTGAAACATTTTAGAACTGCCTTGTAATGTTAAATAATTTGGACAAAAAATGTCAACATGATGAAACTAAAGTTGTCAGTGCGGACATATATGCCAGTTTTAGAAACTAACAGTTCCAAGGGGTATTAACAGTTAAAAACTGACACGTTCTCTGAGAAAAGAGGTGAACAACAAAACTGAGCAATTTGTAAAGGAGTCATACTCTGAAGCAGTGGAGAGAATGATTTGTGAGTAAAGGGAAGAAACCATCACACAAACTGCAGCAATATTTGTGTGCCTGGAGGAAGCTTAAACCCTTCCAACATCCTGATATGTAAGAAGGGCAGGCATCTGGTAACTAAGACTTGCATAAAGTCTGTTATTGTTTTAAGATCCCCAATCAGGACTAGAGACCTGTTTATACTAAGTGCTGTATAAATAGAGAAGAGACAAATTCCTGCTCTGGAGGACTTATAATGGAAAGCTCTTTCAAGATGAAGAGCTAAAGCAGTAAAAATCAATAGCCACATACTCTGATTCAAGTGATTTAGAGTGTAGTCCATAATCTGTCAGTTGGTACTACTTTTCAATATCTATTCCTAAATCAAAATACAGGTCTATGTAGCACTTTAAAGACTAACAAGATGGTTTATTAGATGATGAGCTTTCGTGGGCCAGACCCACTTCCTCAGAAAGTGGTCTGGCACACGAAAGCTCATCATCTAATAAACCATCTTGTTAGTCTTTAAAGTGCTACATAGACCTGTATTTTGTTTCAGCTACACCAGACTAACACGGCTACATTTCTACCACTATTCCTAAATCCGTATCACAGGTTCAGAAAAGGTAGAAGTGGAAAAGACCTGTTGGATGCCTCTATATATATGCTATCACAAAGCATGTCAAACCCTCACAAAACACCTTTGTTACAGGTAATCACTATGGCTGTGTCTACACTGGGCCACTTATTCTGGAAAATCAGCCGCTTTTCCGGAATAAGCTGTGAGCTGTCTACACTGGCCCTTGAGTTTCCGGAAAAGCAACGACGCTCTACTGTACAAAATCAGCCGCTATTCCGGAAAAACTACGCTGCTCCCGCTCGGGCATAAGTCCTTATTCTGGAACACTGTTCCGGAAAAGGACCAGTGTAGACAGCCCAGTAGTCTTTTCCGGAAAAAAGCCCCGATCGCGAAAATGACGATCGGGGCTCTTTTCCGGAAAAGCGCATCTACATTGGCCACTGATGCTTTTCCGGAAAAAGGGCTTTTCCGGAAAAGCAGCCTGCCAATGTAGATGCTCTTTTTCTGGAAATACTTATAATGAAAACTATTCTGTTTTAAGCATTTCCGGAAATTCATGCCAGTGTAGACACAGGCTATGTCTGTTGGGGAGATATCAAGTTGTCAAGGAGAGTAAACAACTTGGCTGAAATTACAGAGCAAGTCACCAATGGTACTGAGAGTAGAACTCAGATCTCCTGAGTCCTGGTGTCATTACTATCAGAACAAAGCCATACTGCTTACCGAGCCCAGCCTCAATCCAGAGATCTTGTAGCATCTTGACATAGGCTATGTCAAATATTAAGTGCATAAGTTATTGTCTGTGGGTCTTCTTTGGCAGAATGTATGAAACACAAGTGGTGAATACATCAACCATTGTCTATACATATTTGAGCTTTGATATAGTAGGAACTGTCTAACTTTCCCTTCAGGTTTCTCTTTCTTGAGTCCATCTTACCTCTGCTGCAAAATGCTTCCCACTGATTGTGTGCTCCGAACCTTCTGGCTTGTTCCTGTTTCCCCAGTGCAGGTGAAGCTGGTTTGCCGTGTATTGGAAAGGGAGGTTTCTGATGTGCATGGTAGGAAATAGACTCATTCTTACTGCAAGCACACCAAAAATATGGGAGAAGATCATATTGCTGTGTTAACGCGCTTGGTGTGCAGACATCAGAATTAAACAGAATAAACCATTGAGGTTCTTAATTCAGAAATATGCACCTGTTATAGTATCTGGAAGCTGATCATTTTTAGGAACTTTCTAGATAATTCTAGAGAATCTAAAACTTTTCCCCTCTATGTTCTACTCGAATGTCATACATGGAATGTGAATTGAAAGGGAGAGTTGTGATCTGGAATTTTCCCTGGATACTGGTAAACCATCCTAAGTTTATGAAAAGGGATCACTGAAGCAAAACAACATTTTTGAGCCTTTTTTTTTTTCTCTTTTGTGATGTATAAAGATGACTTAATAGTTAAGGATCTTGGTACCATTTAACATTAAATTCTTGTCTCCCTCCCCTTGCTGATGAGCCTTGTTAAGGACCTGAAGAGTGATGTCAAGAAAAGCTACAGCCACATCTTTAAGAATCATTCTTCTCCTGTCACCTTGGTGGAAGGAACACTTCAACTCCGGTTACAGGCTGGTGTAACCTTCCCAAGGCCCCTAGCAAAGATAGGGGAGGGAGAGGTTATGTTCTTTCTTGTGTAATACTAGAAAAGAAACTATATGTATGTCTTCATTTATCATTAAACTTTGACAACTTCTGAACATTTTAAACAACTGTAAAGAATGCCCCTTTCTTTGCAGGTCATATTCAGGTGACTTCCAAATGGGTAGCGTGTTGTTCCTGGAATGGCCCAGGTTTAGAACAAAACACGTGCATTTCAGATGTTGGAGCCTCTCTACAGAGGACTATTACCCAACACATGAATTATTCAGCTAGTGTTAAAGAGCTTTTCCTTGTGCTCCAGTGTTTTCAATCTAATTTAAATAGAGAATTCTACCTAAGGGAATAAGTTATGAAGTGCACTAATTATATGTAAGAATTAATGTGTTACCACAATGCTTTACAGGCCATTGGGTAGTTTTGTAGACATAAGGGACTATATGAGCAGGTGCTGTAATGTTCTCCTCAAGAGCACTTTAGGATTTGCTTTTGACTAAGCATTGTTTTCAGATAAGCATTATCTTATTGTTACCACTTTTAAAGCCACTTGTGAGGAGATGGAAACCAATGGTCAGGTCCTCTAGAAGGTTTGTTCTTACCTAAAGAATGGACTCATAAGAACATAGGAATGTTTTACACTAGGAGTACGTCTACACTAGCCCACTAAATCAATCTAGGGAGGCTAACGAGGGTGACCGAAATTGCAAATGAAGCGCGGGATTTAAATATCCCCCGCTTGATTTGCATGTTCCCGGCCGGTCACCATTTTAGAAATTGACTAGCCCAAAGTAACTGCCCGCATCTACACATGGCAGTGAAATGGGATTCTGAAATAAAGCCCTAACTCGAATTAGCTGGTAAACGTCATTGCAGGAGGAATACCAGCTAATTTGAGTTAAGGCTTTATTTCGGAATCCCGTTTCACTGCCACGTGTAGATGCGGGCAGTTACTTCGGGCTAGTTAATTTCTAAAATGGCGACCGGCCGGGAACATGCAAATCAAGCGGGGGATATTTAAATCCCGCGCTTCATTTGCAATTTCGGTCACCCTCATCAGCCTCCCTAGATCGATCTAGGGGGCTAGTGTAGATATACCCTAGCTGAATAATTCATATTTGGGGCTCCAGGGATATCTTCCTCTAAGTCAGACCAATAGGCCATCTGGTCCAGGATCCTGTCTTCTGACCGTGGACGGTCCCAGGTATTTCAAAGAGAGTGAACAGAACAAGGGAATTTATTGAGTGCTCCATCCACTCTCATTCAGTCCCAGCTTCCGGCTGGCAGAAGTTTTGGAACATCCAGAGCATAGGGTTGAATCCCCAACCATGTTGGCTAAAAGCCATCGATGGGCCTATCATCTATGAGCTTATCTAATTTTTTTTAGAAAGCCCAGTTATAGTTTTGGCCTTTACAATATCCCCGGGTGACAAGATCCATAGGTTAACTGTGTTATGTGAGGAAGTACATCCTTATGTTAGTTTTAATCCTGCTGTTTAATCACTGAGTGTGTCTGGTTCTTGTGTAGAATTCCCTATTCTTCCTTTTCATTTTCTCTACATCTTTTATGATTTTATAGACCATTACCATTTTCCTCCTTCATTCTCTTTTCTAACCTGAACAGTCCCAGTCTTTTTAATTTCTCCTTACATGGAAGCTGGTCTATATCTAATCATTTTTTGTTGCCCTTCTCTTTACTTTTTCCAGGTCTAATATATTGTTTTGGCTCTAGGCTCAGAACTTCACACTGTATTCAAAATGTGGGTACACGATGGATTTATATAGTGGCATTTTTTATATTTTATTTTTTCCCATTATTTTGTATGTATAATTGGAATTGTGTTTGACAGGGTACATAGTTTTGCATTTAACAACATTGAATTTTATCTGCCATTTTGTTGCATGGTCAGTCACCCAATTTTGTAAGATCCCTTTGTAACTCTTTGCAGCCTACTTTGAACTATCTAGTAATGTTGTGTCATCTGCAAACTTTGCCACCTCACTGTTTATCCCTTTTTCCAGGTTGTTTATGAATATGTTGAATAGATGTGGTCCCAATACAGCTCTTTATGGATATGGTATAGAGCATGTTTACCCCACAGAAACAGTAAGAAAAGAGAGACTTGCCAACCCCCAAGCCCTTTTAACAAAGCATGCTGGGAAGGGGAAAAGTCTGAGGTATTTTATAGTACAGGTTCTGTTGATGACCCTTTGGGTAGTACGGGGAAGGATGTGCTTCAGGGCAGCCTAGCTGCTGTTCTTGTCTGTAAGTTTTTACATTGTTTCTAGAAAAATTTGTGGGGAACTGGCTTAGAAGTGGTATTATAATAAATACTCTGGCATTTTAAGAGACTGCTTCATCTCTGCTGTTGTTGGTAAGGTACCTTGCCTTGATGTGACAGTGGAGGGTGACAGTGGTTATAATATGTCTTTGTCTCATATTTAATGGAGTTGTGTTTTTATTCAACTCGTACAGTGGTCTCCAATCTTTTTAACCACAAGATGACTTTTTCTATTTAAGTGCAATGTAAGATCTACCTCAAACCCAAATACCCTTGCCTGGCTTCCTCCCCCCTTTCTCTGAGGCCTCACCCTGCTCACTCCATCCCCCTTCCTCTCCCATTCTCACTCACTTTCGCCAGGCTGGGGTATCGGTTTGGGGTGCGCAGGCTCTGGTCTTGAGCCAAGGGATTTGGAGTATGGGAGGGGATTCAGGCTTAGCTCAGAGTGGGGGGATTGGGACCCAGAAGGATTTCAAGGTACAAATTCTGGGAAGGGGTTTGGGTGCAGAGGGACTCACATCTGGGGCAGGATGTTGGGTGCAGGAGGAGGTTCAGGGCTGGCACAGGGGTTCAGGAGGCAGGCTCTGGCTGGGCACCATTTAACTGAGATGGCTTCTGGGTGTGGAGCAGTGGGGTTAAGGCAGGGTTACTCCTGCCTTGGCCCTGCACCACTCCTGAACGCAGCTGGCATGTACAGCGATGGCTCCATGGTGCCATGTGCTGCCCCTCATCTACAGGCCCTGAGCCCACAGCTTCTACTGGCCACGGTTCCCCATTATTGATCAATGAGAGCTGCAGGAGTGGTGTCTGCCCACAAGGACGGCATGTGGAGACCTTCTGCTCTGCCTTTCTCAGGGGCTGCAGGGACATGCCAGCCACTTCCAGGGACAGCAATTCCCACAGGGATAATGACTCCAGCCACCACATTAGACATTTTAGAACTCACCCCTCACAAAATTACATTTCAGCATCAGAGAGAAATGAAAATTACAAAATGCACAGACAAGTTACAACCAAAACTAACCCACTTGGCAAGAAGACACAGAAATAACAACCACCCCCCATGTATGTGCTGGTGGGGAGTGAAGGACAGTGTGTGTGTGTTTGTGAGAACGACAGACACACACAGTGTGTGAGAGTGATAGAGATTCGCATTGCCCAGCTCCCTCCATCCCCTTCTCTCTGGGTGGAGGCAGGGTACAGGAATGAGGAGGGACACCCTGACATCAGCACCCCCCCTCTTTTCCCTCCCAGACCCTGCACAGAAAGCAGGAGGCTCCCAGAGAAGCAGCTCCAAGACAGAGGGCAGGAGCAGCATGACAGTGGGTGGAGGGGCAACTGAAGTGCCAGCACTTGAGAGCTTCCCAGCCAAACCAGTCAGGATCCCCTGTCAGAGGCTCCAAGATCTACTGGTAGATCCCGATCGACTGGTTGGTGACCACTGAACTAGTAGAAGCATTTGTTGGAACTCCCAGGTTCGACTGTGGGGTTTTTTGGTCTTAAATTCAATTGAACCACTTATTTTATCCTTCCAGTTGATTACAATATTTCTTAAGGGTCACTTTATTCAGATTTACTGATTTTCTAAACAAAATTGCAAATTCTGTTCCTATTTCTGAGTATTTAAACCAAATTAACAAGCGAAGCTTTTCATAAGCATAAGGATCCACTCTTTGAGCTAATCAGAAGACTAAAGTGCCACAGATATATTTATGGTATACTTATGTATGCTCTATAATTACAAGTTTCTTTAAATAGTTATCTAAGATGTCTACATTCTATCGCAAGGGCTTGGTCCTTACCTGAATGACCATTATTGGTCAACTTAAAGTGAGCAGTGGAGGATACATTGTAGCCTACAAGCTCTAGAGGCAAGAGAGTGGTATCATATTGGAGAATATCATTATGAAAATCTATTGGAGACTGGAACACTCCTCCGCAAAATGGATACTTCTTTGGCCAAGTTTTCTCTCCATCAGGGCCTGGGAACATTAACAGAGTACATAGGGTTATCAGTCTTTGCTCTCACCTTCATTGGTACTTTTCCTACACTCTAGTAATGGCTACTGGTTTGGATAACATATGAACTGCCTTGTATTCCCTGAGTATTGACGTCAAACCCAGAACAGAATCTGTCCTTTTCTCCATACTGCTTCTTAATTTCACACTTTCAGTCTCTTACTGGAAGGAAGAGGTCAAATTACTGCAATCAAAGCAGTTCATGTAACTTCCTTGAGTGTCTGAGTTTCACTCATTGTTACTAATACATTGTGGCGCACAAAATGCATATGTATTGCTAAGACTCAAATTCATTTAATCCTAATGGCAAATATACATCAATTAATTATCTTATTAGTCACTACATATGTGAACGCACATCTAGTCATCTCTACCCTCAAATAGGAAAAGCCTTGAGAAAACTTGACAAATATTTAAATGATTCATTTTCATAGAAAGCTGCAGCACATGTACTAAGAGCCAAATAACTTGAACATTATAGGTTGATAAATTATTAAGTGACTCACAGATTCTGTTGGAACTGAAATCCAGAGTATAAAAGTCAATTCACTATATAACAGAGTTATAGAAAGCTCTCAGAAGTGAAACAAAGTGACTTAAAGCTTATCATGAAGCTAGGCAAGGGTTAGTTTGAATATGCCATTTTGTAGTTCACAAAAGCATATTTTTCTGAATGGAAAAATGAACATTGACTACATTTGTTAATAAGCCCATGAATGTATTTGCTATGTGAGAAGTTAGTTCTGATTGGATAAATGAGTAAAGCATTTCTGCAGTCTCATACTGATACTGTTGTGTATGTAGTTACAGGCTGTCAAAGAAAATGCACAGTGGTTTTATTTCACTAAAGCAATCAAGGAAAATGTACATTGAACTGGGAAAAGCAGGAAAACTGTTAAATTTTCTCCAGTCACGTTTGACTTTGATTCTAGTGAACTAAACTGTGTAGTGTGTGTTTTGGCACTGGGTCAGGGGAATATACACACTGTGAGAACATAATCCAGTCATCAGGAAATGAGAATAATTGGCCTATTGAGGTTGAGACTTGATGTGCAAGTCTTTGTTAAGCTTTAGTGCAAGAAGTAAGACATGTATTTCAAGTTCTGTTAGATTTGACAGTGACAAATATTCTGCAAAATCTGTTTGATTTGTGTCTCTCCCACAAAAGCACCTAAGCCAATTCTGTCCTCGAGTGCTGTTCCTTTCCCTTCAATACAAGTTCTTTGTGCCGGAGCAGAGTTCAGTCCTTTCTGTCTTGTTCATGCATTTCAGATGGCATGGGCCTGATCCTGTAGTCACTGTTCAGACAAAACTTCCAGGATTCTCCCTGGCCTCAGCATTGCAAAACTTCATACCTCTGTTCCAGACTAGTTCACCTTTGTTTCCTGACTCACAGGGTGTACCAGGCATTTGTTGGCTTCTGCTGGGGGCTCTTCTACCACCTTGGTGCATCTTGCCTTAAGGTGTTCTTTTGGAGAAAAAGAGCACCAAGTTTAGTCCTCCAGCAGCTGCCTAGAAAGACCACTAAGGCTCAGTTGCAGGTAGAACCAATGCATATCAGTCCTTCCAAAGCTAGATGAGCTAAGAGCAGGTGGAAATGAGTCAGGGCCCAACAGGCAGGATACAAAGAGATGTTTGTTTCCTTGAATCAGGGGTCAGGATTCTGTTGGAGTTGGGTTGAGGAGGAAGGGTTCCCCCAGTCTTAACCTAAGAACCCAGGCCTGGATTCTGATTTCACCTTGCTAAGGTATTAGTTTTCAAGGAAAACATTAAGTATCTTGCACCAAAAAGATTATGGCATTCATGTGATTGCTAAATTGCTAATCTTTAATAAACAGAAATCTAATTTCAGCCATTGGAAACCACATCAGGGAGTGCACTATACTTTCCCAGACCTACTTTTCTGAAGGGATTGGGTGACGAGGGATTAGTAACAGGAGATGGAAACTTATTTTCCAAGGTCGGCAGGTGAGATTGGAGATAATTTTTTTTTATCTTGTAAAATATGCCACTTGCTGAAGCTTTTAGGCACATCAGTGACATTAGGGTGGATGTGCACATTTCTGGTAAGCAAAGAGCATTAAGCCAATGGGGATTAAACAGCAGAGATTCTTGTCTGTTTCCCCACATCAGCTTTAGTTAACTCATCTACTTGTTTCCTTATCCATAACCAGTTTTTCTAGGCACTGCAGGAATCTTGTATATTGTCAGGTAGCCTTCCTTGTTTTAGTGCACCAGAACTCACCTGAAAGGGCTGGACTCTTGTCACACTTTGTTAGCACTTATGAAATTAGGATTTCCTTATCAGGGAAACAATGGAGCTCTAAGGCACTTTTAAATTAACTCAGTGGTAAAACAGTTCACTCTGAGTTTTAGCTCATGTGCAGTCTAATCAGGAGTGTGTGCCTGGATGTGCATAGTAGCCAGACTTTTCTTCTAGCGCCATGGTGTCCAACACATTAGCCACTAGCCACGTGTGGCTATTTGGCTGGTTGAATGTAACTATAATGGCTACTGCTTCAGAACTGGTTGGGTACCAGGGAGCTCACAGTTAGCTATAGAATCGGTCTGGGTGCCCCATGGAGTTGTGCCTTCATGGCATCCAACATACAGCCCTGCCGATCTGCCCCCTCCTCTTTCCCTTCTTACCACCGGTGACCACTAGCTGGAACGTCCCCAAGTGCAGCAGCTGCTCGTTCTCCTAGTTCTTGTTCTAGTTTCGTTAGTGGTTCATAGTGATGAGTTTAGAGATTAGAGATAGTTACGGGTCTTTGTGGGGATTTCCCCTCCCACACATTCCCAACACTGGGGCATGCTTAGATTCCCGGGCTTCAACGCCTGTGGAGCCTGTGGAAAGTGCATGCCTAAGAGCTTAGGCTTTGAAGTGTGCGAGCTTGCCTCATACTTAGGGTTTGAAATGTTTAGGAGAGAGCTGTCAAAGGGATTGCTGCCCTATCTGTGAACCCTTCAGGGCCCAACCTTTGAAGGGCAGAGTTCAGCGCCTACAGGTTTTCTTAATGGCGGTGGATCTCTGGCCTCAGTCCAATCCCAGGTTGATGGACCCTACATCAAGTACCTCATCCTGGATATGGAGGAATGCCCAGCGCTGAGTAAAGACAAGGCCTTGCAGTAAGTGTGGGCACCGCTCAAGACATCCTCACCCCCCTCTGGACCTACTCACATTGCTCTGCGCCTCAGAATCTTTGATGCAGCAGAAAATGCAGCCAGACAGGACAATCTCCTATTGCTAGGCGTAAGAAGCCAAAAGCTGTGAGACTCAAGTTGGACCACACTAAAGTGACCCCTCCACTGCACTGACGCCCGCCTGTAGGGATCAGCGGTCAAGTCTGGACCCTCCTCAATCTCTGCATCAAACCAGGGACCTGCATCTTCCCTCGATGCCGTGAAACAAGACTTACAGGATCAGCTGACAAAGGGTTCTGGGGTCGACAGATCCCCGTCTCGGCACAGCGTGGCAGTCTACAGTCAGCTGATTGGCACAGCACGATGGCCATTTTGATTTAAACGAAGCGGCTGTTATTTAAATCGCAGCTTTATTTCCCTTTTTCGCGTAAACTAATCTACATGGCTCCGTCGATGGAGCCATGTAGTTTAGACGTACCCTAAAACAGAGGAATGCAATCCTCTTTTTATTAAGTATAAAAAAGGAGGATTTAAGTGCTGGCCAGTGAAAACAGACAGATCAAAGTAAGTTACTAAGCCAAAACAAAGCAAAACACACCAGCTACAACTAATACGCTAAAAGAAGTTGTTATAAATCCTATTTCTCACTCTAGTTCTCATTTCAGGTGCAGTTCTCCGCAAGCCAGAGCTGATCTCTTTGGGTATGTCTACATTAGCTCATTAATTCGAGCTAGGTAGGCAAATGAGGCGACCGGAGTTGCAAATGAAGCCCAGTATTTAAATATCCTGGGCTTTATTTGCATGTTCCCGTCCAGTCGCCATTTTGAAATTTCACTAGCCCGAACTCACTACTGCGCACCTACACGCGGCAGTGAAACGTTAATTCGAACTAAGTCTTTAGTTCGAATTAACTGTTACTCCTCATGGAATGACAGTTAATTCGAATTAAGGACTTAGTTCGAATTAATGTTTCACTGCTGCGTGTAGGTGTGCGGCAGTGAGTTCGGGCTACTGAAATTTCAAAATGGTGACCGGACAGGAACATGCAAATAAAGCCTGGGATATTTAAATCCGGGATTCATTTGCAACTCCGGTCGCCTCATTTGCCTACCTAGCTCAAATTAACGAGCTAGTGTAGACATACCCTTTTTGACATGGGCCCAGCAGTCGTCCTCTACCTCTTTCGTGACAGTTCTCTTTTCTTTTCCAGGTGTTCTTGTGTATCCATGCATGGAGGTTAGGTCCATCAATGGCTATTAGCCAGGATGGGTAGGAATGGTATCCCTAGCCTCTGTTTGTCAGAGGCTGGAAATGGATGACAGGAGAGTGATCACGGAATGATTACCTGTTCTGTTCACTCCCTCTGGGGGCAACTGGCATTGGATACAGTTGGAAGACAGATTCCTGGGCTAGCTGGACCTTTGGTCTGACCCAGTGTGGCCGTTCTTATGTTCTTTATCCTCTTAGTGTGGGAAGGCAGCTTCGAAAGCCAGCTTCAGACCATCATTGTTAGCTCCCTCTCCCTTAAATAGACTTTTCCCTGGGCAGGAATCCTTTGTTCCATTCTCCCCTGCCCCCCTCTGGAAGAGTACAAAATTCCAGATGGATTCCAGCATCAAGTGCAATGGCCACCTGTTTTTGTAGGACCAACCACATTTTGCGCTTATAGGAAAAATAAAACTATTTACAGGTCATTGTCTTGAGCCAATAAGTTCCTTGACAAGCTCTAATGGCTTTCACTAGAAGACTCACATTAATCTAACTTCACCTACAGGAATGATACGTGCATACAAACAGAGAATACACAGCCAGCTGACTGCAAACTTTTCAACATGAGGTTACCACATTTTGCATAAAGCACGTTAGAGTTATGCATACTCATATTAAAAACCCATGTCCATAAAAATATGGGGGCATGGTGACGCAATGAAGTCCAAGAAACAATCCACGACCCCCTTTCCTCTTAGAAGGTCTGTCCCTCTTCTCTGAGAAAACGAATGAGATTGCACAATGTCAAGGACTCCAGAGCCACTCTGCAGTGTGCGGGTATCTATACTCCTGCTACACAGTGGAGGCACTTCATCCCAGGCCCTCCTTTGCACTCATATCAGCCAGAAATCCGTCAGGACGGCTTGCACAGAAGAAACAGGAGATGCCCCCAATAGTCCTCAGGTCAAGGTTTTGGCCAACAAAATCCTTCATCTGGCTACAAACAGGCCTTTTGAAGGTAGGATTGAGGACAGTGCAACAGTCGTCCCCCCCCCCCCCACCTTCTTGTCCTGATGATCCCCTTTCTACTGTGTGTCCCATATCACCTTGGACCACTGGATGCTATGCCCAATAGAGAGGGAATACTCCATCCAATTCTGTGCCCTCCTTCTCTTCCACCCCTTTTCCCTGTCCCCCTTCAGGGACCTTTCTCATGAACAACTGCTTCTCCAGGAGGTGCAGTCACTCCTATCTCTTGGGGCAGTGCAGGAGGCTCCTCAGGAACCCAGGAGTGAGGGCTTCTATTCCTGATATCTCCTAACGCCAAAAGCCAAAGAAGGGCTCAGATCTATTCTGGACCTCAAGGTCTCCCTGGACTCCAACAGCACCTCTTTGGATCCAGCAAATTCGTTCACCACCCTCCACTTAAAGGATGAATATTTTCACATCGCAATTACTCAGGCCCACAAGAAGTACCTCAGGCTTGTGGTGAACAATTCCCTCCCTCCATTCAGACTCTCAGCAGCACCAAGAGTCTTCACCAAGTGCATCCTGGTGGTCTCTGTGTTCCTGCGCAGGCATCAGGTATAAGTATTCCCATACCTCAACAACTGGCTGATCAAAGACCAAAGTGGAGGCTCGGTTCTGATTAATCTGAACTACTTTTGACAAGCTGGGTCTTCTTGTAAAGGAAGAAAAATCCTCTCTGTCCCCCATCCAGAGCATAGAGTTTGCAGGGGCAGTCTATACTCAGACGAAGCCAGAGCATTCCTGCCAGAAGCAAGGCTTCAGTCCCTTACGGATAGTGTGCACAGCCTCAGACAGTTCCTCACCACCACAGCAAGGAACTGCTGAAACTTCTGGGTCACATGGCAGTTTGTAATTACGTGGTACAAGACACCAGGCTTCAGGTCAGTCCTCGTCAGTCCTGGCTGGCATGAGTGTACCAACTAGGGATGTAATAGTATAGTCAGTTAACCGATTAACTGATAAGCAAAAGCTTATAGGTTAATGCTATAGACTATACACATTAACTAGTAAATTTTTTAGCAGGCTGGCCAGCAGCCCGGCTCAGTCCTGGCTTGCGATGGTTCTGGGACCCACCCCTGCTGCGGCTCTGCATTTAAAGTGTATTAGGAGCTGAGCGGGCAGGCAACCCAACTCAGTGCTGGCTCAGACCCTCTTCCCACCCCTGACCGGCTACTGCCACCCCACGCTGGAGGTACTGCGCGGGGTGACAGGCAGCCAGTCCATGAGGAGAACTGGTCCCCCGCAGACTAGTTCCTGCCTGGCACCCCACACTACAGAGGCAGCAGCACAGAATGGCAGGGGTCTCTTGGGGAGTGGAGCCGGAGTACACTGGCTGCCAACCCCACCCTTGAGGACTATAGAATAGACGAGTAATGGATAAGAATTCACAAGGTTACTCGACTATTCAATTAACCAATATTTAACATCCCTAGTACCAACCAGCCAAAGACGGTTTGGACATGATTGTGATCCTGCCTCACCCAGTTCTTGACACACTTCTCTGCTGGACAGATCCCCATAAGGTTGGTTTAGGTGTCCCTTTTACGGCCCAGCAGCCATCCCTGTCATTAGAGACAGACATGTTGGACTTAGGTTGGGGAGCCCATCTGGGGGACCTCAGGACTCAAGGTCTCTGGTATCAGGCTGACTTGGCTTTCCACATCAATGTCAGAGAGCTCAGGGCATTGCATGTCAGATCTTCCAAGCCCGCTAAAAGGTTGTTGTGTATCAGCCATAATGGACAATACAACATCAATGTTCTATATCAACCAACAGGGAAGAGCCAGGAAGCCCCTGTGCTCCAGGACGTTTGTGTAGAGTATCCCATACACCTGCAAGTGTTGAACTTCCCTGGAGTGCAGAACAAGCTAGCGAGCCACCTCAGCAGGTTTTTTCATGGCCACAAGTGGTCGCTTTGCCTGGTTGTCATAAACTTCAGTCTTTCTATAAATAGACTGGTTTGCCACATGACATGACAGGAAGTGTCAGCAAATCTGCTCTTTCCAAAACCACAGCCCAGGCTTCTGTGAGTAGGCCCTCTCCTATATGCCTTTCCATTCATCCAAAAGAGCCTCCTCAAGATCCAGAGAGACTGAGCTCAGGTCTACTGATAGCCTCATCAGCACTAGAATGCATCACTCGTGTACATGTCCGTGGAAGTCCCGGTCACCCTACCATCCTTCCCTGACCTTCTAATTCAAGATTACAGTTGCCATCAGCATTCAAACCTTGAGTCACTGCATCTCATGGTATGGAAGTGCCATGTTTGAACTCATTGGAGCTCCCATGCTCTGACTAGATTAGACAAGTCCTCCTCAGCAGCAGGAAATCCTCCAGGAGGGCCACCTAGCTCACCAAGTATAAGAGATTTTCAGTCTGGTTGGCACAATGCAGCTCACTCCCAACTCTCGCCTCAGGACCAATGATTCTAGACTACCTCGTCCATCTCAAGCAGCAAGGACTTTCTGTCTCCTCCATAAGGATCCACTTAGCCACCATATTAGCTTTGCACCTGGGTACATGTGGCTAAGAAGAAAAAATAGTTACTCCATTTCTTCTTGTTCTTCGGGATGTATAGTTCATGTCCATTCCAATACTCGCCCTCCTTGCCCCTCTGTCGGAGCAGCTGGAAAGAAAGAACTGCAGAGTGGATGGGTCAGCAACAGACACTGTATTGTGCGCCATGAAGGCACAACTCCAGAGGGTGCCCAGGCCAAACCTATGGCTAGTTGCTAGGGGGAAAAATCTTCAGGCTATTGTACACATGCATGTACACACCTGATGGAATGGTGGGTTAGAGTCAGCCATGGCTTGTAAGGGAGAAGTCGCTAGAAGCTATTCCTGCACGCAAAGGGCTCAAACCAGCTCGCTATTGCATAAGGGACATAATTTGCATAAGGAACAAAGAATGAGTGACAGGGTTACTCAGTATTTAAATGTCAGACATTGCAGAAGAGCTCTTTGTTCTGAATCAACGGATCTGAAAAGTAGGTAGCAACCGAGGAGGAATGGATTGCTGTGGAAACAGGAATCCAATGTTGCAGAACCAGGACCAGATTTCAGAGATACATGTGGGGAGCCTGTCTTGGAATTTACACTTTCTTCAAGACCCTCTCAACCTGTGCGTTGCATCAACTTAAAGTGCTTTAGTGCTTGTGTACAGCCAAAAAAAAAAATCTTATATTTGAAAATAAAGAGCCCTCAAATTAAATGGCGAGCTGTCCCGGGCCGTGTGGTCAGGACGAGCCAGCACAAGCAGTGCTCAGCATTCTCTTACCGTTGCCAGTTGTGTCCAAATGTAAGAGAGTCGATAGCATGGGCAAAGCCCGTGGAAGATCTGGTGTGACTGACTTAGAGCTGCTTGGGTTTAGGCCCCGTTCTGCACACAACCCTTACACCTCCCCTCCGCTTGCGCTCCGATCAAGGGTGTCTGGAACTCTCAATGGGCACTGCAAGCAAAGTAGGAGCAGGGAAAGAAAAGCAACTGACAGCAAGTTGCAAGTGAAGGCCGATTGGGCAGATTAAGGCATAGCCGCCACGGGTCCATGCTGCGTCCCAGCTCCTGAGGTTGTGCGAGTGCAGTAAAATTGCCGTTTTCCAGATAAAAAGTTTCTTTCCCCTCAGAGCTGTGAAGAGAACTTCAAAGTGTGACAAGTGCAAGCAGTGTAGTAACTGCTGCAGCCAAATGGCCTCAGAGGGTCCTCGTCCCCAAACTACTGCTCCCTACCTGTGACAGTAAAGTGATGTATCCTGTGACAGTCAAGTGTTCTGTGGGAAAAGGGAGCAGGGATCCTGGGCCACCCACCCAAGGACATCTTCACTACCAGAGGAAGGGAGGGTGCTGTGACTGTGTGAAAAAGGAGGCCCCTTGCCACTGCTTCTGCCGTCTGGGAGGGGAAGGGACCCCTGCCACCACCACTCTAGATGGTGGAGGGTGAGGCCTAGGGATTTCCCTGGCAAGGCGTTTTTAGAACCCCCAATTGCCGTAGACCGTCAGTCCCATAGCGCACCTCCTGTTCTGATGTGCAGCTTCTAGCTCCTGGGCACGCTCTACTCACACACTGCAAGCAGCCCTGAGTGAGCATAAGGAGATCTGACTTTCCCCTTGTGGGTGACTGCATCATAAGAGAAGCTTGCAAGTAGGTGTGCTTGTGATTAATAAAAATGACTTGAAACAATACCAGGGCACAGTGTTATAATTAGCTGAGCAACATACTGGCTGCAACCAGGGCTGCAGGTTGGCGGTGTGCCATCTCCCTGCCTGCACCTGCACGCGTACGACTGTAGCAGGCTGTCACTGGGCCACCCAGGAGAAGAGCTGGGAGGAACTAGAATGCTAGTGCTCTCTGCGTCAGAGAAGCAAATCATTGGTAGCGGGACTGGGTGGTTTATGAGACTGCATAACAGCAGTGGCACGTCTCCAGGAAAGTATCTCCAAGGCTAAGAGTATGTTATGGAGATCACTGAAGTCAGGGAGTCCATGATACCCAGTGACTTCCTCCAGCAAACCATGTCACTGCATGATCACCATGTGTGGGTGAAACACCATTGATTTCCTTTCTCTGAGTGTTTGACAAGGCACAGTGAAAGGTGAGAGGGTGAGGGAGGTGGAAGCAGACGACGTCCAGCAGGAGCCATGCCAGCACGCAAAGAAATGCTTTACTGTTTTGATGCGGGTCACATGGGCGCAGTGTTGTTTTCCATACAGCACAGTAAGAATGTTTTGATCAGGTTTTCCCGAAGTTGCAGTCCAATGGAATTTCCTCACAAATTAACGTTTCTATCCTATTCTGATCCCAGGCTTTAAAATTAGTTTTACAATGTCTCCTTTATGATAAAATAAAGAATCATTAGATTAATAGCATTAAAAATACCTTTAGCTTCGACATTCTCCTCCAGTGTTTGTTAGGACAGGGGTGGGCAATTATTTTAGAAGGGGAGCCACTTCACAATTTTTTGAAGTGGCCCTGGGCCACCCCAGAAGGGACAGAGTCTCAGGCAGAAGAGGCACCCTACCCCTGCACCTAGAGACAACCACCAGCTGTTCAGAACAGCTGGTGGTTCCCACTAGGCACCGTGCACCCCTAGAGGCAAGAGGAGACTTCGTGCAGACCCCCTTCCCGCAGGCCAATCAGTCTCTCGCTCCCTGCCCCCACTCTGCAAGGGGCACATGGCGCGTAGAGTGAATTGTCAGCTGTTCTGAATAGCTAGCAATTCAGTCTGGCTGTGTCTAGACTGCACCCCTTTTCCGTAAAAGGGATGCAAATTAGACACAGCGCAATTGCAAATGAAGCGGGGATTTAAATCGTCCCCGCTTCATTTGCATAAACATGGTTGCCGCTTTTTTCCGGCTCGGGGCTTTGCCGGCAAAAAGCGCCAATCTAGACGGGGATCTTTCGGAAAATAAAGCCTTTTCCAAAAAGTCCCTTACTCCTCTTAAAATCAGGAATAAGAGATCTTTGGGAAAAGGCTTTATTTTCCAAAAGATCCCCGTGTAGACTAGCGCTTTTTGCCAGCAAAGCCCCGAGCCGGAAAAAAGCGGCAGCCATGTTTATGCAAATGAAGCGGGGACGATTTAAATCCCCGCTTCATTTGCAATTGCGCTGTGTCTAATTTGCATCCCTTTTACGGTAAAGGGGTGCAGTCTAGACACAGCCCCTGTGTTTTAGGGATTGGACTGGAGAATGAGAAGTGTTGTCTACAGCCCAGGAGGGACTCTTGTGAACAGTATGAGGACAACTTCTTTGGGAAACATCAGCAGTTCCATATCATATTTAATGCTGCTGCAGATCTTGTGGTTTTGCAGGTTAACACAGATTCCTCTAGGTGACACTTTTTAATCTTGCTAAGCTATGAGTCAGCAGGAAGGTTGATGGACAATGAGCTCAGTCTCACCCTGGGATAACTACACTGATACCAGCTGGTGTTGCCAGGTTGAATTTGTCCCAATCTCCTTAAAAGTACAAAATACAGGATTAAATTTCAGCATATGAATTAAAGTCATTACTTACCAATGTAAGACCACTTAGATCCTGTTAAAAAAACAAAAACAAATACTACTGTGAATATGTGAAATTTTGCTTAGTCTACAGAGTGTCAAAAAAGCTATATTTCTGGTGAATTCCGTAGTACTTAACTGTCTTCTTATTTCAGCTGTCCAGTACAAACAGGCTAATTTTCACAGATTATTAAAGACTGAGCCTATGTCAATCACAATTATCTCTGTGAGTTAGAGAATCCGTTACGTTATTTGAATCCTTGGCAAAAGGAGTGATTCTTAGTGGCCAGAGCCCATTCTATTCCCAGCTCTGCCACTGACCTGCTGGAGCATATGGGGCAAGTCACTGTCCTCTTTCTGTGCCTTAATTTCCCCATCTGTAAAATGGAGATACTGATACTGTTCTCCATTGGAAAGAACTTTGAGGGTTATAAATTAAAGGTTCTAAACAGGGACTAGGGTGGATGGATTGCTTGTATTAATTACTTACTGCTCTAAAGTCAAATTTTTTTTGAATGGCCAAAGTCGACACACTGAAATCATCTCTTCTTTCTGCTTGTACAGTGAGAAGCACAAATGCGCAGGCATTTGGTTGTCATTTAAGGGCACATACATAGTTCAGATTGTAAGCCAGGGGGTCTGAAGGACTGCTTGCAATGCAGCCAGCTGAAGTTGTTTAGTCCTGAAAGATAATTAACTGTTGATATGTAAATACAGCTCATTCTGGGATGAGGAAGGAATCGGGGTATGGTTATGTAAATCCAGTTCAGCCAGGGCTGATGGAGGATCGGTTGTTAGAATGGAATGTGATGTATTGTAACTAATTTGGGCGGTTGTGGGGTCACAAACCATGCTATGCCCAAATGTAGGAACTGTAAAATATGTGACCAATGTTTGCAGGAGAGACACCATCATTGTAAGGGGTCTCAGATAAACAAGCCTCCCCCCTTCCAGAGTTGAGTGAACTGAGTTGGGGGGAAAGGGCTTGAGCCAGCCTGCTTTATGCCTGCTAGGTGTGAGCTGTAAGACTAGTTCAACCTATTTCTTTCCCCCCTGTTGTAAGGCTAGACCTAAAGCAGAGTCCATCAGGACTCTTTTTGTTATTCCAGTGGAAGCTGGATCTTTAGGCCAGCCTAGGTGGTGACTAAGGCTATGTCTACACTGGCGGCGGGTTCTTGCGCAAGAACAACTTGTGCAAGAGTTCTTGTGCAAAAACTCTTGTGCAAGAGTTCTTGTGCAAAAACTCTTGCACAAGAACCCGCTAGTGTAAACATAGCCTAAGAGTTGAAATCACTAAGGCTATGTCTACACTGCAGGCTTCTTGTGCAACAACTGTTCTTGCTCAAAAAGTCTTGCACAAGGGTGCATCCACACTGCCATGTGCTTTTGTGCAAGAGCACCCATGGCGGCGTGGACACTTTCTTGCACAAGAAAGCTCTGATGGCCATTTTAGCCATAGGAGTTTCTTGCTGAAGAAACTCCTGTTGCTGTCCACACTGCCTTCTTGCGCAAGAGCTCTTTCGTGGGGAAAGGAATCACTCTTGTGCAAGAAGCCCTCTTTTCTGATGTTTTACTGTAAATTTACTTGCACAAGAACACACGTACAGTGTAGACGCTCCACAAGTTTTTGCACAAGAACAGCCTGCAGTGTAGACTGAAGTCACTGGTTTGGCCTGGAGCCAGACCCATTGCAACCAGTGGGCGGCTGGTAAAAGCAGTGGCCGGTGGGAACGGCTGCAGGCGGCCGGTGGCAGGAGCGACGGGCGGCAGGGCAGTAGGCAGCCAGCAGGGCGGCTGGTGGGAATGATTGGCGGGCAGCCGGTAGGAGTGGCAGCAGGTAACCAGCAGAAGAAGTGGCTGGTGCAGCAAGCGGACCACAGGAGCAGCACAAAGGTGGCGTGGCCTCAGGCTCAGTGAGAGAAGTCATCAGGGTGATGTGTCAGGGTCCGCACTGACTGGACAGAGCTGTAAGTGGGGCATCTGAAGTGGGGTACGGAGAAAGTTTGGGTTAGCGAATGGAACCCTTACATGGTTGGACTAGTGAGCCTGAGAGGCAAAGAACATTGCTCAATCCATTTGAGGTGGGACAGTTACTCATGGGGGGTTATGAATTCTGTTTGTGGTATTTTCCCAAGCTAATGCCATGTGACCTCTCTCCCTCTTTCATTAAAAGTTTCTTTTCTGCACTCAGACTCTGTGCTTGCAAGTGGGGAAGCATCGCCTCTCAGACCACCCAGGGGTGTGTGAATTTCCCAGGATACTCGGTGGGGGCTCGAGCCGGTTCTGTGTGAGATGGATGAAAAAGGACCCCTAGCTATTGAACCTGGCCCTGGCTGCTGCCAGCACTACCTGGCAGAAGGGCTACAAGATGACTGAAGAAGACCTGCAGAAAGTGGAATGTTGATTGCCAGCTGCATGACAGTAAGTCCTTTCAGCACAATCATGCTGAGCTTTCACCATGTGATGCTTATAGGAAATGGCTGTGGATTGTTAAGAGACAGTATAAAGTTATCTTCCTATGAGGTGTGAGGCCATTGGTTATTTATTTGTTAAAATGATCAATGGGCCAAAATTAATTTTTGGCATTAGGGACTGACTGGGTTAATATCTTTGCAAATCGTGGAAGATCAAGAAGTGTAATCTCTGTAAGAAGAATGGGAGCATTTTAAAAAGTTTTTGGCTTTTGTTAGCCTGTTAACCTAAGTATCAGAAAACACAAACAAAGACAAGGGCTCAGAAATAAAATTGGGGAACATAAATAGCTAGCTAGGATTGATTAAAATATTGAATGTGGTCTATGATTTATCAATTTCAACAGCTACAGATCACATTAAATATAGCTTTGTTATTACTTGCATCTCTGTACGGTAGATATTCAGATCTGATAGGGACACTCAAAACAAACTATCACATTTCTTGTCAATGAAATCTCTCCTGCTTCTTCTCACAGCAGAGGTGTCCAGTTAGAGTACATTTCCATTTAGTCATTCAAGTATGGGAAGGAAATGTTTTACACTTAGGAACTGTTTAAATGTGCTTTTCACGTTTTTAGAACTTCGAGCTTGCCAACGAGTTAGAGGCACTTGTCCTCATGAAAGAGTGACATACCCATTCATGAAGCAGAATTGGTTCCAAGGTGATGCAAATCTCAACGAGCCCAAATTTTGGAGTTTTTAGATTTGGATTTTAATTTGGAAATGGACCCTAAATTATATGAGTCTGACAACTAGAGTGTATGTGCATAATAAGTGATTCTTGTCTGACTTCCCAGTGTCCTGAAGTGCACTTCCCTGCACAGGTATGCAATTTAAATCAACAAGATGAATTAGTACAGCTCTGCAAAGTAGAGATATTTAACTCTTGGGTCTTGATTAGGGCTGGGATTTCAAAGCAATGTAGGTTAGGCCTCAAAATCCTTTTCAGAGGTAGTTATGGAGCCCTGATTCCCTTGCACTGAAATTTTCAAAGAAGATGCAAACTTCCACCCTGCAAGTAGCAGCTCAGCAGAATGAATGCACCTTTGAACTTTTGTTTCGGGCACCTTGCTCTCTCCTCCCCTGTCTGTTAAAAATAACATGCATCCTGTGAGCGGCCACATGCGAGTCAGAGCTATATCTCACAAGTCTGGTAAAACCGCTAAACAGGCATTAGAAATCCAACACAGGCAGAGCTAGCCGGGGGCTAAACCAGGGGTCTCAAAATCACAGCCCACAGGCCATCTACCGCCCGAGCAGTTCCACAATCTAGCACGTGCACGGCTGTCGGCACACGAGTGCCTGTGGCCCTGAGAAGGGGGAGAGTCCATATCCTTCCCCCAAGCCCAGCTCCTGCTCCACTCCATCCCTGCTCCTCCCACCTCTGCTCTGCACTCTCGCCCCATTGCACCCCTTCCCAAGGGACACAGTCTCAGAGATTACAGCGGGGCCTGGCGCAGGCTGGCAGCTGGGGTTGGACTTCTCCCCTGGCACCTACCACAGCATCGGGAGCCACGGGGAAGCAGAACCATATAGCAGCCTCTACTCTGCCGCCATCTCCAGGCCAGCCAAGTCATTGTGCTTCACCCAGGTCGTGGCAAGCAGGCTGGGGCTCTTGGATTCCTGCCACCGCAGTGAAGCGGAGCAATGGGGTTGGACTAGGACATGGTGGAAGAGTGGCGCAGAGGCTGCTGCATCACTCTGCTTTCCTGCCATCGCTAACCTGAGTACTGTGGGGACGAGGGGGAGGGCCCAGGGCAACCACCCCAACCATCCAACGGGGGGAGCTTAAATTGTCTGGGGGCAGCAAGCAGTGCCAGGGGGATGCACAGCGGCGGGGGGGGGGGGGTGGTAATGTGCAGAGATCACTATCCTCCCTGGATCCCTGCCAGAGGTGGGTGCCCAGCGGCCCACTAAAAGGATTTGACTGGCACTGGCCCTAGGGTAAATTGAGTTTGAGACCCTGGCCCTAAACTGTCAGTGCAGCGTCAGTCATAGCAGCAGGACTTAATGCACCAAAATACCAGGTATTAACTGTCCCCTTTCCCTCCATGGCTGCATCTGCAGGGGAAAATTGACCTAGAGAGCTGGCTGGAAAAATTTCGGAGAGACCACTTCCTCAGAAAATGCAGTCCTGTCAAAAATCGAAATGCTTTATACAATTTTGCTCTGGAACACAAAGGGCAGGAGGGGGAGTTCCAATCATGGACAAAGTCCTATTCTGGAATGTAAAGTTTTGATTTTCAAAAAACCTTTTCATTTAGATTATTTTGTGTTTTATGTTTCAGAACATTTAAAAAGTCAAAATGAAACATTTTGAGTGAAGTTGATTTTTTTCCCCCCTGAAATTTGTGTGTGAAGAGCTTTGGAATGTTCACATTTTTTTCCAAATTGGAATGAAAGCAAATTTCAAAATCTTAAAATCCTTGGCCAAATGGAATTTCCATTCTCCACCCTGCTCTAGTGACCTGTGATTCACTACCTAGTGTATCTTCATTGATGGTAGCCACAGGAGAAACTCGTGTAGGTAGGGCTCAGGTGCTCTTACCACAGTGCTTTCTAACTCAGATCAGAAAAGACATGGATGACAGGTTGGCCTTGTCCTCATTGCAGCTTTCACACTCGCTACCATCTGCCTTGGTAGTGAAATCCGGATCTTAAATGTGCTCATGTAGACCAGGCCATTGTCTTATCAGTACAATAAATGCCACGCTGTCTAGAAAATGCCAGTCAGGGAGGAGATAGGACATATCCTAGCAGCAACTGCTGAAGGGTGAGAGTGTCACCAAAATGTGTGATGCACTTCAGAGCGGGGGGAGAAGAGCAGCAATTTCCCCTCTGCATGTAGGAGCGAGTGTCTCTTGGTCGGAATCTCCTCTGTTTGTGCAGGGAAGCCGTTATGTTTCTGGTCATGGGGTATGGTTGCCAACCCTCCAAGATTGGGCTGGAGCAGGGATGGGCTACAAAAAAACCCAGCAGCCTGCTAGGGTTAGTCCCTGGCAGGCCACCCCTGCTATGTTTACCCACGCTTCTATAGGCATCAGGCAATTGTCGCTTTTGTTGCCTGTGGATCACCATTCAGGGCTAACAAGAGTTGCAATCATCCAATACCTGCAGAAGTGCAGGAAAACATAGAGGTGGGGGCCCACCAGGGATTAATCCTGTTGACTGGATCCAGCCTGGAGTCTCCTGGAATCAGCTTTGATCTCCTGGTGACTACTGAAAGCAAGCCTGGAGATTTTAATAAGATTTTTAAGAAAGGGACATGACATCATGTTGGGGGAAAAAAGTCTCCTGGAATAGCTTCCATCAGAGAGGAGGAGGAATGTAGTGACATCTAGGAATATAGTGTCTCATTACATATACATATGGGATCTCTCAAATTACCCATCTGAGTTGGAAAAATGAAACAGTGATAGCTACTCCAATGTAGATTGGGACTTTAGGTTGAACTTAGCCACATTTGGTTGATTTTTTCTAAACAATGAGTCTGCACCACCAAGCCTGTTCCATTGACTTTAAGGGCCATTAAAGTTGATTTTGGTACTCCTTTGGATGGGGGATAGAAACACTGGAAATAACATTGAGGAGTCCTGTGGCACCTTAAAGATTAACAGGCATACAATTTTGTGGGTAAAATCCACTTGCATGTGTGGGGTTTTATCCACGAAAGCATCTGCCCAAATAAATCTGTTAGGCTATGTCTATAGGGTTGCCAGGTGTTCGGTATTTACACAGACAGTCCAGTAATTGTGTCTTCTGTCCAGTAAAAAAAACCCAGAAAATACCAGATATGTAAGTTTGGTTTTTTTTTTTTTTTTTTTTTTTTTTTGCTCAACCAATTTTTTCCCTGCCATGTTCGTGATTTTTTGTGAAAGTGTCTTGCAACCCTATTACCCTACAAGGGTTTTTTTGTGCAAAAACTGGTGGAGCATCCACACCTCAAGCACGTTTTTGTGCAAAAAAAATTAAAATACGATACATCGACAGGACAGAGGACTTTTGCTGGTAGAGTTATTCCTCTCCCCACAAGGAATAACTCCTTTTTGCGCTACAGCTCTTGTGCAAAAAGGCATGTGTGGACAATCCACAGGGGTTTCTTGTACAAAAAGAGCCTATCAGAAAAAGCACAGGTGTTCTGATGGCCATTCTGTTCATGGCAATCAGAGCTTTCTTGCACAAGGGTGTCCATGCAGAGTCTTTTTGCAATGCGCTTTTGAGGTGTGGACATCTTTTTGCACAAGAAGTTTTTGCGGAAGATTTCTTCCACAAAAAGCTTCTTGCACAAAAACCCTGCAGTGTAGACAAAGCCTTAGCTTTTAACGTGCCAGAGGACTCCTCGTTGTTTTTGCAAATAGACAAACACAGCTCCACCTCTGAGGGTTGAAATAATGTGGTTGACTCAAAAAGTCTGAATTCCATCCCTCTCGTAAGCCTGGCAAGCAAACAGCCACAGTCCAGTAGTTTGTACTGACATGGGACTGTAAGAGCTGGAATGCCCAAAGTCACTCTAAATCTCAAAGACTCCAAGAACAGCCCTCTCTCTCCCCCAGATCCCTCATGTGCTTCTCCCTTATTTCCTATGTGACTGCACTGGATTTTTTTCTTAATGGGTGAGAATTAACTCCAGCCAAAAGCCCAGGGGAGGGCTGACCACCATCTTTTTAAAAACAAACAAAAATCAAGTCTAGTATGTGAGGAATATGGCATTGCAGTGATCTGAGCCAGGTTTTTCATTTAAAACCAAAGGAATGAGTGTATACAATGTTCACAGTGACTCAGGGAGGATACAAATTTTGCCTCATTCCCTGAGGAGCAGTGTGTGGAATGACTCCAGAACAGAAACTCTCATGCTCTTCCCCAGGAAATTTCCGAACACTTCATCCATGCAATCTGCTAAAACATGAGAATGTACTAAGGAGACCAATAATCTCTCCATTTATTGCCCACGTTAGACATGCCACAGTAGGAATGCCAATAAAATAAAAGCTGAAAGGCTTTACCATTTAATGGTGCTTGCGCTACAGCCGGGGTCTTTAGGAAGAAGATAAGCACTGAAGCAGCTGTGACTATGCTGAAGCTCTTGGCTGACATCTCAAGGAAAGATTTATAATCTCCCGACAGTTCACTGGCTTTTCTTCACTCATTGAAGAAACTCCCTGGAAGACGGCTAGCTGGCAGCAACAGGCACACAGAGCTGCTGCTAAGGAACTATTACCTTCCCCCTCCCCCTCCAGCCTCATTTTATACACCTACTCCTCAGACTCAGCCCAAAACAAATGATGTCATCAAAGACCTGCCTTCCAGGTTACTGCATCTCTGTGAAACTGCTCATCCTTTTAATAACCCCTACTCAGCTGTGCTGCAGCAGTGACAGACTTAGCTGGGGAACTGAAACATGGAGCTTCGCAGACCCTTTAGAAGACATGTAAATGTAACGCCAACAGGCAATGACAGGTGGAACTGGGGCTGGGACCTCTAGAGCTTAGTGCATGATCTTACATGATCTGAAAATCAAAAAGGAATCCTATAAAAAGCGGAAACTAGGTCAAATTACAAAGGATGAATATACACAAATAACACAGATATGTAGGGGTAAGATTACAAAGGCGAAGGCACAAATCAAGCTCAATCTAGATAGACACATAAAGGGTAACAAGAAAACATTCTACAAATACATTAGAAGCAAGAGGAAGACCAAGGACAAGGTAGATCCATTGCTCAATGAAGAGGGAAAAACAATAACAGAAAACTTGGAAATGCCAGAGGTGCTTTGTTTTGGTTTTCACCAGGAAGGCTGATGGTGCCTAACATCATGAATGCTAGTGGAAATGGGGTAGGTTTAGAAGTTGAAATAGGAAAAGAACAAGTTAAAAATTACTTCAAAGAGTTAGATGTCTTCAAGTCACCAGGGCCTGATGAAATGCATCCTAGAATACTCAAGGAGCTGATAGAGGAGGTATCTGAGCCATTCGCTATCATCTTTAAAAAGTCATGAAAGCTGGCAAATAGACTGCCCCTCTATAAAAAGGGAAATAATAACAAACCAAGAAACTACAGACCAGTCAGCTTAACTTCTGTTAACAGCCAGCATGGATTTGTAAAGAACAAATCATGTCAAACTAATCTGATAACTTTCTGTGATAGAATAATAAGTCTTGTGGATAAGAGGGAAGCGGTGGACATGGTATACCTAGTCTTTAGTAAAACATTTGATATGCTCTTGTATGACCTTCTTATCAATAAACTAAGGAGGTGGGGCTACTATAAGGTGGGTGCATAACTGGCTGGATAACCATTCTTAGAGAGAAGTTACAGGCAACCCCTGCACTTACGACCTAATTGGTTCCTGGAGAACCGTCGTAAGTTGGGCCATCATAACTCGAACCTTTATTGCCCATAGGGGCAATGTTATGAACAGGGGTTTTGTTCCTGTCCCCCTTTGGCTCTTGGGAGTTGTAGTCTCCTGGAGTCAGGGGGTTCTGCTGGGCAGTAGGTGGCCCTGTAGCTCAGCGTGACTGGCACCCTGAGCCAGCAGGGGGCTGCGCCAGGCGGTAGGCGGCCCTGTGGCATGGCGAGAATGGTGTCTTGAGCTGGCCAGCCGGGGGGTTCAGTAGGCGTCCAGTAGGCAGCTCCACGGTTCCCAGAGCAGGGCAGCTGTAAATGTAGGGGGTCACAGGTCAGGGGGTCACAGGTCAGGGGTCACCTGTATTAACGGTTCACAGTCATGCTGGAAGGGCATAACAAGAGGAGTTCCACAGGGGTCAGTTTTGGGACCAGTTCTGTTCAATATCTTCATTAACAATTTAGCATAGAGCAGACGCTTGTTAAATTTGCAGATGATACTAAGCTGAGAGGGGTTGCAACTGCTTTGGGGGACAGGGTCATAATTCAAAAGGGTCTGGACAAATTGGAGAAATGTTCTGAGGTAAACAGGATGAAATTTAATAAGGACAAATGCAAAGTGCTCCACTTCGGAAGGAACAATCAGTTTCACACATACAGAATGGGAAGCAATGGTCTAGGGTGGAGTACGGCAGAAAGGGATCTAGGGGTTATAGCGGACCACAAGCTAAATATGAGTCAACAGTGTGACGCTGTTGCAAAAAGAGCAAACGTGATTCTAGGATGTATTAACAGGAGTGTTGTGAGCAAGACACAAGAAGTGATTTTTCCGCTTTACTCTGCACTGATTAGGCCTCAATTGGAGTATTGTGTCCAGTTCTGGGCATCACATTTCAAGAAAGTCATGGAGAAATGGGAGAAGGTCCAGAGAAGAGCAACAGGAATGATTAAAGGTTTAGAGAACATGAGCTATGAGGAAAGACTGAAAGAATTGGGCTTATTTAGTTTAGAAAAGAGAAGAATGAGGGGGGACACAATGGCAGTTTTCAAGTACCTAAAAGAGTGTTACAAGGACGAAGGAAAAAAATTGTTCTTCTTGGCCTCTGATGATTAGGACAAGAAGCAGCTAGCTCTCAGCTAAGGCCCTAGAGCAGACTCATTATTGTCTCTGAAAGTGGTCTCAGTGCCAGTAGGTGAGGCAGTGCACCATACCCAACAGGTGTGGGGGTTACATAAACACTTAACAAATGGGCTTTGCTTCATAGGGTTTCTATCCTTTGCTTTGAAAGTTCAAGGCTGGGCAGCCCTTCTAGTTCTTACATCCAAACCACCATGATTTGGTGGAGGGGATGTGGGTTCAGGTATAATAGACCCCAGAGGCAGAGTGAGGGAAATGACTGTGGGTCAGACTTTTAATAATTCAGGAAAAGTTTTGAAATTTTCAGGCTGAAAGAAGGGGATTTTCCTATCACAGCCACCAGGAGCTGACAGCAGAGGTGAGATGGGACAAATGGACAGTCATGAAGCGAGAGCATGACGCCTACATCCAGTATATGTATGAATGAAGAGAGCAGCGCGTGTTTGAGTGGGGGCAGAGGTAACAGGGCCTGGCCCCTGAGGATGAGACGGAGAACATGGGTCTGAGAGCAGCCCACCCCAAAGAGCTGTCCAGCAGGCCCGATGTGTTGATAAACATTTAGCTGTGTACGTTGTCGTATGCTCCTTCAGTATATCATGCCAGCTCTGTGCAGGAAGCTAGCACGATAGACTTCACGAGAGCCCCCAAAGTCCACAGACTCAGATAAGATAGGAAGGCACCTAAGTCAGGTTTATTGTTGAACAAAGTACTATAAGAGTTGTTGGTAGCCAGATGGTCTCCAAGCACCTGGACAATGGAACAGCTCAATCAATACTATGGATTTCTCTATTGCCCCCTAGGCCAGCCAAAGAGTTAAGTGAGGTACCCCAACATTTATAGACAGAAATGAACAATCTATGACAGTGGTTCCCAACCTTTTCACTAGTATGGACCCCCAATCGCCCCCCAAACCCCCACCAATCCGTTCGCAGACCCCCATCAAAGCCAATTCTAGCTGCAATTCTAATAGCCAGCAGAGTATTTTCTCCCTTTACTTTTACTTATGTCTGTTTGATTAGACATTCCACTTGTGGATGCTTCATTTTGCGCATCAGTCTCCTTTCTCTTCAGCGAGCCTGATTTCAGCCACAGGTCCAGGTGGAATGTATGGCTAACGTTTGTATGCTTCAAACCATCACAATCGTTTTGTCTCACAAAGGTGCCACAGCATAGATTTTTGGACAGCAATTAATAACATTATTGGAAGATATTGAATTTAAAAGTAATAATTGATTGTAACTTTGCAATTTATTTAAAATGTATTTCCTATTATCATTTTTATATATCTTTTTTTTTTCATGGACCCTCTGCAAAACCCTCGCAGACCCCCAAGCGTTTGCAGACTCCAGGTTGGGAACCACTGATCTATGATACACACCACACGTATCACCTTACATATTAATAGTGTATTTCGTACATCCCCTTGTACCTTCCTCCAAAGCATTCCTATTCACTGCCTGTTGTTATGCTGTCACTCTTGTTGTTTTTAACTATTTTATTATGTACTTTTCTGGGTGTGCCTGTACTGTCCCGATGGATTGTGTTCACGCATTTCATGTGTTGTTAGCAGTGCTAGCAGTTCTAGTGGTAAAAGACACTGACTTGCAGGCAGACATTTGCCTGTCTGTTACTCATACTATAACTCTTGCTTATTTTGGTTCAAGCACCAGGCCCATGCTTTAGGCTTTTTCTTTCTTCCACAAGGGTGTCTCAGCAGTAGAGAGGGCAGGGCAGCTCAGGTGTGCTGGACTGGCTCTTCTTGCAGGGTGCACGTGCTGCCGCCAGCCAGCCACTGGCTCCCCACTTTGAGCAGGGTAGAGGAGAGAGCTCCATGGGCCAACTCTTCCCATGGCCTCCAGCTGAGTTGGGAAGGGCTTGATGTGAATCCCCTTCCAAACATTCCTCCTGACACTGCCCCCTCCCATGGTTCTCCACAGTATCTTGTAAGTCTGGATTGTGATCATTGATTGCATTTGTGTAAGCTGGGCTGCATGTAATCAGGAGGGGGTGGGATTTGAGCTACTGTGGCCATGTTTTTACTGCTCTGTTTGTTTTGCTGGCTGGCTGGTGATTATTAGTAGTAATTGTGTATAAAAGTTTTCCGTTAAAAGCAATTTCGGAAAAGCACGTCTAGATTGGCAGGACGCTTTTCCGCAAAAGCACTTTTTGCAGAAAAGCGTCCGTGGCCAATCTAGATGCGCTTTTCCACAAAAAAGCCCCGATCGCCATTTTTGCAATCGGGGCTTTTTTGCGGAAAATAAATCTCTGCTGTCTACACTGGCCCTTTTGTGCAAAAGTTTTTCGGAAAAAGACTTTTGCCCGAATGGGAGCAGCATAGTATTTCCATAAAAGCAGTGACAATCTTACATGAGATCGTCAGTGCTTTTGCAGAAATTCAAGCGGCCAGTGTAGACAGCTGGCAAGTTTTTCCGGAAAAGCGGTTGTTTTTCCAGAAAAAGTGGCCAGTCTAGACACAGCCTAAGAGTTTGCATATTACTAACTTTGAAATGGCTTGTCTGCAAAAATGTCTAACTTTAAAAGTTAAATTAGATTGAAATGGAGGGGAAAATTCTCTCTCATGATCAGTATCAAAGTTGCATGGATACGTTCCCATAAAAGAATTGTACTTATCGTATGGCTAGGTGGCAAAAGCAAGCAACCAAGCAGATTTTCTATAAGGTACAGTGCATATTATCAACAGAACAGAAACACAAAGATCAGCTAGAACCAAAAGAAGGAATTAATTCAGCTCCTGAAATAATCAAAACCACTTCAGTTCATAGTGACACCTAGTGGTATTTTTGGGATGTTTGCTTTGTAAAATTCTGAAACTAGTGTACATTAAAATGAAACTAATAGCACTGAGGCTTAGTGTAGGTGGGTGCAGTGCCAGACTTGGTCCCAGCTCTGTCCAAGTTTCTCAGTTCTGACCTAGCTTTTTATGCGGCTCTAGAGTCTCTTGAAGTCACTCCACTGTCCCAGTTGGCTGGTAGTTCTGCTGGATGCATAAACCGGGGGATTAGGCTCAGGCCTACACTTGATCTATCTTGCAGCATAAACTCTGGTGTAGGGCTAGTGCGAATGCCAAGTGCCCCCGTTCTACAGCACGTTAGTGTGTGCAAATCTCCCATTTTTGTCCTCTTCACCTTTCATTGGTCTCTTGGAAAGGGCAGTCCATTGTTCAACTAGCCCATTCTAATTGGCAGGACTTTATGCGAGGTATTTTTGTGTTGAGTGAGATCTTCATTGCCTTAACACTAATTTGCGTAATGTCTCTAGCCCTGTTCAGAACTGCACAAAGGAAGTTGTTGTCTAACATCCTTGGAAGGGTCCTATCCACCCTACTGCAGAATGATAAAGAACTGTTTTATTGCCTGACAATAAAGCAGATGAATCCCTCAGGAATTAACTGTAATAGTTGCAGCTTTGAGTGTGCACCGTTTGCCTTTAGTGCTAGAAATACCCTCTTCTTGGACCAATGCACACTGGCAGGTGAAAAGCTGTTAGCTGGTCATTAGAACAACCAAGCTCTTGCTGGGTCCGGCTTAGTACGGGTTCCAGGCGCTTCTCACAAGTGATCCAAGGTCTGACAGGAGCAAGAGCTGATATCTCGTTTACACAAACATGTGAAATCACTGATGTAGGAGAAATAGCCCTCTTGCTGAATTGTTACTACAGCTTTTCATCCTGCAGCACTGTTGTGGGAAGGAACAAACTGGCATACAAGGGAGTGAGAGCAATAGAGCTCATAGCTACAATAATACGTAGGACCCTCACTGCACTTTTCTGCCAGATAACAGAAGCATCAGTTCCTTCTCTTACGTGCCAAATGCAGGCTTGGGGCTTAGTTAAATCTCTGATGAGGTTGAGAGAGTAGCCAAATACTTGGGACCATCACTCTCCTAAATAGCTCTATTAAACCAAACCCCTGAAACCAAATATTGCCAAACTTCATGGGCTGAATTCAGTTACACCTGGCCATATGCTGTTGAATTCAGTGGACACAACCAGTTAGGGAGAAAGAAGATGGGGGGATACAAGCTGTTATGAGACGGCAGGTTCCCCTTGGAAATGTGTATATTACTCTAGTCAAAACATTCCACGGTCCTTTGTCTTCAGACCCTCTCTGTCCCGTGTCAGCTGCTGCCACTCTTATACTCTTGCTTCATATCTCAGATCCATACTAGGGAGTGACTTTTCTTATAAATGGAGCCCCAAAACATAGTTCCAGAGGAGAGACAAGCAATCACAGATGGAAATGCCTTCTAGTAGGAATTCCAGCAGATTCAATTGGGATCTTGCATTTGATTTCTAGTGGAGCAACCAGCTCTCAATTGGAAATGGAAAAATCTTAAGAAACAACTAATAGTCCTGCAGCACCTTAGGGTACGTCTAGACTACAGGCTTCTGTCGACAGAAGTTTTGTCGACAGATACTGTCGACAAAACTTCTGTCGACAAAGAGCGTCTAGACTACATTGAGTTCTGTCAACAAAGCAAGCTGCTTTGTCGACATGGTAGTGTAGATGCAAAGGACAGTTTACATGCAATAACACCTTCTGTTGACAGAACTCTGTCGACAGAAGGTGTTATGCCTCGTAAAATGAGGTTTACCAGCGTCGACAAAACTGCTGAGTTCTGTTGACATTATGTCAACAGAACTCAGCGGTAGTGTAGACGCTGGTATAGTTTTGTCGACAAAAGTCCACTTTTGTCGACAAAACTCAATAGTCTAGACACACCCTTAGAGACTAACAAAAAATGTACATGGTATGAAGTGGGTTGTGCCCATGAAAGCTCATGATACCATCTACGTTTTTGTTAGTCTCCAAAGGTGCGTCTACACAGCACGCTAAACTTGAAATAAGATACGCAATTTGTGCTATGCAAATTGCCTATCTTATTTCTATTCTAATTCAAAATAGCTTATTTTGAAATTTGGCACATCTATGCAGCGGCAAATTTCAAAAGAACAAGCTCTTTTGGGACAAGGGTTACATTGATGCCAAAATAGTGTGCCAGTTATTTAGAAAAATATTTTGAAATTACGGATGGCTGGTTAAAACACTGGGTAACTATTTCAGAATACCTCCGGTACTGTGTAGATGTACCCTAAAGTGCTGCAGGCCCATTCATTGTTTTTTAAGTTTTCTCTATTAGGGTACATTTACACTTGCTTGATGCAAATGTACTGTACCGAAATCGCTAATGAAGCGTGGGATTTATATATCCCGTGCTTAATTAGCATAATCACGTCTGGGAACCATTTTGAAATTGCGTTATTGCAAAATAACGTGAGCAGCATTATTTTGAGAGAAGGGTTTTCTCTCAAAATAATGCTGCTACATGGGGCATTTTATTTCGCAATAATGCGATTTCAAAATGGCACCCAGACGCGATTATGCTAATTAAGCACGGGATATTTAAATCCTACGCTTCATTAGCAATTTTGGTACACTACATTTGCATCCCTATCTAGAGATAGGGAGCAAGTGTAGACGTACCCTTACAGACTAACATGGCTACCCCTCAGAAAAAATTAGTAATGGGTGTGTCTTCATCAGTAATTTCTATTTCTTTGCCAGGGCATGAGGGGCAGCTATAACTTCAGCCTCTGGAAAAGTGATTGTTTGTCCTCCTGGGGGCCAGGTGTATTTAATCACTAATATTCTTGCCACCTTAGCAGAATGAGGCTATGTCTAGACTGCAGGCTTCTTTCGGAAGTTTTTCCAGAAGAGGTCTTCCAAAAAAACTTCTTCTTCTTCTTCCACATTGCCAAAGTGCATTGAAAAAGTGATCTGCTTTTTCGAAAGATAGCATCCACACTGAATGGACACTGTCTCACATTTCAGCTGTGACTACTATGGACAGAATGGCCACCAAGCCACCTGTGCTTTTTCCTCTTTCCTCTTCTTTCGAAAGAACTCCCTCTTCCACATCCACACATACCTCTTTCCAAAAGAGCTCTTTCAGAAAAAGGCTTCTTCCTCGTAGAAAGAGGTTTATCAATGTCAGAAAAACCCCTCATTTTTTTCCGAAAGAACGTGATTGGAGTCTGAATATAAGTAAAGGTTTTTTTTTAAGAACGGCCATAAAACAAACAAGCTGGGAGCCGAGAGGAGTGTAATTTCTATTTATCAGAAAAAGTGCATCAAGAAACTTAGAGTTCTCTGAAATAGCTAGCCAGCTATTAATGATTAGTGCATGTTACATTGTGATTGGCAAAAAGATTGATCTTTGAAGTGAACTTTGCACTTTTAGATAAGCAGTGAGGATAGTAGATAGTGTCTTTTTCAAGGCAAGGGGGGATGAGTGTAGGTCCAAACTCAGAATGAACAGCTGTGGAATTGTGCTCGCTGTGGTTTTATTTTGTGCTTACCTTGTTTTCTTTGCATCAGCAAGACTGGAAGGTAAGAGAGCTGCTTTCTTTAACATACTGTTTTTATTTTGTATGATGTACAACAGCAAATTACTGACCATTGGTCATTTTAGATTACGTGGTTATGGAGTTTTTACAAGGGTAGGGATTGAAAAATCCAATGCCCTGGCCAAATCCCCACCCGGAAATGACATGTCACCTCTCTCAAATTCCCTTTGGAGACGATACTTTTCACCTGCCCCCTGACATTTTTAAGCAGTGTCCTTAGCATAATATACTTTCCACCTTCCCCTCACAAGTATAAGCATTCTGTGATTACCTCTAATGTTACACAAATAAAAGGAATTATTATTGTCTCCAGTAAAAACGATTTCATGCGGACTAGCTGAATATTTCATATTAGATTAGTGGTGGGTGCCAAATGTTTTTGGATTTGTTTCTTTTCATGTGCATTGTGATCAGTTTTAGGGAAAGACGGCTTGCAAATTAAACGTACTGTTATTTTTCCAATCCAGTATTGTATTGTCATTGATTGGAGCCACTTGGGCCATTGCAAAATAATAGATCTTCATCAAATACTTTGAATCATCCCAAGTTTTGACTGAAAGTGCACAACCCAGGAGAATTTTTGTTCAAGCAGCCTAACATTTATCTTGCAAATAAAACCATAACATTAAAATTTTCAGTAGGTTTCTTTTTGAGAATAGCTTGGTGAAGCTTCATTTACTATTTTGAAGATGTAAGATAGCTATGCACAATAGTCATCCAAAACAGCGAATGATGGAAATCGCACATTGATTTGTATGCACAATTGCAGTACAATCTCTTAAAATTATATTCTAATGCATGCCACCTGGACTTATAGCAGAGCGCCCCGGCTGGCTCTCAGCAGAGCACCCCCATCAGCTCTCAGCTCACATTAGGTGCCTCAGGTGGCAGTTAGGCACATAGACGTCTTTGCTAACCTAGCCCTTAGTCTCACAACAAGAAGAGGACATTCTCAAGACCTTTATTTCAAGCAACCTATGATTTCTTGCAAGACAGATGTTCCAAAATGGTTGGAGACGTGTTGGCAATGCACCTCCATTTACTGGTCTCCCTGCCAGCAGCAAAATGTACCCTCTCAAGTTTTAAGGGATGTGGTTGCTGGAAGGGCCTTCTTGATCTTCTCCATTGGTTGAACTATTTGTGTCGCTGACATGTTAAACTGTTGTGAGTAACAGTGCTATTTTTGTATGAAGGAGATTTATCCTCTGACTTCAGCTCCCACGTGCAAGGATGAGTTGCCCGAGAGATAGAAAGGATGTGGAGGCATTGGAGAGGGTCCAGCTGAGGGCAACCAAAATGATTAGGGACCTGGAGCAAATGATCTATGAGGAGAGGCTGAGGGATTTGGGCTAATTTAGTCTGCAGAAGCGAAGAGTGAGGGGGGATTTGATAGCAGCCTTCAACTTCCTCAAGAGAGGTTCTAAAGAGGATGGAAAAGGCTGTTCTCAGTAGTGATGGATGGTAGAACAAGGAGAAATGGTCTCAAGTTGCAGTGGGGGAGGTCTAGGTTGGACATTAGCGAAAACTGTTTTCCAAGGAGGGTGGTGAAGCACTGGAGTTCCCTAGGGAGGTGGTGGAATCTCCATCCCTAGAGGTTTTTTAAGTCTCGGCTTGACAAAGCCCTGGTTGGGATGATTTAGTTGGGATTGGTCCTGCCTTGGGCAGGGAGCTGGACTTGATGACCTCCTGAGGTCTCTTCCAGCCCTTGGATTCTATGCTGCACGAGCTGTTATGAGGCTGGGGGAGTGAACACAAGATGTTCAGCACAGTGGATTTAACTTCACTGCATCATACTTAAACAGACAAGGCTGTGGTTGGAGATGTAATTTACTTTCCTTCTGTTTGCTGGGTTTATTACCCCCTGCAGTGGATGATTTTATTGTTTTGTTGTATGTTGTGTTGTGTGTGTGTCCAATACAGTATCTGTACAGTACTGTTCATCAGAAACAGATCTTTGACTCATATTGATGATAAAGGAGGAATTAGACATGCAGCTCAGCTCTGAAGAGATGGTGCAGGCTTCCAATTGCTATGGAAGTCTGAAAAGATCATTTGTGTGAACATCGGATTATGTTTGTCAAAAGTTCCATTTACCTTTAGTTTATAGTTGGCCCAAAGAGGTAGCCACCAACCACATTCCCGCAGATATTTCTGGGTACTTCAGATAAGACATTGTAAGGTTCCCCTCTGTTCAGACTCTTGCCTTCTCTTACGCCGTCCTTTTCTCCTCGTTCCTCTTTCAACCTTAGTGGAGCGAACTCATTGACATTCTGGACTCCATTTAGACTGCAGTGAACTGAGAAAACACAGGTAAGGAGCAAACAATGTGTGACTGTGCAGCAGCTGAACTTTGTAATTATGGTGGAAGTCTAGTCATTAAGAGCATAAGTACCACGTTTAAACCAGCATAAACCTCTGCTGGTTTAAACGTGGTACTTAAATGTTGGCTACAGGCTGAGAACTGCTCTTTAGTTTTAATGAAATAGCTGTTTCAAGTGACATCATGTGTGGGGAAGCCAGCACCAAACCGATTAAGATGAAGCACAAGAATACCCACAAGTGCGTGGGTATCTCAAAGCAAGTGCAAGCTGGCATTCAGCCGAGGACCTGATATCGCTTGAGTGCTAGGCAATGAGATAAGAAATTGTGGCTAATGAGTTTAGAATGCCATACTCTGCCTTTATCTCACACCTTCCGTCTTCAAAGCCCTTCCCAGACATGAACTGATTAACCTTTGCATGTGTACCAGGTAAGGGTGGATAATGGGGCAGAGAGGTGAAGTGGCTTCCTCCAAGGGAGTCAGTAACGGCAGGGTGAGAATAAGGAGGAGACCTGTGGCACTTTAAAAGCTATAAACCAGCTGTTCTTTGCGGATCCAGGAGGTGCACAAGGAAAGGGAGGAGAACAGAGCTGCTGATGCCTCAGCACAGCCCAGGTTCAGGGAGCCCTGGTGTTGTGTATTGGGGGCAGAGGGAGAGAGACTGTTGATGCTGGAGCATACGAGTGCGCTATCTCTTTAAGAGAGCACTAAAGCTCAGGTATTCTGACACAAGTAACCGAAGGCGGCAGTGCACAGGGTGGCTTGGGAGCAGGCCCGCAGGAGGGACTGGGGGGTCACTCCGACATCAGCCTTCCCCCCCCCCCCCCCTCCGTCCCCGCTGCAGCAGATAGGAAGTTCCCAGTACACAGTGGACCGGGGTGTCTCAGTGGAGGATGGACAGGGGCAGGAACAGCTACAGCTATAGCAGCACACATGGAGCAGGGGCGGGAGGGGAGCCCCTGCTCCAGAGGAGTCAATTGATCATCCAGCTGCTCTCTGCAGCTTCTGTCTCCCCACTCTCATCCCCAGCACTGCTGCTCATATGAACAAAAGAACGGCCATATTGGGTCAGACCAAAGGCCCATCTAGCCCAGAATCCTGACTTCCAACAGTGGCCAATACCAGATGCCCCAGAGGGAGTGAACACAACAGGTAATCATCTCATGATCCCTCTCCTGTCATCCATTTCCAGACAAACAGAGGCCAGAGACACCATTCCTACCCATCCTGGCTAACAGCCGTTGATTGACCTAACCTCCATACATCTATTTAGCTCTTTTTTGAACCCTGTTAAAGTCCTAGTCTTCACCACCTCCTCTGGCCAGGAGTTCCAGTAAGAAAAACCTCTTTTTGTTTGTTTAAAACCTGATACCTATTAATTTCCTTTGGTGACCCCTAGTTCTTGTGTTATGGGAACAAGTAAATAACTTTTCCTTATTCACTTTTTCCATACCAATCATTATTTTCTAGACCTCTATCATATCCCCCCTTAGGTTACGTCTATACTATGATCTTCTTCCGCAAGAGGAAATGCAAATGGAGCACTCATTTGCATATGTCACGCTCTCATTTGCATTTCTTCTTCGGATGCCCAAATAAATCTGTTAGTCTGTAAGGATATGTCTACACTACCACCCTAGTTCGAACTAGGGTGGTTAATGTAGGCAACTGAAGTTGCAAATGAAGCCCGGGAAATTCAAATCCCAGGCTTCATTTGCAACTTCGGTTGCCTACATTAACCACCCTAGTTCGAACTAGGGTGGTAGTGTAGACATACCCGAAGATGCCACAGGCCTCCTCTTTGTACTTGCTGAAACAGACTAATATAGCTACCCCTCTGAAAATTGTCTTCATACAGATTCACTAACTTTCACAAATGCCCCTTCAGGAAGATACTTGAAGCCATGTCTACTCTAGGAAACTGTTTCAAAATAACTAAATTTGACTCAACTCCTAATTTTACAAAATTGAAATAGTGTTTCCCCACTATGGGGAAGCCTCAAAATTAATCTAAGGCAGGCTCTGTTCATGTGGATGTGCTACCTTGACTTAGAGCCCCAGGAAGCACTGGGGAGTAATTAGTTTGAATTATTCTGGGGAGTAATTAGTTGGAAATAGTGGCATCAGAGGAATATCTATACTGCTGGGCAAAAGTTGAATTGAACTATGCAACCTGAGCTACATCAATTGTGTACCTTAAATTGAAATAGCTTAATTTGGCTTTTGGAGCTGTGTAAATAGCAGGAAGTCCGAGTTAGAACACCCTTCCTTCGACTTCCCTTATTCCTCATAAAATGAGGGTTACAGGAGTTGGAGTAAGAAGTCCTTCAGCTGGACATTATTTTGACTTTATATCGAAATAATTGCTTGTGTGTAGACACAGGCTATGTTATTTGAGAATAATATCAGCTATTCTGAAATAATGCTGCTGTGTAGACATAGCCAGAATATCCACACTAACGCTATTTCGAAATAACTATTTCAAAATTAGTGTTATTCTTGAGAAAAGCGGAAATACAGATTTCTAAATAAGGAGCCCCTCATTTCAAAATAAAAGGTTTGGGAGTGTGGACACTAAGGGGGAATATTTCAAAATAAAGCCCTAGTATAGAGCAGGGCTGAAAGGTTTGAAGCTGAGAGGTCCAAGATCAAAGAAAACATTTCTGTGCATTCCACTTCTGTAAAATGGACTGATATCCTCCCCCACAAAGGGTACGTGGGGATTAATGTGATGCTGTTTGTAAAGCAGCGTGATAAAAAGAACTAATGTTATCCCTGTTAATGCTGTCTTTGTAGTCTTCCTCAAAACATGGCCCCTACACCTACTCTTTTATGGCAGCTTGTGAACGCCCTGCATCAGCCTGACGTAGAGTCACATGCTCACCTGGAACTGAAGTGAGTTTAATGGCTATCTTAGGCTGTGTCCAGACTCAGGGTTTTTTTCGGGAAAAGTAGCCTTTTTCTGAAAAAACTTCAACTGCGTCTAGACTGCAGCTGCGTTCTTTCAAAATTAAATCGAAAGAACGCGGCTTTTCTTTCGACGGCGGTAAACCTCATTTCACGAGGAAGAACGCCTTCTTTCGAAAGTGCTTCTTTCGAAAGAAGGCGTTCTTGAATGTAAATAGGGCTTCTTCGAAAGAGAGCATCCAGACTCACTGGGTGCTTTCTTTCGAAAAAGCGGCTTGCTCTTTCGAAAGTTCCGCGTGCAGTCTAGACGCTCTCTTTCGAAAGAGGCTCTTTCGAAAGTATCTTTCGAAAGAGGCTTGCAGTCTAGACATAGCCTAGATGGGGATCCTTCACTGCTCTCAGAGTAGAGCTGAAGAGCGGAGTCCCCATGGTAGTATGGGGGGTACAAAGCCAGGTTTAGATACCAAAAATTGTCTTCTCTGTCATGCCTTCTGGAAAGCTCTCAAACAGCAACATCTGCCACCCAGTGAAGACACAAACGAGAGCCAAGATTATTGACAGCTTCATAGCAGAGAAATGGTGAAATAACAAACTAATCTTGAAGGAGAGAGCCATTCTGCTATCCATGCTGTGACTAACAGGGCTCTTTGTACATGTGGACAAGGGGGTAAGATGTGGGTGGGGGAATTATTATTCCAAGGTGACAAGATTTTATTTCAAGATTTTCTGAGAAAGTGAGGGGAAGTTTCCAGCAGTTCCTGGAGTATAAATGCATGGAGTCCTCTGGTCAGCTTTATTTAGAAACCAAATAGGTGTGCAATGGTAAGTCACTTTATTTGTCCTGGCTGCAAACCCTGGAAAGCCCTTTAGCCTGGATAAAAAGAGAGCCAGTGTGCAAACAAGAAGTGAGAGGTACTGCTTAGTGAGCCTTCCTGCTAAAAATAGAACACAGCATTTTTCTCTGTACTTTATACTGATTCTGGATCCCTCCATAAATAACTCCTATAATAACAGGACTAAAGGACGACTCGTTTTTTAAAGTTACAGACTAACATGGCTACCCCTGTGAGACTTTAATAATAGGGTTGTTTTTGACACTGGCTGCCTAGCAATGTCTCTGCTTCATTGACAAGTTGTGTTTCTTGTGTTGGGTCTAAGACCTGAGTAGTAGACTGAGTGTGCAGGCAAACACAGGTCTTGCATTATGAAGAAGTGGGCATTTCAGCACACAAGGTTGATGCAGACTGAGGTAGGCAGCTGAGCGACATGCCAAGAGCCAAAGAACAAGTATTCAGCAGAGATATGGACTCTGCAAATGCATGTTCTGAGGGCTGGAGGGAGAGGGGTGCGTGGCAGGAAGCACAGGTAGCAGCAAGGCCATACAAGTAATGGCAGGTTATGTGCAGTGTCCTTTGACAAGATTATTATACAGAAGCCTGCAGTGGTACATGAAAACTCCCCCACCACATACACACCTGAGTAGCCATTGTGAGCAGTTGAAGAGAGAGAAGCAGCACCAATGAGGGCTACACGCTGACTCAGAAATGTGTGTGAGGGGAATCATAGAATCATAGAGCTGGAAGAGACCTCAGAAGGCCATCAAATGCAGCCCCCTGCCCAAGGCAGGACCAATCCCAACTAAATCAACCCGGCCAGGGCTTTGTCAAGCTGAGACTTAAACACTTCTAGGGATGGAGACTCCACTACTTCCCTAGGGAACCCATTCCAGTGCTTCACCACCCTCCTAGTGAAATAGTTTTCCCTAATATCCAACCTGGACCTCTCCCACAGCAACTTGAGACCATTGCTCCTGGTTCTGCCATCTGTCACTACTGAGAACAGCCTTTCTCCATCCTCTTAGGAACCTCCCTTCAGGAAGTTGAAGGCTGCTATGAAATCCCCTCTCACACTTCTCTTCTCCAGACTATACAAACCCAAATCCCTCAGCCTCTCCTCGTAGATCATATGCTCCAGCCCCCTAATCATTTTGGTTGCCCTGTGCTGGACCTTCTCCAATGCATCTTCATCCTTCCTGTAATTGGGGGCCCAGAACTGGACACAATACTCCAGATGTGGCCTCATCAGAGCCGAATAAAGAGGAATAATCACATCTCTGGATCTACTAGCAATGCTCCTCTTAATGCAACCTAATATGCCATTAGCCTTGTGGGCTACAAGGGCACACTGTTGACTCATATCCAGCTTCTCATCCACTGTAACCCCCAGGTCCTTTTCTGCAGAACTGCTACTTACCCAGTTGGTCACCAGTCTGTAACAATGCTTGGGATTCTTCCGTCCCAAGTGCAGGACTCTACACTTGTCCTTGTTGAACCTCATCAGATTTCTTGTGGCCCAATCCTCCAATTTCTCTAAGTCACTTTGGACTCTATCCCTGCCCTCCAGCTCAGTGTCATCCGCAAACTTGCTGAGGGTGCAATCCATCCCTTCATCCAGGTCATTAATAAAGATGTTGAACAAAACCAGTCCCAGAACCAAACCTTGGGGCACTCCGCTAGAAACCGACCGCCATCCTGACATCGAGCCATTGATCACTATCCACTAGGCCCGACCTTCCAGCCAGCTTTCTATCCATCTTACCGTCCATTTATCCAATCCACATTCCCTTAACTTGCTGGCAAGAATATTGTGGGAGACTGTATCAAAAGCCTTGCTAAAGTCAAGGTATATCACATCCCCTGACTTCCCCACGTCCACCGAGCCAGTTACCTCATCATAGAAGCTAATCAGATTGGTCAGGCATGACTTGCCCTTCATGAATCCATGCTGACTATTCCTGATCACTTCCCCTCTTCCAAGTACTTCAAAATAGATTCCTTAAGGATCCCTTCCATGATTTTTCCAGAAACCGAGGTAAGACTGACCGGCCTATAGTTCCTTGGATCGTCCTTCTTCCCTTTCTTAAAGATGGGCACTACATTTGCCTTTTTCCAGTCATCCGGGATCTCTCCCCAATCTCAATGACTTTTCAAAGATAATGGCCAAAGGCTCCTTAATGACATTTACCAAATCCCTTAGCACCCTCAGCTGTATTAAGTCCGGACTCAGGGATTTATGTACATTTAACTTTTTTAAATAGTTCCTAACCTATTCTTTCCCCACCAAGGGCTGTCCACCTTCGTTCCATATTGCGTCACTTAGCGCATTAGTCTGGGAGCTGACTTTGTCCATGAAGACAGAGGCAAAGAAAGCGTTAAGGACTTCAGCTTTCCCCACATCATCTGTCACTAGGTTAACACCCTCATCCAGTAGGGGCCCCACAGCTTCCCTTATCACCTTCTTCTTGCTAACATGCCTGTAGAAACCTTTCTTGTTATTCTTCACATCTCTAGTCATCTGTCCAAGTTTTCACTTTTTGTAAGCTCCCTTTTTGTGCTAAAGTTCACCAAAGATTTCCCCGGTAAGACAATCAGGTCTCCTACCATATTTGCTTCTCTTGCTATGCATTGGAATGGTTTCTTTCTGTGCCTTTAATAAGGGTTCCTTAAAATACTGCCAACTCTTCTGTGCTCCTTCCCCTTCATGTTAGCTTCCCAGGGGATTCTGCCCATCAGGTCTCTGAGGGAGTCGAAGTCTGGTTTTCTGAAGTCCAAGGTGTGTATTTTACTACTCTCTTTTCTTCCTTTGGTCTGGATCCTGAAATCTACCATCTCATGATCACTGCTTCCCAGGTTGTCACCTACCTCTACTTCCCCTATTAGTTCCTCCCTGTTTGTGAGCAGCAGGTCAAGCTGTGCGCGGCTCCTGGTTGGATCCTTCAGCACTTGTACCAAGAAGTTATCCTCAACATTCTCCACAAACTTCCTGGATTGTCTGTGTGCTGCCATATTGGTCTCCCAACAGATGTCAGGGTGATTAAAGTCCCCCATGAGAACCAGGGCCTGTGATCTGGAAACTTCTCTCAGTTGTCCGAAGAAAGCCTCATCTACCTCATCCACCTGATTCAGCCTGTAGCAGACACCAACCACAACAACACTGCTGTTGCTTACACCTCTAAAGTTGACCCATAGACTCTCAACAGGCTTTTCTCCCTCTATATACTGGAGTTCTGAGCAATCATAGTGCTCTCTTACATACAGTGCAACTCCTCCTCCTTTTCTCCCCTGCCTGTTCTTCCTGAACAGTTTATACCCTTCCATGACAGCGCTCCAGTCATGCAAGTCATCCCACCAAGTCTCTGTTATCCCAATCAAATCATAGTTCTTGGACTGGGCCAGGGCCTCCAATTCTTCCTGTTTGTTACCCAGGCTTTTCGCATTGGTGTACAAACACCTTAGATAACCAGTTGATCACCCTACCATCTCATTTTGAATCAGGGGTCCTCCTTTGTTGCTCATTTCTCTTTGCATTTCTTCCCGGTATCTGATTTCCCCACTCCCCTCAGGGTTTTGGTCACCGTCCCCCAACAAACCTAGTTTGAAGTTCTTCTCACTAGGTTTGCAAGCCTGCCCGCGAAGATGCTCCTTCTTCTCTTTGTTACGTGGATCCCATCTCTTCCTAATAATCCTTTTGCCTGGAACAGAGTCCCATGGTCGAAGAAACCAAAGTCCTCTCTGCGACACCACCTGCACAACCAAGCATTTACTTCCTCAATTCGACAATCCCTATCCACTCCTTTCCCTTCAACAGGGAGGATGGACGAGAACACCACTTGCACCCCAAAATCTTTTATCCTTCTTCCCAACTCTACATAATCCGCAGTAACCCAACTTCTTCTTTTGGGGGTGGTGGTCGTGGAACGCCCATCCCTAGGACTATACATCGCATGCCTTCCAGTAGAAGTGGTTCCCTTCCAATTTCTTCCTTGTGAGGTCCCTTCCAAAGCATTCACCATCACAGAGCCTGTGGAGAGAGCCTGAAAGCGATTACTTACCTCTGCAGGAATGGGGGATTCCTGTGCTGGCCTTTTTTTCCTTCGAGAAGTTACTTGCTGCCAGTTCTCTTCCTCATTCTGTACTGCCTTCTTTGGCTCTTCCACGTGCCTTGCTTGCAGGATTAAACACTGCCTTCTATCAAGGAAATCTTCATCCTCTCTGATCAAGCGTAGGGTCGACACTGGGGCCTCCAGTCCTCTATTTTTTTCCTCCAAAATGGTGACCAGCTTGCACTTAGTGTAGATGAAATCCCTTCTTTCTTCCAGAGGAAGACAAACATGGCACATGCTGTGCAGGTAACAATAGCAGACCTATCACTATCCATAACTGCTATCCTAAAAAAGGGTTTAAAGGAAAGGCAAGAGTACCTCGCCCCCTTCTCAACTCCCTCTCTAAACTCCCTGTTTGCAATCACCTGTTCGCAAGCTCCCTGGTCGCTGACTCACTCCTTTATAAAGCCCTGGATTGCGTGATAGTCCTTCCCCCTACCAAGGCTCAGCCAATCAGCAGTGGCTTCTAGATTTCAAACTTTAATTAGAAGCCAACCGTTTCCAGCTGCCAGTTACAGCACACACTCCGTGCTGGTGGTGGGAGGAGACAGAGAAAAAAAACCCAACAGTATCACTAACCAGTGCCCCAACATGGCCTACGAGGAGCACAGGATCCTAGACAACAGGCAGGCCTGTTCCCATCAGCTTTCTTCATGGTATTGGCTCATGTATGTCCAAGAGCCATGTTCAGACTGAGCTGTCTCCCAATGGAGCTGAAGTTTTAAGGCAGTTACAGCGTGACCCTGCATGATGAAGAATGGTGGCTCAAGGCTGCACTCACAATCCTCCTCTTGCAAGATTCTGGATTTCCATTCTGGATGTTGCCACTGACTCTTGATGCCTGCCTTGATTTCCCCTCTGTAGAGATAATGCCCACTGGGGCAATGTATTTCCCTCTATGCAGCTGGCCAGTACCAATAGCCTAGGCAAAGGAATTGGGTGGAACAATGGCAATAACTTCACTGCCCCATTCTATCCTTTCCCTGGTCAGTTTGTGCTAATAAAGCAGAGGGATTGATGATACCCAGTCCTTTCTTAGAGGGAGCAGTCTCCTGGTGTCATCTCCTCTAGTATTACCAGACAATGGATGGGTACAATCTGACCCCAGATAACCCTGACTTCTCTTGGCGGGTCTGGAATGTTGTGAAAAGTCTTGTGTTCTGACTGCTTTATGTTTTCCAAATTCCCATAATCATATGCTCAAATAAAAAAAGGAAAAACCAAGGAATATTGCTAATGATATTCTATGCATCTCTTCGTCTACTGCAAAACCAAAGTAAAGAACTAAGCAGCCTGTCTGTGACTGCAAACAAAGTACTCTACAGCTTTCTCCAAAATATCTTTGTCTGGTGTGACTCGCCAGGGTCAGCTGCCTTCATCTGAGCGAATGGTGTATTTTAAAATGGAACTAGACATATAGCTGTTAACCCTTATCCAACTCCAGCCTAGCTCATAGATTAGTCTTTTCGATTGAGATTGATAACATAGGAACCGGGGCTTTAATCACTACTGGGTGATTAAAATAGTTTATCCAAATGCCAGACTTGTAGAATAGTTTCCACGGGTGTAGAATTTTGAAGCAAGCTGTGGTCCAGCAGCACAATTCATGGGCATTTTGTTAGCTATAGGGTGAGATTTGAAAAGCTTGTTTTAATTTGGCTGTTTAACAGGGTTGGCTCTAAAAACTAGCATGAAAGATACTACTGTCATAGCCTTTAATCTCTTAAAGGTGACCAGCAAAAGAGGGGGAGAGAAGAAATTAAGTTTATGCTTTTTTTCCTGTCTGAAGGCCTAAAATACGTCTAGTTTTTACAAAACGTTTTTTATGGACTGCTCTCATAAAACTTAGTCTGTTTATTTTCTATCATTAGACTTTTCAGACCAAAGCAATTTAGACAGGCTAAATGTTCTGGCCTGAGCTCCTTCAGGGAAAGGATTGTGTTGGCTAGTGCAGGTGTTGGGTTGAAGCAGCCTTTGGAATGGTGCTGCAGCTTCTCTATAGAGGATTCTTTCTCTTGCCATCCCCTGCACCTCTTGCAGCAATGGTGGCACCTTGGTACGAGTTCTGCCACCAGGCCACTCTCATCAAGGACACTGGTCCAGCAGTCTTCAACTGACAGTGCAGCCTGTAACGAAAAGAACATTATCAGGCAATATGCGGCAATTACACCAGACTAAACTGGCAGCCCTTGTAAATATTACCGGATAACCTTTGTCCGGGAGTAACGCGCTTTCCATTTTGGTGTTTCCTGGAGCAGTATGTAATGAGCCAATGGATGAAGGGATACATGGAGACAAGATCGGGATCCGACTCTACTATGATAAAACCACAGATCGCTGCAAACCATTTGCATACAGAGGTGCCGGTGGCAACGGGAATCGCTTTTTCACAGACAGGCAGTGTATGAAGAGATGCTCTACGTTAGCTGAGCAAATCTATCCAGATGATGGTAAGTCAGACCGGCTTGTATTTTGACTTTTCCATTCTCGATGTAGCTTCTTCCAGTTTTAGAGGTGGCGAGGTCATGAGAAGAATCCGGGGCTGTTTTGTTGCTATGGAAAGTGGTGGCTGCTTAGAATCATACAGAAGCTGCAGTTTGACCATCAACATTTGACCATTGCCACAGTGGGCTGAAAGCCCTGAGAAGGTGGGTAATAGAGGAGCTGGCCAGTTGGTAGCGGGAGGTTTGTGGGCATTGATAAGAGTCGGGCCCCTCACTTTTATAGCCTAACATTTACTAACATCATTTGGACCTGATGATGAGACTGAAGTCACTGGAATGCCTTCCGTGTTGCAGGGTGCCATCCTATGTACAGGCTGTAAGGAAGGTGAGACACAAAAGCAAAGCCAGGGACTGATAGTTGAGTATCGGTAGTCTTGTGTATTTCCTGAAACAAAATAACCTTTGCTTTGTTCTCTGCAGCCAGCTAGAAGAGGAGGCCCTTCTTGGTCACTGAGATTCCTGCAATATTGACCCTTAGTCGAATTGTGTAGGACTTAGAACGAGAGACAGTGCATAGTTAAAATCTGTTAAAATGTCCTGAAGATAGTTTCACTGGAAACTATAATACCGTATTTTCCGGCGTATAAGGAGACTGGGTGTATAAGACGACCCCCTAATTTTTTAGTTAAAAGATAGGGTTTCGTCTTATACCCCAGTGCCCCTGCGCCTCCTTTGCTCCCAGTGTCCCTGGTCTGCTGGAGACGGTCCCCAGCAGACCAGGGACACCGGGAGCAACGCCTCTGAGGACGCCCTGACGGCGGGACAGCCCCGGCGCGCCTGGGCTGCCCCGCCGCCGGAGCCCCTCCGCGGCTTTGCAAAGCCTCGGGGGAAGCCGGCGGCGGGGCATCCCAGGCGCGCCTGAGCTGCCCTGCCGCCGGCTTCCCCCAAGGCTTTGCAAAGCCGCATATCCGGCGTATAAGACAACCCCCGATTTTGGGGGAATGTTTTTTAACATCAAAAGTCGTCTTATACGCCGGAATATACGGTAAGTCTGGTACCTCAGAGCTGGCTAGCATAAAGTGCTGCGTGTCTTATTGGACAGTTTGGGGATCTCCCCTTTACAGTTGTAGAAAAACTCCTCTGTTTAGCTCTTCAGAATTATGAGATTTTGCACTTTAAATGTGTAACTGGTGTCAAAGTGAAATATTGCCCACCTGAAATAGGAAACACTACCCTCGCTCTTCTACCTTATTACATAAATTGTTGAACATTTAATGGACATCTCCCTTTCACTGATAAAGGGGACAAACATCTTAGGAGTTCCCTCTGTATAAACTTTATGCCTAGTGGGGTGGATTAATTTGAGGTTTTGGTGGTATTGTGGCTGTGCACCAAGGTGCTATGTCAAGTCCCTGTGATTGAGCCTTCCCAGACTGAATTGTTCTCAGTATTTGAGTGGCTCTGCTGTGGGCTGTGATCCCCAACTATCTGCCTTGGCTGCGGGGAGACCAGAGGTACGTAAGCAGACTCAGTGGTATAAAACAACCCATCAATGACAGTCCCAAGGGGATTTCTGTGACTCAACTTGTCACAGCCCTCAATTGCCAGACAGCGCAAGCCTCATTTCAGCCCATCCTAAGCTAAGGGATGCACAGGCTTGTGTTAGCCTTGTGTACAGTGAGTAATGCTTGCTCACAACTGTAGAGTAGAAACTGACCAGGACAAAAGTGTTCTGAGCCACCAAACCTGTTTGTAGAGCAGATTGGCACTAGGATCAGATGTATGCAGGTGACAGCGGAAAGTTATTTAAACAAAACTAGAACTGAGTACGTGCAGAACAGACACAGATGCCTTGGAGTTTTCAACAAACAGTGAAGCAGAAATATCATACAGAGTATTTTGGCTACAAACATACCTGTTTAATATAGAGGGGAAATGATACAATCTGTGTATGGTTACAATTTACAGACACTGAAATAGCTGCCAGGATTCTACCTGCTGTGTACTGTACAAACAGAAATTAGAGCTGGAAAAGACCCATTCGTTCACCCTGTCCATGTCACTGCCAGTGCAGTGTGGTTCCTGACAGGATGTTTCCTAGTGCTTGGCTTGGGACATTATATAAGTAGATTGGACCAAGTTTCATCCATCACTTCCTCTCAAAATCTCTTCCATAGCCCAATAGGTCTTACTGGTCACAGGACACTTGATTTTTCCCCCCTGAGACTTAGCCTAAATTTCCCCTTTGTTGTCCCATTCCATTCTTTCTACTTCTAACCCTCTAAATGCCTGAGTATATACTACTGGCAAGTAAGTAATTTGTAACTCATTTTTTGTTGAATTTTGCAAATAGGTTATGAAGTGCTCAAAGCTATTTCACGTAAAGTTCATAAGCAGGGGCGGCCCGTGAGTATAGGCCAACTTGTCCATCGCCTAGGGCGCCGCCTTCAACGGGGTGCCCGGGGTACCCAATGATGACGTCATGCCATTGACAGCCGTGCAGGCGGGGGCACCGATCACGCGTTCCATCTGGGGCGCCAGCTGCCGCAGCCCACCTTCAGCCACCCCTGTTCATAAGCTATTCATGGAGGAAGGAAAATCTAAAACTCAGAAGTAATTCGAGATCAATATTTTCAGTTCAGAAGTTTGTGCTTTGTGTTTTGCCCCATGTGACTAAGGCTTTGTATACACTGGCAATTGAGCAACAAAGCTTTTGGCGTTCACGGGTGTTTAACCTTCCCTCCACAACAAAAGCTAGTGTAAACAGCGCAGGATCCACAAAGCAAACACTGCGCGTAAGGGATGGATGCTTTTTGGTTGGCAAAAGTGGAAGCAAACAGTGTTTACACTGCCTGACTTTTAGCAATGTGTATGTCTACTCTACCAAGTTTTGTCAACAAGACTTATGTCAACATCCTAAGGTCGACAAACCAAAAATTGCCAGAAAGTGTTCTTGCTTCCTTCCTGTGTTGACAGATCATCTCCACATCATCAACGGTGTAAGCAGTGCACTGGGTATGTGTCCCGCAGTACAGTGTCGTGGCACGGCAGGGCTCCTCATTGCACATCACGGGGTTCCTCCGGAGTTCTCCCACAGCCTCCTCAGCTGCGAGCAATGGTATTATGAGTAGCTCTGTGAGCGCTCTGTGCTGAGGAATAGGTGAACGGGGTGGGGCTGAGCCAGCCCTTAGCACTGCCCAGAGAGCGCCATGCCTTCCCTAGGCAGCCCTCAGTGCTGCCTCTAGTGCACTGCATTGTGCTTCTGCAGCCATTTAGAGGGTCCAGGGCTCTAGTCATTGCCACTGGGAGCTCCGGGCCCTTTTGTATTACTGGGCCCTGGGGCATTTTCCCCCATTGTCCCCTCCCCACCCCCCATCCGCAGGCCTCGTTTCAGTCAAATGGACAGTGCAGGGTTCCACTTCAGCAGGGGGTTTGTGAGAACTTGGAATCCTTCTCTCTATCCTTCCCCAGCGTACTTTATGTAAAATGAGTCGGATTTGTTTGTTTAATACACCCAAGCTTACTTAACTAGCCCTCTCCAAAAACTTTAGGCCAGATGTGCTCAGAATGCTGTAGTCAGAGTGGAATGAAATCAGTTGTGCTAGATTAACAGTGTTTTGTTTTGACCAATTAAAGGATGTAATAAATACTCCTGAGCAATCAATAGTGTTAGAAGCAGGAGTACACAACCATGGCTATACTTGCAAGACCGTGTTTGAAGAGACTTTCACATGGAATTTACAGAAGCAGTTACTGTAAGAAGTGTTAGTAAAGACAGTTAAAGGAAATAATGCTCTTGGATGTCACTCACATTAGGGCACAGATGAAGATGGGCACTTTAACAACTGATTAGACTGGAATGTGAAACTGCAAAACAGAGGAGGACTTTCAGTTTAAAAGAATTCCTTGCCTGTTATGAATAATAATTTTGGCAATTTAAACTGAAGACTTTTTAGAAATGCATATTGCTTACTCCATTTACTCTTTTTCTATTTTCTTTAAACAAACTGAATGAAATATATAGTCACTTTCACTTTTGTTAATATTCTACAGCATTGTGCTAATGCATGGCAGTGAAAATGAAGCAAGGTTTGGGTTGCAAACACCATAAGGAAAATGCTCTATTTCTGCAAAAATGGTTCCACTGGAATGCTTAAAATCATTTTATTGTAAAATCTAGAATACAGGCCCAGATAGACAAGGCCTTTTGGGAGATCTTATGAATGTCTGTCTAGCATTTAATTTTTTCCTCCAAGCACTTTTTCTGTAGCTGGAAAAGAGATTGTATTTCCTCGGCTTGTCTACTGTACACAGAGCTCCACTACTGCAAATGTCTACTGCAGCTGTGAGTACTGCTTCTACCAGAATGTGCTCTATGGGATCGGTGTCTTTGAATTTAGCTGCTTTCCATCAGAGCTCAAGTGTGAAATAAAATTGTGCTGCTCATTTTTACAACTATAATTTTTGACACTGTCCTGCAAGTTACATGGTTGCACGGAAGCGTTTCTTATATGAAGTTTTGAGAGTAAATATTTCTTTGCTATCCTGGTTGTGCTGTGTGGAAGTGTGAGAATGAATGTGTTTGCCTCCGAGGGAGGCATCCAATTTTCTGGGCTCACCCAAGTCACAAAGATTTCAAAGTAGCCTTTAGAAATATCCATTCCAGGGATTGTATTTTGAAAGGTGTGCTCAGAAATGATGAAATGACATATGTTTCAAGTTATCTCAAAGTTTTAAGGTTTTGTCAAGGTCAGGAGCAAGCTGTCTCTCTGGGCAAAACACAAACCATGAGAAAGGTCAAGTTTCTTCTAAGAGTGAATTATCATCCCATTGTGCCTTGAGTAACCCTCAGTCACCAATATGAAGGAGGAGAAAATAACCTTTCAGTGTGGTTTAAAATGAACAAATAGAACCAGATCCTCAGCTAGTGGAAATTAATGTATAGCTCTATCAAAGTTTATACCATCTGAGGACCTGGCTCAGAATTCCAACTCTGCCATGCTGGACCATGTTGGCAGAACACTGAATCCCACCCTTTCTATAGAATCACAGATGGATCCTGTACATAATAAGCAATTTTCATCAAGTAAATCCAATCAGTGTTGTGTCCAGTTCTGGGCACCACATTTCAAGAAAGATGTGGAGAAACTGGAGAAGGTCCAGAGAAGAGCAACAGAAATGATTAAAGGCCTAGAAAACATGATTTATGAGGGAAGACTGAAAGAATTGGACTTGTTTAGTTTGGAAAAGAGAAGATGGAGAGAGGACATGATAGCAGTTTTCAAGTACTTAAAATGGTGTCACAAGGAGGGGGAAAATGTTCTCTTTGGCATCTGATGATACAACAAGAAACAATGGGCTTAAACTGCAGCAAGGGAGGTTTAGGTTGGACATTAGGAAAACCTTCCTAATGGTCAGGGTGGTTAAACACTGGAATAAATTGCCTAGGGAGGTTGTGGAATCTCCATCACTGGAGATATTTAAGAGCAAGTTTGATAGACATCTATCAGGAATGATCTAGATGGTACTTGGTCCTGCTGTGAGGGCAGGGGACTGGATTTGATCTCTCAAGGTCCCTTCCAGTTCTAATATTCTGTGATTCTATGGTTATCACACATGCAATTTTTTACTGAAACCTGTTTTGAGGATAGGAAAAGCTTGTGATGTATAATATTGCAGTTTAAAAAAGCTGTTCTAAACAATTTGTTTGCAATAGCACCAAGAAATCTTTAAGTACATTAGGCTTAGATTCTTAACCAGGGATAGACATTGTGAATTGGGCATGTCACTTAGCATTCTCACCCTTTCTTAAACTATGCAATGCTACTGTCTTTACCTGAAGGAAAATAGCTCCCTTCCCCTCCCCCATACATTGTTATATTTTAAAATTTCACCTAGAACTCTCAGCTGAGATTGGGGGACTGCTATCTAAACATGAGATAGTTCTTACTCCCAACTTAAAATTTAAATAGACAAGAATACTCCCTAGTACAATGACCTGCCCAAAGTCACACCAGATCAGCAGAGTCAGGAACCAAACCCAGATTTCTTAGGTCACTGTCCTAGCTACTATGCCACATTGCTGCATATGCGCAACAGGTCTAGACCAGTAAATGAGACTTTTAAGTCTCACACTACATCATGGAATTGGTTCCTACTAACTCACAAGACTAAACTTATGCCCTTCGTTACCTGTGCAACCTCATTGAACCAAAGCGTGTAACTGAGTAGACTTTGGCCCATTATACACCTACATTTAAGATAATCAAATCTGTTGTGTATCTACTTTAAGTATATCTATGATAAGTAACCCTGGCTTTCTTATAGATAACAAACCAGTCTGCCAGAGCCCATATTTGATATTCTCCCAGAGAAGAAATGCACAGCCCCTCCATAAAAATATTTGGGGATAAGATTGACCGAGGAATGTATTCTAGTTAAGGGGCTTTATTGTTGCATATGTTGGCCAGTAGTTAGTAAAAACTGAGCATATCACATTGAATTCAGACTTTTTGTGTGTGAATTCTTTTATTTTAAATTATGATGCTAAGCAGATCAGAAAGAAAGAAAACAAATTTGTCTGATTCAAAGAGTTGCAGAAGAACTAGGGGTCATCACATGAAATTAATAGGCAGATTTAAATCAAACAAAAGGAAGCACTTTTTCACACAACGTGTAGTCAGCCTTTGGAACACCTTGCCAGAGGATGTTGTGAAGGCCAAGACTATAAAAGGGTTAAAAAAGGAACTAGATCAATTCATGGAAGATAGGTCCATCAATGGCATTAGCTGGGATAATGTTCCAAGCCTCTGTTTGTCAGAAGCTGGGAATGAGAAACAGGAAATAAATCATTTGGTGAGGTGATTCTCTGTTCTGTTCATTCCCTCTGGGGCACCTGGCATTGACCACCATCAGAAGACAGGATAATGGGCTAGATACACCTTTGGCCTGATCCAATAGGGCTGTTCCTATGATTTACAGTATCTCCTATGTTCTGATTTTAACTTTTTGTTCTCTATACAGACCGTGTTTGCCTCTTGGAGAAGGATCTTGGACATTGTAAAGGAACGTACTTGTTGTGGTATTTTGATCATACGCTGAAGAAGTGTAGGACCTTCATTTATGGAGGTTGTGCAGGAAATGGAAACAGATTTGTTAATGAGACAACCTGTTGCCAAAAGTGTGCTCAGGGTATGTACAAGTGCATTCTGTGGTACCTGATAGAGATTTGGGTATCTACTATCCACTGCCCTGAGTAGATATGACTTGCTGTAGGCAAAGCAAGTAGCACTGCCAATTGCTAAGACTGCCTACTATGTTCCATTATAAAACTCCATTTTCAGATGTTGATAACTTAGACCAGTGGTCCCCAACGCGGTGCCCGCAGGCGCCATAGCACCCACCGGGGCATTTGTGTGCGCCCACCGACAACCTGGGCCGGTCCCACCCCCGGCACACGGCGAACTGGAGGCGCCGGCCCCAGGCGCGCGACATGCACCGGCGCCTGGTGCGCGGCACTCGGGCGGCCCCAGCCCCGGGGCACATGCGGGTGTGCGGCACCGGTGCCGGCCCCAGGTACGCGGCTCGGGCGCCGGCCCTGGGCCCACGGCACAAAGCGCTCGGGCGGCTCCAGCCCCGGCGCACATGCCGGCGCCAGGTGCAAGGGCATCCCTGCCCCTGGCGTGCCCCAGGATGCGCGGCCCCGCCCCCAGGTGCCCGGCGCATGGGTGGCCCCATCCCCCGGGCGCCCGGTGCGTGAGTGGCCCCGCCTCCAGGCGCCCGGGAGCCTCTAAAGGTTGGGGACCACTGACTTAGACAAACTTTAACTGTTTAGGCTGAAATTGTACATCGTAGGTGTCATTCAGTACTGCTTGATACGGTGACCCAAGGCAAAGAATTAATTTAATCATTTTTATGACATTCATATCTATCATTTCTGAGTGCTTCACAAATACAAACAAACTTAGCTTCACACCTCCCCCCCATTGTGATATAGAAAAATATTCTCCACATTGTACAGATTGAAAACTGAGGTACAGAGAGAGATGAAGGCCAAAATTGTCAAGGGTCTTTTCATTTTGGATGCTCAGTTTGAGATGCCTAGAACCTGATTTAGTCAGAGTACAGTTGCAATTGTGAGTGCTTGGCTCTTCTGCAAATCAGATCTCAGATGTCTCAAGTTGGGCATCTATAAATAAAAATCTAAGTGGCCATCTATGAAAGCTTTTGGTTTACGTGACTTGTCCAGCATCACATAGACATCTGTGCCAGAGGCAGGGATAGAATCTACTTCTCCAGGGTAGCATTCAACTGCCATAAGCAAGTGACTCCCATTTTTCTTCCTGCTGTCCTCTAATTTCCAACTTCTACAGCAATAAGGCCAATAGTCTTATACACAATAGCAAAATTTCCTATGCAGTCTTGATTTATTGAGCAAAATTAATCCTATCCATTGAATGAGGCAGAACTCCTGTGGAATATGGCATGAAGTGATGTAATTAAAACTGTATTATAATGGATATGCACAGGAATCTGAATTAACGTTTTTTTGAGTGCCTGACTTTACAACCGTAGGGTATGTCTACACAGCAGAGAACAATCGAAGCTGCCATTCTCGATCTTCCAGGGTTTGAATTGGCGGGTCTAGTTAAGACAGCTAATTCAAACTGAGAAGGGTGCTTCAGTCAATGCTGGTAGTCCGGCTTCTACAAGGAGTAAGGGAAGTCTGTCAGGCCCAACAGGTAGTGATCAACGGCTTAATGTCAGGTTAGTGGTCGGTTTCTAGCAGAGTGACCCAAGGATAAGTTCTTGGACCAGTTTTGTTCAACATCTTTATTTATGACCTGGATAAGGGGATGGATTGCACCCTCAGCAAGTTTGCAGATGACACTAAGGTGGAGGAGAGGTAGATACACTGGAGGGCAGGGATAGGGTCCAGAGTGACCTGGACAGATTAGAAGATTGGGCCAAAAGAAATCTGATAAGGTTCAACAAGGACAAGTGCAGAGTCCAGCACTTGGGATGGAAGAATCCCAAGTATTGTTACAGGCTGGGGACCTAGTGGCTAAGTAGCAGTTCTGCAGAAAAGGACCTGGGGATTACAGTGGATGAGAAGCTGGATATGAGTCAACAGTGTGCCCTTGTAGCCCACAAGGCTAATGGCAAATTGGGGTGCATTAGGAGGAGCATTGCCAGAAGATCCAGAGAAGTGATTATTCCCCTTTATTCTCCTCTGGTGAGACCACAACTAAAATATTGTGTCCAGTTCTGGGCCACCCACTATAGAAAGGATGTGGACACATTGGAGAGGGTCCAGTGGCGGGTGACCAAAATGATTAGGGTGCTACAGCACATGACCTGTGAGGAGAGACTAAAGGATTTGGGTTTGTATAGTCTGGAGAAGAGAAGAGTGAGGGGGGATTTGAGAGCAGCCTTCAATTTCCTGAAGGGAGGTTCCAAATAGGATGGAGAAAGGCTGTTCACAGTAATGACAGATGGCAGAACAAGGAGCAATGGTCTAAAGTTGCAGTGGGAGAGGTCCAGGTTGGATATTAGGAAAAACTATTTCACTAGGAGGGTGGTGAAGCAGTGGAATGGGTTACCTAGGGAGGTGGTGGAATCTCCATCCTTAGAGGTGTTTAAGTGTCAGCTTGACAAAGCTCTGGTTGGGTTGATTTAGTTGGGATTGGTTCTGCCTTGGACAGGGGGCTGGACTTGACGACCTCCTGAGATCTCTTCCAGCTTTATGATTCCATGATTCTAAGTAGAAGGGAGAGTTCCTGCAGTGTGGACAGTACCAAAAGTCAAGTTAACATTCTTCAACTTCAGCTACACAATTAACATAGCTGAAGTTGCATGTCTTAATTCGACCTTGTACTATAGTGTAGACATACCCTTAATGTCCTTCTATTTGTTTTATATGGAAGTATTAGAGAACTGACACTTTGACTGACCTCAGGTGGTCATTCTTGGAACTGCCTAAGCAATAAATAACACTAGCACCAGAATGTGGCTTATTATTGTGGCTGCTGCATATCTTCTTCTTACTATATATTTTAGAAATGTGCATCTATCTGTCTGTCCATCTGTGAGCCAGTTTGATCAAGAGCTCCTCCTAAATGGTAAGAGCTAGGACCACCAAATTTGGCATGCAGCTTCCTTTTCTCATAATATAAAGCAAGGTCAGGGTTTGGTGGTGCTAGGATAATGAGATGTGCATGGAATTTGATTGTTTATCATAAAGTGGAAAGGGAGGAGTCTAGCAGTACGGAATTACACTGCAGAATGACCACATCGGGGCAGCAAGAGGGCCAGTGATGGGGACCAGAACAGCTATAAACCCATTGAGCCAGTAGGGGGTGAGGGGAGGAAAGAACAGCTATCTACTATTTATTTCAGTGAGTGTATCTGTTTGTGTCTGTTTGTCTGTATGCACCTCTTCCTCAGCTGTGTCCACTGAAACAGCAGTGGCCATGGACAAGCACCTGGCCCTAACTTGCAGTGAGGGAGGAGGGGGCGGGTGAGGTTGTCCTTTTTCCCCAGGGCATCCTGCATAGTGAACGGTTCATACCCAGCCCCATCCAGAACAATGATTTAAATGAAGAAAAACAAAACTTATTAGAGTTAAGGACACAAGGAATGCCTGGTAAATCTTCTAGTCCCTGATGTAGAATGATGAGGCTCCTATTATTGCCAAAGTTACCTGTGCTTCTCCCAAATGTAGTCATCCCCTCGTTCAAATTGCTGAAAAACACAATAGACACAAACTATCATGAAGCTCACCTTTGTATATTTTGCTTCTTTTAGTGTAAATACTCTGAATATGCAGAGTGCTACCAAATTGGGGCCAATTGCTGGCCTCGGATATTCATGGATGGCTTCTGTTGAAGTTTATGGTAGCTGCCTGCACGTATGCTAAAGCAGAAAATTATGCATAGGTCTTTAATTATGGTAGGAGTTGTGTTGTGCTGTGCTCTGCTCAGCAGATGTTTTTAAGCTGTAGCATTGATTCTTAGGGTTACATTGTAAAGAAACATTGATCCCTGTGCAAGCCTATTGCATAGCCCCCATATAATTTTCTTTAGCCATCATTTTAATTAGATTGTTGCTTTTAAAATGTTACCTTACAGTCTAAGTAAGGCTAGTAGGATCCAGTTCTAAATCAAATAGTATGTATTACAGAAGGTTTGCATGTGTTTTTTGTATAAAACACCTGAATTCCTTGCCCGCATCAATCTAACTAACCTTTCTTGTCAGATTCTCTCCAGCAATCCAAATTTTATTCATCCATTGGCAAGTTATTTGTAAAGCTTCCTTCTCCTTCCGAATATTCAACGTGGATATTTTCCAGGCAAAGAGGTTGCATTATGAGCATACCCAGTGTGCAACATTAATATTGTCCTTTTGCAATTTCATGTATTTGATCACTTGTGAGAGCACCACTGCTCTTTGCTGGGTGGAATCAAACTTGCTCAAGCATTTGCAACTTACCTTGACCACTAGAGCAGGGGTGGGCAGTAATTTCTGATGGGAGTCCCCTCCAAGATTTTGGTAAATTGTCAAGGGCTGCACTTTTCTAGAGAGAGGGTATAGGATCTGGGATGGAAGTTGGGTGCAGAGGGAGTTTGGGGTAGAGGACTGGGGTGCAGGAGATGGTGTGGGGTCTGAGAGGGAGCTTGGGTGAAGGAGGGGGCTGTGCCCTGAGGAATAGAATTGGGGTCGAGGGTCTGGGAGGGGATTTGGGTGCAGGAGAAGATTCTGGCCTGGGGAGGAGAGTCAGAGGTGGGTGGGGTGCCAGAGACAGGCTCTGGCTAGGAGGCATTTACCTAAGCAGCTCCCAGACAGCAGCACTCTCAGGCAGGTTTCCCTGCCTGATAGCACCCCCAGAGCACTTTGTTGCAGGTGGCTCTCTGTGCTGTGGTGTGTGTGTTCACAAATTGCTCCCACCCCCAACAAAACCTCTCTGCTTCTATTAGCTGGAAACTGGCCAATGGGAGCTGAGAAATTGTGCTGCACCCATCCACTCTCTGCAAAATCTCTCAGGTCCCATTGGCCGGTTTCGCCTCCCTTTCCCACAGTGCAGAGAGCCACAGGGATGGGCCATGGGCTGGATTAAAAGGATTGGAGGGCCAAATCCTGCCTGCAGGGCTGTCTCTTGCCCATCCCTGGACTAGAGACTGTTCTACAAGCTCAGTCTGGCTACATTTGAGCTGATGAAGAAACTTCTTTAGCTTTTCTGTTTTATTAATAAAAACCATGTTTCAGGAAAGCACATAAGCAACTGGATAAAGGTGAGCAAGTGCTTTAATGAATTGGGATTGCAATGAAAAAGGATCTAAAAATAACATTCAATTCATTTTTAGGTCCTGCCTGTGAACAAACGGGAAAGGCAGATGAAGGAACTGATGTAGGTAAGCGAGCATTTTTTTATTTAATAGTAATTCACCAGTGCATGCCCTCTGAAGCAGTTGTTTGCCTTCCTTTATTCTAGAAGTAAGGAATTCCAGTGGCAGCCAACCATTCCAGAAAGCCATAATGATTGCCTATTACATTCCCACAATGATAGGGGAGTGACATAATTGAAATTACAATGACCTAAAGTTACAGTGGGGGAGGTCTAGGTTGGATATTAGGAAAAACTATTTCACTAGGAGGGTGGTGAAGCACTGGAATGGGTTAGCTAGGGAGATGATGGAATCTCCATCCCTAGAGGTGTTAAGTCTCGGCTTGACAAAGCCCTGGCTGGGTTGATTTAATTGGGATTGGTCCTGCCTTGGGCAGGGGGCTGGATTTGATGGCCTTCTGAGGTTTCTTCCAGCTCTATGATTCTATGACGAGATGCAGGTTAAAATTCATATATGTTAATCATAAATATAATCTCACTAAATTAACAAAGGTCATTTAAAAACAATTGACCCATCTGCCTGGTTGATTTGGTTCAGATCCATGAAAGGGTGTAGATGTTGCAATGCCGAATGCCATGGCACCTGGCTTTTAGGGGCCCAGAAACTCAGAGAAGCAACACAGCAATCCACAAAGTCTGAGTTAGGTGCCTTGGCTCTCTATGCAGAGCTAAGCACCTTATAGTGCAATCCACAAAACCAGCATCCTAGAGTGGCAGCCTCCTAAGGCTCCCAATGGAGATGGTGACCGGAAGGGTGTGTGCTAAGCCCCATCACTCTTAGAGATAGTCTCCAAGACTAGGATGCAGTTAGTTCTAATGATCCACAAACGGGGAAATTAGGCAGCCTCTTAAATGGCTTGTAGGCCCCAAAACAAAATGACCTGTGAGTGGGGAAGGAGGTGCCCCCTTACAACCTTTAATCTAGTTAGGATACTCACTCACCCAGGATGTGGGAGACTGTCAATTTAAAGCTCCCCTCTGCCTGAAAAGGAGTCAAGAATTGTATGGGAATCTGCCACCTTCAGGTAAGTGCCCTGACTACTGGGTTGCGTCTAGATTGGCATGTTTTTCTGGAAATGCTTTAAATGGCAAAGTTTTCCATTAAAAGCATTTTTGGAACAGAGCGTCTAGATTGGCATGGACGCTTTTCTGCAAAAGCACTTTTTGCGGAAAAGCGTCCGTGCCAATCTAGACGTGCTTTTCCGCAAAAAAGCCCCGATCGCCATTTTCGCGATCGGGGCTTTTTTGCGGAAAACAAATCTGAGCTGTCTACACTGGCCCTTTTGCGCAAAAGCTTTGCGCAAAAGGGACTTTTGCCTAAACAGGAGCAGCATAGTATTTCTGCAAGAAGCACTGGTTTCTTACAGTAGGAAGTCAGTGCTTTTGCGGAAATTCAAGCTGCCAGTGTAGATAGCTGGCAAGTTTTTCTGGAAAAGCGGCTGATTTTCTGGAAAAACTGGCCAGTCTAGACACAGCCCTGGAGTATGGGATTTTCCAGTGCAGATCTTTTGTTTAATCTGCTTTGACTCTTCCAACTTCCTGTTTCTCATACTGTTTGATGCTGAACCTCTATACACACTCATGGGAATACGCAGAACTGGCAGAATCATGCTGGACTCCAGAGCTGAGGTCTTGGAAAATTGAGATAGGGGCACCGTTCTGAAGGGCTTGCAGAGAAATCCAAAGAGAAGCATTGTTTCAGGTATGCAGGGTATCTAATCTGACATGCTTAAGGGCAAACCTGCTGCTCAGCCCCCAAAAGCAAGAAATCCTCTCGCCCAGGATGCTGTGTATCCCACAGATGACCTGTTCCATGGCTGATCCCCTCCCTTGCTGACTGGGTCACTACCAGGCAAGGCCCTTCTGCATAATTGCGATGTTGTGTGGGGTGATCATACCCCATGAATCCCCCTGGCATTCTTGCCCCCTCACTACTTCCAGTGCTATGGGCACATGCACAGCTCTGAAGGCAGGAGGAAGCTTTGCTTCTGTTGGAGATAGAAAGAGCCTGAAGCATGGGTCTGGTGTAAGGCTTGAACCAAAATGAGCAAGAGTTGCATTATGAGTAACAGACAGGCCTTGTCAAAAGCAGCTGTTTGCCTTCAAGTCAGTATCCGGGGAACACGAACTCGGCACCAGTCCTGCTAGCACCGCTCGACTACACGGACCATGTAAATACATTCCACCAGGACAGTACAAGGACACCCCAACCTAGCACATGATGAAATAGTTTGACAAAAGTGATGAATAGTGATATTTTGCCCAAAATATCAGGAGTGAAAACACAGTAACAGGTGGCGAATAGGAATGCTTTGTATGAAATGTCAGGAGGAAAGCACAAGGCAAGGGTACAAACATGTCGTTAACACGTAAGATGATATATCAAAGGTGTATATCAAAGATAGTTTGTCTCAGTTTACAAATGACTTAACTCTTTGCCCAGCCTAGGGGACAGTGGGGAATCCCATGTTACTGACTGAACTGTGTCCATCATCATGGGCATATATTCTTAATAGACCTCTAAAAAACAACAGTTTGGTTGCACTTTAAAGACTAACAAAACATGTAGATGGTATCATGAGCTTTCGTGGGCACAGCCCACTTCAGCTCACTTCCAGTCATCTGCAAAAGTGGGCTGTGCTCACGATTCATTTACATGTTTTGTTAGTCTTTAAAGTGCTACCAGACTATTTGTTGTTTAAGTTTTTCCTGTTACAGACTAACTCTACTACCCCTTCTGAAGCTGTAGACAGTGCGTATCTATGCTATAAACCTTTATTTGGACATGTGGAGCTGCAGGACTTCTTACTCCAACTCCTAGTAATCCTCATTTCACAAGGGCTGCGTTTAGACTGGCATGATTTTTCGGAAATACTTTTAACGGAAAAGCTTTTCCGTTAAAAGTATTTCTGCAAAAGAGTGTCTAGATTGGCAAGGATGCTTTTGCGCAAAAAGTGCTTTTGCGCAAAAGCATCCGTGCCAATCTAGACGCGCTTTTGCGCAAGAAAGCTCCGATGGCCATTTTAGCCATCGGGCTTTCTTGCGCAAAAAATTAAGGTACCAGTCTACGCTGGCCCTCTCGCGCAAGTATTCTTGAGCAAGAGGGCTTATCCCTGAGTGGGAGCGTGAAAATCTTGCCAGTCTAGACGCACCCAAGGAGCAAGGGAAGTTGAAGGAAGAATGTTCTTCCTTCGACTTCCTGCTGTGTAGACAGCACCAAAAGCCAAATTAAGCTATTTTGACTTCAGCTACGCAATTGACATAGCTGAAGTTGCGTAACTTAATTTGACTTTAGCCCTGCTGTGTAGACGTACCATAAGAGCTTTGAGGCTGTGGGTCCTTCTTGTCTTTTTCCCCACCACATGGTACGTGCTAGCTGCATCTCAAGCAGTAGTAACTCCCTTTCATAGCTGCTACCCTATTCAAACTGTTACTTGATCAGAAATGCACCAGGTCTTAAGGAGAACATGCTACAGGTCATGGCTGCTTGCTGGCTTGGCACCATATTCTGTTCTGGTTGAGTGGGTTTCCAGAGGGAGAGAAGAATGCTTTGTTTCCTTTTTCCAGGGCAATGGAGGGAACCAATCTCATCTTTAGACTCCAGAACATGAATAACCTCCTTGTTGCCACTGTCTGTTAATATCATAGCTGTTCCATTCTAGTACAAGTCCAAATTTTGGCACTGACCTGCCTTTCCTTGGTAGGTGACAGTTCTCATACTGTCCAAATGCTGTGAGACAGGACACCTGATGTGCAATAAGGTACCAAAGAAGTATGTCCACTATACTTGAGAAATCATATGTAGAGGGGCTGCTTCGGCCACTAGCAGAAGTAACACAAGACAAAGGCATTTGTGGAGAGATGGCACTGCACCAGCTATGTCCTGTATTTACTCATGCACGGGCTGCAGTGGAAAGCAACACAATCTGGCCACTTTCTCTGACATTCTGCCTTCTGTTCTGTCTCTGTCATTGGTGAAATCTGTTCTCTCATTAACCAGACACTAATTTTCCTGCAGGCTTGGTGCTTGGAATCACTGTGGGATGTACTGCAGCAGTTATCTTAGTATCCACACTTGCCATTTGCCTTAAGAAAATGTAAGATTTTTATATTCCATTCAATACAGGTGTCTGGATATTATATGAGATATTGTAAATCAAGGGGATAAAAGCAAACCAAAAATGACCTTCCCCAACATCTTTGCTTGACTGAATTGTTCTAGTCCTACTTGTTTTCTTGTTCACATATGAAATAATTTGGATTAGATAATATTCAGTAAATGGTCAACTGTATTATCAGGTATTATCCAGAAGGGGAATTTTTAATGAGTACAACGTTATCAGGTTTTAAATACTGGATCATTCAGAGGGGACACTTAAGTGCAAACCTCGAAGGTATTTAGGCTACTAACTTCCACTGATTTCAGTGGAAGTTAACAAGCTAAATACCATTGAAGATCTGGGCTTTAATTCATTAGGCTAAACAGTCTATGGGAACAGGTAGACGTATCCCATAGGTGGTATTTCTTGCTCCTGTATGTTTCTACTCATGAAGCAAAGCTATTGAAAAAAGGAAAATTTAAAGTAATAAATTCCTAGATTTCAAACAAAGCCTGCTTAATTCAGTCCAGGATCCATACATATGCTTTTCTTAACAAATCAGACTTAATTTACTTTGTTCTGGAGCTAAAAAACAACAAAACAAAAGAAAAAAACCACAGAAGCTAAAAAACAAGACTTTTTCAGCAGCTGCATATCTTTAGCCCACATTCATCCCCAATGTATTTATTTTACTTGTAAATATCTCTATTAACTGACTCATGGCCCCTGAGTGTGCTGCTGGCATAACACACTCAGCCCACATACTTTTATAAAGGATTCTGTTGGCTTATGTAAAACAATGAGAAAATTAGGGGACAGTTTTAAACATATGGATTGGTTTGGAAAAGAAAATGAACCTACAATGAAACGGTTGAGCTAATTTAATCCCTCTCTCTTAATTGTCCAGTGTGAAGAAATATACAGTCAGAGAAGAGAAGCAAAATAAAACCATGTCTAATATAGAAATGTACTAACCAGGAAGAGAAACCTTCTTATTTCCTTTGATTAATGTAGTGAATTCCCTGATTTGTATCATATTGTTTTGTTACATGTAATACTGTTTATACTTTGTCCTTCCCCAAAACATTTTGCTTCTGGGAAAAATCAGGTCTAATCATACCAACAGACTGTATAGTCTTCCTTTTTTGGTAATAAATTTTATAAAGAACCTATGAAATGTGTGTGACAGGCTGGATGATAGAAACCCCCTTGGGGTTGTCCCTGGTGTGCTAATCAAGCCACTGATGCTGCCTTCCTGTCCTCTTGGGTTGCCAACCATCCTGTCCTGCTGGGACAGAAGCTCCGGTCTCCCACAGCCAAGGCACAGAGTTGGGGTTACTGCCTCTCTGCAGAGCAACACAGACACTGAACCAGTTCACCTCTGGGAGGGCTCAGCTATAATGACTCAGCACCCAGAAAACCAAACACCAGAAAGGAATGAAAATCCCAAACAAATGCATCTTATCCTATGTAAAAGGGTAACGCAGAGAAAGCTCCTAAGTTTGCCCTCTTTATCAGTGGAAGAGAGAGATGCACAGAGAGTGCTCTCCCATCCCAAATAATTATTTACACTAGGCTTGATGATTACAATGTTTTTATGAAGTACAAAAAGTAGGATTTAAGCGGTTGCAAGGGAAAACCATCAAAACAAAGTAATTTTCTAAATTAAACAAAAAAGCCAACTAATCCTAATCCACTAAGAAATTTGTTTCATGCACATTCTTACCCTAAAGTAGTTGTTCTACTCATCTCTTTCAGAAGCTAAGTAGTCTCCTAGCTTGGGCCTGATCCTTCCCCCTGTTCATGTATATATTACTTAGCAGGCATCTCATGTGGTAATTTGGGGGTGGTCTTCTGGTACCTTCCCTTACTGTTTGGTGGTCTCCCCCCCCCCCCCAGGGGCAGATATAGGGCAGGACGAGCGGGGCAGCCGCCCTGGGCCCCCCGCATGTGCCGTGGCAAAGGGGGTCCCCCACAAAATTCGGCTGCCCTGGGCCCCGCAAAATGGTCACCCGCCCCGTTCCCCCCCGCACCTTATATCCCTTTTGCTCAAGGCAAGAATTCTTTGAGATCAGTTCAAACTTTTCTCAGCACGAGTGGAAAAGTACCAGATCCAAAATTGGTTTCAGGATCAGGTGGCCTGACCACGTGTCTTTCTAGGACCAACCACAGTTTGGTCTTATAGGACAAACAAGACTATTCACAGCTTGTTGACCTGATCACCAAATTTCTGGATCATCAATAATGGCCTTTATTAGCACATTAAGAATGATAAACAAATCCACTCTTCATATTTCTAACTTCACATACAAGAACGATACATGTGCAAAAATAGGATATACACATTTAGCAAACTAACTGTAAAATTGATGTGTTACATGAGATATTTTGTCTAAAGCATCTTTGAGTTATGCATGTTCATAAGTACATTTTCATAAAGCATGGGAAGGCATGACAATGTGTACTGGGGTTTGTACATTCTACTTTTCTGGTCCAAAGCGTGGGAGAATTCTCATCCTTTTTGAGGGAGATATAAAAGAAACCCAATAGCTTAGTGTCAGGGTGAAGTAGTGGTAACTTTCCTCAAAAACCGTATTTCCTGAACTAAACCCTGTTTTTAATTACATAGCTGGAAATAAAGAATAACTCCACTGAGCTTAGTCAAATAGTTTAAGATTTTGTGGGTAACTGGACCAGAGCTGCTTTTAGTGAATCTGTTCTCTCCTTCATGTACATACAGAATTTCCATTAATGTTAATTTGAGTCACTTGTGTGGGACAGCAAGATAATGTTCTCCCATGATTTCTTGTGACTCAGTAGTGCACTGTATGAGATGTTTTCCAAACTCTTCATCAGAGAATCTTTGAAGTGTTAGTTCCAAAATAATCTGCAGTATTAAATGGTGCTGTAACCCTTAGTCATCAGCTATACCTGTGTCAATTGTCGAGGTGCAGTGCAGAATACAATCAAACACAGCCAAAAATGAGAGAAAGCATAGGAATGCAAGGTTCAGAAGTACTGAAATGCAACAGGCAAAGCCTCTGATCTTACTGACCTGTTATTACAATGTTCAGCTTTACTTGTTACTGTTTAAACTCTACTGGTTTTTTCCTCCTCTATAGTACACTTGTATTGACACAATACAAACCTTCAGATTGCTGAACCATTACATTATGGCCTTCTATGTTGCCTGCCTGCCTGCCTGTATTATTTCTTATCACTCATTTGTGACCTTTATGTTCCAGAAGCAGGAAGTCTGAGGGGTAGTCGTGTTGTTCTGTATCTGCAAAAACAATGAGGAGTCCTGTGACACCTTAAAGACTAATAGAATATTTGGACAAAAGCATTTATTGGTAAAAACAATGTAGAAGCAGGAAATTTATTTAAAAAGTTTATTTAAGCCAAACTTTAAATCAAATGACTGATTTTCTTTAAAGTAAGTATTTGCTGCAAGAGAACAGTCACTAGAAAGTACAGAAGCATCACCTTCTTATATCTAAATGTGAATTCACATTATACTTTTTCTAAAATAGAAAACTATTCACAAGACACATTCCTGTGAATAGTTTTCAGAGTAAACATACTATGGGCTAACCCACTGTAAATAAGAGATGGCCTCAAATTCTCTTACCACATATAAATTTCCTTTAGTCTGCTTCATACTTCCAGTCTAGACACACCCCTTCTGTACCAAATGACAGGAGGATAGCTAATGTGACACCCATTTTTTAAAAGGGTGCTAGAGGTGACCCTGGCAATTACAGGCTGGTAAATCTAACTTCAGTAATGGGGAAATTGGTTGAAACTATAGTAAATAACAGAATTGTCAGACACATAGATGAACATAATTTGTTAGGGAAAAGTCAACATGGTTTCTGTAAAAGGAAATCATGCCTCCACAATCTACTAGAATTTTTTGAGGAAGGTAAACAAGCATGTGGATAAGGGGGATTCAGTGTACTTAGATTTCCAGAAAGCCTTCAACAAACTCCTTCACCAAAGGCTCTTATGTAAAGTAAACTATCATGGGATAAGAGGGAAAGTCCTTTCATGGATTGATAACTGGTTAAAAGACAGTAAACAAAGTTATCACAATTGAGAGAGATAATTAGTGGCGACCCATAGCTGTCCGTACTGTGGCCAATCCTATTCAACATATTCACAAAACTGGGTGACTGTGCAAAAAAAGGTGTATAATTTTAATTTAGATAAATGCAAAGTAATGCATATTGGGAACCATAAACACAACTATATGTATCAAATTAGCTGTTACCATTCAAGAGAGATCTCTGAGTTATTGCAGATAATTCTCTGAAAACATCAATTCAATGTGAAATGGCAGTCAAAAAAGCAAACAGAATTTTGGAAATAATTGAGAAAGGGATAGAAAATGACAGAATATTTATTCCCTCTATATAAATCCATGGTATGCCCACATCAAAGAGATGACTAAGGTGTTATGCTTATAAGAAACACATGAGGTCTTTTTCACAGGTAAAAGGCAATATGCCACATTTATTGCAATAGAAAATCAGTATAGAAATCAGCATATTCATTCATTCACACACATACACATTCAAGTCCTGCAGCTGGTGTCATTGTTACCAGTCTTACTGCTGCTCATGCTAGCTTAGTGGCCAGTTAGGCTAGACACAAGGAATAAAACGGGTTCTGTGAGCCATGGTCAGATACTCTGAAGTTGTCTTCACAGGAGTAACAAAGCAAAGCTAAGTTGTGAGCAAGAGGCAGGCCCCAGCTCACAGTACTTTGCACAAACAGGGCTGAGAGTGCAAAACACTAATTGGTAATAGGCCCAGGTGCAGAACAATAATTGCTACTGGTCATAAGTGGAAAGCACATATCACAAGCTCATGAAAAAAGACCTTGGTACCCACTCCTCACAGATACAGTCTCATGTTCAGGAAAGGGTCTAAAATGACAGCATGATGGATAGAAATGATCTAATTGTGACATAGTAGAGGTGCCTTGCTGGTTGCTATGCTGGGCAGTGGGTTGTGAGTGACCTCCACTGGCTGCTGTCTGCAGCACGGCCCAGCAGGGCAGGGAATGAGTCATTATGCAAGGGGGCTTTGAACCTGTCTGACCAGTTATCTCCCAGGGAGCGGAACAATGGGAAGAAGGGGAGTGGAGTCCTGGCTGGGGGCAGGGCTGGCAGTGAGTTAGTTAGGTTTCTGGCTGGTATCATGGAGGAAGCAGCCTAGACAATGGGCTGGGGTTTAGGGGCCCAGGCTCCCCCGTCTCAAGGGGGGCTGAGGCATCCTTGGCCTGCCCTGTAACCAGATTACATCTATGCTGTGCTGTATCCTGGAGAAGCAACGCGTCGTCACACTAATCAAACCATGAGGTACAGGGTGATGGGTGGTATCTAAGTGGCATCAGAGGGTGGCAACCTGATACATCAGAAGTGAGGTATGACTTGTTGTACCTGTATATAAAGTGGTGTTTTAGGGGGACAGTCTTTGTATGACCTAAGGGGCAGTGGAAATTTCCCACTGACTGAGTCATTTCATTGTGGCAAGTACATATGCGCAGTGGTTCAGTAGAGTCTACTGACAACTATTACTGTACTTCGCTTTACAATAAACCGGGCCTGGCATCTTAGATCCTTATCTGGTTTGTAGTCTTTGGGGGCTCTCTTGGGGTCTGCTGTGGAGACTAAGTGCACAAGTCATCACGGCACACACGCAAGCAGCCTTCTGGTTATCATCAGCCAGAGATCTGTGAGGACACCTCAGCAGTAAATTCCGACCACCCTCCCTGAATAACTACCATCAGTTAACCACATTCATGAGTACACTTTAACATCTCTAAATTTTAATTAAAAAAAATCTTATTTACTTCTGCTTTTTCTCTATTCTTTGATATGCCACTTCCCTTCCCTTAAAGCTTCTATGGCCCCATCAGTAGCCCACAACTTTAACCACTGTAATGCATCCAGCTGAAATTCATTAGCACTGGATACCATACAACTTATCTTACCATCAGATCTCTTCCGCTTGATACAGGCTGAACTCCATCTCCTGGGCTCTTATCAGTCATTTGATTGGTATGTCTCTGTGGCTACGTCTACATTGGCCCCTTTTCCGGAAGGGGCATGTTAATTTCAGCGATCGTAATAGGGAAATCCGCGGGGGATTTAAATATCCCCCGCGGCATTTAAATAAAAATGTCCGCCGCTTTTTCCCGGCTTTTAGAAAAGCCGGAAAAGAGCGTCTACACTGGCCCCGATCCTCCGGAAAAAGCGCCCTTTTCCGGAGGATCTTATTCCTACTTCGACGTCGAAGTAGGAATAAGATCCTCCGGAAAAGGGCGCTTTTTCCGGAGGATCGGGGCCAGTGTAGACACTCTTTTCCGGCTTTTCTAAAAGCCGGGAAAAAGCGGCGGACATTTTTATTTAAATGCCGCGGGGGATATTTAAATCCCCCGCGGATTTCCCTATTACGATCGCTGAAATTAACATGCCCCTTCCGGAAAAGGGGCCAATGTAGACGTAGCCTGTATGTCTAAGGAGACAGTGACAACTCCCTACCATATAACCACGTGAAGGTCTACAACACCAAGACATTACTTCCTTTCCCCGCCCCCCACACCTAAAGAAGTGACCCATGCTATTAATATGTAGTTCTAATTACACCTATGGAACAAGAGCAATGTTCTATTTTCAAGACCTGCCATTACCACAATTGACCCGTATTAGAAGACAGAGAATGAGGCACATTTATGAAAGCAGTGTACTTGTGCTGATAGTCTAGAGGACAAAGCTCAACAGCCCTTGGACTCACTCCTGGCTTACGTCTCCTGTTCCTTAAGTATTTCATATAGCTACTGCAGAGCTCAGGGGGTAAGAGCACCCTCTTCTGGGTACCTGGCTGGCTGGTTCTTGCTCACAAGATCAGGGTCTACATGCAAGCTATCCAGGGGCAGCCCGTGCCTATAGGCGAACTAGGCAGCCGCCTAGGGCGCCAAGTTGATGGGGAGCCAAATTCCTGGACCCTGCTGCCCCTGCTACACTTTCATTTCCCCCTCCCCTTCTGGAAATGCCTTACCTTGCTGTGAGGAGCACCGTGCCCAAGAGCACGCGTTCCCTGCAGTGTACAGGGGAGTCACGGCCAGTCCTGGGAGAGGCGTGCGGGGGGGGGGGGGGGGGAGGGGCAGGCGCCAGCTTCCTCTGCTGCGGGAGCGGGGGTTGCCCCGGAGAAACTAGGCGCCAGCTTCCCCCGGGAGGGGGGGGGGGGGGCGCGGAGGAATCAGCCACAGCAGGGGAAGCTGGCTGGGTGCCTTCTCCAGAGAGCCAGCTGATTTCCCCCCCCCCTCCCCCCGCAGCAGGAAAAGCTGGCCAGCTTCCCCACAGGGTGGAGGGGTGATCGAGCCTTCTCTAGAGAGCCAGCTGATCCCCCCTCCCCTCCGCGGCAGGGAAAGCCTTCTCTAGAGAGCCAGCTGATTAAATAAAAATCAATGGGAAATAAAGTGTAATAACCAAAGTCTGAAAGTTTCTATCCCAGAAAAACTCTGCTGTGTCCAAGGAATACATCCGCTTTTTCTAATCAGTTTCTGAAAAAGCAGGCGTACTCTTTCGGAAGCCCTGTATTCCTCATGTTATGAGGAATAAGGGCTCTTCCGAAAGAGGAGGTTTTTCCCACATTTGGCCCCGTGTAGATGGGCCAAATATTGAAAAAGCCTCTTCTGAAAAAAGAATCAGAAAAAGGTACTCAAATTGGGGTTCGCAATTTGTGTACCTTTTCTCAAGAATAACTTGCAGTGTAGACATAACCTGGGCGAGCCAAAGAAAGGGCACAAGAGATGGGCTGAAAGAAAGATATCTTGATCAGGTTAGTGGAAGAACACATCACCTGAGAGGAACAGGGAAAATTTAAAGGCAGAGTAAAAGTGATATACAGCTGCTAAAATGGAGGAAGAGAGCTGAAAACAGGAGTCATGTAGACAATGTGGGGGGTGGGGGAATACTGGCTGCTGTGATGGAGAAGATCTGTGATAGGAAGGGAAACTGTGTGGTGGTTTGGAGGAGGGATTTGACTGCATAGGAACAAAAAATGGTGTCTTGATTGAACAAAAGATGAGAGTGAGGTAGGTAAGAGGAGGATTTACTTGCTGAACTGCTCAAAGATCCAATGTGTTGAGCTAGAGAAGGAGCAAAGTGACCAGACTAGACATGAGTATAGTGGTGTAGGCTGGAGAAGGGCACTTGCTAGCCACTTGGCTTAAAAAAGAATAAGGATAGAATTTAGTTCTCCTAGGTACGTCCAGCTGTAGCTCAAATTGTGTAGCTTATTTCTAGTGTATTTTGAAATTTGGCACTGTCTACACAGCATCACATTAAGAAATAGAGCACTATTCCGAAACATCCCTTAATCCGCAGGGAAAGATATTTTGAAATAATGGGTGCACTATCAACATGCAGAATATGCTATTTCGGAATTCCAGAAGCATCCCGAAATACTGCCACAGTGTAGACATACCTTCATATGGCTGTTCATCCACACATTTTAGAAAGTTTTTCTCCTCAACTTCTTTATATTCAACTATTCATTAATCGTCAGTTTGTGGGGAGTTAAAGTTCTACTTCAGGAAGGTCAAGTCTACATCTGTGCATAGGTCTGCGGGATGGTGCGTATATAGAACTTCTTTGGCTTTTAATAATGAGTTCCATGCCAGATCAGGTTAATAATTGCTGATTGAAAATTGTGCCCACCTGATGACTGTTTGAACCTATATAAACACTTCAGAGGAGTGTAAAGAATGTGTTTGCATGTCAATTCAGTAGTTGGTGGTCAGATGTGTGCAGTGCAAAGCTAAATTATTATAACTGATCATCTGGTTGGAAGTCTCAGCTCAGTCCAAGGACAAAATGGGAGGGAGGCTAAAAAAAAAAAATCTCCTCTCCAAGATGTGGTCCCGCCAGGTCAGGCATATTAAAAAGAGGCAGTATGAGAGGGAAAATTGTATTAACATTCTGTAGCTGTTTTGGGATTAGAGGATTTCAAATTTGTTGTGTTGTTGCCTTGCAGGAGTACAAAATTAACCTTTAAAAGTTATGAAATAACACAATTAAACTGGGAAGTCCGTATAGGATGTGATTTCCATCACGGCTATTGCACACTGAAAGACAGAGCAATCGAAATGTCTATGTACTTAATGACATCTGCTTCTCTTTAAAATGGACACTTCATCCAATAGGCTGTACAGGTTGCACCTCCATGAACCTGAACTCTCTGATCTGGCAACATCTGTGGTCCAGAAGGAGCATGCATGTTCCAGGATCAGGGAGCCCTGGTGCACTGTGGAGGGATGCAGGAGCCTGGTGTGAGGCAAGCGGGTGGGGGTGGCACAGGGCTCAGCGGGGCTGAGGGTGCGGTTGGGACCCCGTGCATGGCTCAGCGGGGCTGTGGGGAGGATGGGAGCCAGGAACCCTGCGTGCAGCTCAGCTGGGCTGCAGGGGGAGGCGGGGAAGCCCGGCGGGGGGCCGGCCGTCTTCACCCGCACCGCGGGGAGCCGCCCCTGAAGCGCTCAGCGGGGGCGGGAAGGAATTTCCCCTCAGCTCACGCTGGGAGCAGGCGGGTTTTCACCTTCCTCCGCAGCGGGGCACGTAGCAGCCCTGCCGGAAGCGCCTCGGGACTGCGGCTGCAGCAGTTTCCCGCCGTTGTGGGGCTCGGGGGCAGCGACCCCCCCCCCACTCTCCGCCTCGGGGCCGGCCTTAACGTGCAGGCGCTGGGGGGCCGCTGGCTGGCAGCTCACGTGGCTTCTCTCCGTCGGCGCCGGCCGGGCTCTCCCCGCCTAGAGCGGAATGTGGGCGGAGCTTGTGTGCCGTTGCGGGGCTGCTATTTGCCCCGTCGCCGCCGTTGATGCTGCCGCGCGAGCCAGAAACGCGCGGCGGGCGGCCCCAAAGCCCGGCGCGGATCGCTCGGAAAGGCAAGTGAGTGGGTTTCCTGTTGTCCGACGGGAAGGTGGCGCGCAAAGCCCGGCGGGTGGAACGCGGCGGCGCGGACGGGAGGGCGGCGCGCAGGACTCGGCGGACGGGAGGGCGGCGCGCAAGGCCCGGCGGGTGGAACGCGGCGGCGCGGACGGGAGGGCGGCGCGCAAAGCCCGGCGGGTGGAACGCGGCGGCGCGGACGGGAGGGCGGCGCGCAGGACTCGGCGGACGGGAGGGCGGCGCGCAAGGCCCGGCGGGCGGAGCGCGGCGGCGCGGACAGGAGGGCGGCGCGCAAAGCCCGGCGGGTGGAACGCGGCGGCGCGGACGGGAGGGCGGCGCGCAGGACTCGGCGGACGGGAGGGCGGCGCGCAAGGCCCGGCGGGCGGAGCGCGGCGGCGCGGACAGGAGGGCGGCGCGCAAAGCCCGGCGGGTGGAACGCGGCGGCGCGGACGGGAGGGCGGCGCGCAGGACTCGGCGGACGGGAGGGCGGCGCGGAAGGCCCGGCGGGCGGATCGCGGCGCTGGCTGTAAGATGGCTGTTGTGAGCGCGGCGCAGTTGCTGTAGGAGCCGCCCGCCCGCGCGCGCCATGGAGTGCCCGCACCTCGGCTCCAGCGTCTGCATCGCGCCCGCCTCGGCCCGCTTCCCGCAGGGCTCGCCCTCCTCCTGGTGCTGCAGCGGTGAGTGGGCGGCGCGGCCCGCACGGGCCCCGCGGCCTAGGTGGCGCCGCCGGCCCCCGGGAGCGAGCCCGGAGCCGCCTCCTCAGCGGGGCCCCTTTGTTCCCCGCTCCCGGGTGAGGGGTTGGGGCGGGCGGGGGCCCCTCTTCCCCTCCGGGCGGCGAGAGGAGGCGGCTCCGCAGCGCCAACCGCCCCCCACCGGGGCAGCTCCGTGCGGGGCGTCCTGCTGCTGCCGCCCCGGGTCCCGCGTGGCCCGCTGCCCCGGCTGCCCTGGCCCCTCCCGCGGAGCTTTGTCTGGCTCTGCGCAGGGTCCAGCCGGCTCTGCCGATGGGCCGGGAGACTCTCCCCCGCGGGCTGCTCGGCCAGGCTCTCTGTGAGCCCCTTTTGTTCGCTCCCCGAGCGCCGAGGTGTGTGGAGAAAGGGGCCTGGGAGTGTCGCAGTGTAGAATTAGCTGCTGAGGATAAGAAGCTTTATCTTCATTTTCACACGTTTGTTTTTGCCCGGGGGTTGGAGGATTTGGCTCGGATGAGCATAGGACACCGCAGTGTTAGAGAGCTTGAAGGCGCTAGTAGAGAGAGGGGTGATTATTGTCATAAAGTCGAGTGTGATCTCTGTGTCTAAATCTACACGGTATAAACAAACATTTGCATATTCTAGAGGGATGCTGCGAGTGGGATGTACCAGACACCACTGTGCCCTGCACATCACTTTAATAACACAAACGTGTAGCTGGGACATTTGTAGTATTTCTTCAGTACCATTTCTCTGCCCAAGTTGTTTTAAGTTCAACCTGGTACTGGAATCACAATGATTGCTATTTTTTTTCAAACAAATGACTTCTGATGGTAGTTTATATTCTTCTGTGTATCGATTGTAAACATGTTTAGTTTACTGTGTTTATCATTTAAAAACAAACCGGGAAAAAACCCCTAGCACTTTAATATATTGCTGTAGGTGTATTTATTACAATAAGATGTGGTCGATGCTGTGGGGAAAGCTTCATTTGAGAGATTAGTCCATGGAACAGTGAAATGTTAAATTAAGTCTTTAGTTGTTTTCTTGAATGTGGGAATGATGTTAATTCTTTGTCCTATTGCATACATGTTTTAGTGTGGGATCATTCTGTAGTTTGCTTGAGTTCTTTTATGATTGGCATTTCCTGGAGCTAAGATGTGGTAGTTCAGCTTCTTTCTTTGCTAAAACCAGTTATTTTGCAATGTAAAGCTTTAGCTTTTACACACAAGTTTGTTTTTCAGTGGAATAAGGCAGAATATTAGTTATAGGACAGGCCTGGCAAAATATGGCCCACTGGGTGGATTCAGCCTGCTGCTGTCTAGCAGGACCCTTAGGCAAGCTCCCTCCCTGGCTGCTGCAGCCCCATATGCTACACACTGGCTGCATCTAGACTGTCAAGTTTTTCCGCAAAAGAGTGGAAAAACTTGCCAGCTGTCTAGGCTGGCCGCTTGAATTTGCGCAAGAACATTGACGATCTAATGTAAGATTGTCAGTGTTCTTGCGCAAATACTATGGTGCTCCCACTCAGGGATAAGCCCTCTTGCGCAAATGCTTTTGTGCAAAAGGGCCAGTGTAGACAGGTAAAAACTGTTTTGCGCAAAAAAGCCCCAATGGCGAAACTTCTTGGGCCAAAACCACGTCTAGATTGGCATGGACGCTTTTCCGCAAAAAGTGCTTTTGCACAAAAGCGTCCGTGCCAATCTAGACGCTCTTTTCCGCAAATGCTTCTAACGGAAAAACTTTTCTGTTAAAAGCATTTGCGGAAAATCATGCCAGTCTAGACACAGCCACTGTGTTTGCCTGTGCTAGGGATGTGAAAGGTTCAACAGTAAGCATCATCCTTAATGAGTGATGCTTACTAGTTCTGGTTAACCATTGGGGGCTGGAGCAGTTCCTTGCCTGCCATGGGCCTGGAGTGTCGCAGGCAGGGTCAGCTATGGGTGTCCAGAGCTGCCCCGGTCCAGGGTGGGCCTGGGGGGCGGAACTGGCCAATGGGAGGTTGTGAGGGTGGTGCTGGGGGTGGGGGCAGGGCACACAGACCCTGCAGCTCCAAGGGGTGCGTGCTGTGCAGAGACACATTCCATGGCTCCAGCAGTTGGCCTCCTTGAGAAGTGTGTGTAGCCACGACAGCTAGGGAGCCTGCCCAAAGGTCCTTCTGGGCCCCCAACTAAGAGATGCCTACAGTAAACACCTTCCAGCTAGGTGCACCAGGCACCTCCTTCAGTGCCCCAACCCCCTACTCCAGGTCACATCCTTCTCCAGGCACCCAACCCCTCTGCACCACTGCCCTAGTAACAATCCCCCCCTGCATCCAAACTCCCTCCCTGCCCCTCCTCCTGTACCCCTGCCTCAGGTCAGAATCCCCTCCTAGACTTCACACGGCTGACCTTAATATTGTAGAAAAGTGAAGCCCCAACGACTTAGAAATTCTTGGAGTGGCTCCCCCATTGAAGATTATTGCCCACCCCTGTTAGAGGGAGAGAGTGCATCAAGGAAAACTTGATCATTTCTGTATATTTATTTACCTGGCAATCAAGCCCTTGTGGATGGATTTGTCACCTTATGGTGTTGACATATGGTACTAAGGTTTACCCTTCAAAGAACACCAGCAAAATGATAACACCAAAGCTGAAAATATGCTACACTCTTAATGCAAATGTTTAACTAAAAAAAATCCAATATTTTAGAAAACATGAAAACATTAATTTTATGGAAAGTCTCATTTCATACAGAAAGGTGAAGTTTGATAACAGACATTCTGTTTCCTGAGGAAAGAAGTTCATTTATTACAGTAGATTTTCTTTTGTCATGCAAGTGCATGTCCACCACCTAGCACTTATGGGAAGAGGCTATCCTGGATGCTGAACTGATTTATTACAGAAAGGAGTAGATGGGCTGCAGTTAAACACTTTGAGACTTACTAAATTTATAAGTGCACTCGATAGACTGACTAGATTTATCCAGGAGCACTCTCCCACTAGCTTCATGCTTTTTAATAAACCCTAGAGACTAAGAATGTCATTGTGTAGACGACTATATGATTAACCGATAAGCCTAGGCTTCTTGGTTAATCTTGTTGACTACACGCATTTCCCCCCTCTCCTTGCTGCCTTGCTGTATCAGAGGTAGCAAAGGGGGAGGGGTGCTGGTGCCCATGAGGAGCTGGCTTAAAATCCAGCTCCCCAGGAGTACCGGATTTGCCTCCCTCCTTCCAACCAGTGCTACTGCCTCTGATAGAGAGGCAGCAGTGCGGAGGATGAGGGGGGCAGGTGGGAGCCAATATGTTCAGGGAGCCAGCTTTCAAGATAGCTACCTGTGCTTGCTGGCTCTGTGGACCCGCCTGCCCCCATCAGAGGCAGCAGCATGGGAGGGGAGGGGAAGGGAGGCTCTTGTGAAGCAGTTTTGTCTGCAACAGGCCTTGCAACAGGCCTTAGCTTTCCATGGAGAGCTCAGCATCCTATGGAGCAACCTCTGTCCGCAGCAAACATAGACCTGCTGTGGACAGAGGCTGCTGCATTGTGGCTCCCCATGGGACAGTCAATGTCCATGGAAAGCTCTGACCCTCTCGCAGACAGGGGCTGCTACCCCACCCCCGTTCTGCTGCTTCTACATCAGAGACTGTAGCATGGGGCAGCCAGTCTGCGCAGGGAGCTGCTTTTTTAAACTGGCTCCCCTCACAGACCGGCATCTGCCTGCCACCCTGCGCTGAAGCCTCTGATAGAGAGGCAGAAGTGTGGGGTGGCAGGGAGCTCCCCGGGAGTTGGGCTGGGAGTGCACTGGCTGCTGGCCCTGCCTCTGGGGACTATAGAATAGTAACATAACTTGCTAAGTTTTCGGTTACTTGGCTGTTCAATTACACTATATCTAACATCCCTGCTAGAAACAATAACAAAATCTCATATACGTTATTTGGACAGATAAAGCAAAAGCATATTATTAATTGCCAACAAGTGGATAAAGAAACATTTATTGCCAATACACCAAATTTAAAAGTCAGTAAAAACATAAGCCCATTACAGGGGGTACAAATTACTTATAGAATCATAGAATAGTAGGACTGGAAGGGACCTCGAGAGGTCATCGAGTCCAGTCCCCTGCCCTCATGGGCAGGACCAAATACTGTCTAGACCGTCCCTGATAGACATTTATCTAACCTGCTCTTAAATATCTCCAGAGATGGGGATTCCACAACCTCCCTGGGCAATTTATTCCAGTGTTTGACTACCCTGACAGGTAGGAACTTTTTCCTAATGTCCGACCTAAACCTCCGTTGCTGCAGTTTAAGCCCATTGCTGCTTGTTCTATCCTCAGAGGCCAAGATTAACACTGAGGACTAATCCCGCCCATCTCTGGAGGGTTCCTCCAGGCCCTGGCTGGTCAGTCTTGTGTTCATGGAGAGGGATCAGATGGGCCTTTGGTACCCAGGTAACCCAGTCCCTGTCCAGCATTAGACAGTGAGCACTGAGGTTTGGGCTTTGGTCCATGGAGACTCAGGGCGCAATACACCATTCAAAACCCTGTTAACCTTTTATTAACGACAAGCAGCAAGTTAGCGTAAGGACTGGGGACTCTGAACTTTTTACAGATTGCCTCAGAGGGGGAGCTGTGTTATAACTCTCTTTAATTGAATTCTTCAATCCCTTCTGAGGATTGCCAGATGAAACTACTCATTTCCATATTTAGAACCCTGAGTGACATTTACCGTATGGGCTGCCTATCTGGACAGGCTATTATTCACTGCTGTGGTGCACAGCATTCTCTTTCTTGTCTGCCATCATTTCAGGGACAATGGCACTTTGAGTGACACCCACAGAAATAAACTTGTTTTGCGTGGTAATGGATCCCAATTTTCCCTAAGCTCTGATGTCTCTTATATGAAGATTTGCCCATGGCAAAATTTGTGCTGTGTGCCATTGTTTAGGTAGGATTGTGATCATGGATATCCAGTATGTTAGGTGGGGTGGGGTATTGCCTTCGCAAGCCCACACTGCCCCCAGAGTGCCTGCTATAGGCATTCTGAGGACAGAGTGTTGCTGTCCCCACTGCCTGCCCTCCCGGTACTCTGGGGTTCTTAGGACTTACTGGGTTAGATAAAAAGGGGGTTTCTGTTGTTGTTGTTGTCTAAGTTGGAGAAAAATATTTAGCCAAATAGTTCTTTCCTCCTTTTATCCTGAAATTCCATGACCGTGAAATTCCATGACCTCTAACAGAAGTGGGCTGTGCCCACGGAAGCCTATGATACCATCTACATGTTTTGGTAGTCTATAAAGTGCTACCAGACCACTTGTTTTTTTTCTGTAACAGTCTAACTCGGCTACCCCCTGAAGCTCCAAAGGATTTGTGAACTGTCCCATGCTGAGTGAGTTGACCTTCCTCAGAACAGGAGAATGATGATGCCAGTATATACGGAATAATTTTGCTGCCATACGATCTGCCAGTAAATAAGAAGACACTCTGGATTACCTTGAGGAGTGGTTCTTTAATATAAGAAGTGTCTTAAATTTTGGACTGTTTCAGATATTTTGAAATAGAGGGTCCTCAAAAGGTCAGATTGAATACTTTTCGTATTCCTCAAAACAGTGTCTTGATAGCAATGACAGCTTCATTGAATAATGTAGAGGCATTGCAAAGCACTTTCAGAAATGCAATCATATAAAAATGCTATCTATTGTACAGCTGAAGTTGCAAAAAATAACATTATCAGAGACTGGGTGGAAGGTAAGCACCAGGCTGAAGAGGTATATTGGCCTAAAACAAGCTCCCTTTAAAGCTAACAGTCAGGATTCCTTTGGAAGTCTCTTGATTGAGGATGATGAACTGTGAGAGTATTAAAAAGCAGTATTCATAAGCACAGTCCGCCAAATCTGAAGTCTTCTGCTCCAAATCAAAGAAAAAGGGCCTCTGTTTGTTCCTAGACATACACCTTGAATTTTAATAGGTGCAAATTACATGGCAGTGTAGTTTAGGCACTGGAGAGTGCAAGTTTCATCCTTTAAAACAGGGGTGGAGAACTTTTTTTTGGGTTGGGGGTGCTGCTGATCTCCAGAAAAATCAGTCAGGGGCCACACACAAGTGAAAAGAAAAAAAAAACCTCACTGATGTGGCCCCTGACTGAAAAGCAGAAGAAAAACACACACTTCATTCAATCTGTTCTCTATTCATTTCGGTTGGTAGCTGCATCCTCCCACACTGTATGTTTTGGCACTAAACCCCTCAGTTTTGGTCCACTCCTGAGCCTTGGAGGGCCTGGGTTAGTAGATTTTGTGGCCAACATAGACTCCAGGGTGGGGCCAAAAATGAGGGGTTCAGTGTGTGGGAGGGGACTGTCAGAAGTGGGCTTGGGGTGTGAGGTCTGGGTACTAGAGAGGGTGTAAGAGTGGGCTGGGGGGAAGTAGGGTGCAGGTGTGGGGATTGGAAGAGAGGTCGGGTGCTGGAGTTGGCTGCAGCTAGAGAGGGTGGGTGATTGGGGGGGGGGAAGGTGCTTACCTGTGTAGCTCCCTGTGGGCATACATGGCACTCTGTGCCCTGCCATTCCCAGGCTCTTACTAACTGCAATTACTGTCAATCAGAGTAGCAGGGGAAAGCCTCCAAGCGAACACTTCCCTGCACTGCCATTTCCCCAGCCAGGGAGGAAGGGGAGCGGCAGCATGTGGAGCCACTTCCCCTGCAAGGCAGAGCCTGTGGGCCATATTTGGGCCTGGCTTGCCTGAATTTGGCCTGTGGGGTTGGAGCACCAGTGCCCCAATTCTGGGTTGTGGGGAGAGCCCCAAGCTTTGCTGGTTGGAAGGTGCCCTTGGAAGGTAGGTTCCCCATCCCAGCTTTAAAATAGAGCAATCCATTTCCCCAGTTTGCTATTTCAAGCCTGATAGTATGCTCTTTGCAGGATGAGATACAAAAGGTAACATATTACAGTAAAACTCCAGTTGTCCGGCATCCAGTGGTCCGGCACTCCTGCTAGTCCGGCACCACCTGGAACCCGGAAGTGCTCCAGGCAGCCAGACAATTGGAGCTGCTCTGCCCTGGGCTTCCCCGAGTCAGCCGCTGGTCAGTTTCAGCGCCTCTCGGCTCTGCGTGACCAACCTGGCAGCCCTCCAGCTGCTCTGCCCCAGGCGTCCCCAAGTCAGCTGCTGCTGAAACTGACCAGCAGCTGACTCAGGGAAGCCCTGAGCAGAGCTTCCCAGAGTCAGCCGCTGGTCAGTTTCAGCAGCGGCTGACTTGGGGATGCCTGGGGCAGAGCTGCTGGGGTGCTGCCGGGTTGGTCCCGCAGTGCCGCCCCTCCATTCCCTTCCCCCCCCACCCCAGACCCCTCATAGCCCCCCCTTCCAGTAGTCCGGCATATCTGATAATCCAGCACCCCCTGGGTCCTAAAGGTGCCGGATTATCGGAAATTTACTGTACTTGATTTGTGGAGTTTGCAGTCTAAATAAATGAGCAAGACACAATGCAATGTGAGACCCCCCACAGGGAAGTTTTCTTATATTATTTTAAATGGCTTAGAATGGTGGATTTTGAGAGAGAACATGAAGAGATGAGATAAATCACTAGGAAAGACAGAAATTGTTCAGAAAAGTACTGAAAATCCCTTCTAATCAATACTGTCACATGAAATATTGTTTGCAGATTTGTGCTACTTCCAATTAGAGATAAATATTGCCATGCATTTTATTTTCTGTAGTTTCTGTTGGACTTGGAACATTGGCAAGTGTCCCAGCCTATACCAGTTAAATTTATAACATGCCACAGTCTCAGAACTCTGGTACAAACCATGTAATTAAAAAAACAAATTATTTACAGCTCAGATGTGGTATTTTCCCATCAACTTTTCATAGAGTCATGCAACTGCAGCCAGTTCACTCACCTATTTCACCTATCACAGCACTTTCAATCAGACCTGTTCACGCCTAAAGTGTTTTGCCAACTTTTTGGCACACAGAAGACAAATTAATGCTTTGAATTGCAACATGTTTCTCTAGAAAAACTCATGACAGATAGGATTGTCTCTGCTTAAATATTCAATAGTTGGAAGGAAAATAGTAGCACTTCTAAGTATGATTAAAACCTTTAGTACTTATTGGTTGAATACCTGGTTTTTAAAATAACACATGTGTTTGGTTATATTAAGTATTGAAGGATTCTTTTGACTGTAAAACAGTATTTCCTACAAAAGTTAAATATATTTGCGTAGAACTTGTGTTAACCTTTGCATGGTAGCTTGTGAGCCATATATTGTGCTGTCCACAGATATCTGTTGGATTTTAAAAAAGAGAGAAGAGTGAGTGAGCTTGGGTAAATAATTTTGGCCTACTGAAATATTAGAGAGGAAATCCAAATGCTGAACTAGGAGACACTTTTTCTACCCAATTAAAATAATGTCACAAAATAGCATTGCTAACATGCTGTCTTCCAAAATGTTATCAATTCTTTGTTTTATGTATGAGAGCCCAAATGCTATCCATGGAAGTGGGAGAATTTTCAGGGATAGTCATTTATTGAGTCTGTCTGACCGCTGCTTATGTTTTTCCCTACATAAATCAGTTAATCTGTTCTCTATTCATTTCGGTTGGTAGCTGCATCCTGTCACACTGTATGTTTTGGCATTTCAATCTTGGACTGTATTAAGCAGTTCCAAAACAAATATATTATAAAAGTAAATGTGCATATACTTAACCTTCTCAGTTCAACTCCTCCTTTCTTCTCCATCCCCATCAGTACTAGTCTCTGCCATAACTCATAATAAGGAGAGAGCAAAGTTCCTAATTTCCTTTCATTCTTCCTATAATAGGAACACCTCCCTGAAATCATATATAGAGAAAGAACCCACTCTAGTCAACATGGCTCCAGGCCTGCATGCCTGCCATAGAGTCCCATTAAATTCAGTGATACTGAGGAAATGTCTGTTTGCATGGGGATTTGTTTGTGGGATTAGAGTTGCAACTATAACTTCAGCTTTGAAAATTGTTTTGGCCTAAAAATAGCTAGCCTCACTCATAGGATCTTGAAATGTGAGTAGTCCTGTGTTAATACATCCTAGAATCATGTTTGCTTTTTTTGCAACAGTATCACACTGTTGATTCATGTTTAACTTGTGGTCCACTATGACCCCTAATCCTTTTCAGCAGTACTCCTTCCTAGACAGTCACTTTCCTCAAAAGCTTATGATTTAATATATTTGTTAGGATGGGAGCTACTGTTCTGTATTTTCTAGACTCAGTACCCCAAATTTTACCTCACTTAAAAATTACTTACGAAATCAGACCTATAAATGCAGAAGTGTCACAGCACACTCTTACAGGAAAAATTGCCTACTTTTGCAGGTTTACCATATAATTATAAAACCTATTGGGATATAACCAGTGTATTTACATTTCAATGTATAGCATATAGAGCAGTATAAACAAGTAATTGTATGAAATTTTAATTTTTTACTGTCTTGGCTAGTGCTTGGTATGTAGCCTTTGTAAAACTAGGTAGGTATCTAGATGAGTCGATGTATCCCCTGGAAGACATCTGCGTATCCCAAGGGCAATGTGGTATAGAAGTATAGATGATTTGGGGAAGCTTGTGGTTGACCCTGCTCTGAGATGACATCTTTGTTTGGAATCCGTCTAATTACAGTTACCTAATTAATTATAATTAGGTAATAAAGATTACTCACCTTCTTAATGCAAAGAACTAGATAATTGCCAGGTTTTTTTAAAAAAAGATCTGGTAGCTAAGGTTCAGTATTTCAGTTGAAACATGTAGCGATCTAGTGGGCTAGCCTAGAAATATGGAACTAAACAGTTTAAGTCCTAGTCTTAGGTCTGACACTCAGTTGAAGCATTTTTAGCCACTTCTGGTGCCTCTTCACTTTGTGCTTGTTTGTATACATTTCTGCTAAAATATTTAGAAAAAGAAAGCAACCCTCCATTCCCCAAAAAGCAAATGCTGAGGAGTTTCTAAAACCAGCTCCCTCAATTTTGGAAACCAGGTGTGGGTTTTGCTTTATGTTCTGAGGTTACCAGGGGAAACTTTTCTTTATGAGTCAGGGTATATGTTGTTGTGTTGTGATGGAATATGCATTATTTTATACTTAGTATTGATAATTTGCTGGTTATGGGGGCAGCATAAGCTTGGTGTCCTTAGTGAGTAATTTCCTTGCTTGGAAGAGAGGATTTTATTTTTTTGTTTTGTAAATGATACCATAGGTGATACGCTTATTAGTCAGCAGCATTAAAGTGTTTGTAAATTCAGTTTTCCTTTCCAAAAACTTTTCTCTTTTTAGATCACGTAATAAAACTGAATTTCAACAAATATGATTGTGAAATTAGTCTGGCAGGACTGCCACCTTAAACTGCTGCCTCTATCAGGGAGCAGGGATGCAGGTAACCACGTAACTGAGAATTTTAGTGGTTTCACTTTTACCCAATTACCCGCTTCTTAACATCCTTAGTTCAGTCCCAGCTGAGAGTGGCCCATAGGAACTAGGGATATAATTGTGTATCCAGTTAAACAATTAATTGATTTGTTTGTGTTCCCTATTAGTATCAAAACTTTTGTCAGTCAGGTGTTTGGGGGGAGGGGAGGAATGCTGATCAATGTAAGTTGCACTGACAAGAGCCAGTGTGAACAGTGCTGTGTCAGCAGGAGAGTGTCTCCTACTCCTTATTGGGATGGGCACAGAGCAGTTGCACAGACTTAACAGTGGTGTGGCTGCAATAGTACAGCTGTGCTGTTGTGAAGGCCATAGCGTAGGCATAGGTCTTGTCTACTCTGCCACTTTCCTGCCCTGTAACTTTCTTGCGCAGGGTGTGGGGAACAAATTGCAGTTCTGTAATCTCCAGTGTAATCAGGCTCCCAGTGCTGTTGTTTACTCCCCTTATCGAGATAGGTCATAAGTTTAGACAAAACCTTAGCCTTACTTTTCTGCTTTCAATTGGCAAATAACAAATATTAGTTTAAGTGGACTCTTGAAACTCTCTTCCTAAATCCGCTAAATTGAATGCTGAAAGCAGCTCAGGTCAGCGCTGGTACTCCTGGTAGTCGTAATGAGTAAGAGATGCTGACGGGAGTGTTTGTTCCAGTTAGCCCCTCTCTTTCTGTGAAGACGGCGCCAAGCTCAACATAAGGTAAGCCGACTCTGGCTACTTATTTTAAGTAGCTGGAGTTGCATACCATAACCTGGTCCAGATCTAGTGTAGACTCGGTCTCAGAATTCTTGGGTTGCTTCTTTTGGGTATAGGGAAGCAGAATAGAGGTGGGTGGTCTGCAACAAATAGACTGTTTTAGGTCTCTCTTTAAGTCTTGTTTAGGTGTGTGCTTCTGTATTCTATAATATTTGTCTTCCTGCTAAGGCTTGATTTAAAAATAAATATTTGTAACTGTATATAATCTTTATTTTCAAAAATAAGATTACATTTAAATAAATGTTTAAAATTTTAAAATATCTGCCAGGTCTTATTGTACTATGTAGAAAAATCTAATGAATTGCCAAAAAATACAGCATCTCTGTAAAGTGAAAATTTAACTTTTTGCTATTATTAGAAGCATCCTTGTGCAATGTTAGTGATGCTCAAGTGACCTTCTACTGACCAAAACAAGGAAACAAAAACAGAATTGACTGTCCTATTTTTTGAAGTCTGATTTTTTTGTTTTGTTTTGTTTTGGCCTCATTCTCTATTCTTTAACCACTTCCTCAGGAAATAGTACCTCTGTTTATTGTGAGGTCTACCTAGTTACAGTCTAGGTTTTTTTTTCTACCTGAATGTCTGCTCGTGCAGTATCTATTTAAAGAATCAGACAGATAATGGACATTGCTGCATCTTTCCATTACCATGTTTTTTCAGTTGCTTAAATAATTTTCAAAGTATCAGTGGGGCAGTTAGCTCCGTTGAGTGCAACTTAGGAAGTGAATTGTAAACAGCAGAAATTATTCGATTTGCTCTTTGAGGAGAATGCTTCAATGCTGGCATGTTCCTAGCAGTTAATTACCTTATCTTAAAGTAATGAGTGTTTATTTCCTATCCTGTTATTTTTAATTCTTTTTAGCAGTTGTTGAGTAATTCTGTGCTCAGTTTGTTTCCAAAATCAATTACCTTAGGCCAACCAGGAAAGTTCTTGCATTAGACCAACCATTGCTTTTACTTACAATGATAAGAAGCAAATAGGAGGATATACTGCAAATGTACTGCTGTGAATTAGTGTTTGTGTAAATATTCTACTTGCATAGTGAGAGCAGGAAAACAAAATGTGATTCCAGCTTGTTTTTGACTTTATCATTGCTTTGCTTTATTTTTGATGCTTAAGAAAGATGGCAGAAGAAAGGAGACTGAGGTTTTCACTTGTTTATGGTGATGGCGGGAGATTCACTGTAATTCTGAAAACCCCATTTGCAATCTGTGATTTTTAGTGAGGTCTCCCAGTCAAAGACTTGATAGAAACAATAGTTCATTCTTGTTTATAAAAGTGCAGGAGGGACTGGCAGGTATTGGTTCTGGGAGCAAATTTGGGGGCAGTGGGCTCGAGGTTGGGCAGACTTCCTCCCGTTGATGTCATAGTCCCATTTCTGTAGCCTTTTTTTTTTCTTTCTTTGTCTTTTTTCTCTTCAGCATTTGAGGAAGTGAGTTATAGGACACACAAGTTTATGTTCTAATTCTCTAATAAATTTGTTAGTCTTTAAGTGCCACTGGACTCCTTGTGTTTTTTTTCCCCTCCCAAGGCTTGCCCATCTCTTGCTTGCACCTCGACACTTTGCTCCAATCTGGGGCCTCGTCCTGCACCCAAACTCCCTTTTAGAGCCTGCAACCCTCACCTGCTCCAGCACCCCATCCCTCTGTTGCAGCCAGATGAAAGTAAGTGAGGGTGGGGGGAGAGCGAGTGAAGGAGGGGGAGTGGAGTAGGCAAGACTTTGGGGAAAGCGTGGGGTCTCAGGGAAGGAATGGGGTAGATCCTGGATTGCCCTTAAATTAAAAAAGTGATCTTAACCATAAAAAAGGTTGGTGATCACTGTTTTAAATAGTATCTGTGATGGACAATCTAGACTAGTGAGTGGGCAGCACGAGTTGAACTCTCCTCCCATAACCAAGATGACAAGTCGCAGAGGGGGGAGATGTTTTTCTGTATCTGCAAAAACAGCGAGGAATCCTGTGGCACCTTAGAGACCAACAGATTTATTCGGGCATCAGCTTTCATGGGTGAAGAAGTAGATTTTACCCATGTGAGTTTATGCCCTAATAAATCTGTTGGCTTCTAAGCTGCCACAGGACTCCTTGTTGTTATAACCAAGATGGTCTCCAGGGATGGGGTAGTTTTGTGGGGTATGCCAATTGAACCATAGCAGTGCTTTGATTGGATGCAGAGGGAGCACATGATTCTCACAGTCAGTATTTTGTGCAGTCAGCAGGCACTTCACGTCACGTGCCCTTGCTTTATGTGCATATCACTTTAGTAATACTGGTAGGAAAAAACCTTCATGACAGAAACTAGCGGAGTCTGGCAACTCTGTGCATTGCAGAATGTCTCTTGGGCCATACATAGAACCCCAATGGATAGCATGCAGGCTGCCGGTTGCCCGCTGCTGTCTTAATAGTTCGTTGGTTGTCCGGAGTGTCTTACAGAAACAACAGGTAGACGAGACTCGAATTTCTGATACAAGTAATAATCAGAGGAATTAAAAAAGAAAACACCAAACATCTTCTGGCTTTCTTGATGTATAAGAAATAGTCTCCCACTGGGGCTCTTGTACATTTCGAAGGAGGAATGGGGGAACTCCGCGTGCAGCCTGAGGCCAGCGGGAAGTCCCACTGACTCTGGGCTGCACACTGCGTGTCAGCTTTGAAATGTACAAGAGTTCCCAGAGGGGCTCTTGTGCATTTCAAAGCAGCAGCACAGCATGGAGCCTGGGGTCAGCGCGGGACTCAGAGTCCTTCGCTGACCTCAGGCTCCATGCTGCGCTGCCGATTTGACATGCCACGTTGAGCTGAGGACTCGCCAGTTGACTGTGGATTCCGTGCAGCATTTCCCCAGAACCTAGGGTCAGCTGATCCTGGGTTCTGTGGAAATGCAGCACTGATCACCACCTCAGCTGTGCAACACTGTTTCTTTCAAAGGCTGAGGCAGAGGCAGAATTTCAAAGGGGCAGCGCCGCACTGCTGATCCCAGGCTCAGCTGCCTCTATCTGAAAGAGGGGGGAGGGTATTGACTAGTTAGCTGACTATCCGATAAGCATTTGCTTATGTCGACTAGTCCTTAACATCCCTAATCTACATAGTGTTTTTAACTCAAATATTGTGATATCAAGCTATTAAGAACATAAGAACGACTATAATGGGTCAAACCAACAGTTCATCTAGGTCAGTATCCTGACTGCCAACAGTGGCCAATACCAGATGCCTCCATAGGGAGGGAACACAACAGGTAATCCTTACATAATCCCTCTCCTGTCCCCCATTTCCAGACAAACAGGCAAGGGGCATTATTCCTACCCATCCTGGCTAATAGCCATTGATGGGTTAAAGTCCTAGTCTTCACAACATCCTCTGGCAAGGAGTTCCACAGATTGACTGTGTGCTGAGTGAAGAAACCTTCCTTTTGTTTTGCATGAGACCAAGAAAATAACATTTACCCCTACATTTTTAAAGCAGATCCTAATGTTGGACGGGGTCTTGGGGTGTCTGGGGGGCAGACCAGAGCTTCTGGCTCAGTTGGACAGGCAGGTGGTGGGCTCAATTGTATGATCAGCACATCAGTTTATAGTCTCAAGGGGATCTCTGTGACCTAACCCATCACATCTTACAAGATCTTTAAGTGCACATACAAGAAAGAACATGAGGGTGAAGTGGGAAGGGACCCTTGGTGAGCATGCACCCATGAGCCTGTGTAGAGCAGAATGACTAAGATTTTATAAGAGTTACTTCATTAGCGATGGGGCACAGAAACTGGAAGTATCCTAGACAATTTAAATCCTGTTTCTGAATGTTCTTAACTACACAAGATTTCAGCGTGAAATTCACTGTAATATGTCTGTACCTATGGGGTTGAACTGTTTGCTTCCTGAGAGAGGGTCCACTGCTTCTTTTTTTGTTTGCAAAGTCCTGTGATTGTTTTGGGTGCTATATAAATAATTAACTAGTATTCAGGTTTCATTTGTGATTAGGCTGTAGAAGACAACAGTTTTCTCTCCCTGTTACGCAATTGAATGTATAGTTTCAACACTTCCAAGTAAGCTCATGCTGATGTACAGTGACAAATTACTCACTATTTGAGACCGCATTGTGGCAGCACAGATTTATTTTCTCATCTTTGAAGCATTAACATCTTTCTCAAACACTTAAGGACATTCTAAAAATACAGCAAACAGTGCAGTTGGCAACTGCTGTAGTGGGCATTTTAGCTTAAGCCTGCTGAACTGCTAATGTCTAATAAAATGACAGAGGTGGGTTAATTTCGTTTTTTTGCTCAATTAAAGTGTGTCAAGCTGTTTGTAGGGCATAACTTCTAGATGTATTTTTGCACGATACTTTTATTTCCTATATTTTTAAAGTAGCATTCAAAAAAGCTCTTAAAACCCAGTGGTAACGGTGACTCACTTAAGCAGAAAAAGGCATAAGAAAATAGCCCAAATAATTTTTTCTCGTCTCCTCCTTCTCCCCTTCTTTTGATTTATATGGTACTTCATGTGGTTTAGGAATCCCAATGAGTCAAGTTGACTTTGACATCCAGCTAGATCTGTAACTCATTGCTTTGGAAGTTGGATGATAACCTGAAAACCCTGATAGCTGCTGGAGTTGTCAAGCAGCAGCAAATGTTTTCTTACCCTCAATGCTGTTTTGTCAGCTGCACACAGTAGTCCCCTCTAGTACACTATACTTTTTGCAGGTGGCCACTTAATGAATTTTGCTATGTGATCACGGGCCGGCTCCACCACTTGAAGGGGTGGGACTTAGGCAAGAAGGGGCAGCCTGAGACTAGCTTCTCCCCAGAGGTTTTGAATTAAAAATGCAACAAAGGGCTTGCGGCTCCTGGCCCTGCCACTACTGACGTTGCCTGGAAGCTGTCCAGGGTTGCTGTGGCTATTTAAAAGACTTGCGATTCTGGCTCCTGTCAGCATAGTGCTGCGACTGTGAGCCATTTAAATAGGATCTTGCTTCTTGAGCCACTGCCTGGAAATAAAAGATATAAATAGGAAGTGGCCAGATGCAGTCCATGGGCCAGATGAAACTTAGGTGGGCTGCCTCCGTCCCCAGGGCCTCATCTTGCCCAGCCCTGATTTACATGGACTGACGAGGGATTTGTCATGAGCCTGTGCTTTTATAAGGACTCTGTCTTTCTCTTCATGAAATTTCTCTCATCTATCACCATTAAGTCCTAGAGTCATCAGGGCTATGCTACAGTTGAGGGGACTGATCCTTTGATGTGGCCTCCAACTGAGACACCTCACTCCCCTGGTACTCCATCCTTGGGGGGGGGGGGGCGGAAGGGAGAGGGGAGGACTGAGATTTAAGGTCTCAGGACAGGTTAATACTTCTGGGGTTCCAGGGTTAGTGGATTTGTGGGGCCCCCCAGGTTTTGGGATGGGGTCAGAAATGAGGGGTCCAGTGTGTGGGACAGGCATGGGGGTGCAGAATCTGGGTGGTAGTTAGGGTGCAGGAGCAAGCTGGGAGTAGATGTCTGGTCTGGGGGGAAGGCAGGAGCAGGGTGAGGTGAATGTCTGGTAAGTGGGCAGGATGCTGGTGGGTGTCTGGCCAGGGATGAGGGGGCAGCTCACCCCATTTCTCTGGCAGGAGCCTGCCCGGCCATGTGCTCAGTGACTAAGAGACAGAACCGGCCAATAGGATTGTGCTGGGGGCGGGAGCAGCCATGAAGCACTACTCCCCTCCCCTCCCTGCTCACAGTTTGTGGGAAACAAACAGCCCAGCCATGGTTTTTCTGTGCAGCATGCGGGGGCAAGGCAAGTTAGAGGAGTCTGCCTGGGGCTCCCTGCTGCCTCTACAAACCTGATCCGGCCAGTGGAGGATGTTGTGCCCAGGCCTGCTGTAGCGCCAGCACAGGCTGCCTGCTCCGGGGGAGTAAGGGAGTGCTGGGCTCGAGCATCAAAAGAGTTATCTGGCTCCCTAGCGAGCCATATGGGTTGCCTGATTTAGAGCAGGGGAAAGGCTGACTGATATCTTCAGCTCATTTACCCTATTGCCTAAAATCCCTAATCCCTCGTACTGTTCTCATTGTTTTCTTCAGGAGTAGCTAACTTAGAGGGCTGGTGAATATTGCAACTGATTGAGGAGTGCTATAAATGTGTGCTAGGGTTGCCAGATGGTTTAACCAAAAATACTGAACCCCTGGCCCCACCCAAAATAAACCCACCAGAGGAAAAATTCTGTTGAGGGGCAAAAAAAGGGAGGAAACCAAAGTTGTTGAGAAGGAAAAAAAAAAAAAAAAAAAAAAAAGATCCCGAGAGTTATTAAGCAAATAAATAAATACAACAGCATTAAAACAGCATGGCCCCTTTAAGTGTGTTCAGAGTCAAACTAGGGATAGGGAACGGTTGAGCACTAAGACCCAGGGAAGGCATTGCTTCCCCTTGCTTGGGGTCTTTAGGCTTTTTGCTGGCAGCCATCTTGTTTTCTTGGTTGAGCCAGAAAGCAGCTTCCCTGCGGAACCAGATAAGCAGGGGAGCTAGGGGCTGGGCCCAATTGCTGAGTGTGTCATAGGGTTGCCAGGTGTCCGGTATTTTCTCCTCCTAGCAAGAGAAAAGAAACAAACTACCGGACATTTTAGGTGTCCAGTATTTTCAGAATTTTTTTACCGGACAGGAGGAGGCGAAAATATCAGACTGTCCGGGTCAATACTGGACACCTGACAACCTTAATGTGTGTTTAGTTTATACTGGATGTGGGTGCACTCCTAGTGGCTAGAAGGATATGTCACTCACTAGGATCTATCACAGGTTGTACATCTAAAGATCTTATTTAAGTACAGAGGTACCTTAAGAATTGCAGCTTTTTTAACCAGCACATTGAACTTTCCCTTCCGTGCTCTAGACTGAACTATAAAACAGAGACCTTTCCCATGCCCACCCTTTCAGCACACGACTGAAAGGGTAAAATGTTAGTTAAGACCTGCAGCAGCACTTGCATACAGAATGAGCATTCAAAATGTCATGTGTTATCAAAGTGTAATTTTGTCTACTTATTGCTGATGGAAATGGCAGGCCCTCTTGGAGTAATTCCTCTGAAGTAGTCTCTCTTAAATAGATTTTATTAAATAATGGTAAAGTGACTATATATGTGACTTTTTTCAGTCCTATGAGCTACAGTGGTAAAAGGCAAAGAAAGGCTTTAAAACATTCACCACTTTTTGGAATTGTAATTTGTGATGTTTTTGTTTTTTAGTTGGAGATCCAATAGTGACCTCATGAAAGCAAAAACGTGATCTTTTGCAATATGAACAGTAGAGAAATGTGCCTGCAATTAAAAATGAAGGAAGGCTAATGTGCTTTGCTGTCAGCTACCTTTCCTGCAATCCCTACTATAGCTTAATATGTGTATGATTCTTTTAGTATTTCATATAATCCTACAAAGTGGAGCCAGAGGAGAGCTAGTTTCCTCTCACAAGATGGATTCTATAACTCTTAATATATCACAGACAGTTCATCTGACTTTCTTTTTGTTTAATAGTGTGCCGATCCAATAAAAGTCCCTGGGTCTGTCTGACTTGTTCAAGTGTCCATTGTGGAAGGTAGGTACAGGACATAATAATTTGGAAATTACTTTACCTCCTCTTTTTATAATCTTTTCATCACTTTCCCTCCCTGCTGCTTGTTGTGTTTAAAACCATCGTCCTGCAAAGGATCTCTAAATATCCCTATTCCATTGTTCCTCTCTACTAGAGTCATTTAAACTCTAATAGACTATCAGAGGCAGCAAGGGGGGAGGGGTAGTCGGGAGCGGGTGCCCATGGGGAAATGGCTTTTAAGCCAGCTCCTCATGAGCACTGGATCCCATGGAGCCACCTGCCAACCCAACCCCAGCAGTGTGGGGGGGGAAAAAGGCAGGAGCCTGATACAGGTGGGTAGCTGGCTTTTAAGCAGAGGCAGCAGTGTGGGGCAGGCAGGGAGGGAGCTGGCTCTGAGGAGCCGCCTGTCCACCTTCCCCCTTGCTGCTTCCCACAGTAGGGGTGGGGGAGGCATGATACCAGAGTTCTCCTGTCCATGGAGAACTCGGGTCTGCCACAGAGCAACCTCTGTCTATGGTGGGCCCAGGTGGACAGATGCTGCTCCATGGGATGCTGGCGCAGCCTCTGTTTGCAGTGAGCTCGGGCCACCCGTGGACAGAGACTGCTGCCGCCCCGTGGCCTCTGTATAAGAGGTAGCAGCCCAGGGCAGAAAGCAGGAACCAGTCTGCGTGGGGAGCCAATTTTTAAACTGGCTCTCCTTGTGGAAAAGCTCCCACCTTCCACCCAGCGCTGCCTCTGGTACAGAGGTAGCAGTGTGGAGTGGCAGGGTACTCCTGGGAGTTGGGCTAGGAGCACCCTGGTTACCAACCCCATCCTTGGGACCATCGAATAATCATCTAATGGATAAGATTTTGTGCAGTTACATGATTATTAAATTAAACAACATCTAACATCCCTACTCTAAACTGGAATATAGTGTCAAAGGAACTAGTGCAGTTCAGTGATTTATATATGCACGCTGAACATTCCTCTCTGCTTTCTATCCATGTGTGCTGAGGTATTTTTCTTTTGATTTAAAAACACAAATAGTTTATTAATGTGGTAGTATCAGTTAATATGGTTTGCCTGTGTTTAAAGCTGAAGACGCAGTGAGAGTGGAATAGGGATATGAACCACTAGTCATCTATTGAATAAGCAAATGCTTATCGGATAGTCGACACACTAGTCCAGTGGTGGCCAACCCATTAAATGAAGAGAGCCTAAACAGTGTCGGGGGGACGGGAAGGACGCTACCCCTTTCAAAACCGTGGGTTAGGCTTTTTGGACATATCAGGCTCCTATCGGCTGCCGCCATTTTGCTGCACTGGATGGTTCCCCTGCACCTGGTGAGTACAGGGAGCCAGGGTCGTTTGAAGGGGCACATGGGGCGACTTCGCAAGCTGCGGGGGAGGGGTGGGGGCTTCGCGAGCCACACTTTCAGGGCTGAAGAGCTGCATGCGGCTCATGAGCCGCAGGTTGGCCACCCCTGCACTAGTCGACTAGTTGCTTCCCTCCTTGCTGCTTCTATCAGAAAGAGATGGGGAGGGAGAAAGACGAGGAGGTGCTTCAAAGCGGCAGTGCCGTGTGTAGCCTGGGGCCAGACCCTGGGCTCCACACAGCGCTGCCACTTTGAAATGCCGTGTGAAGCCTGGGCTAGCTGGGGCATCAGGCTCCGCACGGCATTTCAAGGCTGCAACACCGCATGGTGCCGGGGGTCAGCTGGGAACTCCAGCTAACCCCAGGCTCCATGTGGCACTGCCGTTTTCAAACACGGAAAGGAGCATGGGGCCAGCGGGAGACTGCTTGAGTCCCCCACTGGCCCTGTGCTCCCCGCAGTGCTTTTGCCTTTGACGTGTAGAAAAAGCCTCAGGGCTGTTGCTACACTTCAAAGTGGAGGTGCCCTTATTGACTGATCGAATTGTCGATGCAAATTGCATCAATTATTCGATTAGCCAGTTAATCTGTTTAACATCCCGAGAGTGGAATTGCATTTTTTTACTGAAGCACTGCCTGGTTTTTGTCCTTGAAAACTCCTGTTCAGCTTAACAACTTTTTTTTTTTGATAGACCAGTAAATTCTATTTTCAGTTTTATTTCACAGCCTGCTCTTGTAGAGGTAAGCATATCCTAACTACTGTAATAGTTACTTTCATGTCAAAACCTTCAGCACAAAAAAAATCTGATTTTTCTTGAATTTTAAAATTTAATTACTTTGAGGGAGGGAGACGGGAAACAGTATCATATTCTGAATGATCAGAGGCTGAAATTCATAATTTGGAATATTGTGCTCATTCTTTGTTTTTTACTGTTGTAAAAACCAACCCTTTGTTATATGTAGTAAATAGACTTTGAATTACATTTTTACTTAGTTTGTGTTAGATGTTAAAACTGCTGTCAACCCAGGAATTAAACATGTTTGAATGAGAAAGCACCATCAGTGTGGTCTGGAAATCTCTAAGACGTAGGGAAGCAGCATGATCTTTTGTTCAGGTAACAATTAAAGTACAAAGAGAAAATATTTTTACTGGAAGTGCCACATTGTTCTTTTACCTAGATTTGGGAAGGAGAGAAGAATTATAATACAACAAAAGTATCTCTTGCATTTTCAGATTAAGAACTTTTTAAAGTCAGGCTTAGATTTATGGGCACACCTCAAATTTTGTGAGTAAAAATGTTAATCTAATATGCTTTTTTATATATGAAGACCTCTACAGACTTCTGAATTGCTCTTCATTACATGATCTCAGGTCTAATGCCTCCCAGATTCATGGACTTGACAATAAAATGCAAGAGCTTCAGTTTTACATCACTGTTCATAGAGCAGTGGAGCTTAAAATGGATATGCTTATATGTAGGAGTTAATGTTCAGTTCAAGTAATTGTAGACCTGGTGAATATTGGAAGGAAGAAAAGCAAGGGTATAGGAAAAGTGTACTGGGGGAAGAGAGGGATAAACTAAATTCTGGTGTTTTAATGCGAACAAGGAGAGCTACCGTTCTTGTTGTAAATATGTGATTGGACACACGAGGCTCATAATCACAGGATTGACTTATGAGACCCATGTAGAGTATGTATGCACGTGCATAAATGCATGCCTTAGAGAAAGATAGGATAGCTATTAAAAGGAGCTTTGCGGGAAAAGTCTTATTTTTTTTATAGAGATGATTTGCGGATTTAACACATTAATAGCTGTATTTGGGATTACATCGTTAGACTATTGCTGATATCTTTCCCCCTAAGCTTTGGGTAAATAACTTTAAAAGTTTGAAGAGCTTTTTTTGGTTTTTCTTCTTTCTTCAAGATATGTGAATGGCCATGCAAAGAAACATTATGAAGATGCACAGATTCCTTTAACCAATCATAAGAAAACAGAAAAGCAAGAGAAAGTTCAGCATACTGTGTGTATGGACTGCAGTAGTTACAGTACATATTGGTAAGTAAATGTTTGCAGCATGCTATATGGACTGATTTAGTAACTCATTTGGGACCTGGTGAAACATTCTGCATTTTTAAAACTCATTGTATACACATATTCCCAGCCTTGGCTGTTTCAGAATAGAATCTATATGTGAAAGCTTTCTGCTTTGAGATGTATTTTGTATCTGTGATTGAAGCTAGATTCCTATGTTACAAGTGACAAAAAAAAACCTCAAAGATTTTCATTGTGTATCATGTAGATTTCTTTAGTTGCAGTAATTTTTGTGTAGGGGTATCTAAGAACATATCTTTCATGTTTAGGGGTATCTAAGAACATACCTTATGAAGGCAAATAAGAGTACCAGTGCATTCCAGATCTTCATTTCATAGAGGTAGCCAATGTTGCACAGAATAATCATTTACAGATGGTTCAATTGTGAGTATGGTGAGAGATGTGAGTGATTAAGTAAATATGGAAAATTCTTGCCCAACAGATCTGCTTCCTCTAAATGTGTCTTTGTATCAGCTCTTCTGACTTTCTGGTAGAAAGGCTAGTTTGGCATGTTGAAAGC